>NC_091981.1:219012316-219628030 GCF_044704955.1 Pristiophorus japonicus
ACCCCGTGATGGCGACCCCATCCACGCCGGTGGCAGGGCCAGCAAGGACGTATGCGCAGGCGGTGTCCACATCCACGGCACCTCCTGCGCCACCCGCTGCCCTGCCACCGTTCAGACTTATAACCAGGAAACACGGGGTCAAGAGCTACACTCACCCCACAATGAGCATTGAGGAGTGCGTGCGGGCGATGGCTGGGGTAGTCGGCCCCTCGGCCATTGTCGCAGCCTCCAAGATGTCTGGGAAGGCCGTGTTCTTCCTGGGGTCGGAGCGGGCGGTGTCCCTGGCCCTTGAAAAGGGGCTCACGGTGGGCGGGACGTTCCTGCCGGTGGACCCTCTCGAGGCCACCGCGCAGAGGGTCATCATTTCAAACGTCCCGCCCTTTGTTTCCGCGGAGCTCCTCATCCCTCACCTACAACAACTGGGGGAGGTAAGGTCAGGGATCAACCCCATACCGCTCGGCCTCAGGGAGAACAGCCTGCGCCACGTGTTCTCCTTCCGCCGCCAGCTCTTTGTCCGGCTGGCGCGGGAGGAGACGACGGAGGGATCTTTTAATGTGGTGCACGAGGGGACTGCCTACCGCGTCTTCTGGACGTCGGACGGCGTGCGGTGCCATGCCTGCAGGGAGGTGGGGCACGTTCGCAAGAACTGCCCCGCCTCCAAGGCCGCCAAACCACCGAAGGCGGCCAAGGCTGGCGCCGCCGCCACCCCTCCCCCTAGTTGCGTCCGCGTGCCGGGAGCCATGGGTGCGCGGGCATCGTCGGAGGCCTTTGTTTTCAGGGCCTCCGGCGGGGGGGAGGGAGAGCGTCCGACCGGAAAGAAGGCGCGGAAGAAGACAAAACATCAAGAGGCGGGTCCCCTCAGTGCGCCGGATAATTTGACCACCGCGCTCAGCCCAACCCCGTCACCGGCGAGCGCGGGGTGCCCCGAGCCCGTGCCCGAGCCCTTGAACAACACCACAGAGGGGCCCGGGCGCGGGCAAGAAAAGGAAAAGGGGGGGGCGGAGCGGGAGGCCTCGGCAGACATGGAGGTCTCCCTGACTCCGCGCGCCCCCAGGAACAAAAAGAGGCACCGCCCCAATGACGCGGAGGGGGAACAACATCCCTCCGCGGAGGAGTCGGTGCCCGCCGCGTGTCCCGCGTCCCCCACCAGCGCCCCCAAATTGCGCTGCAGGCGCGAGGAGTCTTTCCCCGGGGAGGGTGAGACAGTTGAGGCTGCCCAGCCTCTGCCTCCCGGGGATGGAGTGGAAGATCTGCCTGTCGTGGGGGGCGTGGGGACCGCGGAGGAATGCGTAGCCGCCGGGCCGGGCGTCCCGGGGACTGAGGCGGGCGAGGCCGAAAAGGCCGAACCTGAGCCCGCCCAGCTATTACCCAACTTCCCCCGGGAGTTGCTCGACCCGGCAGAAACACAATATATTGATTTTAATGAAACTGTAGATGCTGGGCCGGGGGGTGGCAGCGGGGAGGGGGAGGAACACCCACCCTCGCCCCTTACTTTGGAGCTGGTGCACTTGGGGGGCCTGGGGATTTCCTATGGCCGGGTCTCTCCTTGTTCCCCGGTTCCTGGGGCGGAGGGGGAACCCCTTCCGCTGTCATTTCCCGACCCAGCACCAATTTTAAAAGAGCCCAGTGGGGACTCCTCTGCCGACGATCCTGGGGGTGGGATCGGGGCAGAGCCAGGGCCGGTTGGAGCGGCCGGTTCATTTGCCGTACCTTGTGCGGTCGATGGGCCGGCTGCTGGCGGCCACCTCCCGGAGGAGGACGGGGACGCGGGAGAAGAACTAGAGACCACCGCCAGGGAGGCGGTGGATCTGCTCGCGGCCGCCGCTGAGGCCCTCCTCATTCCTGCAAAGGAACTCCGGGACTTTTTGGCCCAGAGCCGGGGTCGCCGCAACCAAGCCCGACTGGCCCTGGAAAAATGGTCCGAGCCGGAGCTGATCATGGGGTCCGTCCGCGCCGCCGTTAAAACCTTGGCCGCGGGCGGGCCCTTGACAAAGGAGCAGCACCTTGAGCTGCGCGAGCTCGAGGGACTCCTCGCTGGGCTGCGGAGGGAGCGGAGTTCAACAAAAGACTCCGCTCCCTCCCCCACAATAGGTTAAGGTAGAGGTTGCACTATGCTTTTGCCATGAAGATAACCATAGCCAGCCTCAACATCAACGGCGGCAGAGGGGCACGCCGTAGATTTGACAATTTTTCGCTCCTGCGGGAGGGGAAATATGCGGTGTGCTTCCTGCAAGAAACCCACACCGTTCCGGGAGACGAAGCCACGTGGCTCCTGGAATGGCAAGGAGAGGTCCGCATGAGCCACCTCACCGCCATTTCTAGTGGGGTGGCCATCTTGCTGGGCCCGCATTTTCAGCCGGAGATCTTGGGGGTCGAGGAGCCCGTGCCAGGCCGCTTGCTGCACGTAACGGTTCGCCTGGGGGACGTGCCGCTCCATCTCGTGAACGTGTACGCCCCTCATCCCGGCCCGCAGCAAACGCGCTTCTTTGAAGAGGTGTCCGCTCTTCTTGGCTCCGTCGACGTCGGCGACTGCATTGTCCTCGGGGGGGATTTTAACTGCACCCTCGAGGCGAGGGACCGCTCCGGTGCCCCGCAGTGCATGACGGCGATGGAGAAGTTGAGGGACCTGGTCGGGTCCTTCGACTTGGTGGACGTCTGGCGAAATCTCCACCCCGACTCCAGCGCCTTTACTTGGGTGAGGCCTGGAGTTGGATGGTCTAGAGTCGACCGCCTTTACGTGTCTCGGGCGTACGTTTCCTGCGTCCCGGCGGCCTCCATGCGGCCGGTGCCGTGTTCGGACCACCACCTGGTGTGGGCGGAGCTCGCTTCGCTTCGCGCGAGGACGGGGTCCGCGTACTGGCACTTTAACAACCGGCTGCTGGAGGACGTGCGGTTCCAGGACTCGTTCCGTCGATTCTGGTCCGACTGGAGAAGGAAGCAGGGGGGCTTCCCCTCCTTGAGGCTATGGTGGGACGTGGGCAAGGCTCACGTCCGCGTCTTCTGTCAAGAGTACGCGAGGGGGTCGACCAAGAGGCGGGCGGCCAGAGTCGGGCGCCTAGAAAAAGAGGTGCTCGACCTGGAAGCCCGTCTCGGTCAAGTCGTCCAGGACCCGGCCCTGCGGACGGTGTACGAAGCGAAGAAGGCCGCGCTGAAGGACCTGCAGCTCGTCGGGTCCCGAGGCGCGTTCGTGAGGTCGCGGATCCGGTTCCTGCGGGATCTGGACCGCGGCTCCCCCTTCTTCTACTCGCTGGAAAAAAGGCAGAGTGTCCGTAAGCAGCTCTTGACGCTGCTGGCCGACGACGGCTCTCTCGTCTCGGATCCGGAGGGCGTCAACAACAGGGTCCGTGAATATTACGGGGCTCTGTTCTCTCCGGATCCGTCCAGCGAGGAAGCGCGTAGAGTTTTGTGGGAGGACCTGCCGAAGGTCGGCCCGGAGGGCGCCGAAAATCTGGAAGCTCCGCTAAGCCTGGCGGAGCTGACCGGTGCCCTCGCCCGGCTCTCGAGGGGAAAATCCCCGGGGCTGGACGGGCTGACCGTGGAGTTCCACAGGGCGTTCTGGGACGTCCTGGGGAGCGACTACGCGCGGGTCCTGGGGGAAAGTCTGGCGACCGGGGAGATGCCCCTCTCTTGGCGCAGGGCAGTCATCGTCCTGCTGCCTAAGAAGGGCGATCTCCGCCTCCTTAAGAACTGGCGCCCGGTCTCCCTCCTCAGCACGGACTACAAAATTTTCGCCAGGGCGATGTCTGCTCGCCTTGGTGCCGTGCTGGACCACATGATCCACCCCGACCAGTCATACACGGTCCCGGGCCGGACGATCCACGACAACATCCATCTGGTCCGGGACCTCATCCATTGCTCCCAGGAGGCTGGTCTGTCGGTCGCCTTCCTATCCCTCGACCAAGAGAAGGCGTTCGACAGGGTGGATCACGACTATCTGCTCGGAACTCTGCGCGCTTTCGGGTTCGGGACGCATTTCGTCGCCCGGATCCGACTTTTGTACGCCGCCGCGGAGTGTCTGATTAAGGTTAACGGGTCCTTGACGGCGCCCCTTCGCTTTAGGAGAGGGGTGCGCCAGGGATGCCCCATGTCCGGCCAGTTATACGCCGTTTGCGTGGAGCCTTTCCTGCGCCTCTTGCGGACGAGGTTGACGGGACTGGCTCTGCAAGGGCCGGGCGTGGAGGTCGTCCTCTCGGCTTACGCCGATGACGTGCTCCTCGCGGTAGAGGATCCCGCTGACCTGCGGAGGATGCGTGAGTGCCAGGAGATTTACTCGGCCGCGTCCTCCGCCAGGATCAACTGGGAGAAATGTTCCGGACTCCTGGTGGGTCAGTGGCGGGTGGACTCCCTGCCGGAGGAGCTCAGGCCTTTTGCCTGGAGCACGACCCATCTCCTCTATCTGGGAGTCTACCTTAGCCCCGACGAGGGAACCTGGCCGGCGAACTGGCAGGAGCTGGAGGCCAAGGTCGCCGCTCGCCTAGGGCGCTGGACAGGACTGCTCCGAGTGCTGTCCTACAGGGGTCGAGCGCTAGTCATAAACCAGCTGGTGGCCGCAATGCTGTGGTACCGGCTGGTCACTTTGACCCCTCCCCCTGCGTTTGTCGCCAAGATACAGAAGAAGCTGGTGGACTTCTTCTGGAACAACAGGAAGCACTGGGTCTCTGCCGCGGTTTTGAGTCTCCCGCTTGAGGAGGGCGGTCAGTCGTTGGTGTGCGTCAGCGCCCAGCTCGCGACTTTCCGTCTTCAGACCCTGCAGAGATACCTTTACGTCGAGCCCCCTCCTAGGTGGTGTGCTCTGGCGAGGTATTTCTTCCGCCAGCAGCTCGACCTCAATTATGACACGCAGCTCCTGTTTGTGAACTTGGGGGGTGCCAGGACCGCCCTCCGGGAGCTGCCTGTCTTTTACAGGGAACTCATCAGGGTCTGGAACAAAGTCTCCACCAAGCGCAGCTCTCCACCGGCTGGAGTGGCGGCCGTCCTGCAGGAGCCGCTGCTCGGGAATCCGTACCTCCACGGCCGAGGCTTCATGTGGCGGTCGGAAGAGAGGGCTGTGGCTGGTGAGGTGACCAGGGTCAGGGACCTGCTCGATGGCGGAGGAGCGGGCTGGATGGCGCCAGTCACGCTGGCGCGGCGCCTAAATTCTGCCAACGTCCGCCGCGCGGCCGATGCCATCGAGTCGCTAAAAACAGCTCTGGGCCCTGACTCGGTTAGGTGTATCGAGGAGGCTCAAGCACGTGGGGAGATCCCGTCCGAACTGACCCCCGTCCGGACGGAATTCCTCATCGGCGCCAAACCCCGGAACCTCCCTCGGGGGCCGGCGCCTCACAACTTGAGCCGCCTCGGGGAAATCCCCTCCGTGCCTTTCAGTTCCGCGCGGAGGGGTTTCCTGTACGGGCTGCTCCTGCACACCCTCAACTTTGCCATCCTCGCCGGCCGTCCGGACACGCCATGGCGTACCATCTTGCCGTCCGGAGGAGGCGGGGGTCCCCGATGGAGGGCACTCTACGCAGGGGTCCTCCCACTATTCATCGGGGACTTGGCCTGGAGGGTGGTGCACGGAGCAGTGCCGTGCAATAAATTTTTAAGCCGGTTCACGGACTCCCAGGCCGCCTGCAATTTCTGCGGTCTGGAGGAGTCCGTGTTCCATGTTTTTATTGAGTGTACGAGGTTGCAGCCCCTGTTCCATTATTTGAAGGGGCTGCTCCTGAAATTCTGGCTGCACTTCAGTCCCACTCTCCTGATCTTTGGGCACCCTGAGCGGAGGGGAGCGGGTAGGTCCGAGGGCCTCCTCGTAGGACTGCTCCTGGGCACGGCCAAGGGTGCCATCAGCCGGTCCAGGCAGCGGGCGGTCGAGGGGGTCGTTCAACCTGACTGCCTGCCTCTCTTCCGCTCTTACATCCAGTCCAGGGTGTCCTTGGAGATGGAGCACGCGGTGTCCACCGGTACGCTCGCGGCCTTCCGCGAGAGGTGGGCACCGGAGGGACTGGAGTGCATCATCACGCCCGGCAACCAAATTTTAATTTGATTTTACGTTTTAAAGTTTAATTTGTTTTAATTGCCGGTGCTTTTAGTGTCCCCCTCTCCTTTTATAGGGGGCACTGGAAAAAGGAAAAATTTGATTTTAGTGCCCCAAAAAAAAAAAACCACAAAAAAAAATAAATAAAAAAGGGGCCTTGTAAATGTCTTGTGTGTGTCATCCAGGTCGGGTGGCACGGATACATGTTTTATGTTTTTGCAGTTTAACTCAAAAGAGTTTCACAAGGACCAATCGTGGAGCAGTGGAGGCGTGTCCTGCTCAGTTGGAGCTGTGAGCAGTGAGGAGAGCTGCTATCAACTTGTGCTCCTGCCTGGAGAGCCCTGAGACCAGCCCAGGAGGAGAAGGAAGGAAGGGGCTTCACCTTCAACTTCTATCCAGAGGGAGAGGAGGAGAAAAGGAAACTTTGTACATCTTTATCATTCTGCAAAGAGTTGGAGAGAGGGGGAAAAGACAAACAACATCCAGTGTGGAAGGAGGGAGACTCTACATTCTACAGGTGGGTGTGGGTGCATTTCCCCAAACAGACTTTGTTGTTTCGGTGGGGGGAGGAAAGAAGACCACTGAGGGCCGGAACATCGCGGGGGGTGTGTGTGTGTGTGGTAGTGTGTGTGGGGGCCTTGCTTACAACTAGGCCCCCCCCACAATTGGAACCCCCCCCACCCCCCACATTTGCCTAGCCTGGGATAGCTGGAGCTACCAGGCTGAAGATTGTCATCAATCATCCTATTAAAGATCGTTTAGGATTGTGTGCCTGGTGGCTCCAGCTACCCCAGGTGAAGACGTCTTCTCCCCCCACCTGAAGACCAACCCAAAGACTGTGTTTTTTGTGTGTTTTGCCATCTGGGGAGTGCACCCACCCACAGCTGCGAGGGGAGACCTGCCCTCGCAGCCCCCCCCCCCTTCCCACCCCCCCTCTCTCTTTCTCCGTTACTCTCTGTTTCTCCCCTCTCTCTCTGAGAGCCCTTTTCTTCCGAATTTTTTAAAAAAAAACCCAATTAAGACAACTGAGCAGAGGGAGCAAGGCCTCTCCCCAATTGTCAACGAGGGGAGAGGTGCCTCGTTAAGGGCTCCTCTGCTCAGTTAACATACGAGGCCATTAAAGACCATTAAGGCCTGTGACTTTGGGGTGGGTGTAGCCCTTAAAGGGACCCCGTGATGGCGACCCCATCCACGCCGGTGGCAGGGCCAGCAAGGACGTATGCGCAGGCGGTGTCCACATCCACGGCACCTCCTGCGCCACCCGCTGCCCTGCCACCGTTCAGACTTATAACCAGGAAACACGGGGTCAAGAGCTACACTCACCCCACAATGAGCATTGAGGAGTGCGTGCGGGCGATGGCTGGGGTAGTCGGCCCCTCGGCCATTGTCGCAGCCTCCAAGATGTCTGGGAAGGCCGTGTTCTTCCTGGGGTCGGAGCGGGCGGTGTCCCTGGCCCTTGAAAAGGGGCTCACGGTGGGCGGGACGTTCCTGCCGGTGGACCCTCTCGAGGCCACCGCGCAGAGGGTCATCATTTCAAACGTCCCGCCCTTTGTTTCCGCGGAGCTCCTCATCCCTCACCTACAACAACTGGGGGAGGTAAGGTCAGGGATCAACCCCATACCGCTCGGCCTCAGGGAGAACAGCCTGCGCCACGTGTTCTCCTTCCGCCGCCAGCTCTTTGTCCGGCTGGCGCGGGAGGAGACGACGGAGGGATCTTTTAATGTGGTGCACGAGGGGACTGCCTACCGCGTCTTCTGGACGTCGGACGGCGTGCGGTGCCATGCCTGCAGGGAGGTGGGGCACGTTCGCAAGAACTGCCCCGCCTCCAAGGCCGCCAAACCACCGAAGGCGGCCAAGGCTGGCGCCGCCGCCACCCCTCCCCCTAGTTGCGTCCGCGTGCCGGGAGCCATGGGTGCGCGGGCATCGTCGGAGGCCTTTGTTTTCAGGGCCTCCGGCGGGGGGGAGGGAGAGCGTCCGACCGGAAAGAAGGCGCGGAAGAAGACAAAACATCAAGAGGCGGGTCCCCTCAGTGCGCCGGATAATTTGACCACCGCGCTCAGCCCAACCCCGTCACCGGCGAGCGCGGGGTGCCCCGAGCCCGTGCCCGAGCCCTTGAACAACACCACAGAGGGGCCCGGGCGCGGGCAAGAAAAGGAAAAGGGGGGGGCGGAGCGGGAGGCCTCGGCAGACATGGAGGTCTCCCTGACTCCGCGCGCCCCCAGGAACAAAAAGAGGCACCGCCCCAATGACGCGGAGGGGGAACAACATCCCTCCGCGGAGGAGTCGGTGCCCGCCGCGTGTCCCGCGTCCCCCACCAGCGCCCCCAAATTGCGCTGCAGGCGCGAGGAGTCTTTCCCCGGGGAGGGTGAGACAGTTGAGGCTGCCCAGCCTCTGCCTCCCGGGGATGGAGTGGAAGATCTGCCTGTCGTGGGGGGCGTGGGGACCGCGGAGGAATGCGTAGCCGCCGGGCCGGGCGTCCCGGGGACTGAGGCGGGCGGGGCCGAAAATGCCGAACCTGAGCCCGCCCAGCTATTACCCAACTTCCCCCGGGAGTTGCTCGACCCGGCAGAAACACAATATATTGATTTTAATGAAACTGTAGATGCTGGGCCGGGGGGTGGCAGCGGGGAGGGGGAGGAACACCCACCCTCGCCCCTTACTTTGGAGCTGGTGCACTTGGAGGGCCTGGGGATTTCCTATGGCCGGGTCTCTCCTTGTTCCCCGGTTCCTGGGGCGGAGGGGGAACCCCTTCCGCTGTCATTTCCCGACCCAGCACCAATTTTAAAAGAGCCCAGTGGGGACTCCTCTGCCGACGATCCTGGGGGTGGGATCGGGGCAGAGCCAGGGCCGGTTGGAGCGGCCGGTTCATTTGCCGTACCTTGTGCGGTCGATGGGCCGGCTGCTGGCGGCCACCTCCCGGAGGAGGACGGGGACTCGGTGGGGGACGCGGGAGAAGAACTAGAGACCACCGCCAGGGAGGCGGTGGATCTGCTCGCGGCCGCCGCTGAGGCCCTCCTCATTCCTGCAAAGGAACTCCGGGACTTTTTGGCCCAGAGCCGGGGTCGCCGCGACCAAGCCCGACTGGCCCTGGAAAAATGGTCCGAGCCGGAGCTGATCAAGGGGTCCGTCCGCGCCGCCGTTAAAACCTTGGCCGCGGGCGGGCCCTTGACAAAGGAGCAGCACCTTGAGCTGCGCGAGCTCGAGGGACTCCTCGCTGGGCTGCGGAGGGAGCGGAGTTCAACAAAAGACTCCGCTCCCTCCCCCACAATAGGTTAAGGTAGAGGTTGCACTATGCTTTTGCCATGAAGATAACCATAGCCAGCCTCAACATCAACGGCGGCAGAGGGGCACGCCGTAGATTTGACAATTTTTCGCTCCTGCGGGAGGGGAAATATGCGGTGTGCTTCCTGCAAGAAACCCACACCGTTCCGGGAGACGAAGCCACGTGGCTCCTGGAATGGCAAGGAGAGGTCCGCATGAGCCACCTCACCGCCATTTCTAGTGGGGTGGCCATCTTGCTGGGCCCGCATTTTCAGCCGGAGATCTTGGGGGTCGAGGAGCCCGTGCCAGGCCGCTTGCTGCACGTAACGGTTCGCCTGGGGGACGTGCCGCTCCATCTCGTGAACGTGTACGCCCCTCATCCCGGCCCGCAGCAAACGCGCTTCTTTGAAGAGGTGTCCGCTCTTCTTGGCTCCGTCGACGTCGGCGACTGCATTGTCCTCGGGGGGGATTTTAACTGCACCCTCGAGGCGAGGGACCGCTCCGGTGCCCCGCAGTGCATGACGGCGATGGAGAAGTTGAGGGACCTGGTCGGGTCCTTCGACTTGGTGGACGTCTGGCGAAATCTCCACCCCGACTCCAGCGCCTTTACTTGGGTGAGGCCTGGAGTTGGATGGTCTAGAGTCGACCGCCTTTACGTGTCTCGGGCGTACGTTTCCTGCGTCCCGGCGGCCTCCATGCGGCCGGTGCCGTGTTCGGACCACCACCTGGTGTGGGCGGAGCTCGCTTCGCTTCGCGCGAGGACGGGGTCCGCGTACTGGCACTTTAACAACCGTCTGCTGGAGGACGTGCGGTTCCAGGACTCGTTCCGTCGATTCTGGTCCGACTGGAGAAGGAAGCAGGGGGGCTTCCCCTCCTTGAGGCTATGGTGGGACGTGGGCAAGGCTCACGTCCGCGTCTTCTGTCAAGAGTACGCGAGGGGGTCGACCAAGAGGCGGGCGGCCAGAGTCGGGCGCCTAGAAAAAGAGGTGCTCGACCTGGAAGCCCGTCTCGGTCAAGTCGTCCAGGACCCGGCCCTGCGGACGGTGTACGAAGCGAAGAAGGCCGCGCTGAAGGACCTGCAGCTCGTCGGGTCCCGAGGCGCGTTCGTGAGGTCGCGGATCCGGTTCCTGCGGGATCTGGACCGCGGCTCCCCCTTCTTCTACTCGCTGGAAAAAAGGCAGAGTGTCCGTAAGCAGCTCTTGACGCTGCTGGCCGACGACGGCTCTCTCGTCTCGGATCCGGAGGGCGTCAACAACAGGGTCCGTGAATATTACGGGGCTCTGTTCTCTCCGGATCCGTCCAGCGAGGAAGCGCGTAGAGTTTTGTGGGAGGACCTGCCGAAGGTCGGCCCGGAGGGCGCCGAAAATCTGGAAGCTCCGCTAAGCCTGGCGGAGCTGACCGGTGCCCTCGCCCGGCTCTCGAGGGGAAAATCCCCGGGGCTGGACGGGCTGACCGTGGAGTTCCACAGGGCGTTCTGGGACGTCCTGGGGAGCGACTACGCGCGGGTCCTGGGGGAAAGTCTGGCGACCGGGGAGATGCCCCTCTCTTGGCGCAGGGCAGTCATCGTCCTGCTGCCTAAGAAGGGCGATCTCCGCCTCCTTAAGAACTGGCGCCCGGTCTCCCTCCTCAGCACGGACTACAAAATTTTCGCCAGGGCGATGTCTGCTCGCCTTGGTGCCGTGCTGGACCACATGATCCACCCCGACCAGTCATACACGGTCCCGGGCCGGACGATCCACGACAACATCCATCTGGTCCGGGACCTCATCCATTGCTCCCAGGAGGCTGGTCTGTCGGTCGCCTTCCTATCCCTCGACCAAGAGAAGGCGTTCGACAGGGTGGATCACGACTATCTGCTCGGAACTCTGCGCGCTTTCGGGTTCGGGACGCATTTCGTCGCCCGGATCCGACTTTTGTACGCCGCCGCGGAGTGTCTGATTAAGGTTAACGGGTCCTTGACGGCGCCCCTTCGCTTTAGGAGAGGGGTGCGCCAGGGATGCCCCATGTCCGGCCAGTTATACGCCGTTTGCGTGGAGCCTTTCCTGCGCCTCTTGCGGACGAGGTTGACGGGACTGGCTCTGCAAGGGCCGGGCGTGGAGGTCGTCCTCTCGGCTTACGCCGATGACGTGCTCCTCGCGGTAGAGGATCCCGCTGACCTGCGGAGGATGCGTGAGTGCCAGGAGATTTACTCGGCCGCGTCCTCCGCCAGGATCAACTGGGAGAAATGTTCCGGACTCCTGGTGGGTCAGTGGCGGGTGGACTCCCTGCCGGAGGAGCTCAGGCCTTTTGCCTGGAGCACGACCCATCTCCTCTATCTGGGAGTCTACCTTAGCCCCGACGAGGGAACCTGGCCGGCGAACTGGCAGGAGCTGGAGGCCAAGGTCGCCGCTCGCCTAGGGCGCTGGACAGGACTGCTCCGAGTGCTGTCCTACAGGGGTCGAGCGCTAGTCATAAACCAGCTGGTGGCCGCAATGCTGTGGTACCGGCTGGTCACTTTGACCCCTCCCCCTGCGTTTGTCGCCAAGATACAGAAGAAGCTGGTGGACTTCTTCTGGAACAACAGGAAGCACTGGGTCTCTGCCGCGGTTTTGAGTCTCCCGCTTGAGGAGGGCGGTCAGTCGTTGGTGTGCGTCAGCGCCCAGCTCGCGACTTTCCGTCTTCAGACCCTGCAGAGATACCTTTACGTCGAGCCCCCTCCTAGGTGGTGTGCTCTGGCGAGGTATTTCTTCCGCCAGCAGCTCGACCTCAATTATGACACGCAGCTCCTGTTTGTGAACTTGGGGGGTGCCAGGACCGCCCTCCGGGAGCTGCCTGTCTTTTACAGGGAACTCATCAGGGTCTGGAACAAAGTCTCCACCAAGCGCAGCTCTCCACCGGCTGGAGTGGCGGCCGTCCTGCAGGAGCCGCTGCTCGGGAATCCGTACCTCCACGGCCGAGGCTTCATGTGGCGGTCGGAAGAGAGGGCTGTGGCTGGTGAGGTGACCAGGGTCAGGGACCTGCTCGATGGCGGAGGAGCGGGCTGGATGGCGCCAGTCACGCTGGCGCGGCGCCTAAATTCTGCCAACGTCCGCCGCGCGGCCGATGCCATCGAGTCGCTAAAAACAGCTCTGGGCCCTGACTCGGTTAGGTGTATCGAGGAGGCTCAAGCACGTGGGGAGATCCCGTCCGAACTGACCCCCGTCCGGACGGAATTCCTCATCGGCGCCAAACCCCGGAACCTCCCTCGGGGGCCGGCGCCTCACAACTTGAGCCGCCTCGGGGAAATCCCCTCCGTGCCTTTCAGTTCCGCGCGGAGGGGTTTCCTGTACGGGCTGCTCCTGCACACCCTCAACTTTGCCATCCTCGCCGGCCGTCCGGACACGCCATGGCGTACCATCTTGCCGTCCGGAGGAGGCGGGGGTCCCCGATGGAGGGCACTCTACGCAGGGGTCCTCCCACTATTCATCGGGGACTTGGCCTGGAGGGTGGTGCACGGAGCAGTGCCGTGCAATAAATTTTTAAGCCGGTTCACGGACTCCCAGGCCGCCTGCAATTTCTGCGGTCTGGAGGAGTCCGTGTTCCATGTTTTTATTGAGTGTACGAGGTTGCAGCCCCTGTTCCATTATTTGAAGGGGCTGCTCCTGAAATTCTGGCTGCACTTCAGTCCCACTCTCCTGATCTTTGGGCACCCTGAGCGGAGGGGAGCGGGTAGGTCCGAGGGCCTCCTCGTAGGACTGCTCCTGGGCACGGCCAAGGGTGCCATCAGCCGGTCCAGGCAGCGGGCGGTCGAGGGGGTCGTTCAACCTGACTGCCTGCCTCTCTTCCGCTCTTACATCCAGTCCAGGGTGTCCTTGGAGATGGAGCACGCGGTGTCCACCGGTACGCTCGCGGCCTTCCGCGAGAGGTGGGCACCGGAGGGACTGGAGTGCATCATCACGCCCGGCAACCAAATTTTAATTTGATTTTACGTTTTAAAGTTTAATTTGTTTTAATTGCCGGTGCTTTTAGTGTCCCCCTCTCCTTTTATAGGGGGCACTGGAAAAAGGAAAAATTTGATTTTAGTGCCCCAAAAAAAAACCACAAAAAAAAATAAATAAAAAAGGGGCCTTGTAAATGTCTTGTGTGTGTCATCCAGGTCGGGTGGCACGGATACATGTTTTATGTTTTTGCAGTTTAACTCAAAAGAGTTTCACAAGGACCAATCGTGGAGCAGTGGAGGCGTGTCCTGCTCAGTTGGAGCTGTGAGCAGTGAGGAGAGCTGCTATCAACTTGTGCTCCTGCCTGGAGAGCCCTGAGACCAGCCCAGGAGGAGAAGGAAGGAAGGGGCTTCACCTTCAACTTCTATCCAGAGGGAGAGGAGGAGAAAAGGAAACTTTGTACATCTTTATCATTCTGCAAAGAGTTGGAGAGAGGGGGAAAAGACAAACAACATCCAGTGTGGAAGGAGGGAGACTCTACATTCTACAGGTGGGTGTGGGTGCATTTCCCCAAACAGACTTTGTTGTTTCGGTGGGGGGAGGAAAGAAGACCACTGAGGGCCGGAACATCGCGGGGGGTGTGTGTGTGTGTGGTAGTGTGTGTGGGGGCCTTGCTTACAACTAGGCCCCCCCCACAATTGGAACCCCCCCCACCCCCCACATTTGCCTAGCCTGGGATAGCTGGAGCTACCAGGCTGAAGATTGTCATCAATCATCCTATTAAAGATCGTTTAGGATTGTGTGCCTGGTGGCTCCAGCTACCCCAGGTGAAGACGTCTTCTCCCCCCACCTGAAGACCAACCCAAAGACTGTGTTTTTTGTGTGTTTTGCCATCTGGGGAGTGCACCCACCCACAGCTGCGAGGGGAGACCTGCCCTCGCAGCCCCCCCCCCCTTCCCACCCCCCCTCTCTCTTTCTCCGTTACTCTCTGTTTCTCCCCTCTCTCTCTGAGAGCCCTTTTCTTCCGAATTTTTAAAAAAAAAACCCAATTAAGACAACTGAGCAGAGGGAGCAAGGCCTCTCCCCAATTGTCAACGAGGGGAGAGGTGCCTCGTTAAGGGCTCCTCTGCTCAGTTAACATACGAGGCCATTAAAGACCATTAAGGCCTGTGACTTTGGGGTGGGTGTAGCCCTTAAAGGGACCCCGTGATGGCGACCCCATCCACGCCGGTGGCAGGGCCAGCAAGGACGTATGCGCAGGCGGTGTCCACATCCACGGCACCTCCTGCGCCACCCGCTGCCCTGCCACCGTTCAGACTTATAACCAGGAAACACGGGGTCAAGAGCTACACTCACCCCACAATGAGCATTGAGGAGTGCGTGCGGGCGATGGCTGGGGTAGTCGGCCCCTCGGCCATTGTCGCAGCCTCCAAGATGTCTGGGAAGGCCGTGTTCTTCCTGGGGTCGGAGCGGGCGGTGTCCCTGGCCCTTGAAAAGGGGCTCACGGTGGGCGGGACGTTCCTGCCGGTGGACCCTCTCGAGGCCACCGCGCAGAGGGTCATCATTTCAAACGTCCCGCCCTTTGTTTCCGCTGAGCTCCTCCTCCCTCACCTACAACAACTGGGGGAGGTAAGGTCAGGGATCAACCCCATACCGCTCGGCCTCAGGGAGAACAGCCTGCGCCACGTGTTCTCCTTCCGCCGCCAGCTCTTTGTCCGGCTGGCGCGGGAGGAGACGACGGAGGGATCTTTTAATGTGGTGCACGAGGGGACTGCCTACCGCGTCTTCTGGACGTCGGACGGCGTGCGGTGCCATGCCTGCAGGGAGGTGGGGCACGTTCGCAAGAACTGCCCCGCCTCCAAGGCCGCCAAACCATCGAAGGCGGCCAAGGCTGGCGCCGCCGCCACCCCTCCCCCTAGTTGCGTCCGCGTGCCGGGAGCCATGGGTGCGCGGGCATCGTCGGAGGCCTTTGTTTTCAGGGCCTCCGGCGGGGGGGAGGGAGAGCGTCCGACCGGAAAGAAGGCGCGGAAGAAGACAAAACATCAAGAGGCGGGTCCCCTCAGTGCGCCGGATAATTTGACCACCGCGCTCAGCCCAACCCCGTCACCGGCGAGCGCGGGGTGCCCCGAGCCCGTGCCCGAGCCCTTGAACAACACCACAGAGGGGCCCGGGCGCGGGCAAGAAAAGGAAAAGGGGGGGCGGAGCGGGAGGCCTCGGCAGACATGGAGGTCTCCCTGACTCCGCGCGCCCCCAGGAACAAAAAGAGGCACCGCCCCAATGACGCGGAGGGGGAACAACATCCCTCCGCGGAGGAGTCGGTGCCCGCCGCGTGTCCCGCGTCCCCCACCAGCGCCCCCAAATTGCGCTGCAGGCGCGAGGAGTCTTTCCCCGGGGAGGGTGAGACAGTTGAGGCTGCCCAGCCTCTGCCTCCCGGGGATGGAGTGGAAGATCTGCCTGTCGTGGGGGGCGTGGGGACCGCGGAGGAATGCGTAGCCGCCGGGCCGGGCGTCCCGGGGACTGAGGCGGGCGGGGCCGAAAATGCCGAACCTGAGCCCGCCCAGCTATTACCCAACTTCCCCCGGGAGTTGCTCGACCCGGCAGAAACACAATATATTGATTTTAATGAAACTGTAGATGCTGGGCCGGGGGGTGGCAGCGGGGAGGGGGAGGAACACCCACCCTCGCCCCTTACTTTGGAGCTGGTGCACTTGGAGGGCCTGGGGATTTCCTATGGCCGGGTCTCTCCTTGTTCCCCGGTTCCTGGGGCGGAGGGGGAACCCCTTCCGCTGTCATTTCCCGACCCAGCACCAATTTTAAAAGAGCCCAGTGGGGACTCCTCTGCCGACGATCCTGGGGGTGGGATCGGGGCAGAGCCAGGGCCGGTTGGAGCGGCCGGTTCATTTGCCGTACCTTGTGCGGTCGATGGGCCGGCTGCTGGCGGCCACCTCCCGGAGGAGGACGGGGACTCGGTGGGGGACGCGGGAGAAGAACTAGAGACCACCGCCAGGGAGGCGGTGGATCTGCTCGCGGCCGCCGCTGAGGCCCTCCTCATTCCTGCAAAGGAACTCCGGGACTTTTTGGCCCAGAGCCGGGGTCGCCGCGACCAAGCCCGACTGGCCCTGGAAAAATGGTCCGAGCCGGAGCTGATCAAGGGGTCCGTCCGCGCCGCCGTTAAAACCTTGGCCGCGGGCGGGCCCTTGACAAAGGAGCAGCACCCTGAGCTGCGCGAGCTCGAGGGACTCCTCGCTGGGCTGCGGAGGGAGCGGAGTTCAACAAAAGACTCCGCTCCCTCCCCCACAATAGGTTAAGGTAGAGGTTGCACTATGCTTTTGCCATGAAGATAACCATAGCCAGCCTCAACATCAACGGCGGCAGAGGGGCACGCCGTAGATTTGACAATTTTTCGCTCCTGCGGGAGGGGAAATATGCGGTGTGCTTCCTGCAAGAAACCCACACGTTCCGGGAGACGAAGCCACGTGGCTCCTGGAATGGCAAGGAGAGGTCCGCATGAGCCACCTCACCGCCATTTCTAGTGGGGTGGCCATCTTGCTGGGCCCGCATTTTCAGCCGGAGATCTTGGGGGTCGAGGAGCCCGTGCCAGGCCGCTTGCTGCACGTAACGGTTCGCCTGGGGGACGTGCCGCTCCATCTCGTGAACGTGTACGCCCCTCATCCCGGCCCGCAGCAAACGCGCTTCTTTGAAGAGGTGTCCGCTCTTCTTGGCTCCGTCGACGTCGGCGACTGCATTGTCCTCGGGGGGGATTTTAACTGCACCCTCGAGGCGAGGGACCGCTCCGGTGCCCCGCAGTGCATGACGGCGATGGAGAAGTTGAGGGACCTGGTCGGGTCCTTCGACTTGGTGGACGTCTGGCGAAATCTCCACCCCGACTCCAGCGCCTTTACTTGGGTGAGGCCTGGAGTTGGATGGTCTAGAGTCGACCGCCTTTACGTGTCTCGGGCGTACGTTTCCTGCGTCCCGGCGGCCTCCATGCGGCCGGTGCCGTGTTCGGACCACCACCTGGTGTGAGCGGAGCTCGCTTCGCTCCGCGCGAGGACGGGGTCCGCGTACTGGCACTTTAACAACCGGCTGCTGGAGGACGTGCGGTTCCAGGACTCGTTCCGTCGATTCTGGTCCGACTGGAGAAGGAAGCAGGGGGGCTTCCCCTCCTTGAGGCTATGGTGGGACGTGGGCAAGGCTCACGTCCGCGTCTTCTGTCAAGAGTACGCGAGGGGGTCGACCAAGAGGCGGGCGGCCAGAGTCGGGCGCCTAGAAAAAGAGGTGCTCGACCTGGAAGCCCGTCTCGGTCAAGTCGTCCAGGACCCGGCCCTGCGGACGGTGTACGAAGCGAAGAAGGCCGCGCTGAAGGACCTGCAGCTCGTCGGGTCCCGAGGCGCGTTCGTGAGGTCGCGGATCCGGTTCCTGCGGGATCTGGACCGCGGCTCCCCCTTCTTCTACTCGCTGGAAAAAAGGCAGAGTGTCCGTAAGCAGCTCTTGACGCTGCTGGCCGACGACGGCTCTCTCGTCTCGGATCCGGAGGGCGTCAACAACAGGGTCCGTGAATATTACGGGGCTCTGTTCTCTCCGGATCCGTCCAGCGAGGAAGCGCGTAGAGTTTTGTGGGAGGACCTGCCGAAGGTCGGCCCGGAGGGCGCCGAAAATCTGGAAGCTCCGCTAAGCCTGGCGGAGCTGACCGGTGCCCTCGCCCGGCTCTCGAGGGGAAAATCCCCGGGGCTGGACGGGCTGACCGTGGAGTTCCACAGGGCGTTCTGGGACGTCCTGGGGAGCGACTACGCGCGGGTCCTGGGGGAAAGTCTGGCGACCGGGGAGATGCCCCTCTCTTGGCACAGGGCAGTCATCGTCCTGCTGCCTAAGAAGGGCGATCTCCGCCTCCTTAAGAACTGGCGCCCGGTCTCCCTCCTCAGCACGGACTACAAAATCTTCGCCAGGGCGATGTCTGCTCGCCTTGGTGCCGTGCTGGACCACATGATCCACCCCGACCAGTCATACACGGTCCCGGGCCGGACAATCCACGATAACATCCATCTGGTCCGGGACCTCATCCATTGTTCCCAGGAGGCTGGTCTGTCGGTCGCCTTCCTATCCCTCGACCAAGAGAAGGCGTTCGACAGGGTGGATCACGACTATCTGCTCGGAACTCTGCGCGCTTTCGGGTTCGGGACGCATTTCGTCGCCCGGATCCGACTTTTGTACGCCGCCGCGGAGTGTCTGATTAAGGTTAACGGGTCCTTGACGGCGCCCCTTCGCTTTAGGAGAGGGGTGCGCCAGGGATGCCCCATGTCCGGCCAGTTATACGCCGTTTGCGTGGAGCCTTTCCTGCGCCTCTTGCGGACGAGGTTGACGGGACTGGCTCTGCAAGGGCCGGGCGTGGAGGTCGTCCTCTCGGCTTACGCCGATGACGTGCTCCTCGCGATAGAGGATCCCGCTGACCTGCGGAGGATGCGTGAGTGCCAGGAGATTTACTCGGCCGCGTCCTCCGCCAGGATCAACTGGGAGAAATGTTCCGGACTCCTGGTGGGTCAGTGGCGGGTGGACTCCCTGCCGGAGGAGCTCAGGCCTTTTGCCTGGAGCACGACCCATCTCCTCTATCTGGGAGTCTACCTTAGCCCCGACGAGGGAGCCTGGCCGGCGAACTGGCAGGAGCTGGAGGCCAAGGTCGCCGCTCGCCTAGGGCGCTGGACAGGACTGCTCCGAGTGCTGTCCTACAGGGGTCGAGCGCTAGTCATAAACCAGCTGGTGGCCGCAATGCTGTGGTACCGGCTGGTCACTTTGACCCCTCCCCCTGCGTTTGTCGCCAAGATACAGAAGAAGCTGGTGGACTTCTTCTGGAACAACAGGAAGCACTGGGTCTCTGCCGCGGTCTTCAGTCTCCCGCTTGAGGAGGGCGGTCAGTCGTTGGTGTGCGTCAGCGCCCAGCTCGCGACTTTCCGTCTTCAGACCCTGCAGAGATACCTTTACGTCGAGCCCCCTCCTAGGTGGTGTGCTCTGGCGAGGTATTTCTTCCGCCAGCAGCTCGACCTCAATTATGACACGCAGCTCCTGTTTGTGAACTTGGGGGGTGCCAGGACCGCCCTCCGGGAGCTGCCTGTCTTTTACAGGGAACTCATCAGGGTCTGGAACAAAGTCTCCACCAAGCGCAGCTCTCCACCGGCTGGAGTGGCGGCCGTCCTGCAGGAGCCGCTGCTCGGGAATCCGTACCTCCACGGCCGAGGTTTTATGTGGCGGTCGGAAGAGAGGGCTGTGGCTGGTGAGGTGACCAGGGTCAGGGACCTGCTCGATGGCGGAGGAGCGGGCTGGATGGCGCCAGTCACGCTGGCGCGGCGCCTAAATTCTGCCAACGTCCGCCGCGCGGCCGATGCCATCGAGTCGCTAAAAACAGCTCTGGGCCCTGACTCCGTTAGGTGTATCGAGGAGGCTCAAGCACGTGGGGAGATCCCGTCCGAACTGACCCCCGTCCGGACGGAATTCCTCATCGGCGCCAAACCCCGGAACCTCCCTCGGGGGCCGGCGCCTCACAACTTGAGCCGCCTCGGGGAAATCCCCTCCGTGCCTTTCAGTTCCGCGCGGAGGGGTTTCCTGTACGGGCTGCTCCTGCACACCCTCAACTTTGCCATCCTCGCCGGCCGTCCGGACACGCCATGGCGTACCATCTTGCCGTCCGGAGGAGGCGGGGGTCCCCGATGGAGGGCACTCTACGCAGGGGTCCTCCCACTATTCATCGGGGACTTGGCCTGGAGGGTGGTGCACGGAGCAGTGCCGTGCAACAAATTTTTAAGCCGGTTCACGGACTCCCAGGCCGCCTGCAATTTCTGCGGTCTGGAGGAGTCCGTGTTCCATGTTTTTATTGAATGCACGAGGTTGCAGCCCCTGTTCCACTATTTGAAGGGGCTGCTCCTGAAATTCTGGCTGCACTTCAGTTCCACTCTCCTGATCTTTGGGCACCCTGTGCGGAGGGGAGCGGGTAGGTCCGAAGGCCTCCTCGTAGGACTGCTCCTGGGCACGGCCAAGGGTGCCATCAGCCGGTCCAGGCAGCGGGCGGTCGAGGGGGTCGTTCAACCTGACTGCCTGCCTCTCTTCCGCTCTTACATCCGGTCCAGGGTGTCCTTGGAGATGGAGCACGCGGTGTCCACCGGTACGCTCGCGGCCTTCCGCGAGAGGTGGGCACCGGAGGGACTGGAGTGCATCATCACGCCCGGCAACCAAATTTTAATTTGATTTTACGTTTTAAAGTTAATTTGTTTTAATTGCCGGTGCTTTTAGTGTCCCCTTCCCTTTTATAGGGGGCACTGGGGAAAAATTGTGATTTTAGTGCCCAAAAAAAAAAACAAAAAAAAAAAAGAAAAAACACAAAAAAAAAAAAAAAAGGGGGGAAAAAAAGGGCCTTGTAAAAGTCTGGAGTGTCACCCAGGTCGGGTGGCACCGTTTAATGTTTTATGTTTTGCAGGTGAACTCCAAAAAGAGTTTCACAAGGACCAATCGTGGAGCAGTGGAGGCGTGTCCTGCTCAGTTGGAGCTGTGAGCAGTGAGGAGAGCTGCTATCAACTTGTGCTCCTGCCTGGAGAGCCCTGAGACCAGCCCAGGAGGAGAAGGAAGGAAGGGGCTTCACCTTCAACTTCTATCCAGAGGGAGAGGAGGAGAAAAGGAAACTTTGTACATCTTTATCATTCTGCAAAGAGTTGGAGAGAGGGGGAAAAGACAAACAACATCCAGTGTGGAAGGAGGGAGACTCTACATTCTACAGGTGGGTGTGGGTGCATTTCCCCAAACAGACTTTGTTGTTTCGGTGGGGGGAGGAAAGAAGACCACTGAGGGCCGGAACATCGCGGGGGGTGTGTGTGTGTGTGGTAGTGTGTGTGGGGGCCTTGCTTACAACTAGGCCCCCCCCACAATTGGAACCCCCCCCACCCCCCACATTTGCCTAGCCTGGGATAGCTGGAGCTACCAGGCTGAAGATTGTCATCAATCATCCTATTAAAGATCGTTTAGGATTGTGTGCCTGGTGGCTCCAGCTACCCCAGGTGAAGACGTCTTCTCCCCCCACCTGAAGACCAACCCAAAGACTGTGTTTTTTGTGTGTTTTGCCATCTGGGGAGTGCACCCACCCACAGCTGCGAGGGGAGACCTGCCCTCGCAGCCCCCCCCCCCTTCCCACCCCACCTCTCTCTTTCTCCGTTACTCTCTGTTTCTCCCCTCTCTCTCTGAGAGCCCTTTTCTTCCGAATTTAAAAAAAAAAAACCCAATTAAGACAACTGAGCAGAGGGAGCAAGGCCTCTCCCCAATTGTCAACGAGGGGAGAGGTGCCTCGTTAAGGGCTCCTCTGCTCAGTTAACATACGAGGCCATTAAAGACCATTAAGGCCTGTGACTTTGGGGTGGGTGTAGCCCTTAAAGGGACCCCGTGATGGCGACCCCATCCACGCCGGTGGCAGGGCCAGCGAAGACGTATGCGCAGGTGGCAACCGCTTCCACAGCACCTCCTGCGCCACCCGCTGCCCTGCCACCATTTACACTTATAACAAAAAAACACGGGGTCAAGAGCTACACTCACCCCACAATGAGCATTGAGGAGTGCGTGCGGGCGATGGCTGGGGTAGTCGGCCCCTCGGCCATTGTCGCAGCCTCCAAGATGTCTGGGAAGGCCGTGTTCTTCCTGGGGTCGGAGCGGGCGGTGTCCCTGGCCCTTGAAAAGGGGCTCACGGTGGGCGGGACGTTCCTGCCGGTGGACCCTCTCGAGGCCACCGCGCAGAGGGTCATCATTTCAAACGTCCCGCCCTTTGTTTCCGCGGAGCTCCTCATCCCTCACCTACAACAACTGGGGGAGGTAAGGTCAGGGATCAACCCCATACCGCTCGGCCTCAGGGAGAACAGCCTGCGCCACGTGTTCTCCTTCCGCCGCCAGCTCTTTGTCCGGCTGGCGCGGGAGGAGACGACGGAGGGATCTTTTAATGTGGTGCACGAGGGGACTGCCTACCGCGTCTTCTGGACGTCGGACGGCGTGCGGTGCCATGCCTGCAGGGAGGTGGGGCACGTTCGCAAGAACTGCCCCGCCTCCAAGGCCGCCAAACCACCGAAGGCGGCCAAGGCTGGCGCCGCCGCCACCCCTCCCCCTAGTTGCGTCCGCGTGCCGGGAGCCATGGGTGCGCGGGCATCGTCGGAGGCCTTTGTTTTCAGGGCCTCCGGCGGGGGGGAGGGAGAGCGTCCGACCGGAAAGAAGGCGCGGAAGAAGACAAAACATCAAGAGGCGGGTCCCCTCAGTGCGCCGGATAATTTGACCACCGCGCTCAGCCCAACCCCGTCACCGGCGAGCGCGGGGTGCCCCGAGCCCGTGCCCGAGCCCTTGAACAACACCACAGAGGGGCCCGGGCGCGGGCAAGAAAAGGAAAAGGGGGGGGCGGAGCGGGAGGCCTCGGCAGACATGGAGGTCTCCCTGACTCCGCGCGCCCCCAGGAACAAAAAGAGGCACCGCCCCAATGACGCGGAGGGGGAACAACATCCCTCCGCGGAGGAGTCGGTGCCCGCCGCGTGTCCCGCGTCCCCCACCAGCGCCCCCAAATTGCGCTGCAGGCGCGAGGAGTCTTTCCCCGGGGAGGGTGAGACAGTTGAGGCTGCCCAGCCTCTGCCTCCCGGGGATGGAGTGGAAGATCTGCCTGTCGTGGGGGGCGTGGGGACCGCGGAGGAATGCGTAGCCGCCGGGCCGGGCGTCCCGGGGACTGAGGCGGGCGAGGCCGAAAAGGCCGAACCTGAGCCCGCCCAGCTATTACCCAACTTCCCCCGGGAGTTGCTCGACCCGGCAGAAACACAATATATTGATTTTAATGAAACTGTAGATGCTGGGCCGGGGGGTGGCAGCGGGGAGGGGGAGGAACACCCACCCTCGCCCCTTACTTTGGAGCTGGTGCACTTGGAGGGCCTGGGGATTTCCTATGGCCGGGTCTCTCCTTGTTCCCCGGTTCCTGGGGCGGAGGGGGAACCCCTTCCGCTGTCATTTCCCGACCCAGCACCAATTTTAAAAGAGCCCAGTGGGGACTCCTCTGTCGACGATCCTGGGGGTGGGATCGGGGCAGTGCCAGGGCCGGTTGGAGCGGCCGGTTCATTTGCCGTACCTTGTGCGGTCGATGGGCCGGCTGCTGGCGGCCACCTCCCGGAGGAGGACGGGGACTCGGTGGGGGACGCGGGAGAAGAACTAGAGACCACCGCCAGGGAGGCGGTGGATCTGCTCGCGGCCGCCGCTGAGGCCCTCCTCATTCCTGCAAAGGAACTCCGGGACTTTTTGGCCCAGAGCCGGGGTCGCCGCGACCAAGCCCGACTGGCCCTGGAAAAATGGTCCGAGCCAGAGCTGATCAAGGGGTCCGTCCGCGCCGCCGTTAAAACCTTGGCCGCGGGCGGACCCTTGACAAAGGAGCAGCACCTTGAGCTGCGCGAGTTCGAGGGACTCCTCGCTGGGCTGCGGAGGGAGCGGAGTTCAACAAAAGACTCCGCTCCCTCCCCCACAATAGGTTAAGGTAGAGGTTGCACTATGCTTTTGCCATGAAGATAACCATAGCCAGCCTCAACATCAACGGCGGCAGAGGGGCACGCCGTAGATTTGACAATTTTTCGCTCCTGCGGGAGGGGAAATATGCGGTGTGCTTCCTGCAAGAAACCCACACCGTTCCGGGAGACGAAGCCACGTGGCTCCTGGAATGGCAAGGAGAGGTCCGCATGAGCCACCTCACCGCCATTTCTAGTGGGGTGGCCATCTTGCTGGGCCCGCATTTTCAGCCGGAGATCTTGGGGGTCGAGGAGCCCGTGCCAGGCCGCTTGCTGCACGTAACGGTTCGCCTGGGGGACGTGCCGCTCCATCTCGTGAACGTGTACGCCCCTCATCCCGGCCCGCAGCAAACGCGCTTCTTTGAAGAGGTGTCCGCTCTTCTTGGCTCCGTCGACGTCGGCGACTGCATTGTCCTCGGGGGGGATTTTAACTGCACCCTCGAGGCGAGGGACCGCTCCGGTGCCCCGCAGTGCATGACGGCGATGGAGAAGTTGAGGGACCTGGTCGGGTCCTTCGACTTGGTGGACGTCTGGCGAAATCTCCACCCCGACTCCAGCGCCTTTACTTGGGTGAGGCCTGGAGTTGGATGGTCTAGAGTCGACCGCCTTTACGTGTCTCGGGCGTACGTTTCCTGCGTCCCGGCGGCCTCCATGCGGCCGGTGCCGTGTTCGGACCACCACCTGGTGTGGGCGGAGCTCGCTTCGCTCCGCGCGAGGACGGGGTCCGCGTACTGGCACTTTAACAACCGGCTGCTGGAGGACGTGCGGTTCCAGGACTCGTTCCGTCGATTCTGGTCCGACTGGAGAAGGAAGCAGGGGGGCTTCCCCTCTTTGAGGCTATGGTGGGACGTGGGCAAGGCTCACGTCCGCGTCTTCTGTCAAGAGTACGCGAGGGGGTCGACCAAGAGGCGGGCGGCCAGAGTCGGGCGCCTAGAAAAAGAGGTGCTCGACCTGGAAGCCCGTCTCGGTCAAGTCGTCCAGGACCCGGCCCTGCGGACGGTGTACGAAGCGAAGAAGGCCGCGCTGAAGGACCTGCAGCTCGTCGGGTCCCGAGGCGCGTACGTGAGGTCGCGGATCCGGTTCCTGCGGGATCTGGACCGCGGCTCCCCCTTCTTCTACTCGCTGGAAAAAAGGCAGAGTGTCCGTAAGCAGCTCTTGACGCTGCTGGCCGACGACGGCTCTCTCGTCTCGGATCCGGAGGGCGTCAACAACAGGGTCCGTGAATATTACGGGGCTCTGTTCTCTCCGGATCCGTCCAGCGAGGAAGCGCGTAGAGTTTTGTGGGAGGACCTGCCGAAGGTCGGCCCGGAGGGCGCCGAAAATCTGGAAGCTCCGCTAAGCTTGGCGGAGCTGACCGGTGCCCTCGCCCGGCTCTCGAGGGGAAAATCCCCGGGGCTGGACGGGCTGACCGTGGAGTTCCACAGGGCGTTCTGGGACGTCCTGGGGAGCGACTACGCGCGGGTCCTGGGGGAAAGTCTGGCGACCGGGGAGATGCCCCTCTCTTGGCGCAGGGCAGTCATCGTCCTGCTGCCTAAGAAGGGCGATCTCCGCCTCCTTAAGAACTGGCGCCCGGTCTCCCTCCTCAGCACGGACTACAAAATCTTCGCCAGGGCGATGTCTGCTCGCCTTGGTGCCGTGCTGGACCACATGATCCACCCCGACCAGTCATACACGGTCCCGGGCCGGACAATCCACGATAACATCCATCTGGTCCGGGACCTCATCCATTGTTCCCAGGAGGCTGGTCTGTCGGTCGCCTTCCTATCCCTCGACCAAGAGAAGGCGTTCGACAGGGTGGATCACGACTATCTGCTCGGAACTCTGCGCGCTTTCGGGTTCGGGACGCATTTCGTCGCCCGGATCCGACTTTTGTACGCCGCCGCGGAGTGTCTGATTAAGGTTAACGGGTCCTTGACGGCGCCCCTTCGCTTTAGGAGAGGGGTGCGCCAGGGATGCCCCATGTCCGGCCAGTTATACGCCGTTTGCGTGGAGCCTTTCCTGCGCCTCTTGCGGACGAGGTTGACGGGACTGGCTCTGCAAGGGCCGGGCGTGGAGGTCGTCCTCTCGGCTTACGCCGATGACGTGCTCCTCGCGATAGAGGATCCCGCTGACCTGCGGAGGATGCGTGAGTGCCAGGAGATTTACTCGGCCGCGTCCTCCGCCAGGATCAACTGGGAGAAATGTTCCGGACTCCTGGTGGGTCAGTGGCGGGTGGACTCCCTGCCGGAGGAGCTCAGGCCTTTTGCCTGGAGCACGACCCATCTCCTCTATCTGGGAGTCTACCTTAGCCCCGACGAGGGAGCCTGGCCGGCGAACTGGCAGGAGCTGGAGGCCAAGGTCGCCGCTCGCCTAGGGCGCTGGACAGGACTGCTCCGAGTGCTGTCCTACAGGGGTCGAGCGCTAGTCATAAACCAGCTGGTGGCCGCAATGCTGTGGTACCGGCTGGTCACTTTGACCCCTCCCCCTGCGTTTGTCGTCAAGATACAGAAGAAGCTGGTGGACTTCTTCTGGAACAACAGGAAGCACTGGGTCTCTGCCGCGGTCTTCAGTCTCCCGCTTGAGGAGGGCGGTCAGTCGTTGGTGTGCGTCAGCGCCCAGCTCGCGACTTTCCGCCTTCAGACCCTGCAGAGATACCTTTACGTCGAGCCCCCTCCTAGGTGGTGTGCTCTGGCGAGGTATTTCTTCCGCCAGCAGCTCGACCTCAATTATGACACGCAGCTCCTGTTTGTGAACTTGGGGGGTGCCAGGACCGCCCTCCGGGAGCTGCCTGTCTTTTACAGGGAACTCATCAGGGTCTGGAACAAAGTCTCCACCAAGCGCAGCTCTCCGCCGGCTGGAGTGGCGGCCGTCCTGCAGGAGCCGCTGCTCGGGAATCCGTACCTCCACGGCCGAGGCTTTATGTGGCGGTCGGAAGAGAGGGCTGTGGCTGGTGAGGTGACCAGGGTCAGGGACCTGCTCGATGGCGGAGGAGCGGGCTGGATGGCGCCAGACACGCTGGCGCGGCGCCTAAATTCTGCCAACGTCCGCCACGCGGCCGATGCCATCGAGTCGCTAAAAACAGCTCTGGGCCCTGACTCCGTTCGGTGCATCGAGGAGGCTCAAGCACGTGGGGAGATCCCGTCCGAACTGACCCCCGTCCGGACGGAATTCCTCATCGGCGCCAAACCCCGGAACCTCCCTCGGGGACCGGCGCCTCACAACTTGAGCCGCCTCGGGGAAATCCCCTCCGTGCCTTTCAGTTCCGCGCGGAGGGGTTTCCTGTACGGGCTGCTCCTGCACACCCTCAACTTTGCCATCCTCGCCGGCCGTCCGGACACGCCATGGCATACCATCTTGCCGTCCGGAGGAGGCGGGGGTCCCCGATGGAGGGCACTCTACGCAGAGGTCCTCCCACTATTCATCGGGGACTTGGCCTGGAGGGTGGTGCACGGAGCAGTGCCGTGCAACAAATTTTTAAGCCGGTTCACGGACTCCCAGGCCGCCTGCAATTTCTGCGGTCTGGAGGAGTCCGTGTTCCATGTTTTTATGGAGTGCACAAGGTTGCAGCCCCTGTTCCACTATTTGAAGGGGCTGCTCCTGAAATTCTGGCTGCACTTCAGTCCCACTCTCCTGATCTTTGGGCACCCTGTGCGGAGGGGAGCGGGTAGGTCCGAAGGCCTCCTCGTAGGACTGCTCCTGGGCACGGCCAAGGGTGCCATCAGCCGGTCCAGGCAGCGGGCGGTCGAGGGGGTCGTTCAACCTGACTGCCTGCCTCTCTTCCGCTCTTACATCCGGTCCAGGGTGTCCTTGGAGATGGAGCACGCGGTGTCCACCGGTACGCTCGCGGCCTTCCGCGAGAGGTGGGCACCGGAGGGACTGGAGTGCATCATCACGCCCGGCAACCAAATTTTAATTTGATTTTACGTTTTAAAGTTTAATTTGTTTTAATTGCCGGTGCTTTTAGTGTCCCCTTCCCTTTTATAGGGGGCACTGGGGAAAAATTGTGATTTTAGTGCCCAAAAAAAAAAGAAAAAAAAAAAGAAAAAACACAAAAAAAAACAAAAAAGGGGGGAAAAAAAAAAAGGGCCTTGTAAATGTCTGGAGTGTCACCCAGGTCGGGTGGCACCGTTTAATGTTTTATGTTTTGCAGGTGAACTCCAAAAAGAGTTTCACAAGGACCAATCGTGGAGCAGTGGAGGCGTGTCCTGCTCAGTTGGAGCTGTGAGCAGTGAGGAGAGCTGCTATCAACTTGTGCTCCTGCCTGGAGAGCCCTGAGACCAGCCCAGGAGGAGAAGGAAGGAAGGGGCTTCACCTTCAACTTCTATCCAGAGGGAGAGGAGGAGAAAAGGAAACTTTGTACATCTTTATCATTCTGCAAAGAGTTGGAGAGAGGGGGAAAAGACAAACAACATCCAGTGTGGAAGGAGGGAGACTCTACATTCTACAGGTGGGTGTGGGTGCATTTCCCCAAACAGACTTTGTTGTATCGGTGGGGGGAGGAAAGAAGACCACTGAGGGCCGGAACATCGCGGGGGGTGTGTGTGTGTGTGGTAGTGTGTGTGGGGGCCTTGCTTACAACTAGGCCCCCCCCACAATTGGAACCCCCCCCACCCCCCCACATTTGCCTAGCCTGGGATAGCTGGAGCTACCAGGCTGAAGATTGTCATTAATCATCCTATTAAAGATCGTTTAGGATTGTGTGCCTGGTGGCTCTAGCTACCCCAGGTGAAGACGTCTTCTCCCCCCACCTGAAGACCAACCCAAAGACTGTGTTTTTTGTGTGTTTTGCCATCTGGGGAGTGCACCCACCCACAGCTGCGAGGGGAGACCTGCCCTCGCAGCCCCCCCCCCTTCCCACCCCCCTCTCTCTTTCTCCGTTACCCTCTGTTTCTCCCCTCTCTCTCTGAGGCCCCTTTTCTTCCTAATTTTAAAAAAACAAAACCCAATTAAGACAGCTGAGCAGAGGGAGCAAGGCCTCTCCCCAATTACCAACGAGGGGAGAGGTGCCTTGTTAAGGGCTCCTCTGCTCAGTTAAATATACGAGGCCATTAAAGACCATTAAGGCCTGTGACTTTGGGGTGGGTGTAGCCCTTAAAGGGACCCCGTGATGGCGACCCCATCCACGCCGGTGGCAGGGCCAGCGAAGACATATGCGCAGGTGGCAACCGCTTCCACGGCACCTCCTGCGCCACCCGCTGCCCTGCCACCATTCAGACTCATTACGAAGAAACACGGGGTCAAGAGCTACACTCACCCCACAATGAGCATCGAAGAGTGCGTGCGGGCGATGGCTGGGGTAGTCGGCCCCTCGGCCATTGTCGCGGCCTCCAAGATGTGTGGGAAGGCTGTTTTCTTCCTGGGGTCGGAGCGGGCGGTGTCCCTGGCCCTCGAAAGGGGGCTCACGGTGGGCGGGACGTTCCTGCCGGTGGATCCTCTCGAGGCCACCGCGCAGAGGGTCATCGTGTCGAACGTCCCGCCCTTTGTTCCCGCTGAGCTCCTCCTCCCTCACCTACAACAACTGGGGGAGGTAAGGTCGGGGATCAACCCCATACCGCTCGGCCTCAGGGAGAACAGCCTGCGCCACGTGTTCTCCTTCCGCCGCCAGCTCTTTGTCCGGCTGGCGCGGGAGGAGACGACGGAGGGAAATTTTAATGTGGTGCACGAGGGGACTGCCTACCGCGTCTTCTGGACGTCGGACGGCGTGCGGTGCCATGCCTGCAAGGAGGTGGGGCACGTTCGCAAGAACTGCCCCGCCTCCAAGGCCGCCAAACCACCGAAGGCGGCCAAGGCTGGCGCCGCCGCCACCCCTCCCCCTAGCTGCGTCCGCGTGCCGGGAGCCATGGGTGCGCGGGCATCGTCGGAGACCTTTGTTTTCAGGGCCTCCGGCGGGGGGGAGGGAGAGCGTCCGACCGGAAGGAAGGCGCGGAAGAAGACAAAACATCCAGAGGCGGGTCCCCTCGGTGCGCCAGACAATTTGACCACCGCGCTCAGCCCAACCCAGTCACCGGCGAGCGCGGGGTGCCCCGAGCCCGTGCCCGGGCCCTTGAATAACACCACAGAGGGGCCCAGGCGCGGGCAAGAAAAGGAAAAGGGGGGGGCGGAGCGGGAGGCCTCGGCAGACATGGGGGTCTCCCTGCCTCCGCGCGCCCCCAGGAACAAAAGGAGGCGCGGCTCCGATGAGGCGGAGGGGGAACAACATCCCTCCGCGGAGGAGTCGGTGCCCGCCGCGTGTCCCGCGTCCCCCACCAGCGCTCCCAAATTGCGCTGCAGGCGCGAAGAGTCTGTCCCCGGGGAGGGTGAGGCAGTCGAGGCTGCCCAGCCGCTGCCTCCTGGGGATGGCATGGAAGATCTGCCTGTCGTGGGGGGCGTGGGGACCGCGGAGGAATGCGTAGCCGCCGGGCCGGGCGTCCCGGGGACTGAGGCGGGCGAGGCCGAAAAGGCCGTACCTGAGCCCGCCCAGCCAATACCCAACTTCCCCCGGGAGTCGCTCGACCCGGCAGAAACACAAACTGATTTTAATGACACTGTAGATGCTGGGCCGGGGCGTGGCAGCGGGGAGGGGGAGGAACACCCACCCTCGCCTCTTACTTTGGAGCTGGAGCACTTGAGGAGCCTGGGGATCTCCTATGGCCGGGTCTCTCCTTGTTCTCCGGTTCCTGGGGCGGAGGGGGAACCCCTTCCGCTATCATTTCCCGACCCAGCACCATTTTTAAAAGAGCCCAGTGGGGACTCCTCTGCCGACGATCCTGGGGGTGGGATCGGGGCAGTGCCAGGGCCGGTTGGAGCGGCCGGTTCATTTGCCGTACCTTGTGCGGTCGATGGGCTGGCTGCTGGCGGCCACCTCCCGGAGGAGGACGGGGACTCGGTGGGGGACGCGGGTGAAGACCTAGAGACCACCGCCAGTGAGGCGGTGGATCTGCTCGCAGCCGCCGCTGAGGCCCTCCTCATTCCTGCAAAGGAACTCCGGGACTTTTTGGCCCAGAGCCGGGGTCGCCGCGACCAAGCCCGACTGGCCCTGGAAAAATGGTCCGAGCCGGAGCTGATCAAGGGGTCCGTCCGCGCCGCCGTTAAAACCTTGGCCGCGGGCGGGCCCTTGACAAAGGAGCAGCACCTTGAGCTGCGCGAGCTCGAGGGACTCCTCGCTGGGCTGCGGAGGGAGCGGAGTTCAACAAAAGACTCCGCTCCCTCCCCCACAATAGGTTAAGGTAGAGGTTGCACTATGCTTTTGCCATGAAGATAACCATAGCCAGCCTCAACATCAACGGCGGCAGAGGGGCACGCCGTAGATTTGACAATTTTTCGCTCCTGCGGGAGGGGAAATATGCGGTGTGCTTCCTGCAAGAAACCCACACCGTTCCGGGAGACGAAGCCACGTGGCTCCTGGAATGGCAAGGAGAGGTCCGCATGAGCCACCTCACCGCCATTTCTAGTGGGGTGGCCATCTTGCTGGGCCCGCATTTTCAGCCGGAGATCTTGGGGGTCGAGGAGCCCGTGCCAGGCCGCTTGCTGCACGTAACGGTTCGCCTGGGGGATGTGCCGCTCCATCTCGTGAACGTGTACGCCCCTCATCCCGGCCCGCAGCAGACGCGCTTCTTTGAAGAGGTGTCCGCTCTTCTTGGCTCCGTCGACGTCGGCGACTGCATTGTCCTCGGGGGGGATTTTAACTGCACCCTCGAGGCGAGGGACCGCTCCGGTGCCCCGCAGTGCATGACGGCGATGGAGAAGTTGAGGGACCTGGTCGGGTCCTTCGACTTGGTGGACGTCTGGCGAAATCTCCACCCTGACTCCAGCGCCTTTACTTGGGTGAGGCCTGGAGTTGGATGGTCTAGAGTCGACCGCCTTTACGTGTCTCGGGCGTACGTTTCCTGCGTCCCGGCGGCCTCCATGCGGCCGGTGCCGTGTTCGGACCACCACCTGGTGTGGGCGGAGCTCGCTTCGCTCCGCGCGAGGACGGGGTCCGCGTACTGGCACTTTAACAACCGGCTGCTGGAGGACGTGCGGTTCCAGGACTCGTTCCGTCGATTCTGGTCCGACTGGAGAAGGAAGCAGGGGGGCTTCCCCTCCTTGAGGCTATGGTGGGACGTGGGCAAGGCTCACGTCCGCGTCTTCTGTCAAGAGTACGCGAGGGGGTCGACCAAGAGGCGGGCGGCCAGAGTCGGGCGCCTAGAAAAAGAGGTGCTCGACCTGGAAGCCCGTCTCGGTCAAGTCGTCCAGGACCCGGCCCTGCGGACGGTGTACGAAGCGAAGAAGGCCGCGCTGAAGGACCTGCAGCTCGTCGGGTCCCGAGGCGCGTTCGTGAGGTCGCGGATCCGGTTCCTGCGGGATCTGGACCGCGGCTCCCCCTTCTTCTACTCGCTGGAAAAAAGGCAGAGTGTCCGTAAGCAGCTCTTGACGCTGCTGGCCGACGACGGCTCTCTCGTCTCGGATCCGGAGGGCGTCAACAACAGGGTCCGTGAATATTACGGGGCTCTGTTCTCTCCGGATCCGTCCAGCGAGGAAGCGCGTAGAGTTTTGTGGGAGGACCTGCCGAAGGTCGGCCCAGAGGGCGCCGAAAATCTGGAAGCTCCGCTAAGCCTGGCGGAGCTGACCGGTGCCCTCGCCCGGCTCTCGAGGGGAAAATCCCCGGGGCTGGACGGGCTGACCGTGGAGTTCCACAGGGCGTTCTGGGACGTCCTGGGGAGCGACTACGCGCGGGTCCTGGGGGAAAGTCTGGCGACCGGGGAGATGCCCCTCTCTTGGCGCAGGGCAGTCATCGTCCTGCTGCCTAAGAAGGGCGATCTCCGCCTCCTTAAGAACTGGCGCCCGGTCTCCCTCCTCAGCACGGACTACAAAATCTTCGCCAGGGTGATGTCTGCTCGCCTTGGTGCCGTGCTGGACCACATGATCCACCCCGACCAGTCATACACGGTCCCGGGCCGGACAATCCACGATAACATCCATCTGGTCCGGGACCTCATCCATTGTTCCCAGGAGGCTGGTCTGTCGGTCGCCTTCCTATCCCTCGACCAAGAGAAGGCGTTCGACAGGGTGGATCACGACTATCTGCTCGGAACTCTGCGCGCTTTCGGGTTCGGGACGCATTTCGTCGCCCGGATCCGACTTTTGTACGCCGCCGCGGAGTGTCTGATTAAGGTTAACGGGTCCTTGACGGCGCCCCTTCGCTTTAGGAGAGGGGTGCGCCAGGGATGCCCCATTTCCGGCCAGTTATACGTCGTTTGCGTGGAGCCTTTCCTGCGCCTCTTGCGGACGAGGTTGACGGGACTGGCTCTGCAAGGGCCGGGCGTGGAGGTCGTCCTCTCGGCTTACGCCGATGACGTGCTCCTCGCGATAGAGGATCCCGCTGACCTGCGGAGGATGCGTGAGTGCCAGGAGATTTACTCGGCCGCGTCCTCCGCCAGGATCAACTGGGAGAAATGTTCCGGACTCCTGGTGGGTCAGTGGCGGGTGGACTCCCTGCCGGAGGAGCTCAGGCCTTTTGCCTGGAGCACGACCCATCTCCTCTATCTGGGAGTCTACCTTAGCCCCGACGAGGGAGCCTGGCCGGCGAACTGGCAGGAGCTGGAGGCCAAGGTCGCCGCTCGCCTAGGGCGCTGGACAGGACTGCTCCGAGTGCTGTCCTACAGGGGTCGAGCGCTAGTCATAAACCAGCTGGTGGCCGCAATGCTGTGGTACCGGCTGGTCACTTTGACCCCTCCCCCTGCGTTTGTCGCCAAGATACAGAAGAAGCTGGTGGACTTCTTCTGGAACAACAGGAAGCACTGGGTCTCTGCCGCGGTCTTCAGTCTCCCGCTTGAGGAGGGCGGTCAGTCGTTGGTGTGCGTCAGCGCCCAGCTCGCGACTTTCCGTCTTCAGACCCTGCAGAGATACCTTTACGTCGAGCCCCCTCCTAGGTGGTGTGCTCTGGCGAGGTATTTCTTCCGCCAGCAGCTCGACCTCAATTATGACACGCAGCTCCTGTTTGTGAACTTGGGGGGTGCCAGGACCGCCCTCCGGGAGCTGCCTGTCTTTTACAGGGAACTCATCAGGGTCTGGAACAAAGTCTCCACCAAGCGCAGCTCTCCACCGGCTGGAGTGGCGGCCGTCCTGCAGGAGCCGCTGCTCGGGAATCCGTACCTCCACGGCCGAGGTTTTATGTGGCGGTCGGAAGAGAGGGCTGTGGCTGGTGAGGTGACCAGGGTCAGGGACCTGCTCGATGGCGGAGGAGCGGGCTGGATGGCGCCAGTCACGCTGGCGCGGCGCCTAAATTCTGCCAACGTCCGCCGCGCGGCCGATGCCATCGAGTCGCTAAAAACAGCTCTGGGCCCTGACTCGGTTAGGTGTATCGAGGAGGCTCAAGCACGTGGGGAGATCCCGTCCGAACTGACCCCCGTCCGGACGGAATTCCTCATCGGCGCCAAACCCCGGAACCTCCCTCGGGGGCCGGCGCCTCACAACTTGAGCCGCCTCGGGGAAATCCCCTCCGTGCCTTTCAGTTCCGCGCGGAGGGGTTTCCTGTACGGGCTGCTCCTGCACACCCTCAACTTTGCCATCCTCGCCGGCCGTCCGGACACGCCATGGCGTACCATCTTGCCGTCCGGAGGAGGCGGGGGTCCCCGATGGAGGGCACTCTACGCAGGGGTCCTCCCACTATTCATCGGGGACTTGGCCTGGAGGGTGGTGCACGGAGCAGTGCCGTGCAATAAATTTTTAAGCCGGTTCACGGACTCCCAGGCCGCCTGCAATTTCTGCGGTCTGGAGGAGTCCGTGTTCCATGTTTTTATTGAATGCACGAGGTTGCAGCCCCTGTTCCACTATTTGAAGGGGCTGCTCCTGAAATTCTGGCTGCACTTCAGTCCCACTCTCCTGATCTTTGGGCACCCTGTGCGGAGGGGAGCGGGTAGGTCCGAAGGCCTCCTCGTAGGACTGCTCCTGGGCACGGCCAAGGGTGCCATCAGCCGGTCCAGGCAGCGGGCGGTCGAGGGGGTCGTTCAACCTGACTGCCTGCCTCTCTTCCGCTCTTACATCCGGTCCAGGGTGTCCTTGGAGATGGAGCACGCGGTGTCCACCGGTACGCTCGCGGCCTTCCGCGAGAGGTGGGCACCGGAGGGACTGGAGTGCATCATCACGCCCGGCAACCAAATTTTAATTTGATTTTACGTTTTAAAGTTTAATTTGTTTTAATTGCCGGTGCTTTTAGTGTCCCCCTTCTATTTTATAGGGGGCACTGGGGAAAATTGTGATTTTAGTGCCCAAAAAAAAAAACCAAAAAGAAAAAAGAAAAACACAAAAAAAAACCAAAAAAAAAAAAAGGGGGGAAAAAAAGGGCCTTGAAAATGTCTGGAGTGTCACCCAGGTCGGGTGGCACCGTTTATTGTTTTTATGTTTTCACAGGTGAACTCAAAAGAGTTTCACAAGGACCAATCGTGGAGCAGTGGAGGCGTGTCCTGCTCAGTTGGAGCTGTGAGCAGTGAGGAGAGCTGCTATCAACTTGTGCTCCTGCCTGGAGAGCCCTGAGACCAGCCCAGGAGGAGAAGGAAGGAAGGGGCTTCACCTTCAACTTCTATCCAGAGGGAGAGGAGGAGAAAAGGAAACTTTGTACATCTTTATCATTCTGCAAAGAGTTGGAGAGAGGGGGAAAAGACAAACAACATCCAGTGTGGAAGGAGGGAGACTCTACATTCTACAGGTGGGTGTGGGTGCATTTCCCCAAACAGACTTTGTTGTATCGGTGGGGGGAGGAAAGAAGACCACTGAGGGCCGGAACATCGCGGGGGGTGTGTGTGTGTGTGGTAGTGTGTGTGGGGGCCTTGCTTACAACTAGGCCCCCCCCACAATTGGAACCCCCCCCACCCCCCCACATTTGCCTAGCCTGGGATAGCTGGAGCTACCAGGCTGAAGATTGTCATTAATCATCCTATTAAAGATCGTTTAGGATTGTGTGCCTGGTGGCTCTAGCTACCCCAGGTGAAGACGTCTTCTCCCCCCACCTGAAGACCAACCCAAAGACTGTGTTTTTTGTGTGTTTTGCCATCTGGGGAGTGCACCCACCCACAGCTGCGAGGGGAGACCTGCCCTCGCAGCCCCCCCCCCTTCCCACCCCCCTCTCTCTTTCTCCGTTACCCTCTGTTTCTCCCCTCTCTCTCTGAGGCCCCTTTTCTTCCTAATTTTAAAAAAACAAAACCCAATTAAGACAGCTGAGCAGAGGGAGCAAGGCCTCTCCCCAATTACCAACGAGGGGAGAGGTGCCTTGTTAAGGGCTCCTCTGCTCAGTTAAATATACGAGGCCATTAAAGACCATTAAGGCCTGTGACTTTGGGGTGGGTGTAGCCCTTAAAGGGACCCCGTGATGGCGACCCCATCCACGCCGGTGGCAGGGCCAGCGAAGACATATGCGCAGGTGGCAACCGCTTCCACGGCACCTCCTGCGCCACCCGCTGCCCTGCCACCATTCAGACTCATTACGAAGAAACACGGGGTCAAGAGCTACACTCACCCCACAATGAGCATCGAAGAGTGCGTGCGGGCGATGGCTGGGGTAGTCGGCCCCTCGGCCATTGTCGCGGCCTCCAAGATGTCTGGGAAGGCTGTTTTCTTCCTGGGGTCGGAGCGGGCGGTGTCCCTGGCCCTCGAAAGGGGGCTCACGGTGGGCGGGACGTTCCTGCCGGTGGATCCTCTCGAGGCCACCGCGCAGAGGGTCATCGTGTCGAACGTCCCGCCCTTTGTTTCCGCTGAGCTCCTCCTCCCTCACCTACACCAACTGGGGGAGGTAAGGTCGGGGATCAATCCCATACCGCTCGGCCTCAGGGAGAACAGCCTGCGCCACGTGTTCTCCTTCCGCCGCCAGCTCTTTGTCCGGCTGGCGCGGGAGGACATGACAGAAGGGCACTTTAATGTGGTGCACGAGGGGACTGCCTACCGCGTCTTCTGGACGTCGGAGCCATGCCTGCAGGGAGGTGGGGCACGTTCGCAAGAACTGCCCCGCCTCCAAGGCCGCCAAACCACCGAAGGCGGCCAAGGCTGGCGCCGCCGCCACCCCTCCGCCTAGTTTCGTCCGCGTGCCGGGAGCCATGGGTGCGCGGGCATCGTCGGAGGCCTTTGTTTTCAGGGCCTCCGGCGGGGGGGAGGGAGAGCGTCCGACCGGAAAGAAGGCGCGGAAGAAGACAAAACATCAAGAGGCGGGTCCCCTCGGTGCGCCGGATAATTTGACCACCGCGCTCAGCCCAACCCCGTCACCGGCGAGCGCGGGGTGCCCCGAGCCCGTGCCCGAGCCCTTAAACAACACCACAGAGGGGCCCGGGCGCGGGCAAGAAAAGGAAAAGGGGGGGGCGGAGCGGGAGGCCTCGGCAGACATGGGGGTCTCCCTGACTCCGCGCGCCCCCAGGAACAAAAAGAGGCACCGCCCCAATGACGCGGAGGGGGAACAACATCCCTCCGCGGAGGAGTCGGTGCCCGCCGCGTGTCCCGCGTCCCCCACCAGCGCCCCCAAATTGCGCTGCAGGCGCGAGGAGTCTTTCCCCGGGGAGGGTGAGACAGTTGAGGCTGCCCAGCCTCTGCCTCCCGGGGATGGAGTGGAAGATCTGCCTGTCGTGGGGGGCGTGGGGACCGCGGAGGAATGCGTAGCCGCCGGGCCGGGCGTCCCGGGGACTGAGGCGGGCGAGGCCGAAAAGGCCGAACCTGAGCCCGCCCAGCTATTACCCAACTTCCCCCGGGAGTTGCTCGACCTGGCAGAAACACAATATATTGATTTTAATGAAACTGTAGATGCTGGGCCGGGGGGTGGCAGCGGGGAGGGGGAGGAACACCCACCCTCGCCCCTTACTTTGGAGCTGGTGCACTTGGGGGGCCTGGGGATTTCCTATGGCCGGGTCTCTCCTTGTTCCCCGGTTCCTGGGGCGGAGGGGGAACCCCTTCCGCTGTCATTTCCCGACCCAGCACCAATTTTAAAAGAGCCCAGTGGGGACTCCTCTGCCGACGATCCTGGGGGTGGGATCGGGGCAGAGCCAGGGCCGGTTGGAGCGGCCGGTTCATTTGCCGTACCTTGTGCGGTCGATGGGCCGGCTGCTGGCGGCCACCTCCCGGAGGAGGACGGGGACTCGGTGGGGGACGCGGGAGAAGAACTAGAGACCACCGCCAGGGAGGCGGTGGATCTGCTCGCGGCCGCCGCCGAGGCCCTCCTCATTCCTGCAAAGGAACTCCGGGACTTTTTGGCCCAGAGCCGGGGTCGCCGCGACCAAGCCCGACTGGCCCTGGAAAAATGGTCCGAGCCGGAGCTGATCAAGGGGTCCGTCCGCGCCGCCGTTAAAACCTTGGCCGCGGGCGGGCCCTTGACAAAGGAGCAGCACCTTGAGCTGCGCGAGCTCGAGGGACTCCTCGCTGGGCTGCGGAGGGAGCGGAGTTCAACAAAAGACTCCGCTCCCTCCCCCACAATAGGTTAAGGTAGAGGTTGCACTATGCTTTTGCCATGAAGATAACCATAGCCAGCCTCAACATCAACGGCGGCAGAGGGGCACGCCGTATATTTGACAATTTTTCGCTCCTGCGGGAGGGGAAATATGCGGTGTGCTTCCTGCAAGAAACCCACACCGTTCCGGGAGACGAAGCCACGTGGCTCCTGGAATGGCAAGGAGAGGTCCGCATGAGCCACCTCACCGCCATTTCTAGTGGGGTGGCCATCTTGCTGGGCCCGCATTTTCAGCCGGAGATCTTGGGGGTCGAGGAGCCCGTGCCAGGCCGCTTGCTGCACGTAACGGTTCGCCTGGGGGACGTGCCGCTCCATCTCGTGAACGTGTACGCCCCTCATCCCGGCCCGCAGCAAACGCGCTTCTTTGAAGAGGTGTCCGCTCTTCTTGGCTCCGTCGACGTCGGCGACTGCATTGTCCTCGGGGGGGATTTTAACTGCACCCTCGAGGCGAGGGACCGCTCCGGTGCCCCGCAGTGCATGACGGCGATGGAGAAGTTGAGGGACCTGGTCGGGTCCTTCGACTTGGTGGACGTCTGGCGAAATCTCCACCCCGACTCCAGCGCCTTTACTTGGGTGAGGCCTGGAGTTGGATGGTCTAGAGTCGACCGCCTTTACGTGTCTCGGGCGTACGTTTCCTGCGTCCCGGCGGCCTCCATGCGGCCGGTGCCGTGTTCGGACCACCACCTGGTGTGGGCGGAGCTCGCTTCGCTCCGCGCGAGGACGGGGTCCGCGTACTGGCACTTTAACAACCGGCTGCTGGAGGACGTGCGGTTCCAGGACTCGTTCCGTCGATTCTGGTCCGACTGGAGAAGGAAGCAGGGGTGCTTCCCCTCCTTGAGGCTATGGTGGGACGTGGGCAAGGCTCACGTCCGCGTCTTCTGTCAAGAGTACGCGAGGGGGTCGACCAAGAGGCGGGCGGCCAGAGTCGGGCGCCTAGAAAAAGAGGTGCTCGACCTGGAAGCCCGTCTCGGTCAAGTCGTCCAGGACCCGGCCCTGCGGACGGTGTACGAAGCGAAGAAGGCCGCGCTGAAGGACCTGCAGCTCGTCGGGTCCCGAGGCGCGTTCGTGAGGTCGCGGATCCGGTTCCTGCGGGATCTGGACCGCGGCTCCCCCTTCTTCTACTCGCTGGAAAAAAGGCAGAGTGTCCGTAAGCAGCTCTTGACGCTGCTGGCCGACGACGGCTCTCTCGTCTCGGATCCGGAGGGCGTCAACAACAGGGTCCGTGAATATTACGGGGCTCTGTTCTCTCCGGATCTATCCAGCGAGGAAGCGCGTAGAGTTTTGTGGGAGGACCTGCCGAAGGTCAGCCCGGAGGGCGCCGAAAATCTGGAAGCTCCGCTAAGCCTGGCGGAGCTGACCGGTGCCCTCGCCCGGCTCTCGAGGGGAAAATCCCCGGGGCTGGACGGGCTGACCGTGGAGTTCCACAGGGCGTTCTGGGACGTCCTGGGGAGCGACTACGCGCGGGTCCTGGGGGAAAGTCTGGCGACCGGGGAGATGCCCCTCTCTTGGCGCAGGGCAGTCATCGTCCTGCTGCCTAAGAAGGGCGATCTCCGCCTCCTTAAGAACTGGCGCCCGGTCTCCCTCCTCAGCACGGACTACAAAATCTTCGCCAGGGCGATGTCTGCTCGCCTTGGTGCCGTGCTGGACCACATGATCCACCCCGACCAGTCATACACGGTCCCGGGCCGGACGATCCACGACAACATCCATCTGGTCCGGGACCTCATCCATTGCTCCCAGGAGGCTGGTCTGTCGGTCGCCTTCCTATCCCTCGACCAAGAGAAGGCGTTCGACAGGGTGGATCACGACTATCTGCTCGGAACTCTGCGCGCTTTCGGGTTCGGGACGCATTTCGTCGCCCGGATCTGACTTTTGTACGCCGCCGCGGAGTGTCTGATTAAGGTTAACGGGTCCTTGACGGCGCCCCTTCGCTTTAGGAGAGGGGTGCGCCAGGGATGCCCCATGTCCGGCCAGTTATACGCCGTTTGCGTGGAGCCTTTCCTGCGCCTCTTGCGGACGAGGTTGACGGGACTGGCTCTGCAAGGGCCGGGCGTGGAGGTCGTCCTCTCGGCTTACGCCGATGACGTGCTCCTCGCGGTAGAGGATCCCGCTGACCTGCGGAGGATGCGTGAGTGCCAGGAGATTTACTCGGCCGCGTCCTCCGCCAGGATCAACTGGGAGAAATGTTCCGGACTCCTGGTGGGTCAGTGGCGGGTGGACTCCCTGCCGGAGGAGCTCAGGCCTTTTGCCTGGAGCACGACCCATCTCCTCTATCTGGGAGTCTACCTTAGCCCCGACGAGGGAGCCTGGCCGGCGAACTGGCAGGAGCTGGAGGCCAAGGTCGCCGCTCGCCTAGGGCGCTGGACAGGACTGCTCCGAGTGCTGTCCTACAGGGGTCGAGCGCTAGTTATAAACCAGCTGGTGGCCGCAATGCTGTGGTAATGGCTGGTCACTTTGACCCCTCCCCCTGCGTTTGTCGCCAAGATACAGAAGAAGCTGGTGGACTTCTTCTGGAACAACAGGAAGCACTGGGTCTCTGCCGCGGTCTTGAGTCTCCCGCTTGAGGAGGGCGGTCAGTCGTTGGTGTGCGTCAGCGCCCAGCTCGCGACTTTCCGTCTTCAGACCCTGCAGAGATACCTTTACGTCGAGCCCCCTCCTAGGTGGTGTGCTCTGGCGAGGTATTTCTTCCGCCAGCAGCTCGACCTCAATTATGACACGCAGCTCCTGTTTGTGAACTTGGGGGGTGCCAGGACCGCCCTCCGGGAGCTGCCTGTCTTTTACAGGGAACTCATCAGGGTCTGGAACAAAGTCTCCACCAAGCGCAGCTCTCCACCGGCTGGAGTGGCGGCCGTCCTGCAGGAGCCGCTGCTCGGGAATCCGTACCTCCACGGCCGAGGTTTTATGTGGCGGTCGGAAGAGAGGGCTGTGGCTGGTGAGGTGACCAGGGTCAGGGACCTGCTCGATGGCGGAGGAGCGGGCTGGATGGCGCCAGTCACGCTGGCGCGGCGCCTAAATTCTGCCAACGTCCGCCGCGCGGCCGATGCCATCGAGTCGCTAAAATCAGCTCTGGGCCCTGACTCCGTTAGGTGTATCGAGGAGGCTCAAGCACGTGGGGAGATCCCGTCCGAACTGACCCCCGTCCGGACGGAATTCCTCATCGGCGCCAAACCCCGGAACCTCCCTCGGGGGCCGGCGCCTCACAACTTGAGCCGCCTCGGGGAAATCCCCTCCGTGCCTTTCAGTTCCGCGCGGAGGGGTTTCCTGTACGGGCTGCTCCTGCACACCCTCAACTTTGCCATCCTCGCCGGCCGTCCGGACACGCCATGGCGTACCATCTTGCCGTCCGGAGGAGGCGGGGGTCCCCGATGGAGGGCACTCTACGCAGGGGTCCTCCCACTATTCATCGGGGACTTGGCCTGGAGGGTGGTGCACGGAGCAGTGCCGTGCAACAAATTTTTAAGCCGGTTCACGGACTCCCAGGCCGCCTGCAATTTCTGCGGTCTGGAGGAGTCCGTGTTCCATGTTTTTATTGAGTGCACGAGGTTGCAGCCCCTGTTCCACTATTTGAAGGGGCTGCTCCTGAAATTCTGGCTGCACTTCAGTCCCACCCTCCTGATCTTTGGGCACCCTGTGCGGAGGGGAGCGGGTAGGTCCGAAGGCCTCCTCGTAGGACTGCTCCTGGGCACGGCCAAGGGTGCCATCAGCCGGTCCAGGCAGCGGGCGGTCGAGGGGGTCGTTCAACCTGACTGCCTGCCTCTCTTCCGCTCTTACATCCGGTCCAGGGTGTCCTTGGAGATGGAGCACGCGGTGTCCACCGGTACGCTCGCGGCCTTCCGCGAGAGGTGGGCACCGGAGGGACTGGAGTGCATCATCACGCCCGGCAACCAAATTTTAATTTGATTTTACGTTTTAAAGTTAATTTGTTTTAATTGCCGGTGCTTTTAGTGTCCCCTTCCCTTTTATAGGGGGCACTGGGGAAAAATTGTGATTTTAGTGCCCAAAAAAAAAACCAAAAAAAGAAAAACACAAAAAAAAAACAAAAAAAGGGGGGAAAAAAAGGGCCTTGTAAATGTCTGGAGTGTCACCCAGGTCGGGTGGCACTCTTTAATGTTTTATGTTTTCGCAGGTAAACTCAAAAGAGTTTCACAAGGACCAATCGTGGAGCAGTGGAGGCGTGTCCTGCTCAGTTGGAGCTGTGAGCAGTGAGGAGAGCTGCTATCAACTTGTGCTCCTGCCTGGAGAGCCCTGAGACCAGCCCAGGAGGAGAAGGAAGGAAGGGGCTTCAACACCAACTTCTATCCAGAGGGAGAGGAGGAGAACAGAAAACGTTTTCATCAACTTTACCATTCTGCAAGGAGTTGGAGAGAGGGGGAAAAGACCAACAACATCCAGTGTGGAAGGAGGGAGACTCTACTATTCTACAGGTGGGTGTGGGTGCATTTCCCCAAACAGACTTTGTTGTATCGGTGGGGGGAGGAAAGAAGACCACTGAGGGCCGGAACATCGCGGGGGGTGTGTGTGTGTGTGGTAGTGTGTGTGGGGGCCTTGCTTACAACTGGGCCCCCCCCACAATTGGAACCCCCCCCACCCCCCCCCCCAATTGCCTAGCCTGGGATAGCTGGAGCTACCAGGCTGAAGATTGTTGTTTTTCTTAATCACCCAATTAAAGATCGTTAGGAGTGCCTGGTGGCTCCAGCTACCCCAGGTGAAGACATCTTCTCCCCCCACCTGAAGACCACCCCAAAGACTTTTGTGTTTTGCCATCTGGGGAGTGCACCCACCCACAGCTGCGAGGGGAGACCTGCCCTCCCACCCCCCTCTCTCTTTCTCCGTTACCCTCTGTTTCTCCCCTCTCTCTCTGAGGCCCCTTTTCTTCCTAATTTAAAAAAAAAACAAAACCCAATTAAGACAACTGAGCAGAGGGAGCAAGGCCTCTCCCCAATTGTCAACGAGGGGAGAGGTGCCTCGTTAAGGGCTCCTCTGCTCAGTTAAATATACGAGGCCATTAAAGACCATTAAGGCCTGTGACTTTGGGGTGGGTGTAGCCCTTAAAGGGACCCCGTGATGGCGACCCCATCCACGCCGGTGGCAGGGCCAGCGAAGACATATGCGCAGGTGGCAACCGCTTCCACGGCCCCTCCTGCGCCACCCGCTGCCCTGCCACCTTTCAGACTCATTACTAAAAAACACGGGGTCAAGAGCTACACTCACCCCACAATGACCATCGAGGAGTGCGTGCGGGCGATGGCTGGGGTAGTCGGCCCCTCGGCCATTGTCGCAGCCTCCAAGATGTCTGGGAAGGCCGTGTTCTTCCTGGGGTCGGAGCGGGCGGTGTCCCTGGCCCTCGAAAAGGGGCTCACGGTGGGCGGGACGTTCCTGCCGGTGGACCCTCTCGAGGCCACCGCGCAGAGGGTCATCATTTCAAACGTCCCGCCCTTTGTTCCCGCTGAGCTCCTCCTCCCTCACCTACAACAACTGGGGGAGGTAAGGTCAGGGATCAACCCCATACCGCTCGGCCTCAGGGAGAACAGCCTGCGCCACGTGTTCTCCTTCCGCCGCCAGCTCTTTGTCCGGCTGGCGCGGGAGGACACGACGGAGGGGAATTTTAATGTGGTGCACGAGGGGACTGCCTACCGCGTCTTCTGGACGTCGGACGGCGTGCGGTGCCATGCCTGCAGGGAGGTGGGGCACGTTCGCAAGAACTGCCCCGCCTCCAAGGCTGCCAAACCACCGAAGGCGGCCAAGGCTGGCGCCGCCGCCACCCCTCCCCCTAGCTGCGTCCGCGTGCCGGGAGCCATGGGTGCGCGGGCATCGTCGGAGGCCTTTGTTTTCAGGGCCTCCGGCGGGGGGGAGGGAGAGCGTCCGACCGGAAGGAAGGCGCGGAAGAAGACAAAACATCCAGAGGCGGGTCCCCTCGGTGCGCCAGACAATTTGACCACCGCGCTCAGCCCAACCCAGTCACCGGCGAGCGCGTGGTGCCCCGAGCCCGTGCCCGAGCCCTTGAATAACACCACGGAGGGGCCCGGGCACGGGAAAGGAAAGGAAAAGGGGAGGGCGGAGCGGGAGGCCTCGGCAGACATGGGGGTCTCCCTGCCTCCGCGCGCCCCCAGGAACAAAAGGAGGCGCGGCTCCGATGAGACGGAGGGGGAACAACATCCCTCCGTGGAGGAGTCGGTGCCCGCCGCGTGTCCCGCGTCCCCAACCAGCGCCCCCAAGCAGCGCCGTAGGCGGGAGGAGTCTGTCCCCGGGGAGGGTGAGACAGTCGAGGCTGCCCAGCCTCTGCCTCCCGGGGATGGAGTGGAAGATCTGCCTGTCGTGGGGGGCGTGGGGACCGCGGAGGAATGCGTAGCCGCCGGGCCGGGCGTCCTGGGGACTGAGGCGGGCGAGGCCGAAAAGGCCGAACCTGAGCCCGCCCAGCTATTATCCAACTTCCCCCGGGAGTCGCTCGACCCGGCGGAAAAACAATTTATTGGTTTTAATGACACTGTAGATGCTGGGCCGGGGGGTGGCAGCGGGGAGGGGGAGGAACACCCACCCTCGCCCCTTACTTTGGAGCTGGAGCACTTGGAGGGCCTGGGGATTTCCTATGGCCGGGTCTCTCCTTGTTCTCCGGTTCCTGGGGCGGAGGGGGAACCCCTTCCGCTGTCATTTCCCGACCCAGCACCATTTTTAAAAGAGCCCAGTGGGGACTCCTCTGCCGACGATCCTGGGGGTGGGATCGGGGCAGTGCCAGGGCCGGTTGGAGCGGCCGGTTCATTTGCCGTACCTTGTGCGGTCGATGGGCTGGCTGCTGGCGGCCATCTCCCGGAGGAGGACGGGGACTCGGTGGGGGACGCGGGTGAAGACCTAGAGACCACCGCCAGTGAGGCGGTGGATCTGCTCGCGGCCGCCGCTGAGGCCCTCCTCATTCCTGCAAAGGAACTCCGGGACTTTTTGGCCCAGAGCCGGGGTCGCCGCGACCAAGCCCGACTGGCCCTGGAAAAATGGTCCGAGCCAGAGCTGATCAAGGGGTCCGTCCGCGCCGCCGTTAAAACCTTGGCCGCGGGCGGGCCCTTGACAAAGGAGCAGCACCTTGAGCTGCGCGAGCTCGAGGGACTCCTCGCTGGGCTGCGGAGGGAGCGGAGTTCAACAAAAGACTCCGCTCCCTCCCCCACAATAGGTTAAGGTAGAGGTTGCACTATGCTTTTGCCATGAAGATAACCATAGCCAGCCTCAACATCAACGGCGGCAGAGGGGCACGCCGTAGATTTGACAATTTTTCGCTCCTGCGGGAGGGGAAATATGCGGTGTGCTTCCTGCAAGAAACCCACACTGTTCCGGGAGACGAAGCCACGTGGCTCCTGGAATGGCAAGGAGAGGTCCGCATGAGCCACCTCACCGCCATTTCTAGTGGGGTGGCCATCTTGCTGGGCCCGCATTTTCAGCCGGAGATCTTGGGGGTCGAGGAGCCCGTGCCAGGCCGCTTGCTGCACGTAACGGTTCGCCTGGGGGACGTGCCGCTCCATCTCGTGAACGTGTACGCCCCTCATCCCGGCCCGCAGCAGACGCGCCTCTTTGAAGAGGTGTCCGCTCTTCTTGGCTCCGTCGACGTCGGCGACTGCATTGTCCTCGGGGGGGATTTTAACTGCACCCTCGAGGCGAGGGACCGCTCCGGTGCCCCGCAGTGCATGACGGCGATGGAGAAGTTGAGGGACCTGGTCGGGTCCTTCGACTTGGTGGACGTCTGGCGAAATCTCCACCCCGACTCCAGCGCCTTTACTTGGGTGAGGCCTGGAGTTGGATGGTCTAGAGTCGACCGCCTTTACGTGTCTCGGGCGTACGTTTCCTGCGTCCCGGCAGCCTCCATGCGGCCGGTGCCGTGTTCGGACCAGCACCTGGTGTGGGCGGAGCTCGCTTCGCTCCGCGCGAGGACGGGGTCCGCGTACTGGCACTTTAACAACCGGCTGCTGGAGGACGTGCGGTTCCAGGACTCATTCCGTCGATTCTGGTCCGACTGGAGAAGGAAGCAGGGGGGCTTCCCCTCCTTGAGGCTATGGTGGGACGTGGGCAAGGCTCACGTCCGCGTCTTCTGTCAAGAGTACGCGAGGGGGTCGACCAAGAGGCGGGCGGCCAGAGTCGGGCGCCTAGAAAAAGAGGTGCTCGACCTGGAAGCCCGTCTCGGTCAAGTCGTCCAGGACCCGGCCCTGCGGACGGTGTACGAAGCGAAGAAGGCCGCGCTGAAGGACCTGCAGCTCGTCGGGTCCCGAGGCGCGTTCGTGAGGTCGCGGATCCGGTTCCTGCGGGATCTGGACCGCGGCTCCCCCTTCTTCTACTCGCTGGAAAAAAGGCAGAGTGTCCGTAAGCAGCTCTTGACGCTGCTGGCCGACGACGGCTCTCTCATCTCGGCTCCGGAGGGCGTCAACAACAGGGTCCGTGAATATTACGGGGCTCTGTTCTCTCCGGATCCGTCCAGCGAGGAAGCGCGTAGAGTTTTGTGGGAGGACCTGCCGAGGGTCGGCCCGGAGGGCGCCGAAAATCTGGAAGCTCCGCTAAGCCTGGCGGAGCTGACCGGTGCCCTCGCCCGGCTCTCGAGGGGAAAATCCCCGGGGCTGGACGGGCTGACCGTGGAGTTCCACAGGGCGTTCTGGGACGTCCTGGGGAGCGACTACGCGCGGGTCCTGGGGGAAAGTCTGGCGACCGGGGAGATGCCCCTCTCTTGGCGCAGGGCAGTCATCGTCCTGCTGCCTAAGAAGGGCGATCTCCGCCTCCTTAAGAACTGGCGCCCGGTCTCCCTCCTCAGCACGGACTACAAAATTTTCGCCAGGGCGATGTCTGCTCGCCTTGGTGCCGTGCTGGACCACATGATCCACCCCGACCAGTCATACACGGTCCCGGGCCGGACAATCCACGACAACATCCATCTGGTCCGGGACCTCATCCATTGTTCCCAAGAGGCTGGTCTGTCGGTCGCCTTCCTATCCCTCGACCAAGAGAAGGCGTTCGACAGGGTGGATCACGACTATCTGCTCGGAACTCTGCGCGCTTTCGGGTTCGGGACGCATTTCGTCGCCCGGATCCGACTTTTGTACGCCGCCGCGGAGTGTCTGATTAAGGTTAACGGGTCCTTGACGGCGCCCCTTCGCTTTAGGAGAGGGGTGCGCCAGGGATGCCCCATGTCCGGCCAGTTATATGCTGTTTGCGTGGAGCCTTTCCTGCGCCTCTTGCGGACGAGGTTGACGGGACTGGCTCTGCAAGGGCCGGGCGTGGAGGTCGTCCTCTCGGCTTACGCCGATGACGTGCTCCTCGCGGTAGAGGATCCCGCTGACCTGCGGAGGATGCGTGAGTGCCAGGAGATTTACTCGGCCGCGTCCTCCGCCAGGATCAACTGGGAGAAATGTTCCGGACTCCTGGTGGGTCAGTGGCGGGTGGACTCCCTGCCGGAGGAGCTCAGGCCTTTTGCCTGGAGCACGACCCATCTCCTCTATCTGGGAGTCTACCTTAGCCCCGACGAGGGAGCCTGGCCGGCGAACTGGCAGGAGCTGGAGGCCAAGGTCGCCGCTCGCCTAGGGCGCTGGACAGGACTGCTCCGAGTGCTGTCCTACAGGGGTCGAGCGCTAGTCATAAACCAGCTGGTGGCCGCAATGCTGTGGTACCGGCTGGTCACTTTGACCCCTCCCCCTGCGTTTGTCGCCAAGATACAGAAGAAGCTGGTGGACTTCTTCTGGAACAACAGGAAGCACTGGGTCTCTGCCGCGGTCTTGAGTCTCCCGCTTGAGGAGGGCGGTCAGTCGTTGGTGTGCATCAGCGCCCAGCTCGCGACTTTCCGTCTTCAGACCCTGCAGAGATACCTTTACGTCGAGCCCCCTCCTAGGTGGTGTGCTCTGGCGAGGTATTTCTTCCGCCAGCAGCTCGACCTCAATTATGACACGCAGCTCCTGTTTGTGAACTTGGGGGGTGCCAGGACCGCCCTCCGGGAGCTGCCTGTCTTTTACAGGGAACTCATCAGGGTCTGGAACAAAGTCTCCACCAAGCGCAGCTCTCCGCCGGCTGGAGTGGCGGCCGTCCTGCAGGAACCGCTGCTCGGGAATCCGTACCTCCACGGCCGAGGCTTTATGTGGCGGTCGGAAGAGAGGGCTGTGGCTGGTGAGGTGACCAGGGTCAGGGACCTGCTCGATGGCGGAGGAGCGGGCTGGATGGCGCCAGACACGCTGGCGCGGCGCCTAAATTCTGCCAACGTCCGCCACGCGGCCGATGCCATCGAGTCGCTAAAAACAGCTCTGGGCCCTGACTCCGTTAGGTGCATCGAGGAGGCTCAAGCACGTGGGGAGATCCCGTCCGAACTGACCCCCGTCCGGACGGAATTCCTCATCGGCGCCAAACCCCGGAACCTCCCTCGGGGGCCGGCGCCTCACAACTTGAGCCGCCTCCGGGAAATCCCCTCCGTGCCTTTCAGTTCCGCGCGGAGGGGTTTCCTGTACGGGCTGCTCCTGCACACCCTCAACTTTGCCATCCTCGCCGGCCGTCCGGACACGCCATGGCGTACCATCTTGCCGTCCGGAGGAGGCGGGGGTCCCCGATGGAGGGCACTCTACGCAGGGGTCCTCCCACTATTCATCGGGGACTTGGCCTGGAGGGTGGTGCACGGAGCAGTGCCGTGCAACAAATTTTTAAGCCGGTTCACGGACTCCCAGGCCGCCTGCAATTTCTGCGGTCTGGAGGAGTCCGTGTTCCATGTTTTTATTGAATGCACGAGGTTGCAGCCCCTGTTCCACTATTTGAAGGGGCTGCTCCTGAAATTCTGGCTGCACTTCAGTCCCACTCTCCTGATCTTTGGGCACCCTGTGCGGAGGGGAGCGGGTAGGTCCGAAGGCCTCCTCGTAGGACTGCTCCTGGGCACGGCCAAGGGTGCCATCAGCCGGTCCAGGCAGCGGGCGGTCGAGGGGGTCGTTCAACCTGACTGCCTGCCTCTCTTCCGCTCTTACATCCGGTCCAGGGTGTCCTTGGAGATGGAGCACGCGGTGTCCACCGGTACGCTCGCGGCCTTCCGCGAGAGGTGGGCACCGGAGGGACTGGAGTGCATCATCACGCCCGGCAACCAAATTTTAATTTGATTTTACGTTTTAAAGTTAATTTGTTTTAGTTGCCGGTGCTTTTAGTGTCCCCTTCCCTTTTATAGGGGGCACTGGGGAAAAATTGTGATTTTTGTGCCCAAAAAAAAAACAAAAAAAAAAAAGAAAAAACACAAAAAAAAACAAAAAAGGGGGGAAAAAAAAGGGCCTTGTAAATGTCTGGAGTGTCACCCAGGTCGGGTGGCACCGTTTAATGTCTTTATGTTTTGCAGGTAAACTCAAAAGAGTTTCATGCGCAAGGACCAATTATGGAGCAGTAGAGGCGTGTCCTGCTCAGTTGGAGCTGTGAGCAGTGAGGGAAGCAGCTAGCAACTTGAGCTCCTGCCTGGAGAGCCCTGAGACCAGCCCAGGAAGAGAAGGAAGGAAGGGGCTTCAACACCAACTTTTATCCAGAGGGAGAGGAGGAAAAAGCAGAAAACTTTAAACATCTTTACCATTCTGCAAGGAGTTGGAGAGAGGGGGAAAAACCACAACAACATCCAGTGTGGAAGGAGGGAGACTCTACAATTTCTACAGGTGGGTGTGGGTGCATTTCCCCAAACAGACTTTGTTGTATCGGTGGGGAGAGGAAAGAAGACCACTGAGGGCCGGAACATCGCGGGGGGTGTGTGTGTGTGTGGTAGTGTGCGTGGGGGCCGTGCATACAACTAGGCCCCCCCCACAATTGGAACCCCCCCCACCCCCCACATTTTGCCTAGCCTGGGATAGCTGGAGCTACCAGGCTGAAGATTTTCATTAATCACCCTATTAAAGATCGTTTAGGATTGTGTGCCTGGTGGCTCCAGCTACCCCAGGTGAAGACGTCTTCTCCCCCCACCTGAAGACCAACCCAAAGACTGTGTTTTTTGTGTGTTTTGCCATCTGGGGAGTGCACCCACCCACAGCTGCGAGGGGAGACCTGCCCTCGCAGCCCCCCCCCACCCCCTTCCCACCCCCCTCTCTCTTTCTCTGCTACTCTGTTTCTCCCCTCTCTCTCTGAGGCCTCTCCCTTCCAAATTTACAAAAAAAAAACAATTAAGACAACTGAGCAGAGGGAGCAAGGCCTCTCCCCAATTGTCAACGAGGGGAGAGGTGCCTCGTTAAGGGCTCCTCTGCTCAGTTAATATACGAGGCCATTAAAGACCATTAAGGCCTGTGACTTTGGGGTGGGTGTAGCCCTTAAAGGGACCCCGTGATGGCGACCCCATCCACGCCGGTGGCAGGGCCAGCGAAGACGTATGCGCAGGTGGCAACCGCTTCCACGGCACCTCCTGCGCCACCCGCTGCCCTGCCACCATTCAGACTCATTACAAAAAAACACGGGGTCAAGAGCTACACTCACCCCACAATGAGCATTGAGGAGTGCGTGCGGGCGATGGCTGGGGTAGTCGGCCCCTCGGCCATTGTCGCAGCCTCCAAGATGTCTGGGAAGGCCGTGTTCTTCCTGGGGTCGGAGCGGGCGGTGTCCCTGGCCCTTGAAAAGGGGCTCACGGTGGGCGGGACGTTCCTGCCGGTGGACCCTCTCGAGGCCACCGCGCAGAGGGTCATCATTTCAAACGTCCCGCCCTTTGTTCCCGCTGAGCTCCTCATCCCTCACCTACACCAACTGGGGGAGGTAAGGTCGGGGATCAACCCCATACCGCTCGGCCTCAGGGAGAACAGCCTGCGCCACGTGTTCTCCTTCCGCCGCCAGCTCTTTGTCCGGCTGGCGCGGGAGGAGACGACGGAGGGGAACTTTAATGTGGTGCACGAGGGGACTGCCTACCGCGTCTTTTGGACGTCGGACGGCGTGCGGTGCCATGCCTGCAGGGAGGTGGGGCACGTTCGCAAGAACTGCCCCGCCTCCAAGGCCACCAAACCACCGAAGGCGGCCAAGGCTGGCGCCGCCGCCACCCCTCCCCCTAGTTGCGTCCGCGTGCCGGGAGCCATGGGTGCGCGGGCATCGTCGGAGGCCTTTGTTTTCAGGGCCTCCGGCGGGGGGGAGGGAGAGCGTCCGACCGGAAAGAAGGCGCGGAAGAAGGCAAAACATCTAGAGGCGGGTCCCCTCGGTGCGCCAGATAATTTGACCACCGCGCTCAGCCCAACCCCGTCACCGGCGAGCGCGTGGTGCCCCGAGCCCGTGCCCGAGCCCTTGAATAACACCACAGAGGGGCCCGGGCGCGGGAAAGGAAAGGAAAAGGGGGGGGCGGAGCGGGAGGCCTCGGCAGACATGGGGGTCTCCCTGCCTCCGCGCGCCCCCAGGAACAAAAGGAGGCGCGGCTCCGATGAGACGGAGGGGGAACAACATCCCTCCGTGGAGGAGTCGGTGCCCGCCGCGTGTCCCGCGTCCCCCACCAGCGCTCCCAAATTGCGCTGCAGGCGCGAGGAGTCTGTCCCCGGGGAGGGTGAGGCAGTCGAGGCTGCCCAGCCGCTGCCTCCTGGGGAGGGCATGGAAGATCTGCCTGTCGTGGGGGGCGTGGGGCCAGTGGAAGAATGCGTAGCCGCCGGGTCGAGCGTCCCGGGGACTGAGGCGGGCGAGGCCGAAAAGGCCGAACCTGAGCCCGCCCAGCTATTATCCAACTTCCCCCGGGAGTCGCTCGATCCGGCAGAAAAACAATTTATTGGTTTTAATGACACTGTAGATGCTGGGCCGGGGGGTGGCAGCGGGGAGGGGGAGGAACACCCACCCTCGCCCCTTACTTTGGAGCTGGAGCACTTGGAGGGCCTGGGGATTTCCTATGGCCGGGTCTCTCCTTGTTCTCCGGTTCCTGGGGCGGAGGGGGAACCCCTTCCGCTGTCATTTCCCGACCCAGCACCATTTTTAAAAGAGCCCAGTGGGGACTCCTCTGCCGACGATCCTGGGGGTGGGATCGGGGCAGTGCCAGGGCCGGTTGGAGCGGCCGGTTCATTTGCCGTACCTTGTGCGGTCGATGGGCTGGCTGCTGGCGGCCACCTCCCGGAGGAGGACGGGGACTCGGTGGGGGACGCGGGTGAAGACCTAGAGACCACCGCCAGTGAGGCGGTGGATCTGCTCGCGGCCGCCGCTGAGGCCCTCCTCATTCCTGCAAAGGAACTCCGGGAATTTTTGGCCCAGAGCCGGGGTCGCCGCGACCAAGCCCGACTGGCCCTGGAAAAATGGTCCGAGCCGGAGCTGATCAAGGGGTCCGTCCGCGCCGCCGTTAAAACCTTGGCCGCGGGCGGGCCCTTGACAAAGGAGCAGCACCTTGAGCTGCGCGAGCTCGAGGGACTCCTCGCTGGGCTGCGGAGGGAGCGGAGTTCAACAAAAGACTCCGCTCCCTCCCCCACAATAGGTTAAGGTAGAGGTTGCACTATGCTTTTGCCATGAAGATAACCATAGCCAGCCTCAACATCAACGGCGGCAGAGGGGCACGCCGTAGATTTGACAATTTTTCGCTCCTGCGGGAGGGGAAATATGCGGTGTGCTTCCTGCAAGAAACCCACACCGTTCCGGGAGACGAAGCCACGTGGCTCCTGGAATGGCAAGGAGAGGTCCGCATGAGCCACCTCACCGCCATTTCTAGTGGGGTGGCCATCTTGCTGGGCCCGCATTTTCAGCCGGAGATCTTGGGGGTCGAGGAGCCCGTGCCAGGCCGCTTGCTGCACGTAACGGTTCGCCTGGGGGACGTGCCGCTCCATCTCGTGAACGTGTACGCCCCTCATCCCGGCCCGCAGCAAACGCGCTTCTTTGAAGAGGTGTCCGCTCTTCTTGGCTCCGTCGACGTCGGCGACTGCATTGTCCTCGGGGGGGATTTTAACTGCACCCTCGAGGCGAGGGACCGCTCCGGTGCCCCGCAGTGCATGACGGCGATGGAGAAGTTGAGGGACCTGGTCGGGTCCTTCGACTTGGTGGACGTCTGGCGAAATCTCCACCCCGACTCCAGCGCCTTTACTTGGGTGAGGCCTGGAGTTGGATGGTCTAGAGTCGACCGCCTTTACGTGTCTCGGGCGTACGTTTCCTGCGTCCCGGCGGCCTCCATGCGGCCGGTGCCGTGTTCGGACCACCACCTGGTGTGGGCAGAGCTCGCTTCGCTCCGCGCGAGGACGGGGTCCGCGTACTGGCACTTTAACAACCGGCTGCTGGAGGACGTGCGGTTCCAGGACTCGTTCCGTCGATTCTGGTCCGACTGGAGAAGGAAGCAGGGGGGCTTCCCCTCCTTGAGGCTATGGTGGGACGTGGGCAAGGCTCACGTCCGCGTCTTCTGTCAAGAGTACGCGAGGGGGTCGACCAAGAGGCGGGCGGCCAGAGTCGGGCGCCTAGAAAAAGAGGTGCTCGACCTGGAAGCCCGTCTCGGTCAAGTCGTCCAGGACCCGGCCCTGCGGACGGTGTACGAAGCGAAGAAGGCCGCGCTGAAGGACCTGCAGCTCGTCGGGTCCCGAGGCGCGTTCGTGAGGTCGCGGATCCGGTTCCTGCGGGATCTGGACCGCGGCTCCCCCTTCTTCTACTCGCTGGATAAAAGGCAGAGTGTCCGTAAGCAGCTCTTGACGCTGCTGGCCGACGACGGCTCTCTTGTCTCGGATCCGGAGGGCGTCAACAACAGGGTCCGTGAATATTACGGGGCTCTGTTCTCTCCGGATCCGTCCAGCGAGGAAGCGCGTAGAGTTTTGTGGGAGGACCTGCCGAAGGTCGGCCCGGAGGGCGCCGAAAATCTGGAAGCTCCGCTAAGCCTGGCGGAGCTGACCGGTGCCCTCGCCCGGCTCTCGAGGGGAAAATCCCCGGGGCTGGACGGGCTGACCGTGGAGTTCCACAGGGCGTTCTGGGACGTCCTGGGGAGCGACTACGCGCGGGTCCTGGGGGAAAGTCTGGCGACCGGGGAGATGCCCCTCTCTTGGCGCAGGGCAGTCATCGTCCTGCTGCCTAAGAAGGGCGATCTCCGCCTCCTTAAGAACTGGCGCCCGGTCTCCCTCCTCAGCACGGACTACAAAATCTTTGCCAGGGCAATGTCTGCTCGCCTTGGTGCCGTGCTGGACCACATGATCCACCCCGACCAGTCATACACGGTCCCGGGCCGGACAATCCACGATAACATCCATCTGGTCCGGGACCTCATCCATTGTTCCCAGGAGGCTGGTCTGTCGGTCGCCTTCCTATCCCTCGACCAAGAGAAGGCGTTCGACAGGGTGGATCACGACTATCTGCTCGGAACTCTGCGCGCTTTTGGGTTCGGGACGCATTTCGTCGCCCGGATCCGACTTTTGTATGCCGCCGCGGAGTGTCTGATTAAGGTCAACGGGTCCTTGACGGCGCCCCTTCGCTTTAGGAGAGGGGTGCGCCAGGGATGCCCCATGTCCGGCCAGTTATACGCCGTTTGCGTGGAGCCTTTCCTGCGCCTCTTGCGGACGAGGTTGACGGGACTGGCTCTGCAAGGGCCGGGCGTGGAGGTCGTCCTCTCGGCTTACGCCGATGACGTGCTCCTCGCGATAGAGGATCCCGCTGACCTGCGGAGGATGCGTGAGTGCCAGGAGATTTACTCGGCCGCGTCCTCCGCCAGGATCAACTGGGAGAAATGTTCCGGACTCCTGGTGGGTCAGTGGCGGGTGGACTCCCTGCCGGAGGAGCTCAGGCCTTTTGCCTGGAGCACGACCCATCTCCTCTATCTGGGAGTCTACCTTAGCCCTGACGAGGGAGCCTGGCCGGCGAACTGGCAGGAGCTGGAGGCCAAGGTCGCTGCTCGCCTAGGGCGCTGGACAGGACTGCTCCGAGTGCTGTCCTACAGGGGTCGAGCGCTAGTCATAAACCAGCTGGTGGCCGCAATGCTGTGGTACCGGCTGGTCACTTTGACCCCTCCCCCTGCGTTTGTCGCCAAGATACAGAAGAAGCTGGTGGACTTCTTCTGGAACAACAGGAAGCACTGGGTCTCTGCCGCGGTCTTGAGTCTCCCGCTTGAGGAGGGCGGTCAGTCGTTGGTGTGCGTCAGCGCCCAGCTCGCGACTTTCCGTCTTCAGACCCTGCAGAGATACCTTTACGTCGAGCCCCCTCCTAGGTGGTGCGCTCTGGCGAGGTATTTCTTCCGCCAGCAGCTCGACCTCAATTATGACACGCAGCTCCTGTTTGTGAACTTGGGGGGTGCCAGGACCGCCCTCCGGGAGCTGCCTGTCTTTTACAGGGAACTCATCAGGGTCTGGAACAAAGTCTCCACCAAGCGCAGCTCTCCGCCGGCTGGAGTGGCGGCCGTCCTGCAGGAACCGCTGCTCGGGAATCCGTACCTCCACGGCCGAGGCTTTATGTGGCGGTCGGAAGAGAGGGCTGTGGCTGGTGAGGTGACCAGGGTCAGGGACCTGCTCGATGGCGGAGGAGCGGGCTGGATGGCGCCAGACACGCTGGCGCGGCGCCTAAATTCTGCCAACGTCCGCCACGCGGCCGATGCCATCGAGTCGCTAAAAACAGCTCTGGGCCCTGACTCCGTTAGGTGCATCGAGGAGGCTCAGGCACGTGGGGAGATCCCGTCCGAACTGACCCCCGTCCGGACGGAATTCCTCATCGGCGCCAAACCCCGGAACCTCCCTCGGGGGCCGGCGCCTCACAACTTGAGCCGCCTCGGGGAAATCCCCTCCGTGCCTTTCAGTTCCGCGCGGAGGGGTTTCCTGTACGGGCTGCTCCTGCACACCCTCAACTTTGCCATCCTCGCCGGCCGTCCGGACACGCCATGGCGTACCATCTTGCCGTCCGGAGGAGGCGGGGGTCCCCGATGGAGGGCACTCTACGCAGGGGTCCTCCCACTATTCATCGGGGACTTGGCCTGGAGGGTGGTGCACGGAGCAGTGCCGTGCAATAAATTTTTAAGCCGGTTCACGGACTCCCAGGCCGCCTGCAATTTCTGCGGTCTGGAGGAGTCCGTGTTCCATGTTTTTATTGAATGCACAAGGTTGCAGCCCCTGTTCCACTATTTGAAGGGGCTGCTCCTGAAATTCTGGCTGCACTTCAGTCCCACTCTCCTGATCTTTGGGCACCCTGTGCGGAGGGGAGCGGGTAGGTCCGAAGGCCTCCTCGTAGGACTGCTCCTGGGCACGGCCAAGGTTGCCATCAGCCGGTCCAGGCAGCGGGCGGTCGAGGGGGTCGTTCAACCTGACTGCCTGCCTCTCTTCCGCTCTTACATCCGGTCCAGGGTGTCTTTGGAGATGGAGCACGCGGTGTCCACCGGTACGCTCGCGGCCTTCCGCGAGAGGTGGGCACCGGAGGGACTGGAGTGCATCATCACGCCCGGCAACCAAATTTTTATTTGATTTTACGTTTTAAAGTTTAATTTGTTTTAATTGCCGGTGCTTTTAGTGTCCCCCTCCCCTTTTATAGGGGGCACTGGGAAAATTTGATTTTAGCGCCCCAAAAAAAAAACCAAAAAAAATAATAAAAAAAAAAGGGGGCCTTGAAAATGTCTGCTGTGTCACCCAGGTCGGGTGGCATGGTCTTAATGTTTTATGTTTTGCAGGTAAACTCAAAAGAGTTTCATGCACAAGGAGGGTCGTTCAACCTGACTGCCTGCCTCTCTTCCGCTCTTACATCCGGTCCAGGGTGTCCTTGGAGATGGAGCACGCGGTGTCCACCAGTACGCTCGCGGCCTTCCACGAGATGTGGGCACCGGAGGGACTGGAGTGCATCATCACGCCCGGCAACCAAATTTTAATTTGATTTTACGTTTTTTAAGTTTAATTTGTCTTAATTGCCGGTGCTTTTAGTGTCCCCCTTCCCTTTTATAGGGGGCACTGGGGAAAATTGTGATTTTAGTGGCCAAAAAAAAAAACAAACAAAAAAAAAGGGCCTTGTAAATGTCTGGAGTGTCACCCAGGTCGGGTGGCACCGTTTAATGTTTTTATGTTTTGCAGGTAAACTCAAAAGAGTTTCATGCACAAGGAACCAATGGTAGAGCAGTGGAGGCGTGTCCTGCTCAGTTGGAGCTGTGAGCAGTGAGAGAAGGAGCCATCAACCTGTGCTCCTGCCTGGAGAGCCCTGAGACAAGCACAGGAAGAGAAGGAAGAAAGGGGCTTCAACACCAACTTTTATCCAGAGGGAGAGGAGGAGAAAAGAAAACATTTCAACTTTTTTACCATTCTGCAAGGAGTTGGAGAGAGGGGGAAAAACCAACAACATCCAGTGTGGAAGGAGGGAGACTCTACACTTTCTACAGGTGGGTGTGGGTGCATTTCCCAAAAAGACTTTGTTGTATCGGTGGGGGGAGGAAAGAAGACCACTGAGGGCCGGAACATCGCGGGGGGTGTGTGTGTGTGGAAGTGTGTGTGGGGGCCTTGCTACAACGAGGCCCCACACAAAACTGAACCCCCCCCCCCCACCCAATTGCCTAGCCTGGGATAGCTGGAGCTACCAGGCTGAAGATTGTTTAATCACCCCATTAACATCGTTAGGAGTGTGTGCCTGGTGGCTCTAGCTGCCCCAGGTGAAGAGGTCTTCTCCCCCCACCTGAAGACCAATCCAAAGACTGTGTTTGTGTGTTTTGCCATCTGGGGAGTGCACCCACCCACAGCTGCGAGGGGAGACCTGCCCTCGCAGTTCCCCCCCCCTTCCCACCCCCCTCTCTCTTTCCCTGTTACTCTGATTCTACCCTCTTTCTCTGAGAGCCCTTTCTTCCTAATTTAAAAAAAAAACAAAAAAACAATTGAGACAACTGAGCAGAGGGAGCAAGGCCTCTCCCCAATTGCCAACGAGGGGAGAGGTGCCTCGTTAAGGGCTCCTCTGCTCAGTTAATATACGAGGCCATTAAAGACCATTAAGGCCTGTGACTTTGGGGTGGGTGTAGCCCTTAAAGGGACCCCGTGATGGCGACCCCATCCACGCCGGTGGCAGGGCCAGTGAAGACGTATGCGCAGGTGGCAACCGCTTCCACGGCACCTCCTGCGCCACCCGCTGCCCTGCCACCTTTCAGACTTATAACCAGGAAACACGGGGTCAAGAGCTACACTCACCCCACAATGAGCATCGAGGAGTGCGTGCGGGCGATGGCTGGGGTAGTCGGCCCCTCGGCCATTGTCGCAGCCTCCAAGATGTCTGGGAAGGCTGTGTTCTTCCTGGGGTCAGAGCGAGCGGTGTCCCTGGCCCTCAAAAGGGGGCTCACGGTGGGCGGGACATTCCTGCCGGTGGATCCTCTCGAGGCCACCGCGCAGAGGGTCATCGTGTCGAACGTCCCGCCCTTTGTTCCCGCTGAGCTCCTCCTCCCTCACCTACAACAACTGGGGGAGGTAAGGTCAGGGATCAACCCCATACCGCTCGGCCTCAGGGAGAACAGCCTGCGCCACGTGTTCTCCTTCCGCCGCCAGCTCTTTGTCCGGCTGGCGCGGGAGGACACGACGGAGGGAAGTTTTAATGTGGTGCACGAGGGGACTGCCTACCGCGTCTTCTGGACGTCGGACGGCGTGCGGTGCCATGCCTGCAAGGAGGTGGGGCACGTTCACAAGAACTGCCCCGCCTCCAAGGCCGCCAAACCACCGAAGGCGGCCAAGGCTGGCGCCGCCGCCACCCCTCCCCCTAGCTGCGTCCGCGTGCCGGGAGCCATGGGTGCGCGGGCATCGTCGGGGGCCTTTGTTTTCAGGGCCTCCGGCGGGGGGGAGGGAGAGCGTCCGACCGGAAAGAAGGCGCGGAAGAAGGCAAAACATCTAGAGGCGGGTCCCCTCGGTGCGCCGGAAAGTTTGACCACCGCGCTCAGCCCAACCCAGTCACCGGCGAGCGCGGGGTGCCCTGAGCCCGTGCCCGAGCCCTTGACCAATACCGCAGAGGGGCTCGGGCGAGGGCAAGATAAGGAAAAGGGGGGTGCGGAGCGGGAGGCCTCGGCAGACATGGAGGTCTCCCTGCTTTCGCGCACCCCCAGGAACAAAAAGAGGCACCGCCCCAATGAGGCGGAGGGGGAACAACATCCCTCCGCGGAGGAGGCGGTGCCCGCCGCGTGTCCCGCGTCCCCCACCAGCGCCCCCAAATTGCGCTGCAGGCGCGAGGAGTCTGTCCCTGGGGAGGGTGAGGCAGTCGAGGCTGCCCAGCCGCTGCCTCCTGGGGATGGCATGGAAGATCTGCCTGTCGTGGGGGGCGTGGGGCCAGCGGAAGAATGCGTAGCCGCCGGGTCGAGTATCCCGGGGACTGAGGCGGGCGGGGCCGAAAAGGCCGAACCTGAGCCCGCCCAGCCAATACCCAACTTCCCCCGGGAGTCGCTCGACCCGGCAGAAACACAAACAAATATTTATGACACTGTAGATGCTGGGCCGGGTGGTGGCAGCGGAGAGTGGGAGGAACACCCACCCTCGCCCCTTACTTTGGAGCTGGTGCACTTGGGGAGCCTGGGGATTTCCTATGGCCGGGTCTCTCCTTGTTCCCCGGTTCCTGGGGCGGAGGGGGAACCCCTTCCGCTGTCATTTCCCGACCCAGCACCATTTTTAAAAGAGCCCAGTGGGGACTCCTCTGCCGACGATCCTGGGGGTGGGATCGGGGCAGTGCCAGGGCCGGTTGGAGCGGCCGGTTCATTTGCCGTGCCTTGTGCGGTCGATGGGCCGGCTGCTGGCGGCCACCTCCCGGAGGAGGACGGGGACTCGGTGGGGGACGCGGGTGAAGACCTAGAGACCACCGCCAGCGAGGCGGTGGATCTGCTCGCGGCCGCCGCTGAGGCCCTCCTCATTCCTGCAAAGGAACTCCGGGACTTTTTGGCCCAGAGCCGGGGTCGCCGCGACCAAGCCCGACTGGCCCTGGAAAAATGGTCCGAGCCAGAGCTGATCAAGGGGTCTGTCCGCGCCGCCGTTAAAACCTTGGCCGCGGGCGGACCCTTGACAAAGGAGCAGCACCTTGAGCTGCGCGAGCTCGAGGGACTCCTCGCTGGGCTGCGGAGGGAGCGGAGTTCAACAAAAGACTCCGCTCCCTCCCCCACAATAGGTTAAGGTAGAGGTTGCACTATGCTTTTGCCATGAAGATAACCATAGCCAGCCTCAACATCAACGGCGGCAGAGGGGCACGCCGTAGATTTGACAATTTTTCGCTCCTGCGGGAGGGGAAATATGCGGTGTGCTTCCTGCAAGAAACCCACACCGTTCCGGGAGACGAAACCACGTGGCTCCTGGAATGGCAAGGAGAGGTCCGCATGAGCCACCTCACCGCCATTTCTAGTGGGGTGGCCATCTTGCTAGGCCCGCATTTTCAGCCGGAGATCTTGGGGGTCGAGGAGCCCGTGCCAGGCCGCTTGCTGCACGTAACGGTTCGCCTGGGGGACGTGCCGCTCCATCTCGTGAACGTGTACGCCCCTCATCCCGGCCCGCAGCAAACGCGCTTCTTTGAAGAGGTGTCCGCTCTTCTTGGCTCCGTCGACGTCGGCGACTGCATTGTCCTCGGGGGGGATTTTAACTGCACCCTCGAGGCGAGGGACCGCTCCGGTGCCCCGCAGTGCATGACGGCGATGGAGAAGTTGAGGGACCTGGTCGGGTCCTTCGACTTGGTGGACGTCTGGCGAAATCTCCACCCCGACTCCAGCGCCTTTACTTGGGTGAGGCCTGGAGTTGGATGGTCTAGAGTCGACCGCCTTTACGTGTCTCGGGCGTACGTTTCCTGCGTCCCGGCGGCCTCCATGCGGCCGGTGCCGTGTTCGGACCACCACCTGGTGTGGGCAGAGCTCGCTTCGCTCCGCGCGAGGACGGGGTCCGCGTACTGGCACTTTAACAACCGGCTGCTGGAGGACGTGCGGTTCCAGGACTCGTTCCGTCGATTCTGGTCCGACTGGAGAAGGAAGCAGGGGGGCTTCCCCTCCTTGAGGCTATGGTGGGACGTGGGCAAGGCTCACGTCCGCGTCTTCTGTCAAGAGTACGCGAGGGGGTCGACCAAGAGGCGGGCGGCCAGAGTCGGGCGCCTAGAAAAAGAGGTGCTCGACCTGGAAGCCCGTCTCGGTCAAGTCGTCCAGGACCCGGCCCTACGGACGGTGTACGAAGCGAAGAAGGCCGCGCTGAAGGACCTGCAGCTCGTCGGGTCCCGAGGCGCGTTCGTGAGGTCGCGGATCCGGTTCCTGCGGGATCTGGACCGCGGCTCCCCCTTCTTCTACTCGCTGGATAAAAGGCAGAGTGTCCGTAAGCAGCTCTTGACGCTGCTGGCCGACGACGGCTCTCTCGTCTCGGATCCGGAGAGCGTCAACAACAGGGTCCGTGAATATTACGGGGCTCTGTTCTCTCCGGATCCGTCCAGCGAGGAAGCGCGTAGAGTTTTGTGGGAGGACCTGCCGAAGGTCGGCCCGGAGGGCGCCGAAAATCTGGAAGCTCCGCTAAGCCTGGCGGAGCTGACCGGTGCCCTCGCCCGGCTCTCGAGGGGAAAATCCCCGGGGCTGGACGGGCTGACCGTGGAGTTCCACAGGGCGTTCTGGGACGTCCTGGGGAGCGACTACGCGCGGGTCCTGGGGGAAAGTCTGGCGACCGGGGAGATGCCCCTCTCTTGGCGCAGGGCAGTCATCGTCCTGCTGCCTAAGAAGGGCGATCTCCGCCTCCTTAAGAACTGGCGCCCGGTCTCCCTCCTCAGCACGGACTACAAAATCTTTGCCAGGGCAATGTCTGCTCGCCTTGGTGCCGTGCTGGACCACATGATCCACCCCGACCAGTCATACACGGTCCCGGGCCGGACAATCCACGATAACATCCATCTGGTCCGGGACCTCATCCATTGTTCCCAGGAGGCTGGTCTGTCGGTCGCCTTCCTATCCCTCGACCAAGAGAAGGCGTTCGACAGGGTGGATCACGACTATCTGCTCGGAACTCTGCGCGCTTTTGGGTTCGGGACGCATTTCGTCGCCCGGATCCGACTTTTGTACGCCGCCGCGGAGTGTCTGATTAAGGTCAACGGGTCCTTGACGGCGCCCCTTCGCTTTAGGAGAGGGGTGCGCCAGGGATGCCCCATGTCCGGCCAGTTATACGCCGTTTGCGTGGAGCCTTTCCTGCGCCTCTTGCGGACGAGGTTGACGGGACTGGCTCTGCAAGGGCCGGGCGTGGAGGTCGTCCTCTCGGCTTACGCCGATGACGTGCTCCTCGCGATAGAGGATCCCGCTGACCTGCGGAGGATGCGTGAGTGCCAGGAGATTTACTCGGCCGCGTCCTCCGCCAGGATCAACTGGGAGAAATGTTCCGGACTCCTGGTGGGTCAGTGGCGGGTGGACTCCCTGCCGGAGGAGCTCAGGCCTTTTGCCTGGAGCACGACCCATCTCCTCTATCTGGGAGTCTACCTTAGCCCTGACGAGGGAGCCTGGCCGGCGAACTGGCAGGAGCTGGAGGCCAAGGTCGCTGCTCGCCTAGGGCGCTGGACAGGACTGCTCCGAGTGCTGTCCTACAGGGGTCGAGCGCTAGTCATAAACCAGCTGGTGGCCGCAATGCTGTGGTACCGGCTGGTCACTTTGACCCCTCCCCCTGCGTTTGTCGCCAAGATACAGAAGAAGCTGGTGGACTTCTTCTGGAACAACAGGAAGCACTGGGTCTCTGCCGCGGTCTTGAGTCTCCCGCTTGAGGAGGGCGGTCAGTCGTTGGTGTGCGTCAGCGCCCAGCTCGCGACTTTCCGTCTTCAGACCCTGCAGAGATACCTTTACGTCGAGCCCCCTCCTAGGTGGTGCGCTCTGGCGAGGTATTTCTTCCGCCAGCAGCTCGACCTCAATTATGACACGCAGCTCCTGTTTGTGAACTTGGGGGGTGCCAGGACCGCCCTCCGGGAGCTGCCTGTCTTTTACAGGGAACTCATCAGGGTCTGGAACAAAGTCTCCACCAAGCGCAGCTCTCCGCCGGCTGGAGTGGCGGCCGTCCTGCAGGAACCGCTGCTCGGGAATCCGTACCTCCACGGCCGAGGCTTTATGTGGCGGTCGGAAGAGAGGGCTGTGGCTGGTGAGGTGACCAGGGTCAGGGACCTGCTCGATGGCGGAGGAGCGGGCTGGATGGCGCCAGACACGCTGGCGCGGCGCCTAAATTCTGCCAACGTCCGCCACGCGGCCGATGCCATCGAGTCGCTAAAAACAGCTCTGGGCCCTGACTCCGTTAGGTGCATCGAGGAGGCTCAGGCACGTGGGGAGATCCCGTCCGAACTGACCCCCGTCCGGACGGAATTCCTCATCGGCGCCAAACCCCGGAACCTCCCTCGGGGGCCGGCGCCTCACAACTTGAGCCGCCTCGGGGAAATCCCCTCCGTGCCTTTCAGTTCCGCGCGGAGGGGTTTCCTGTACGGGCTGCTCCTGCACACCCTCAACTTTGCCATCCTCGCCGGCCGTCCGGACACGCCATGGCGTACCATCTTGCCGTCCGGAGGAGGCGGGGGTCCCCGATGGAGGGCACTCTACGCAGGGGTCCTCCCACTATTCATCGGGGACTTGGCCTGGAGGGTGGTGCACGGAGCAGTGCCGTGCAATAAATTTTTAAGCCGGTTCACGGACTCCCAGGCCGCCTGCAATTTCTGCGGTCTGGAGGAGTCCGTGTTCCATGTTTTTATTGAATGCACAAGGTTGCAGCCCCTGTTCCACTATTTGAAGGGGCTGCTCCTGAAATTCTGGCTGCACTTCAGTCCCACTCTCCTGATCTTTGGGCACCCTGTGCGGAGGGGAGCGGGTAGGTCCGAAGGCCTCCTCGTAGGACTGCTCCTGGGCACGGCCAAGGTTGCCATCAGCCGGTCCAGGCAGCGGGCGGTCGAGGGGGTCGTTCAACCTGACTGCCTGCCTCTCTTCCGCTCTTACATCCGGTCCAGGGTGTCCTTGGAGATGGAGCACGCGGTGTCCACCGGTACGCTCGCGGCCTTCCGCGAGAGGTGGGCACCGGAGGGACTGGAGTGCATCATCACGCCCGGCAACCAAATTTTTATTTGATTTTACGTTTTAAAGTTTAATTTGTTTTAATTGCCGGTGCTTTTAGTGTCCCCCTCCCCTTTTATAGGGGGCACTGGGAAAATTTGATTTTAGCGCCCCAAAAAAAAAACCAAAAAAAATAATAAAAAAAAAAAAGGGGGCCTTGAAAATGTCTGCTGTGTCACCCAGGTCGGGTGGCATGGTCTTAATGTTTTATGTTTTGCAGGTAAACTCAAAAGAGTTTCATGCACAAGGAGGGTCGTTCAACCTGACTGCCTGCCTCTCTTCCGCTCTTACATCCGGTCCAGGGTGTCCTTGGAGATGGAGCACGCGGTGTCCACCAGTACGCTCGCGGCCTTCCGCGAGATGTGGGCACCGGAGGGACTGGAGTGCATCATCACGCCCGGCAACCAAATTTTAATTTGATTTTACGTTTTTTAAGTTTAATTTGTCTTAATTGCCGGTGCTTTTAGTGTCCCCCTTCCCTTTTATAGGGGGCACTGGGGAAAATTGTGATTTTAGTGGCCAAAAAAAAAAACAAACAAAAAAAAAGGGCCTTGTAAATGTCTGGAGTGTCACCCAGGTCGGGTGGCACCGTTTAATGTTTTTATGTTTTGCAGGTAAACTCAAAAGAGTTTCATGCACAAGGAACCAATGGTAGAGCAGTGGAGGCGTGTCCTGCTCAGTTGGAGCTGTGAGCAGTGAGAGAAGGAGCCATCAACCTGTGCTCCTGCCTGGAGAGCCCTGAGACAAGCACAGGAAGAGAAGGAAGAAAGGGGCTTCAACACCAACTTTTATCCAGAGGGAGAGGAGGAGAAAAGAAAACATTTCAACTTTTTTACCATTCTGCAAGGAGTTGGAGAGAGGGGGAAAAACCAACAACATCCAGTGTGGAAGGAGGGAGACTCTACACTTTCTACAGGTGGGTGTGGGTGCATTTCCCAAAAAGACTTTGTTGTATCGGTGGGGGGAGGAAAGAAGACCACTGAGGGCCGGAACATCGCGGGGGGTGTGTGTGTGTGGAAGTGTGTGTGGGGGCCTTGCTACAACGAGGCCCCACACAAAACTGAACCCCCCCCCCCCACCCAATTGCCTAGCCTGGGATAGCTGGAGCTACCAGGCTGAAGATTGTTTAATCACCCCATTAACATCGTTAGGAGTGTGTGCCTGGTGGCTCTAGCTGCCCCAGGTGAAGAGGTCTTCTCCCCCCACCTGAAGACCAATCCAAAGACTGTGTTTGTGTGTTTTGCCATCTGGGGAGTGCACCCACCCACAGCTGCGAGGGGAGACCTGCCCTCGCAGTTCCCCCCCCCTTCCCACCCCCCTCTCTCTTTCCCTGTTACTCTGATTCTACCCTCTCTCTCTGAGAGCCCTTTCTTCCTAATTTAAAAAAAAAACAAAAAAACAATTGAGACAACTGAGCAGAGGGAGCAAGGCCTCTCCCCAATTGCCAACGAGGGGAGAGGTGCCTCGTTAAGGGCTCCTCTGCTCAGTTAATATACGAGGCCATTAAAGACCATTAAGGCCTGTGACTTTGGGGTGGGTGTAGCCCTTAAAGGGACCCCGTGATGGCGACCCCATCCACGCCGGTGGCAGGGCCAGTGAAGACGTATGCGCAGGTGGCAACCGCTTCCACGGCACCTCCTGCGCCACCCGCTGCCCTGCCACCTTTCAGACTTATAACCAGGAAACACGGGGTCAAGAGCTACACTCACCCCACAATGAGCATCGAGGAGTGCGTGCGGGCGATGGCTGGGGTAGTCGGCCCCTCGGCCATTGTCGCAGCCTCCAAGATGTCTGGGAAGGCTGTGTTCTTCCTGGGGTCAGAGCGAGCGGTGTCCCTGGCCCTCAAAAGGGGGCTCACGGTGGGCGGGACATTCCTGCCGGTGGATCCTCTCGAGGCCACCGCGCAGAGGGTCATCGTGTCGAACGTCCCGCCCTTTGTTCCCGCTGAGCTCCTCCTCCCTCACCTACAACAACTGGGGGAGGTAAGGTCAGGGATCAACCCCATACCGCTCGGCCTCAGGGAGAACAGCCTGCGCCACGTGTTCTCCTTCCGCCGCCAGCTCTTTGTCCGGCTGGCGCGGGAGGACACGACGGAGGGAAGTTTTAATGTGGTGCACGAGGGGACTGCCTACCGCGTCTTCTGGACGTCGGACGGCGTGCGGTGCCATGCCTGCAAGGAGGTGGGGCACGTTCACAAGAACTGCCCCGCCTCCAAGGCCGCCAAACCACCGAAGGCGGCCAAGGCTGGCGCCGCCGCCACCCCTCCCCCTAGCTGCGTCCGCGTGCCGGGAGCCATGGGTGCGCGGGCATCGTCGGGGGCCTTTGTTTTCAGGGCCTCCGGCGGGGGGGAGGGAGAGCGTCCGACCGGAAAGAAGGCGCGGAAGAAGGCAAAACATCTAGAGGCGGGTCCCCTCGGTGCGCCGGAAAGTTTGACCACCGCGCTCAGCCCAACCCAGTCACCGGCGAGCGCGGGGTGCCCTGAGCCCGTGCCCGAGCCCTTGACCAATACCGCAGAGGGGCTCGGGCGAGGGCAAGATAAGGAAAAGGGGGGTGCGGAGCGGGAGGCCTCGGCAGACATGGAGGTCTCCCTGCTTTCGCGCACCCCAAGGAACAAAAAGAGGCACCGCCCCAATGAGGCGGAGGGGGAACAACATCCCTCCGCGGAGGAGGCGGTGCCCGCCGCGTGTCCCGCGTCCCCCACCAGCGCCCCCAAATTGCGCTGCAGGCGCGAGGAGTCTGTCCCTGGGGAGGGTGAGGCAGTCGAGGCTGCCCAGCCGCTGCCTCCTGGGGATGGCATGGAAGATCTGCCTGTCGTGGGGGGCGTGGGGCCAGCGGAAGAATGCGTAGCCGCCGGGTCGAGTATCCCGGGGACTGAGGCGGGCGGGGCCGAAAAGGCCGAACCTGAGCCCGCCCAGCCAATACCCAACTTCCCCCGGGAGTCGCTCGACCCGGCAGAAACACAAACAAATATTTATGACACTGTAGATGCTGGGCCGGGTGGTGGCAGCGGAGAGTGGGAGGAACACCCACCCTCGCCCCTTACTTTGGAGCTGGTGCACTTGGGGAGCCTGGGGATTTCCTATGGCCGGGTCTCTCCTTGTTCCCCGGTTCCTGGGGCGGAGGGGGAACCCCTTCCGCTGTCATTTCCCGACCCAGCACCATTTTTAAAAGAGCCCAGTGGGGACTCCTCTGCCGACGATCCTGGGGGTGGGATCGGGGCAGTGCCAGGGCCGGTTGGAGCGGCCAGTTCATTTGCCGTACCTTGTGCGGTCGATGGGCCGGCTGCTGGCGGCCACCTCCCGGAGGAGGACGGGGACTCGGTGGGGGACGCGGGTGAAGACCTAGAGACCACCGCCAGCGAGGCGGTGGATCTGCTCACGGCCGCCGCCGAGACCATCCTCATTCCTGCAAAGGAACTCCGGGACTTTTTGGCCCAGAGCCGGGGTCGCCGCGACCAAGCCCGACTGGCCCTGGAAAAATGGTCCGAGCCAGAGCTGATCAAGGGGTCCGTCCGCGCCGCCGTCAAAACCTTGGCCGCGGGCGGGCCTTTGACAAAGGCGCAACACCTTGAGCTGCGCGAGCTCGAGGGACTCTTCGCTGGGCTGCGGAGGGAGCGGAGTTCAACAAAAGACTCCGCTCCCTCCCCCACAATAGGTTAAGGTAGAGGTTGCACTACGCTTTTGCCATGAAGATAACCATAGCCAGCCTCAACATCAACGGTGGCAGAGGGGCACGCCGTAGATTTGACAATTTTTCGCTCCTGCGGGAGGGGAAATATGCGGTGTGCTTCCTGCAAGAAACCCACACCGTTCCGGGAGACGAAGCCACGTGGCTCCTGGAATGGCAAGGAGAGGTCCGCATGAGCCACCTCACCGCCATTTCTAGTGGGGTGGCCATCTTGCTGGGCCCGCATTTTCAGCCGGAGATCTTGGGGGTCGAGGAGCCCGTGCCAGGCCGCTTGCTGCACATAACGGTTCGCCTGGGGGACGTGCCGTTCCATCTCGTGAACGTGTACGCCCCTCAGCCCGGCCCGCAGCAAACGCGCTTCTTTGAAGAGGTGTCCGCTCTTCTTGGCTCCGTCGACGTCGGCGACTGCATTGTCCTCGGGGGGGATTTTAACTGCACCCTCGAGGCGAGGGACCGCTCCGGTGCCGCGCAGTGCATGACGGCGATGGAGAAGTTGAGGGACCTGGTCGGGTCCTTCGACTTGGTGGAAGTCTGGCGAAATCTCCACCCCGACTCCAGCGCCTTTACTTGGGTGAGGCCTGGAGTTGGATGGTCTAGAGTCGACCGCCTTTACGTGTCTCGGGCGTACGTTTCCTGCGTCCCGGCGGCCTCCATGCGGCCGGTGCCGTGTTCGGACCACCACCTGGTGTGGGCGGAGCTCGCTTCGCTCCGCGCGAGGACGGGGTCCGCGTACTGGCACTTTAACAACCGGCTGCTGGAGGACGTGCGGTTCCAGGACTCGTTCCGTCGATTCTGGTCCGACTGGAGAAGGAAGCAGGGGGGCTTCCCCTCCTTGAGGCTATGGTGGGACGTGGGCAAGGCTCACGTCCACATCTTCTGTCAAGAGTACGCGAGGGGGTCGACCAAGAGGCGGGCGGCCAGAGTCGGGCGCCTAGAAAAAGAGGTGCTCGACCTGGAAGCCCGTCTCGGTCAAGTCGTCCAGGACCCGGCCCTGCGGACGGGGTACGAAGCGAAGAAGGCCGCGCTGAAGGACCTGCAGCTCGTCGGGTCCCGAGGCGCGTTCGTGAGGTCGCGGATCCAGTTCCTGCGGGATCTGGACCGCGGCTCCCCCTTCTTCTACTCGCTGGAAAAAAGGCAGAGTGTCCGTAAGCAGCTCTTGACGCTGCTGGCCGACGACGGCTCTCTCGTCTCGGATCCGGAGGGCGTCAACAACAGGGCCCGTGAATATTACGGGGCTCTGTTCTCTCCGGATCCGTCCAGCGAGGAAGCGCGTAGAGTTTTGTGGGAGGACCTGCCGAAGGTCAGCCCGGAGGGCGCCGAAAATCTGGAAGCTCCGCTAAGCCTGGCGGAGCTGACCGGTGCCCTCGCCCGGCTCTCGAGGGGAAAATCCCCGGGGCTGGACGGGCTGACCGTGGAGTTCCACAGGGCGTTCTGGGACGTCCTGGGGAGCGACTACGCGCGGGTCCTGGGGGAAAGTCTGGCGACCGGGGAGATGCCCCTCTCTTGGCGCAGGGCAGTCATCGTCCTGCTGCCTAAGAAGGGCGATCTCCGCCTCCTTAAGAACTGGCGCCCGGTCTCCCTCCTCAGCACGGACTACAAAATCTTCACCAGGGCGATGTCTGCTCGCCTTGGTGCCGTGCTGGACCACATGATCCACCCCGACCAGTCCTACACGGTCCCGGGCCGGACAATCCACGATAACATCCATCTGGTCCGGGACCTCATCCACTGTTCCCAGGAGGCTGGTCTGTCGGTCGCCTTCCTATCCCTCGACCAAGAGAAGGCGTTCGACAGGGTGGATCACGACTATCTGCTCGGAACTCTGCGCGCTTTCGGGTTCGGGACGCATTTCGTCGCCCGGATCCGACTTTTGTACGCCGCCGCGGAGTGTCTGATTAAGGTTAACGGGTCCTTGACGGCGCCCCTTCGCTTTAGGAGAGGGGTGCGCCAGGGATGCCCCATGTCCGGCCAGTTATACGCCGTTTGCGTGGAGCCTTTCCTGCGCCTCTTGCGGACGAGGTTGACGGGACTGGCTCTGCAAGGGCCGGGCGTGGAGGTCGTCCTCTCGGCTTACGCCGATGACGTGCTCCTCGCGATAGAGGATCCCGCTGATCTGCGGAGGATGCGTGAGTGCCAGGAGATTTACTCGGCCGCGTCCTCCGCCAGGATCAACTGGGAGAAATGTTCCGGACTCCTGGTGGGTCAGTGGCGGGTGGACTCCCTGCCGGAGGAGCTCAGGCCTTTTGCCTGGAGCACGACCCATCTCCTCTATCTGGGAGTCTACCTTAGCCCCGACGAGGGAGCCTGGCCGGCGAACTGGCAGGAGCTGGAGGCCAAGGTCGCCGCTCGCCTAGGGCGCTGGACAGGACTGCTCCGAGTGCTGTCCTACAGGGGTCGAGCGCTAGTCATAAACCAGCTGGTGGCCGCAATGCTGTGGTACCGGCTGGTCACTTTGACCCCTCCCCCTGCGTTTGTCGCCAAGATACAGAAGAAGCTGGTGGACTTCTTCTGGAACAACAGGAAGCACTGGGTCTCTGCTGCGGTCTTGAGTCTCCCGCTTGAGGAGGGCGGTCAGTCGTTGGTGTGCGTCAGCGCCCAGCTCGCGACTTTCCGTCTTCAGACCCTGCAGAGATACCTTTACGTCGAGCCCCCTCCTAGGTGGTGCGCTCTGGCGAGGTATTTCTTCCGCCAGCAGCGCGACCTCAATTATGACACGCAGCTCCTGTTTGTGAACTTGAGGGGTGCCAGGACCGCCCTCTGGGAGCTGCCTGTCTTTTACAGGGAACTCATCAGGGTCTGGAACAAAGTCTCCACCAAGCGCAGCTCTCCGCCGGCTGGAGTGGCGGCCGTCCTGCAGGAACCGCTGCTCGGGAATCCGTACCTCCACGGCCGAGGTTTTATGTGGCGGTCGGAAGAGAGGGCTGTGGCTGGTGAGGTGACCAGGGTCAGGGACCTGCTCGATGGCGGAGGAGCGGGCTGGATGGCGCCAGACACGCTGGCGCGGCGCCTAAATTCTGCCAACGTCCGCCACGCGGCCGATGCCATCGAGTCGCTAAAAACAGCTCTGGGCCCTGACTCCGTTAGGTGCATCGAGGAGGCTCAAGCACGTGGGGAGATCCCGTCCGAACTGACCCCCGTCCGGACGGAATTCCTCATCGGCGCCAAACCCCGGAACCTCCCTCGGGGGCCGGCGCCTCACAACTTGAGCCGCCTCGGGGAAATCCCCTCCGCGCCTTTCAGTTCCGCGCGGAGGGGTTTCCTGTACGGGCTGCTCCTGCACACCCTCAACTTTGCCATCCTCGCCGGCCGTCCGGACACGCCATGGCGTACCATCTTGCCGTCCGGAGGAGGCGGGGGTCCCCGATGGAGGGCACTCTATGCAGGGGTCCTCCCACTATTCATCGGGGACTTGGCCTGGAGGGTGGTGCACGGAGCAGTGCCGTGCAACAAATTTTTAAGCCGGTTCACGGACTCCCAGGCCGCCTGCAATTTCTGCGGTCTGGAGGAGTCCGTGTTCCATGTTTTTATTGAGTGCACGAGGTTGCAGCCCCTGTTTTATTATTTGAAGGGGCTGCTCCTGAAATTCTGGCTGCACTTCAGTCCCACTCTCCTGATCTTTGGGCACCCTGTGCGGAGGGGAGCGGGTAGGTCCGAAGGCCTCCTCGTAGGACTGCTCCTGGGCACGGCCAAGGGTGCCATCAGCCGGTCCAGGCAGCGGGCGGTCGAGGGGGTCGTTCAACCTGACTGCCTGCCTCTCTTCCGCTCTTACATCCGGTCCAGGGTGTCCTTGGAGATGGAGCACGCGGTGTCCACCGGTACGCTCGCGGCCTTCCGCGAGAGGTGGGCACCGGAGGGACTGGAGTGCATCATCACGCCCGGCAACCAAATTTTAATTTGATTTTACGTTTTTAAGTTTAATTTGTTTTAATTGCCGGTGCTTTTAGTGTCCCCCTTTCCTTTTATAGGGTGCACTGGGGAAAATTGTGATTTTAGTGCCCAAAAATAAAAACCAAAAAAAGAAAAACACAAAAAAAAACAAAAAAAAAAAGGGGGGTGAAAAAAAGGGCCTTGTAAATGTCTGGAGTGTCACCCAGGTCGGGTGGCACCGTTTAATGTTTTATGTTTTTGCAGGTGAACTCCAAAAAGAGTTTCATGCACAAGGACCAATTGTGGAGCAGTGGAGGCGTGTCCTGCTCAGTAGGAGCTGAGCTGCAGAGAGAGGAGCAGCTATCAACTTTTGCTCCTGCCTGGAGAGCCCTGAGACCAGCCCAGGAAGAGAAGGAAGGAAGGGGCTTCACCACCAACTTTCACCCAGAGGGAGAGGAGGAGAACAGAAAACTTTTTTACATCTTTACCATTTCTGCAAAGAGTTGGAGAGAGGGGGAAAAACCAACAACAAACATCCAGTGTGGAAGGAGGGAGACTCTACATTTCCTACAGGTGGGTGTGGGTGCATTTCCCAAAAAGACTTTGTTATATCGGTGGGGGGAGGAAAGAAGACCACTGAGGGCCGGAACATCGCGGGGGGTGTGTGTGTGTGGAAAGTGTGTGTGGGGGCCTTGCTTACAACTAGGCCCCCCCCACAATTGGAACCCCCCCCCCCCCAATTGCCTAGCCTGGGATAGCTGGAGCTACCAGGCTGAAGATTTTTCTTAATCACCTAATTAAACATCGTTGGGAGTGTGTGCCTGGTGGCTCTAGCTGCCCCAGGTGAAGACATCTTCTCCCCTCACCTGAAGACCAACCCAAAGACTGTGCTTGTGTGTTTTGCCATCTGGGGAGTGCACCCACCCACAGCTGCGAGGGGAGACCTGCCCTCGCAGTTCCCTCCCCCCCTTCCCACCCCCCTCTCTCTCTCTCTTTCTCTGTTACTTGTTTTCTCCCCTCTCTCTCTGAGGCCCCTTTCTCCTAATTTAAAAAAAAACAATTGAGACAACTGAGCAGAGGGAGCAAGGCCCCACCCCAATTGCCAACTAGGGGAGAGGTGTGCCTCATTAAGGGCTCCTCTGCTCAGTTAATATACGAGGCCAATAAAGACCATTAAGGCCTGTGACTTTGGGGTGGGTGTAGCCCTTAAAGGGACCCCGTGATGGCGACCCCATCCACGCCGGTGGCAGGGCCAGCGAGGACATATGCGCAGGTGGCAACCGCTTCCACGGCACCTCCTGCGCCACCCGCTGCCCTGCCACCTTTTCAACTTATCACCAGGAAACACGGGGTCAAGAGCTACACTCACCCCACAATGAGCATTGAGGAGTGCATGCGAGCGATGGCTGGGGTAGTCGGCCCCTCGGCCATTGTCGCGGCCTCCAAGATGTCTGGGAAGGCTGTTTTCTTCCTGGGGTCGGAGCGGGCGGTGTCCCTGGCCCTCGAAAAGGGGCTCACGGTGGGCGGGACGTTCCTGCCGGTGGACCCTCTCGAGGCCACCGCGCAGAGGGTCATCGTGTCAAACGTCCCGCCCTTTGTTTCCGCTGAGCTCCTCCTCCCTCACCTACACCAACTGGGGGAGGTAAGGTCGGGGATCAACCCCATACCGCTCGGCCTCAGGGAGAACAGCCTGCGCCACGTGTTCTCCTTCCGCCGCCAGCTCTTTGTCCGGCTGGCGCGGGAGGACATGACGGAAGGGCACTTTAATGTGGTGCACGAGGGGACTGCCTACCGCGTCTTCTGGACGTCGGACGGCGTGCGGTGCCATGCCTGCAGAGAGGTGGGGCACATTCGCAAGAACTGCCCCGCCTCCAAGGCCGCCAAACCACCGAAGGCGGCCAAGGCTGGCGCCGCCGCCACCCCTCCCCCTAGTTGCGTCCGCGTGCCGGGAGCCATAGGTGCGCGGGCATCGTCGGAGGCCTTTGTTTTCAGGGCCTCCGGCGGGGGGGAGGGAGAGCGTCCGAACGAAAAGAAGGCGCGGAACAAGGAGAAACATCTAGAGGCGGGTCCCCTCGGTGCGCCAGACAATTTGTTTACCGCGCTCGGCCCAACCCAGTCACCGGCGAGCGCGGGGTGCCCCGAGCCCGTGCCCGAGCCCTTGAACAACACCACAGAGGGGCCCGGGCGCGGGCAAGAAAAGGAAAAGGGGGGGGCGGAGCGGGAGGCCTCGGCAGACATGGAGGTCTCCCTGCCTCCGCGCGCCCCCAGGAACAAAAGGAGGCACGGCTCCGATGAGGCGGAGGGGGAACAACATCCCTCCGCGGAGGAGTCGGTGCCCGCCGCGTGTCCCGCGTCCCCAACCAGCGCCCACAAGCTGCGCTGTAGGCGAGAGGAGTCTGTCCCCGGGGAGGGTGAGACAGTCGAGGCTGCCCAGCCTCTGCCTCCCGGGGATGGCGTGGAAGATCTGCCTGTCGTGGGGGGCGTGGGGATCGCGGAGGAATGCATTGCCGCCGGGTCGGGCGTCCCGGGAACTGAGGCGGGCGGGGCCGAAAAGGCCGAACCTGAGCCCGCCCAGCCAATACCCAACTTCCCCCGGGAGTCGCTCGACCCGGCAGAAAATGAAACATATGTCTATTATGACACTGTAGATGCTGGGCCGGGGGGTGGCAGCGGGGAGGGGGAGGAACACCCACCCTCGCCTCTTGCTGTGGAGCTGGAGCACTTGGAGAGCCTGGGGATTTCCTATGGCCGGGTCTCTCCTTGTTCCCCGGTTCCTGGGGCGGAGGGGGAACCCCTTCCGCTGTCATTTCCCGACCCAGCACCATTTTTAAAAGAGCCCAGTGGGGACTCCTCTGCCGACGATCCTGGGGGTGGGATCGGGGCAGTGCCAGGGCCGGTTGGAGCGGCCGGTTCATTTGCCGTACCTTGTGCGGTTGATGGGCCGGCTGCTGGCGGCCACCTCCCGGAGGAGGACGGGGACTCGGTGGGGGACGTGGGTGAAGACCTAGAGACCACCGCCAGCGAGGCGGTGGATCTGCTCGCGGCTGCCGCCAAGACCATCCTCATTCCTGCAAAGGAACTCCGGGACTTTTTGGCCCAGAGCCGGGGTCGCTGCGACCAAGCCCGACTGGCCCTGGAAAAATGGTCCGAGCCAGAGCTGATCAAGGGGTCCGTCCGCGCCGCCGTTAAAACCTTGGCCGCGGGCGGGCCCTTGACAAAGGCGCAACACCTTGAGCTGCGCGAGCTCGAGGGACTCCTCGCTGGGCTGCGGAGGGAGCGGAGTTCAACAAAAGACTCCGCTCCCTCCCCCACAATAGATTAAGGTAGAGATTGCACTATGCTTTTGCCATGAAGATAACCATAGCCAGCCTCAACATCAACGGCGGCAGAGGGGCACGCCGTAGATTTGACAATTTTTCGCTCCTGTGGGAGGGGAAATATGCGGTGTGCTTCCTGCAAGAAACCCACACCGTTCCGGGAGACGAAGCCACGTGGCTCCTGGAATGGCAAGGAGAGGTCCGCATGAGCCACCTCACCGCCATTTCTAGTGGGGTGGCCATCTTGCTGGGCCCGCATTTTCAGCCGGAGATCTTGGGGGTCGAGGAGCCCGTGCCAGGCCGCTTGCTGCACGTAACGGTTCGCCTGGGGGACGTGCCGCTCCATCTCGTGAACGTACGCCCCTCAGCCCGGTCCGCAGCAAACGCGCTTCTTTGAAGAGGTGTCCGCTCTTCTTGGCTCCGTTGACGTCGGCGACTGCATTGTCCTCGGGGGGGATTTTAACTGCACCCTCGAGGCGAGGGACCGCTCCGGTGCCCCGCAGTGCATGACGGCGATGGAGAAGTTGAGGGACCTGGTCGGGTCCTTCGACTTGGTGGACGTCTGGCGAAATCTCCACCCCGACTCCAGCGCCTTTACTTGGGTGAGGCCTGGAGTAGGATGGTCCAGAGTCGACCGCCTTTACGTGTCTCGGGCGTACGTTTCCTGCGTCCCGGCGGCCTCCATGCGGCCGGTGCCGTGTTCGGACCACCACCTGGTGTGGGCGGAGCTCGCTTCGCTCCGCGCGAGGGCGGGGTCCGCGTACTGGCACTTTAACAACCGGCTGCTGGAGGACGTGCGGTTCCAGGACTCGTTCCGTCGATTCTGGTCCGACTGGAGAAGGAAGCAGGGGGCCTTCCCCTCCTTGAGGCTATGGTGGGACGTGGGCAAGGCTCACGTCCGCGTCTTCTGTCAAGAGTACGCGAGGGGGTCGACCAAGAGGCGGGCGGCCAGAGTCGGGCGCCTAGAAAAAGAGGTGCTCGACCTGGAAGCCCGTCTCGGTCAAGTCGTCCAGGACCCGGCCCTGCGGACGGTGTACGAAGCGAAGAAGGCCGCGCTGAAGGACCTGCAGCTCGTCGGGTCCCGAGGCGCGTTCGTGAGGTCGCGGATCCAGTTCCTGCGGGATCTGGACCGCGGCTCCCCCTTCTTCTACTCGCTGGAAAAAAGGCAGAGTGTCCGTAAGCAGCTCTTGACGCTGCTGGCCGACGACGGCTCTCTCGTCTCGGATCCGGAGGGCGTCAACAACAGGGCCCGTGAATATTACGGGGCTCTGTTCTCTCCGGATCCGTCCAGCGAGGAAGCGCGTAGAGTTTTGTGGGAGGACCTGCCGAAGGTCAGCCCGGAGGGCGCCGAAAATCTGGAAGCTCCGCTAAGCCTGGCGGAGCTGACCGGTGCCCTCGCCCGGCTCTCGAGGGGAAAATCCCCGGGGCTGGACGGGCTGACCGTGGAGTTCCACAGGGCGTTCTGGGACGTCCTGGGGAGCGACTACGCGCGGGTCCTGGGGGAAAGTCTGGCGACCGGGGAGATGCCCCTCTCTTGGCGCAGGGCAGTCATCGTCCTGCTGCCTAAGAAGGGCGATCTCCGCCTCCTTAAGAACTGGCGCCCGGTCTCCCTCCTCAGCACGGACTACAAAATCTTCACCAGGGCGATGTCTGCTCGCCTTGGTGCCGTGCTGGACCACATGATCCACCCCGACCAGTCCTACACGGTCCCGGGCCGGACAATCCACGATAACATCCATCTGGTCCGGGACCTCATCCACTGTTCCCAGGAGGCTGGTCTGTCGGTCGCCTTCCTATCCCTCGACCAAGAGAAGGCGTTCGACAGGGTGGATCACGACTATCTGCTCGGAACTCTGCGCGCTTTCGGGTTCGGGACGCATTTCGTCGCCCGGATCCGACTTTTGTACGCCGCCGCGGAGTGTCTGATTAAGGTTAACGGGTCCTTGACGGCGCCCCTTCGCTTTAGGAGAGGGGTGCGCCAGGGATGCCCCATGTCCGGCCAGTTATACGCCGTTTGCGTGGAGCCTTTCCTGCGCCTCTTGCGGACGAGGTTGACGGGACTGGCTCTGCAAGGGCCGGGCGTGGAGGTCGTCCTCTCGGCTTACGCCGATGACGTGCTCCTCGCGATAGAGGATCCCGCTGATCTGCGGAGGATGCGTGAGTGCCAGGAGATTTACTCGGCCGCGTCCTCCGCCAGGATCAACTGGGAGAAATGTTCCGGACTCCTGGTGGGTCAGTGGCGGGTGGACTCCCTGCCGGAGGAGCTCAGGCCTTTTGCCTGGAGCACGACCCATCTCCTCTATCTGGGAGTCTACCTTAGCCCCGACGAGGGAGCCTGGCCGGCGAACTGGCAGGAGCTGGAGGCCAAGGTCGCCGCTCGCCTAGGGCGCTGGACAGGACTGCTCCGAGTGCTGTCCTACAGGGGTCGAGCGCTAGTCATAAACCAGCTGGTGGCCGCAATGCTGTGGTACCGGCTGGTCACTTTGACCCCTCCCCCTGCGTTTGTCGCCAAGATACAGAAGAAGCTGGTGGACTTCTTCTGGAACAACAGGAAGCACTGGGTCTCTGCTGCGGTCTTGAGTCTCCCGCTTGAGGAGGGCGGTCAGTCGTTGGTGTGCGTCAGCGCCCAGCTCGCGACTTTCCGTCTTCAGACCCTGCAGAGATACCTTTACGTCGAGCCCCCTCCTAGGTGGTGCGCTCTGGCGAGGTATTTCTTCCGCCAGCAGCGCGACCTCAATTATGACACGCAGCTCCTGTTTGTGAACTTGAGGGGTGCCAGGACCGCCCTCTGGGAGCTGCCTGTCTTTTACAGGGAACTCATCAGGGTCTGGAACAAAGTCTCCACCAAGCGCAGCTCTCCGCCGGCTGGAGTGGCGGCCGTCCTGCAGGAACCGCTGCTCGGGAATCCGTACCTCCACGGCCGAGGTTTTATGTGGCGGTCGGAAGAGAGGGCTGTGGCTGGTGAGGTGACCAGGGTCAGGGACCTGCTCGATGGCGGAGGAGCGGGCTGGATGGCGCCAGACACGCTGGCGCGGCGCCTAAATTCTGCCAACGTCCGCCACGCGGCCGATGCCATCGAGTCGCTAAAAACAGCTCTGGGCCCTGACTCCGTTAGGTGCATCGAGGAGGCTCAAGCACGTGGGGAGATCCCGTCCGAACTGACCCCCGTCCGGACGGAATTCCTCATCGGCGCCAAACCCCGGAACCTCCCTCGGGGGCCGGCGCCTCACAACTTGAGCCGCCTCGGGGAAATCCCCTCCGCGCCTTTCAGTTCCGCGCGGAGGGGTTTCCTGTACGGGCTGCTCCTGCACACCCTCAACTTTGCCATCCTCGCCGGCCGTCCGGACACGCCATGGCGTACCATCTTGCCGTCCGGAGGAGGCGGGGGTCCCCGATGGAGGGCACTCTACGCAGGGGTCCTCCCACTATTCATCGGGGACTTGGCCTGGAGGGTGGTGCACGGAGCAGTGCCGTGCAACAAATTTTTAAGCCGGTTCACGGACTCCCAGGCCGCCTGCAATTTCTGCGGTCTGGAGGAGTCCGTGTTCCATGTTTTTATTGAGTGCACGAGGTTGCAGCCCCTGTTTTATTATTTGAAGGGGCTGCTCCTGAAATTCTGGCTGCACTTCAGTCCCACTCTCCTGATCTTTGGGCACCCTGTGCGGAGGGGAGCGGGTAGGTCCGAAGGCCTCCTCGTAGGACTGCTCCTGGGCACGGCCAAGGGTGCCATCAGCCGGTCCAGGCAGCGGGCGGTCGAGGGGGTCGTTCAACCTGACTGCCTGCCTCTCTTCCGCTCTTACATCCGGTCCAGGGTGTCCTTGGAGATGGAGCACGCGGTGTCCACCGGTACGCTCGCGGCCTTCCGCGAGAGGTGGGCACCGGAGGGACTGGAGTGCATCATCACGCCCGGCAACCAAATTTTAATTTGATTTTACGTTTTTAAGTTTAATTTGTTTTAATTGCCGGTGCTTTTAGTGTCCCCCTTTCCTTTTATAGGGTGCACTGGGGAAAATTGTGATTTTAGTGCCCAAAAATAAAAACCAAAAAAAGAAAAACACAAAAAAAAACAAAAAAAAAAAGGGGGGTGAAAAAAAGGGCCTTGTAAATGTCTGGAGTGTCACCCAGGTCGGGTGGCACCGTTTAATGTTTTATGTTTTTGCAGGTGAACTCCAAAAAGAGTTTCATGCACAAGGACCAATTGTGGAGCAGTGGAGGCGTGTCCTGCTCAGTAGGAGCTGAGCTGCAGAGAGAGGAGCAGCTATCAACTTTTGCTCCTGCCTGGAGAGCCCTGAGACCAGCCCAGGAAGAGAAGGAAGGAAGGGGCTTCACCACCAACTTTCACCCAGAGGGAGAGGAGGAGAACAGAAAACTTTTTTACATCTTTACCATTTCTGCAAAGAGTTGGAGAGAGGGGGAAAAACCAACAACAAACATCCAGTGTGGAAGGAGGGAGACTCTACATTTCCTACAGGTGGGTGTGGGTGCATTTCCCAAAAAGACTTTGTTATATCGGTGGGGGGAGGAAAGAAGACCACTGAGGGCCGGAACATCGCGGGGGGTGTGTGTGTGTGGAAAGTGTGTGTGGGGGCCTTGCTTACAACTAGGCCCCCCCCACAATTGGAACCCCCCCCCCCCAATTGCCTAGCCTGGGATAGCTGGAGCTACCAGGCTGAAGATTTTTCTTAATCACCTAATTAAACATCGTTGGGAGTGTGTGCCTGGTGGCTCTAGCTGCCCCAGGTGAAGACATCTTCTCCCCTCACCTGAAGACCAACCCAAAGACTGTGCTTGTGTGTTTTGCCATCTGGGGAGTGCACCCACCCACAGCTGCGAGGGGAGACCTGCCCTCGCAGTTCCCTCCCCCCCTTCCCACCCCCCTCTCTCTCTCTCTTTCTCTGTTACTTGTTTTCTCCCCTCTCTCTCTGAGGCCCCTTTCTCCTAATTTAAAAAAAAACAATTGAGACAACTGAGCAGAGGGAGCAAGGCCCCACCCCAATTGCCAACTAGGGGAGAGGTGTGCCTCATTAAGGGCTCCTCTGCTCAGTTAATATACGAGGCCAATAAAGACCATTAAGGCCTGTGACTTTGGGGTGGGTGTAGCCCTTAAAGGGACCCCGTGATGGCGACCCCATCCACGCCGGTGGCAGGGCCAGCGAGGACATATGCGCAGGTGGCAACCGCTTCCACGGCACCTCCTGCGCCACCCGCTGCCCTGCCACCTTTTCAACTTATCACCAGGAAACACGGGGTCAAGAGCTACACTCACCCCACAATGAGCATTGAGGAGTGCATGCGAGCGATGGCTGGGGTAGTCGGCCCCTCGGCCATTGTCGCGGCCTCCAAGATGTCTGGGAAGGCTGTTTTCTTCCTGGGGTCGGAGCGGGCGGTGTCCCTGGCCCTCGAAAAGGGGCTCACGGTGGGCGGGACGTTCCTGCCGGTGGACCCTCTCGAGGCCACCGCGCAGAGGGTCATCGTGTCAAACGTCCCGCCCTTTGTTTCCGCTGAGCTCCTCCTCCCTCACCTACACCAACTGGGGGAGGTAAGGTCGGGGATCAACCCCATACCGCTCGGCCTCAGGGAGAACAGCCTGCGCCACGTGTTCTCCTTCCGCCGCCAGCTCTTTGTCCGGCTGGCGCGGGAGGACATGACGGAAGGGCACTTTAATGTGGTGCACGAGGGGACTGCCTACCGCGTCTTCTGGACGTCGGACGGCGTGCGGTGCCATGCCTGCAGAGAGGTGGGGCACATTCGCAAGAACTGCCCCGCCTCCAAGGCCGCCAAACCACCGAAGGCGGCCAAGGCTGGCGCCGCCGCCACCCCTCCCCCTAGTTGCGTCCGCGTGCCGGGAGCCATAGGTGCGCGGGCATCGTCGGAGGCCTTTGTTTTCAGGGCCTCCGGCGGGGGGGAGGGAGAGCGTCCGAACGAAAAGAAGGCGCGGAACAAGGAGAAACATCTAGAGGCGGGTCCCCTCGGTGCGCCAGACAATTTGTTTACCGCGCTCGGCCCAACCCAGTCACCGGCGAGCGCGGGGTGCCCCGAGCCCGTGCCCGAGCCCTTGAACAACACCACAGAGGGGCCCGGGCGCGGGCAAGAAAAGGAAAAGGGGGGGGCGGAGCGGGAGGCCTCGGCAGACATGGAGGTCTCCCTGCCTCCGCGCGCCCCCAGGAACAAAAGGAGGCACGGCTCCGATGAGGCGGAGGGGGAACAACATCCCTCCGCGGAGGAGTCGGTGCCCGCCGCGTGTCCCGCGTCCCCAACCAGCGCCCACAAGCTGCGCTGTAGGCGAGAGGAGTCTGTCCCCGGGGAGGGTGAGACAGTCGAGGCTGCCCAGCCTCTGCCTCCCGGGGATGGCGTGGAAGATCTGCCTGTCGTGGGGGGCGTGGGGATCGCGGAGGAATGCATTGCCGCCGGGTCGGGCGTCCCGGGAACTGAGGCGGGCGGGGCCGAAAAGGCCGAACCTGAGCCCGCCCAGCCAATACCCAACTTCCCCCGGGAGTCGCTCGACCCGGCAGAAAATGAAACATATGTCTATTATGACACTGTAGATGCTGGGCCGGGGGGTGGCAGCGGGGAGGGGGAGGAACACCCACCCTCGCCTCTTGCTGTGGAGCTGGAGCACTTGGAGAGCCTGGGGATTTCCTATGGCCGGGTCTCTCCTTGTTCCCCGGTTCCTGGGGCGGAGGGGGAACCCCTTCCGCTGTCATTTCCCGACCCAGCACCATTTTTAAAAGAGCCCAGTGGGGACTCCTCTGCCGACGATCCTGGGGGTGGGATCGGGGCAGTGCCAGGGCCGGTTGGAGCGGCCGGTTCATTTGCCGTACCTTGTGCGGTTGATGGGCCGGCTGCTGGCGGCCACCTCCCGGAGGAGGACGGGGACTCGGTGGGGGACGTGGGTGAAGACCTAGAGACCACCGCCAGCGAGGCGGTGGATCTGCTCGCGGCTGCCGCCAAGACCATCCTCATTCCTGCAAAGGAACTCCGGGACTTTTTGGCCCAGAGCCGGGGTCGCTGCGACCAAGCCCGACTGGCCCTGGAAAAATGGTCCGAGCCAGAGCTGATCAAGGGGTCCGTCCGCGCCGCCGTTAAAACCTTGGCCGCGGGCGGGCCCTTGACAAAGGCGCAACACCTTGAGCTGCGCGAGCTCGAGGGACTCCTCGCTGGGCTGCGGAGGGAGCGGAGTTCAACAAAAGACTCCGCTCCCTCCCCCACAATAGATTAAGGTAGAGATTGCACTATGCTTTTGCCATGAAGATAACCATAGCCAGCCTCAACATCAACGGCGGCAGAGGGGCACGCCGTAGATTTGACAATTTTTCGCTCCTGTGGGAGGGGAAATATGCGGTGTGCTTCCTGCAAGAAACCCACACCGTTCCGGGAGACGAAGCCACGTGGCTCCTGGAATGGCAAGGAGAGGTCCGCATGAGCCACCTCACCGCCATTTCTAGTGGGGTGGCCATCTTGCTGGGCCCGCATTTTCAGCCGGAGATCTTGGGGGTCGAGGAGCCCGTGCCAGGCCGCTTGCTGCACGTAACGGTTCGCCTGGGGGACGTGCCGCTCCATCTCGTGAACGTACGCCCCTCAGCCCGGTCCGCAGCAAACGCGCTTCTTTGAAGAGGTGTCCGCTCTTCTTGGCTCCGTTGACGTCGGCGACTGCATTGTCCTCGGGGGGGATTTTAACTGCACCCTCGAGGCGAGGGACCGCTCCGGTGCCCCGCAGTGCATGACGGCGATGGAGAAGTTGAGGGACCTGGTCGGGTCCTTCGACTTGGTGGACGTCTGGCGAAATCTCCACCCCGACTCCAGCGCCTTTACTTGGGTGAGGCCTGGAGTAGGATGGTCCAGAGTCGACCGCCTTTACGTGTCTCGGGCGTACGTTTCCTGCGTCCCGGCGGCCTCCATGCGGCCGGTGCCGTGTTCGGACCACCACCTGGTGTGGGCGGAGCTCGCTTCGCTCCGCGCGAGGGCGGGGTCCGCGTACTGGCACTTTAACAACCGGCTGCTGGAGGACGTGCGGTTCCAGGACTCGTTCCGTCGATTCTGGTCCGACTGGAGAAGGAAGCAGGGGGCCTTCCCCTCCTTGAGGCTATGGTGGGACGTGGGCAAGGCTCACGTCCGCGTCTTCTGTCAAGAGTACGCGAGGGGGTCGACCAAGAGGCGGGCGGCCAGAGTCGGGCGCCTAGAAAAAGAGGTGCTCGACCTGGAAGCCCGTCTCGGTCAAGTCGTCCAGGACCCGGCCCTGCGGACGGTGTACGAAGCGAAGAAGGCCGCGCTGAAGGACCTGCAGCTCGTCGGGTCCCGAGGCGCGTTCGTGAGGTCGCGGATCCGGTTCCTGCGGGATCTGGACCGCGGCTCCCCCTTCTTCTACTCGCTGGAAAAAAGGCAGAGTGTCCGTAAGCAGCTCTTGACGCTGCTGGCCAACGACGGCTCTCTCGTCTCGGATCCGGAGGGCGTCAACAACAGGGCCCGTGAATATTACGGGGCTCTGTTCTCTCCGGATCCGTCCAGCGAGGAAGCGCGTAGAGTTTTGTGGGAGGACCTGCCGAAGGTCAGCCCGGAGGGCACCGAAAATCTGGAAGCTCCGCTAAGCCTGGCGGAGCTGACCGGTGCCCTCACCCGGCTCTCGAGGGGAAAATCCCCGGGGCTGGACGGGCTGACCGTGGAGTTCCACAGGGCGTTCTGGGACGTCCTGGGGAGCGACTACGCGCGGGTCCTGGGGGAAAGTCTGGCGACCGGGGAGTGCCCCTCTCTTGGCGCAGGGCAGTCATCTACCTGCTGCCTAAGAAGGGCGATCTCCGCCTCCTTAAGAACTGGCGCCCGGTCTCCCTCCTCAGCACGGACTACAAAATCTTCGCCAGGGCGTCTGCTCGCCTTGGTGCCGTGCTGGACCACATGATCCACCCCGACCAGTCCTACACGGTCCCGGGCCGGACAATCCACGATAACATCCATCTGGTCCGGGACCTCATCCATTGTTCCCAGGAGGCTGGTCTGTCGGTCGCCTTCCTATCCCTCGACCAAGAGAAGGCGTTCGACAGGGTGGATCACGACTATCTGCTCGGAACTCTGCGCGCTTTCGGGTTCGGGACGCATTTCGTCGCCCGGATCCGACTTTTGTACGCCGCCGCGGAGTGTCTGATTAAGGTTAACGGGTCCTTGACGGCGCCCCTTCGCTTTAGGAGAGGGGTGCGCCAGGGATGCCCCATGTCCGGCCAGTTATACGCCGTTTGCGTGGAGCCTTTCCTGCGCCTCTTGCGGACGAGGTTGACGGGACTGGCTCTGCAAGGGCCGGGCGTGGAGGTCGTCCTCTCGGCTTACGCCGATGACGTGCTCCTCGCGGTAGAGGATCCCGCTGACCTGCGGAGGATGCGTGAGTGCCAGGAGATTTACTCGGCCGCGTCCTCCGCCAGGATCAACTGGGAGAAATGTTCCGGACTCCTGGTGGGTCAGTGGCGGGTGGACTCCCTGCCGGAGGAGCTCAGGCATTTTGCCTGGAGCACGACCCATCTCCTCTATCTGGGAGTCTACCTTAGCCCCGACGAGGGAGCCTGGCCGGCGAACTGGCAGGAGCTGGAGGCCAAGGTCGCCGCTCGCCTAGGGCGCTGGACAGGACTGCTCCGAGTGCTGTCCTACAGGGGTCGAGCGCTAGTCATAAACCAGCTGGTGGCCGCAATGCTGTGGTACCGGCTGGTCACTTTGACCCCTCCCCCTGCGTTTGTCGCCAAGATACAGAAGAAGCTGGTGGACTTCTTCTGGAACAACAGGAAGCACTGGGTCTCTGCTGCGGTCTTGAGTCTCCCGCTTGAGGGCGGTCAGTCGTTGGTGTGCGTCAGCGCCCAGCTCGCGACTTTCCGTCTTCAGACCCTGCAGAGATACCTTTACGTCGAGCCCCCTCCTAGGTGGTGTGCTCTGGCGAGGTATTTCTTCCGCCAGCAGCGCGACCTCAATTATGACACGCAGCTCCTGTTTGTGAACTTGGGGGGTGCCAGGACCGCCCTCCGGGAGCTGCCTGTCTTTTACAGGGAACTCATCAGGGTCTGGAACAAAGTCTCCACTAAGCGCAGCTCTCCGCCGGCTGGAGTGGCGGCCGTCCTGCAGGAACCGCTGCTCGGGAATCTGTACCTCCACGACCGAGGGTTTATGTGGCGGTCGGAAGAGAGGGCTGTGGCTGGTGAGGTGACCAGGGTCAGGGACCTGCTCGATGGCGGAGGAGCGGGCTGGATGGCGCCAGACACGCTGGCGCGGCGCCTAAACTCTGCCAACGTCCGCCACGCGGCCGATGCCATCGAGTCGCTAAAAACAGCTCTGGGCCCTGACTCCGTTAGGTGCATCGAGGAAGCTCAAGCACGTGGGGAGATCCCGTCCGAACTGACCCCCGTCCGGACGGAATTCCTCATCGGCGCCAAACCCCGGAACCTCCCTCGGGGGCCGGCGCCTCACAACTTGAGCCGCCTCGGGGAAATCCCCTCCGTGCCTTTCAGTTCCGCGCGGAGGGGTTTCCTGTACGGGCTGCTCCTGCACACCCTCAACTTTGCCATCCTCGCCGGCCGTCCGGACACGCCATGGCGTACCATCTTGCCGTCCGGAGGAGGCGGGGGTCCCCGATGGAGGGCACTCTACGCAGGGGTCCTCCCACTATTCATCGGGGACTTGGCCTGGAGGGTGGTGCACGGAGCAGTGCCGTGCAATAAATTTTTAAGCCGGTTCACGGACTCCCAGGCCGCCTGCAATTTCTGCGGTCTGGAGGAGTCCGTGTTCCATGTTTTTATCGAGTGCACGAGGTTGCAGCCCCTGTTCCATTATTTGAAGGGGCTGCTCCTGAAATTCTGGCTGCACTTCAGTCCCACTCGCCTGATCTTTGGGCACCCTGTGCGGAGGGGAGCGGGTAGGTCCGAAGGCCTCCTCGTAGGACTGCTCCTGGGCACGGCCAAGGGTGCCATCAGCCGGTCCAGGCAGCGGGCGATCGAGGGGGTCGTTCAACCTGACTGCCTGCCTCTCTTCCGCTCTTACATCCGGTCCAGGGTGTCCTTGGAGATGGAGCACGCGGTGTCCACCGGTACGCTCGCGGTCTTCCGCGAGAGGTGGGCACCGGAGGGACTGGAGTGCATCATCACGCCCGGCAACCAAATTTTAATTTGATTTTACATTTTAAAGTTTAATTTGTTTTCATTGCCGGTGCTTTTAGTGTCCCCCTCCCCTTTTATAGGGGGCACTGGAAAAATTTGATTTTAGCGCCCCAAAAAAAAACCAAAAAAAAGGGAAAAAAAGAAAAAAAAAGGGGGCCTTGAAAATGTCTGCTGTGTCACCCAGGCGGGTGGCATGGTTTTAATGTTTATGGTTATTTTCAGATGAACTCAAAAGAGTTTCATGCACAAGGACCCCCAGGTCCCGTTGCACCGCAGCATGTTGTAATTTCTCCCCATTCAAATAATATTCCCTTTTACTGTTTTTTTTTCCCAAGGTGGATGACCTCACATTTTCCGACATTGTATTCCATCTGCCAAATCTTAGCCCATTCACTTAACCTATCTAAATCTCTTTGCAGCCTCTCTGTGTCCTCTACACAACCCGCTTTCCCACTAATCTTTGTGTCATCTGCAAATTTTGTTACACTGCACTCTGTCCCCTCTTCCAGGTCATCTATGTATATTGTAAACAGTTGTGGTCCCAGCACCGATCCCTGTGGCACACCACTAACCACCGATTTCCAACCTGAAAAGGACCCATTTATCCTGACTTTCTGCTTTCTGTTAGCCAGCCAATTCTCGATCCATGCTAATACATTTCCTCTGACTCCGTGTACCTTTATCTTCTACAGTAACCTTTTGTGTGGCACCTTATTGAATGCCTTTTGAAAATCTAAATACACCACATCCATCGGTGCACCTCTATCCACCATGCTTGTTATATCCTCAAAGAATTCCAGTAAATTAGTTAAACATGATTTCCCCTTCATGAATCCATGTTGCGTCTGCTTGATTGCACTATTCCTATCTAGATGTCCCGCTATTTCTTCCTTAATGATAGCTTCAAGCATTTTCCCCACTACAGATGTTAAACTAACCGGCCTATAGTTATCTGCCTTTTGTCCGCCCCCTTTTTTTAAACAGAGGCGTTACATTAGCTGCTTTCCAATCCGCTGGTACCTCCCCAGAGTCCAGAGAATTTTGGTAGATTATAATGAATGCATCTGCGATAACTTCCGCCATCTCTTTTAATACCGAGATGCATTTCATCAGGACCAGGGGACCATGAACCCTTATCTTGTATAATAACCTTTTATGTGGCACCTTATCGAATGCCTTTTGGAAATCCAAATATCCTACTTCCACTGGTTCCCCATTATCTACCCTGCTAGTGCCATCCTCAAAAAACTCTAATAAATTTGTCAAACACGATTTCCCTTTCATAAAACGATGTTGGCTCTGCCTAATCATGTTATGATTTTATGATTTTCCAGTCCATTTATATAGTTTGTTGAGGTGTCCAAAACTGCACACTATGGGGGAAGCTTAACATGAAAAAACAGATGGGTTCGAGGGGGGCGGGGGAGGGACGTGGGAAATTCAAGTTTAACAATCTAAAACCCGATCCCAACCCGCCACCAACCTGCCCACGTTTACTTTGTACTCAGGCGGAACGGGGGGCAGGCAGCCAACCTGCTGCCAGGAGGCAGGTTGACATTTAAATATGATAATGAGGTTTAACTGCAGGCGGCCGGGGATTCTGGGGCTCGGATTTCCGGTAGCTGCAGCAAGGCAAGTACAGCCTTGGGGAGCAATCCTTGTGGGCCAGGAGGAGCAGGATAATTTCTAGCAACCCCCCAAGCTCACCCACCAGCAGCCCACCCCTACGGGTTTCCCCCATTCTGGATGGGTAGGAAGGAAACAGCAAAGTTTGGCCCTATATCTCAGAACTGACCTAACCATTGATCTGTAAAATGTCTGTATAACTTGTTCTCACTGGTAATTCATTGTTCTCCAGGAGGGGGTGGAACTTACTATATTTAATGTAAGTTAAAAAAATGGCAATGGAGAAAATAGTGAGACTGAATATATACAAATCTCCAGGACCTGATGGTTTTTACTTTTCTGTTTTTATTTTAGATTTCCAGCTTCCGCAATGTTTTGCTTTTGTAACATGGGTCGGAAATGAATTAGGAGATAGAGAATAGACATAGTGGGTATGTACTCCAATTGGCAAGATGTAACTAGTAGTATTTCCCAGGAATCTGTACTGGGGCCTCAGTTTTTCATTGTATTTATCAATGACTTAGATGAAGGAATAGAGAGCTGTATATCCAAGTTTGCTGACGACACTAAGTTATGTGTCACAATAAGTAGTGCAGATGGGAACAGGAAGATGCAAAGGGACATTGATAGATTAAGTGAGTGGGCAAAACTGTGACAGATGGAATTCAATGTGGGGAAGTGTGAGGTCATCCACTTTGGACCAAAGAAAGGTGAGTATTTTCTGAATTGTGACGTAGGAACTATGGGGGAGCAGAGAGATTTAGGGGCCCGTGAACAGAACTCACTAAAAGCTAGTGAACAAGTACAACAAATAGTTTAAAAAGCTAATGGAATGTTAGCCTTTATCTCATGGGGGCTGATTTACAAAGAGGTGGAAGTTATGCTACAGTTGTGTACAGATTTGGTTAGACCACATCTGGAGCACTGTGTTCAGTTCTGAGCATCGCACCTCAGGAAGGAGATATTGGCCTTGGAGGGAGTGTAGCGCAGATTCACTAGAATGATACCGGGGCTAAAAGGGTCAAATTATGAGGACAGGTTACATAGACTAGACTGGTTTACTTTGAATATAGCAGACTTAAGGGTGATGTAAAATGTTTAAGATGATTTAAGTATTTGCTAGGGTATTCGAGGGAAACAATTTCCTTTGGTGGGGGTGTCCGCCATCTTTATTTGTCCTTAAAATTAGAGCTAAGCCATTCAGGAGTGATGTCAGGAAGCACTTCTTCGCACAAAGGGTAGTGGAAACCTGGAACTCTCTCCCCAAAAAAGCTGTTGACAGTAGGTCATTTGAAAATTTCTAAACAGTGATTGATCGAGTTTTGTTAGGTAAGAGTGATAACATGGAACAAAGCCGGATAGATGGAGTTGAGATACAGATCAGCCATGATCGAATGGAATGGCGGAGTAGGCTCGAGGGGCTAAATCACCTACTCCTGTTCCTATGTTCATATTACACACATTTACAGTGAGCTGTTTCCACATGCTTCACCCTACATTTATACACATTAAAATCCACCTGCAATATCTCAACCCATCTAATTAATTAGTCAAAGCCTTTCTGAAGTACACAAACTTCTTTTCTATTCGAAATCTGCCCATGGAGCTTTATATTATCATCAAATTTAATAATACTACTATATACACATTGTTCTGTATCATTTAGCAATATTGTAAACAGCAGTACTCCAATATATGTTCCCTGGGACACTCGACTGTTTTTTTTTTCCCAGGCAGAGCAATTTCCATTTATCAGCATCCTCTATCTACTGTCATCAAGTCAGCTGTCAATCTATCAAGACAATTTGTTGTTTATTTCAGAGCCTTACCTCTCCTATTAGTCTCACGCGGAACTTGTTGAATACTTTATTTCAATCCAAGTAACCATATCCACTCTTGTGCAATATCTTATTTACCTCCTCAAAGAATTTCAGCAGGTTTTTAGAGCATGACTAATTACTTCGAAAACAATGGTGCCTGTACCTTATGATTCCTGTGTAATTTATAACAACATTTACAGCTTTCCAAAAAAATACTGTAAATCATTTTGTCCACTGCAGATACTAGGCTAATTGACCTGTAATTACCAGGTGCACACGTTACTGTCTTTTGACTATTAGAATTGTATGTGTCATCCACTACTATACTTCTCAAGGCTTTAAGGAAACCTGAAAAGCATCAATTAAAGCATCACTAATGGCATCCATTAATTCTTTGAGGATTCGAGGAAGACTCTTTTCGGTTTCTGAATAACACAATCTTTACTGACACAATTTTGTACGTTCTCTGTCCTGGATACCTTAACCCCGTTTACCGTGACTGGAATTTCTCTGCGGTCCTCCGATGTGAAAACGCATGTGAAAAATATATTCAAGCTTTCTGCTAATAGTGTTACTGAATTGATATTTTCATTGACCTACTTGCTCTTTGACCTTCCTTCTATTATTGATGCAGTTATAAATGATTTGGGGGGCCTTCTGGTTGCCTCTGCATTTTGTCTCTGTTATGTTTTCTAATATTTTCTTTAGCAGTCTTCAGTTGCTTTGGTATGAATCGTAATGCTCCTTATTCCTTACTTGACCTAGAAATTGGCCTCCTTAGTGCCTCCTGTTACCGTCTCAGCGCGGACAATAACAAGGCACTTAGTACCTACCGACCGGGCGTATTCGGCAGGAGGTTTGCGACGCCAATATGGCATTGCGCCCCGTTATCTCCTTCGCCCAGAGATCGGACATCATTGCCGTGCGCATCGCCCCAGTAGCACCCCGGACCCGAACTTCGGTTCCGCCACCTGCAGCATCGCCGGGTGAAAACACCGACAGCTGCAGGAGCCATTCAGTGGGAGGCCGGGCACTTCCGGGGAGAGGCTTAAAGGTGAGGTGGCCGAGGAAGGTGAAATATTTTTTAAATTGCTCTCTGTGATTTTTTTTCCTTGTTTCTCTCCCATGATCGATCAGCCTGGCACTCTGCTGCAGTGCGGTGGGCTGATCGGGCCGGATCACGGCTGCCATCGTGCCTGCAGTGATGGCCCTTCCCCTAAAGGGAGGAAAGGAGCCTTCCATCACGGCAGTACTGCACAGCCCATTGTGCAGCGCTGCACACCTACTGCCCCGCCTGCTGCCTCTCGGGTCAACGCTGAATTTTTAAAAAGCTCATAAACAGCAGCGCTAATTTTTTCAGCTTTTAAAAGATAGCGCCTCAAATGGGATGCTCCAGAATTTCTTCCCATTTATGCCTATTTTTTAGTTTCTTACTATCCTTTCTATTAAACTATTGCTGTCTAGGTTTTACAACGTTTCTCCTTTTTAAAAAAAACAATATGTAATCTTTCTCCATCCTTAAACATACTCTTCTGTTGTTCTAGTTCAAATACGATTCCCCCCCCTCCACCCCACAAAAAAAAATTCCAATGCTTCTCTCAAAGCTCCAATATTTGTCCTTTCAAGTCCTATACCTCTATCTTTTTCCTTTTGACTTTAGCTATAACATCCATTTCAAAACTAACAATATAAAGATTTCTACATTTTATGCCTACCAGTCTCTAGTGTATTAACTAACTCTGGTGAACTTCTAAGCACTAAGCGCAACACACCCTATGCTATAGTAACCTGGCTCGCATTTTGTGTGGGGAAATGTCCTGTCTGCCTCAATGATTGTATTTTCAAGTCTCCCTTCATGTTCTCCTCAACCAGTTCATTCAACCTGCAGAATACTGAAGTCTTCCACAATAGCACATTATGATGGTCTGCAGATCTCCTTACTTCAGGGATCTGATGGAGAGTTTCTCTGTGCTGCCACCATGAGGGAAGGCAGCACATCAGCACACACACCATATACTCCACTGTTACCTCCCGGAATAGGAATCTGGTTACCAGTAATCAGTGAGAGAACTGATCTAATGGAAGCAGAAAGATACTAAAATCCCTGAGAGGGACTCATACAAATATCTTCTAGCACCCCGCTGCTCTGAACAGACCCAACACGCAGCGGCGAGGGAGGCAATTTAGATTATTAAGACCTTGTTAAGAGGATTTTAAACACAATTTTGAGGTCAACTTACTATTTTTCCAGGTTTTCTATGAGGTTGCCGCTGCTCAGGGATCACGTCAGGTAAGAACGTCAGGGGTTGTGCCAACATGAATTAATTTCTTTACCTGACAGTGCTGCTCTGTATACTTCACAATCCGGTTGGCATGGACCTTTCCAACCAATTGCCCAGATCTGCAATCCTTCATTCAATGTGACTACACTGAATTGGCTGACTTTCCTGAATCTCTCATGGTGCTGGGAATGGTTTGCAGATGTACTTGGAGTTGCCACTTTATCCAGGATGCATTGCAACGAGGTGGAACCCTATCATTATTTACTCACATAAAATGCAACCCAGGCCACCATAGCAGAGGGGTTAGGTGAAGGGAAATTTAGAAATCTAAAGAGAAAGGTCAATGCAATAGAGCAGTGTAACGATTTGGGTAAAAATAAGCAGAGTGTGATAAGAAGGGACAGAGAGTTTAACGGTAGCAGTGCAGCAGAGAATAAAGTCAAAGCAGGAAATAATGGTGAAAATGTAAATTAAAAGCCCTTTATTTGAATGCATGAAGCAATCGTAACAAGACACCATAATTAGTAGCACAAATAGAGATAATTGGGTTTGATCTAATAGCCATTACAAAAATATGGTTGCATGGTGACCAAGGTTGGGAACTAAGGGCCCAAACTTGGTCGAGGTTCCGCCCACAGCCGCCGACCATTCACCGGAATCAGTTTTCTTTTTGGCGATTCCTCCGGTCCCGCCCATTTGATGCCCAGGTGCCGCCCGCCGGGAGATTCCTCGCGGAGGTTTCTCCAGCGCTACTTGCTGTCGCCCGCCCATGCCGGAGGCTGGAAATCCGGGATTTTCCTCAGGCACCATGGACTACGATCATGCTACCGCCCGCCAGAAGGACCGCTGGCAAAAAGCTGGTCTGAGCTGGCTGTGAGTCGGGCGGCAGGGAGAATCGCTGAGAGTGCTGCAGAGCATCACATCCCGGGTATTGTGCACATGCTGCAGCATTAACAGTGGCACAGAAATAGTAATGTGATGGACCTCAAACCGCACAAAAAGAGTCGAGATAAGTAAATCCAGATTACATCGTTGAAGGGAACGTGTGGTGGAGGAAGCGGTAATGAGTGTTGAAAGATGGTAAAGCCTCAATGGAGATGCCCTACAATAGTCTTGAAACCATTTCAGGCAGAATCGCGGGAAAAGGTAATCACCAAAAAAAAAACACGCATGCGCAGAACGGCTGTTGCTATGGATGCCGGCCTTGCACGACGGAATAAATCACTAACGCCCATTTCACATCGCTGTGGCTAACACCCAAACTACAAAATCGAAACTAGTGGTTTTTAAATTGGCCGATATTCTGACGATCCTGAAAAATAATGACACCACTAACGCCGGAAATATCGCCCATTTTTGGGCGACGTAGATCCTGATGAAAAATCTAACCTTGAGTGACAGATTGTGACTGCGCAGATGGTATGAGCTTATGTCAGGGAAAATAGGCGAGAGTTAGAAGATGTAAAGCTCTAGCAGTTCGTTGCATGTGATAGAGAGAACAGCATGACATGAGGTATGGAAGATGGAAAAATACATATAATGATTTGCAAAGTCACTGATGCACATGTCATCTCAGGGGCCCCACTATGCGATATTTAGCATGAGAAAAAGTGGGGTGGAGTGCAAGCCTTAATGTGTGCCTTGCAAATAGTTCAACTGACTCTCATTGAATGGAAGCCTTCCTGCAATGGTGACCCTTACTTGTCATGTCGAGATGGCCTGATGGCAGGACCTATTATACAGTAGAATCACAGGTGGAGGGCAAGATATATCCCTCATACAGCTGAACACTTGAGGGAGAGCTGTGTTTTTTTCAGAAGTCACCTCACATTATGTAAAAATAAGACACTGACCAAGGGAGGGTGAACAATGTGACAATTGAAAAGTGCAGCATTCCAAAAGTGACAGAACATTATAACATTAATGAGCAAGTACACCAGCAATACCCACCCTTCTATCCACCACCACCACCTCTCTTCTCCCCCCTTGATGTGAGGCCTATGGTCCTCCTCTCCGCCCAGCCTTCAACACGGCGAGCCGCTCCCCTATCCTCTGCTTGATCAGGTTGTGCAGGAGGGCAGCTAGATCTCTGCAGACATGTCCATCTTGGCGAGAAGGTAGGAGGCGTGATTAACGGAGTCGGCATGTCCGGATCCTCGAGATCTGTGTGCCTTGAGGATGTGGGCTCGGGGGCTTGCACGACCTGGTCAGAAGCCATCGCTTGCCTCATTGCTTCGACGGACTCGGTGTTGCACTCCACCGCACTAATGAGCCGCTCCATGTTGTCAGTATGGTGCTGAGCAAAGGTCTCGATGCTGGCAGCTACCCCAGCCATGGTCTGCAGCAGATCGCGACCTATCTCCTCGCTCGTCCTCGATAGCTGGACTATCTCGTTAATGGCCGCGAGCCGTCCTGTGTCCTCAGGTGATTGTTAATGGCCTCTGCGCCTGCCAGCACTTGTTCCTGGTTTGTCCGGATCAAACCCCATGAATTCAGACCCCGACGCCGAGGCCCTCCGGACAGATGGCACACATGTCAGGAGGCTGATGTCCTCCTCTTCCAGCTCCACGGGCCCTTCTCCCTCATCTCAATCCTGTTCTTCCGGACTCTGGGTGGCAGAGTTGGGTGCGGTGGATCTGGGTGATCTTGGGGGGGGGTGTCTTGGGTTGGTGACAATGTCGGGGTGGGAGAAGTTGGGGCCACACTCCACCTTGGTGTGCCAGAGGTGGAAGATGAACATTTGTCGGTGCTGTCCGCATCACCATCTGCAAATAGAGGCCAACATTTCAGTCCATAGCTGGGGGGTGGGGTTGGTCAAAAGAAATGTGAGCCATGCCATCTCAGATTGTGCCATCAAGGAGTTCCATCTCTACATGGGCACACCAATAATGGCTGGCACACTGTGTTAAAAGGTATTTGACTTAACATTGTATTCATTTCATGACATGAGCGTGAAGCAGACCGGAGATTAGTATAAGCTTACCATGCTGTAGCACGGGATCTGCATCACCCTTTGTGGTTGCATGGCGGTGGTCACCCACCAATGCCACCGCACGCTCCTCTAGGCTCCTCAACTCTATGACTGCTGGACCCTCTCCCGTGGCACTCAGGTTTGCTGCCTTGGATGTATTTTTCTTCTGCAGAAAGAAACGTTGCAGCGTTTTCCCCTTTTACTCATGCCCCCCATACACACACTCACACACACACACTCACTCACACACACACACTCACACACAGACACATCTGACAGAACCTTTTGGAGTTGTACATGAGGGCTCTAATAAATGGTTACTCACTCTTGCTGACACCAGCACATCGTTCCAACGTTTCCTACACTGGTCTCCATCCTGCACAATGTTGCCCATTGAGGACACGGCCTCAACAATCTCACTCCAAATCTGTCTGCATTGTGGTGGTGGAGGCTTGCCACGACCATCCCGGGTGAGGTCTTTATACCTGCGCTCCACCTCACATACAAGCTCCTCCAGTTCTTCATCATTAAACCAGGGAGCTCTGGGCCTGGTTTTAACAGTCTTCCTTGAAGCTTTTTGTCCACTCATTTTAATTCCCTAGATAGATGGATGCGGAATACTTTGTTGCTCTGTATTTCCAACATTCGCCCCTCTCCAACTAGCGGGTGCAAGGGAGTGATCAATATTTAAGCACATGTGCAGATATCCCTTCAGCCCGATTTGCCTCAGCAATGATGTCAGCTGGCAAATAAAACTACAAGAAAAAAATCCCCAAGTCTCGTGCCTGCACAGTGCACGGTCTCCAAAGTCTTCTGTACACTGCTGCCGCTCCCGCCGACTCCCGCTGCCTAACCCGGGGGCATAATTATCGATAAGATGGATTGGTAGCAACGGAGTGGTGGTTTGGGGGGGGGTTGGTGGGAGGGATCGGCACACCAACGGGAATATTCGGAAGGGAAATTGGGCTATCAGCAGCCATTCCACCAAAAGTCGGCAGCCACTCCACTCCGCAGCATGGCCACCAATTTGCGATGGTAACAGGCCTTAACGAGAGGGGCAATTTCGGCCCCCCAACCTCTTACCTGCTCTTGTAGCCATAGTATTTATGTGGCTGGTCCAGTTAGGTTTGTGGTCAGAGGTGACCCCCAGGATGTTGATAGTTGGGATATGATGATGATAATGGTATTGAATGTCATGGGGAGGTGATTAGACTCTCGCTTATTGGAGATAGTCATTGCCTGGCAATTGTGTGGTGCGAATGTTACTAGCCACTTATCAGCCCAAGCCTGAATGTTGTCCAGGTCTTGCTGCATGCAGGCATGGACTGCTTTATTTTCTGTGGAGTTTATAATGGAAAACTGTGCAATCATCAGCGAACATCCCCACTTTTGACCTTATGATGCCATTGATGAAGCAGTTGAAGATGGTTGGGCCTAGGACACTGCCCCGAGGAATTCCTGCAGTGATGTCCTGGGGCTGTGATGATTGGCCTCCAACAACTACAACCATTTTCCTTTGTGCTAGGTATGACTCCAGCCAGTGGAGAGTTTTCCCCCTGATTCTCAATGACTTCAATTTTACTAGGGCTCCTTAATGCCACACTCAGCCAATTGCTGCTGTGATGTCAAGAGCAGTCACTCTAAATGCACCTCTGAAATTCAGCTCCTTTGTCCATGTTTGGAACAAGGCTGTAATGAGGTCTGGTGCCGAGAGATCCTGGCGGAACCCAAACTGAGCATTGATGAGCAGGTTATTGGTGGTTAAGTGCCGCTTGATAGCACGGTCGACTTCATCTTCTATCACTTTGCTGACGATTGAGAGTAGACTGATGGGGCGGTAATTGGCTGGATTGGTTTTGTCCTGCTTTTTGTGGACAGGACATACCTGGGCAATTTTCCACATTGTCGGTTAGATGCCAGTGTTGTAGCTGTACTGGAATGACTTGGCTTGAGGCGCGGCTAGTTCTGGAGCACAAGTCTTCAGCACTACAGTCGGGATGTTGTCGAGGCACATAACCTTTACTGTGTCGAGTGCACTCAGCTGCTTCTTGATGTCACGTGAAGTGAATCAAATTGACTGAAGACTGGTTTCTGTGATGGTGGGGATGTAAAGAGGAGGACGAGATGTATCATCCACTCGGCACATATGGCTGAAGGTGGTTGCAAATTATTCAGCCTTGTTTCCTGCACTTACATGCCAGGCTCCACCATCATTGAGCATGGAATATTCATCTCCTTCTGTTTGTTGCTTAATTGTCCACTACCATTCATGACTGGATGATGCAGAGCTTCCAAGTTTAATCAAAGTTTTAGGTGGTGCAGCACATTTCCACTCCCTTGGGCCACAAACTGACACGACAACGGTTTGTAGCTGCAATTTCCCATGTGGCGAGGTTGGAATCTCAGTTTTGTGATCAGGGCCAGTGTACAATGGAGTCCTGGCACTTTTTCACAAGAGAGGCAAGACCAACATTTAACCTTGATTACCCTTGGCGGCTCTTCGCAGCTCACCGTTGACCTCCTGAAAACATCCCAGCCACCTTTTGTCTGCAAAAGGAAGCCTAAATAGAGAGGGGGAAATATACATTTGAAAATGAGTGAAAGCTCTATCTTTACATAAATTTAAAGGTTTGCTCATAATGCAAAATTTTTAATACTATACTTATTAATTCATTTCCATTTGTAGATCAAATTGGTTTAAATAAAGGAGCCTAAAGTTCTTACTATTGCACTGTGAGGTGATATAAAACTAAGAACCTAATCACCAAAAAAGGCAGAGGAAACATAACTAAGAAACGCCTGTAATACCTGGAGTAACTGGAGAGCATACCAGGGCCATGCAGCAGGAATGCAGTTTTTTTGTCCATTATCTGTAAGATTTCTAAATCTCTGGCATTAAATTGATAGCAAGACTGATTATTTTAAAACAATGTGGAATAGTTTATTAAACACACACACATGTACATCTATCAGCAGTCGTCAGCTATCCTACGGATCTACTTAGTTACAACAGATACAATGATGCTACAATAATGATTTATAAAAAGGTATAAGAAGGTATACCTCTGGCAAAGCACATGGTCTGCTCCTTTGTTCATAGAAAGAGGTCCTGTCCTTGCCGTGTGCTTAAGAAAAGGGAGGGAGAACAAACTGTGGCTTGAGTTTTTATACCTCTCAACGTCATTGTTTCTCTGGAAGCCTCAGGATTGGATCTTGCTTCCAAGGCAGTTCTTTATTGGCTCTCCTCACACATATGTCTGTCTGGAGGGCTGGGGCATTTCTTGATTAGGTCAATGGCTTTCCAAAACACATCTTTAAACTCCGTCCAGCTAGAAGACAATATACACACAGAACATGCTGGAAGTCTGTGAGCGTCCATTTTGTCTCTTTCAAAACTGTCTTTTCGTATAATCTCATTTTTTTAACATTTATACATACACAGAATCAATTTTATCATTATTCTCACAAAGTTCCCCTCTTTAGGGAGAAATATCCTTATTGACTCCTGTTATGGTTTATCTCCTCAGGGCTCACACATCATAAACGTTGAGGGGGTTCTGATAGCTCTGCTGTTTATGTTTCTGTGAGGTGGATGACCGCTGTATAATGGGTTTTAAACTTAGAGAGAGAGAGAGAGAGAAAAGTGGATGGCCTGACTTGGTCCCCAGCTCATAAGGTGTCGGCCACGTAGGGGATTTACAATAGTCCAATCACATCTCCAGTGGAGACTCTCCCCTTCCCGTATCTTCAGTGCACCGTCGCTTCTCAAAGCACATTGATGAGTGATGATGTTCGTGAGTCATGCTGCAGCTCCCGCTTCTCCATCTTCCCTCGGCTTTGGTCTTGGCCAGTGTCGTCCTGACAATTGTGAGGATCCGTAACATGGTCTGTGGGAAACAAGATCAGTGCAGTATTTACTCTTTGGCAGTTTTTAACGATTAATGTGAAACCACTTCTTGTACTTAACGCCCTTTTTCCCTGGTAACTGAATCAAATAGACCGCGAGGTTCAATCGGTCTATAATTGTATGCGGTCCCCACCACCTGGGCTCAAAGGCAGCTTCTTTTTCCCATAATTTGGAATTATTACTGAGTCTCCCACCTCATATTCAAAGGGACGTACTTTCTTGTCAAAGTACCTTTAATTTCTCGTCTTGACTTCCCCAATTTGGTGGCCACAAATCGATTAGTATGATCGGTGTAATCTACCACTTGTTCCAGCCACTTGGAACTACATGTTTTCATTGTCGGGAACTCATCCCTGTTAGTGTTAGCTGGCCTGGTGTTCTCATGAGCCTCCCCATCATGGCCTTATATGGGGAGACCCCTATTGTTCTATGAGGTGTGGACCTTATTGCCATTAAGCACATTGGCAGCATGTTGGCCCATTGAGTGGGGTGGTCTGCACACAATTTTTTTAACATTAACTTGAAGGTCCTATTCCCCCTCTCGACCCCTCCAGATGACTGGGGGTGATGAGCAATTTGTGTTTTATCCCCAACATTTCCTGCAGGTGGGTAAAAATGTTACCGGTAAAATGTGAACCTTGATCGCTGTCCACTTGTACTGGTACTCCCCACTTACAAAACACATGATTCAATAATGCTTTGTAGATGGGGAGTACCTGTGCTGCTGTGATTGCGGTGTTGAAGCAGCAGGGGAATGTTTCGATTCATTTAGTGAATTGATCCACCACCATTACGGCATGCTGAAAATTGCCTTGCGTCTGTGGAAATGGCCCAATCTGGAGGTGAGTCCATGGCCCTTGAGGTGGGAGGTGTACTTTGAAGTAAGGCTCGGTTAGTGCATGCGGGAGGATTGTGTTGCAGGCACGGTAGGCAACGTGCTACGTATTGGTTGATTGTGTCCCTCATGGAAGGCTAACAAGCTGTGGATGCTACCTTGTAGAAGGTTACCTGGGCCAAGTAATGCCCTGCTGTGGGGTGGGAGTGAAAGAGGGAGAGCAGTTCCTGACCCATCTCTGGTGGAACACACACCACCGGACAGGCGTTTGGCTTTGTTTTGAACATCAGCAACTGCTCATCTGAGTCAGGGGCAGTGGCTAGTATGGTATTGGGAGCCCAGGTTGTTGGTTGAGGAAGGGGTCTGCCTTCCTCGTGCCAGGTGCTTACAACAGCATATGACGAGTATTGCTGCTGCAGGGATTTTAAATCTAGGTGATCTGTTGGAGAGGCCTTGCTAACAGCATTGCAGGGCTCAATAACTATATCCTCTATCTCCCCATCAATCGCAGTGTCCTTGGCTGTTCTGTCTGCTCTGGAATTTCCCTCACTATGTGGACCCCCTTTTCTATGGGCTGCTACCTTTCCTATGAAGCAGGGCTGGGATCGCTGATTAAGGTATGACCAGAGCAGGTGTAACCAGGGCCCATGGACCAGGGCCTTACTGTCTATTGTACAATAGTCATTTTTGTGGTATAGGGGCATGGAGAGCATGGTGTTTATAGTGTAGGCACTATCAGCCCAAATATTCACGGGTCCATCTGAGGTTTCCTTTACAGCACTTAGAAGTGCGGCGATTTCTGCATGTTGTGAAGACTGTCGCATCTTCGCTGGACGGTTCTTTCTGGCAATACCTCAGCATACCCGGTGTGGGGGGAATCTCTCAATGTGATATGAGGACCCATCAACGTAGTTATCTGGGGCACCCTGTATGGGCTCTTTCTGCACAGGATGGGTCTCAAAGTTAATTAGGGGTAACGGACATTCATGCGGATCCCCCTCAAAGATCATAAATTGTGGCAGCAATGTGGTGGGTTTGAAAATGGTTTCAATGTCTCTCTCCATAAATTCCAATGTCCATTTGCTGAGGCGTTGCGAGGAAACTAGTGAATCTCCAGGTTTCATCAGTAGTTTCAGAGGTGTGTGTCCGCTGTGCAGGATTGTTGCCTGTAACCCAGTAATAAAGGTAAAGTGATGTACCGACCAGAAGACGACCAGTAGGTAGCGCTTGCATGCGGTCTACGTCTTTTCTGCCCCCTGCAGGAGTCGAGACACATATGCAATGGGCTGTAGTCGATCAGCTCGCATTTGGCACAGAACTGCAGTGAGGCTTTGCTCTGTGGCCCCGACCTCCAAATGGAAGGGCTGTGTGGGGTCAGGAGGGATCAGACATTCGGCCTGTATCACTGCAGTTTTTAAGTTAGCCACGGACTGGGTGTGGGCATCAGTCCATGTCGGGCGTATGTCATCACCCTGCAGTTTTATTAAATCATACAGGGGCTTTGCACACTCTGCAAAGCCTGGGATAAAGTTCCTTTGGTACCCCACCAAACCCAAGAATGATCGTAGGGCTGTTTTGAAAGTGGGTAATGGCAGTCGCTGTATTATCTCCACCTTGTGAGAATCGGGGGATGATCCGTCTGGAGAAATGGACACTCCTAGAAAGATGACCCGTTCTTTTACTAATTGAGCCTTACGGGGATTCACCTTTACTCCCGCCTGAGCCAACAATGTCAAAAGTTCGTGCAAAAGGGACAGATGCTCCTCCATCCTGTCGGTTGCCAGCAGTAGGTCGTCTACGTACTGCAGCAAGCAGGTAGGGCAGGAAAAGTCTTTTAAAATTGCAGCCATTCTTTTATGGAATATCGTGGGGGCATTGTGGAACCCCTGAGGCAGGCATGTCCAGGTGTAGCTCTGGTCCTCATTATGTGAACGCAAATTTGTTCTGGTCTTCCCTCTTAACAGGGATACTCCAGAATCCATTGGCGATGTCAAGGGTCGAGAAGTACTTGGAACCAGTAGGAATTTGAGATAATACGGTGGGAGTTTCTCTTACTACCGGTGAGCAGGCTGGTGTTACAGAATTTAACTTTCTGTAATCAATAGTCAGTCGCCAGCTGCTATCAGGCTTTTTAACCGGCCATGCAAGTGAAAGTGCCTGTCCTAGGAACATCCTGCTCGACTAGGGATTTTATGGTGTCTCGGATGTAAGGGTGCCTCTCCTTTGGGATGAGGTACTGTTTAGTGAATGAGTGGGGGGGGACCCCTCAATAGATTCCTCACCTGCCATTTTTCCACAGTCATGCTTGCATGTGACAAACACCGCTCGGTGTTCCTGAATTAGTTTTGCCACAGCTTCATTTTCACTCCCCGGAGGGTCACACTCAGATGGCTTTTTAATAGGAAAAATTGAATGAGCATCTGAAATTTCTATCAATCCTGCCTTATCTCTCAATCCCACCCAAACACAATCCTGATTATAATCTATCACCACGCCATACTGATCCAACATATCAGTCCCTAAAATTCCCCTTCTGTCAAGGGTGGTCATCAGCATCGGCGCTGGGACCTTGCAGGTGAGGCCTCCCAACTGAAGTTCAGTGGCCTTCCCTGTATACGCGATGGTTGTATCACCGTTAAACCCTTTAAGGGTCATACAACCCTTGTCCGCCGCTGCATGGCGTTCAGGGTATGGGGTGTGGATGATGGTAACGGCTGAGCCAGTATCGATAAGCATAATCTGCTGCCTGCCCCCTTTAAATACAACAAGGACTACTGGTCTCCCGCTACCATCTCATTGGAACCCCACTTCCGACCAATCTTTGGGGGCCGAACCCTGTCATATGGTCGATCCTTGAATGGGTCTCTGTAATTACTGTGCACTGGTAAATGATTTTTCATCCTCCCCTTGGCAATTTGGGTTTGTATGAGGGTTATCAACTGGTCAAATTGTTGACCTGTCCCAGAGGGCTTGGATTCATCCCTCGGGAGGTATCTATGCGTTGCATCCTGGTTCGGTGCTGGTCTGGGTCTGCTGCAGTCTTGCAATTAAAGCACTGGCCCATAAAGGGGTAGTTTCGAGATCCCTCCACCGTTGACACTGGTTTATTTGTGGTGGGTGGTGACTTCACCTTTTACTGGTCTTTTACCATCTCCCAGGCTATTTGAGTGCTGGTCTCTATATCTGTCCACTGATTGGTGGGCATCATGGCTCTGCCTAGGGAGGTTTTAACTAAAGAGTGGAGTTGGGTCAGGAGCATCGATTTAAATTATTCCTGATTCTTTCCCTACTGTAGCATTTGCGGGTGCCTGGTTCTGAGTACGTTGATAGATATCGTACAGGCGATTACTGAAGACTCTAGGACTCTTCTGGGCACTGCTTCGTCTGATTAAGCAGAGCCACTAAGTTCAAGTTTTGGATCCCCAAATGGTTTAGGATCTCGGTCGAGAGTGCATCGGCCGCTGTGCCAGGATGGAGGACTGCTTCTGGCTAGTTATCTTTTAGGGAAGTGGAATAGGCCAAGAAGAGGAGTCGTGTTAAGTCTCTCTCTTCCAACTCGGAGTGACCCCTTCTGAAATTTGACCACGTCCTATTAACTTCCAGTGGGTCGTCCCCATCATTAATGAGCCCCAACTTGTGGCTATACGCCGTGGTGTCAGCACCAGGTATGGGCCGTGAGTCGGTATGGTTACTGGTGATGTGACCGTGCATATTACATCGTAAAGAAGTGGTTACTACAGCTACGATTGGCTCTTGTGTCTCCAAGGTATCCCATCCTACACCACCATCCTGGGGATTATACTGACTTCCTTCCTCTTCCCAATCTGTCTCCCCCTCGTCCCCTTCTGCTGTCTCTGTTATGGCTCCCTGTGTTACTGCGGATACCAGGGCCTGCTGCTCCCCTAACTTACTTTTTAGCCTCGCTATTTCTAGTTGGCACTGGGAGTGATATGCCTCCCTATGTGGCTTCTTAATTACTTCCCTTAATGCCCCCCTAGCATCTTCTATTTCTTGCTGGAGCCCCAAGTTTTCCAATTTATACTTTTTTAATTCTCATTTATTTTCATTTGCTTCAACGATGGCTGCCATGGCATTTAAATTTGAGAGGCTTTGTTGTTGTAATAATGAAGCTGCCTGTTCGGCCCCTCTTTCTAATTGCCTAATACTGTGGTTTAATTGACCAATTTCTTGTCTTAAATGCTGTATTTCTCCCTCTTTTAACTGCTTCACAAGTTGCAGGCCTTCTTCCTTTTGTTGTTTTATACCTTCAATCTCTCTTTCTTTTAGTTGAATCTCTTTTACTTGCAATTCTTTTAAACCTTGTATCACTTTGGCCTCCTGCCTCATTAATTCCTCATCACTCCGGGCACAATAAAATGCACTGAATGCCACAAGACCATTTGCCCGTTTTGGCCTTAGCTCTCCTTTATCTACTTTCTCCTGGATAAATGCCACTAGCTCCTCAAAAGATGCATGTTGGCCCTTACGGAGGTAGCATGCCTGTGCCTGTAACTCTTCTATGTCCTTTATCGGTACCTTTTTGGACAACTTCTCCTGATAAACTAGCTCAACATTTCTTTTTATTGTTGGCTTTCTGTTCATGACCGATCCCTTCATCCTGTGTCTTTTGGATATAACTACTGATGGGTCCCCACTTACACAGTTACAACTATCAGACGACCGCTCCTTAAGATGAAACTCTCCCGATCCGTTTAACCATTTATAATTTATACTTCGCAACATAGGTTAGAATCGCAACTCCCGAAATTTCCAATTGTTCAAAAGAATCATCAAAATCCTGTCTCACCAGATCCCGGACCAGCTCCCAAGTTGTAAGATTTCTAAATCTCTGGCATTAAGTTGACAGCAAGACTGATTCTTTTAAAATAATTTGGAATAGTTTATTAAACACACACACATGTACATCTATCAGCAGTTGTCAGCTATCCAAGGATTGACTTAGTTACAACAGAGATACAATAATGCTACAATAATAATTTATAAAAAGGTATATGTCACATCCCTCTGGCAAAGCACATGGCCTGCTCCTTTGTTCATAGAGAGAGGTCCTGTCCTTGTCATGTGCTTAAGAAAAGAGAGAGAGAGCAAACTGTTTTGAGTTTTTATACCTCTCATTGCCATTGTTTCTCTGGAAGCCTCAGGATTGGATCTTGGTTCCAGGGCAGTTCCTTATTGGCTCTCCTCACAAATATGTCTGTCTGGAGGACTGGTGGCATTCCTTGATTAGGTCAATGGCTTTCCAATACACATCTTTATACTCTGTCCAGCCAGAAGACAATAAACACACAGAACATGCTGGAAGTCTGTGAGTGTCCATTTTGTCTCTTTCAAAACTGTCTTTTCGTATAATCTCATTTTTTAACATTTATACATACACAGAATCAATGTTATCATTACTGAACATTTTTATTCTTGCATATCTGAACAGGAGGAAGGTATGTCTGTACCTAGCATAAATATTTAGAACACGGAAAGAAATATGTTTGTTGCATAAGGGAAGGTCACAGAAAGTTCAAATAGTTTCCCAGATTTTGCACGTCATAAAAGAATAGAGGTCTCAGAGCCTTTTTATGTTATCTTTATGACTCATTGGCACTACTTGAAAATATTTTAAAAACAAGTTGAGAAAGGAATGAAGATGTAGAATGATGGATCTGTTAGTGTCAGTTAGCAATAAAGCTGAAAATTACAAAATATTTACAATTTTAAATGTTCATCACTCTCACTCTTTCTACAGCCTGGAGTCAAACTGTTGGTGTTAAGCCTACAAACAGTGTTACTATAGCCACGCAGTGAGAGCCAGTTAGCACCCATGTACTTTGTGAATGCTCTAACATTGCTCTATCAAGAAAGCTGGGCCTCAACATTTCAGTGCTCTAGCTGTGCACTACAAAGATCCAGCTCACTACTGCAGTCAGAATACATGGCTAATAGCTGAGTGCACTCTGGGATTGATTAGACTGTCATATCGCAGAAGTAGTAAGGCCGTTGCACTTCGTGCACAGAGCATGCTGGTAATGCAGTGACCTGTCTTTGCCGGAGTTAGGTGGAATTTAGGGCTTGAAATTGCATACCCATGAGCCATTGGTACATTCATGGTGCAGAGGGGATAGAAAATCTGGGATTTCCTCTCTGTTGCCGGTTCTGTGCCTGCTCCAAGCTTTCAGCTGGCTCTACAACAGGGATACAAGAAGCTTGCGCTGCGCCGCTCATTATAAAATCTATTGGGGTATTCTCCAGAGGAGTGTTCAGGCTTCTCCAGAAATTGTGCGACTTGTTCCACTGGAGCAATATCATCATGGTGCGGCAAAATAAGCTGGAGCAAAAGGTTGTGCTGCCGATGCACCAGCCCCTGGAACCACTTAAAGATCAACTCATTGGCGTGGAAATTCAGTCGTGCCTCTGTTGTGGAGTTAACCCAGGTGGAGCGGTAAATTTTACGTCGGGAAATGGTTTGCATCTCCAGCTGCAAAATTCACCAGCTGGGCCCTGAGTTTGGAGCGCAGCGCTACCGGAGTCGTTTCACACCTCTTTTAGGGCACTAGGGCGCTAGGCCGGCTCAGCCACTGAAAATCCCAAGCTAAACAGCCGGCCTGGGAGCGCTTTAACAGAGGCTTCCGTGGAGAAAAAAAAGGCATAAAAACCCACCAAAAACATTCCCAATTCATTACTGATGCGACCTCAACATAAATAGCAAAAATTAAAAAAATTAAAACAATCAGACTTACCTGAAGTAGGCAGTTCTTTAATCATTTCGGCCGGTATAGCTTGGAACGCCAACTTTTACTGCCGTTCCCACTAGGGTGCGCTACGGGCCACTACGGAGCGAGCGCGATCCAAAATCGAGCCATTGTCGCAACCAGAGGCCTTGCACACTGGCTCGCCTCTCCCGGGCGGTACTGCTCCGTGCCCCGCCATCCCAGCACTGAACGAGCTGGCGGGGCGCTGGAAGCTGGCCGCCCGGGCACAAGTGCTTTCCATCGCCATTGCCACCCCTCCAGGGTGCTAAGAGGGGCGGCAAAAGACCGAAAATCCACCCCAACTTTGTATCCTACTTTAGTTAACTCACTGCTTGTTCTTTGTTTTGCCAATTTATTTTTTATTGACGTAAGAGTTTTAGAATTTCTGGCTGGAATTTTCCGTACCGCGTCGGGTCAGATGCATGTGGGCCACATAATGGGTCGGTATCGCGGTGTCTCTTCAGAGCGACTTTAGTGTGATGGCCGCTGTTAAAGCAGGCATGGGCATTTCCTGGCCCTATTAAATGGTGCGGGTCTGATGACATCATCGATAACTCTTTTCCAGCAGGGATATTCAAAGCAGCCTTGGCCAAATCGCATTTGAAGGTTCATGTAGGAGTGTGGAGGGAATATTGGAGAGGAGTGTGTTGTTGCTGAGAATTATAAAAATGCAGTCTTCTACGGGGCCCTCACAGGCTCCAAAATCCAAAGGACGTCCGTCAAAAGTGTCTATGAAGTCGCAGCAGAGAAGTGAGCAGACTGCCTCTATCTCTGCTTAAGTCACATGGGTTGCACCTCGTAGAAGCACACGGAAAAGAAAAAAGCCACAATCCTAATTGCACAAGGGTATGCACATAAAGTGTTATTGTTAAGGTTCCATTACTGTTATCATACCTATAAAAGTTATTATTTTCATCACTTTCCGGTCGTGCCCATTTGTGTCTGCTACTTTTGAAGTGGCTTCATGAGTTGGAGTAAATGGTGAGACATAATGGGGGTCACTGTGAAAGGAATGGCTTGGTCATTGTAGGGATGCTTTATGATATTGTTGGGGGTTGGGAACTTGGCACAGCATGTGGCAGCCATATGGGTGCAATGCAGGAAGTTAAGTAAATCTGGCCATGATGAGTCCATCCCTGGCCTCCCAGGCAGAAATGTGCTCCACTGCTGGTGTCATCTCCGCCTCAGGTTATCCTGCTATTCCTTCTCATCTTCCAGCTGATGTTCCCACTCCTCCTCCTCTGATGAGGCTGTGCGCTCAGTGCCTTGCTCCTCATACAGCTCTAATCCTCTTTGCTGCGCTATGTTGTGCAGCGCGCAGCAAATGACAATGATTTTGGTTGGTGGATATTGAAGGCTCCTCGAGATCTATCAAGGTATCTGAAGCGCATCGTCAGCATCCCTATTGTTTGCTCTGTGACACATCTGATGGACATGTGGCTTTCATTATATAGCTCTCCTCAGCCTCAGTATTTGGTGTCCTAAAGGATACCATGAGCCATGTCTTCAGTGGATAGCCCTTGTCTCAAACCAGCTAGCCAAGTGTGGTTGGCAGTGTGACGAGCTGAGGGAGGGTGGATTGGCGCAGGACAAAAGAGTTATGGCAGCTGCCAAGGAATTTTGTGCACACATGCATGATGATCTTCCAATGGTTGCAGACACTGAGGGAGTGGAAGACCTTGCAATGATGTGGGCATGTCCGGATGGCCAAAACAGAGAGTCTGGATAAATGGTTCAGCCTCGGGTTGGCAATCAGTAACCAGTGGGGTGCCGCAGGGATCAATGCTGGGTCCCCAACTATTTACAATCTATATTAACGACTTGGAGGAAGGGACTGAGTGTAACGTAGCCAAGTTTGCCAACGATACAAAGATGGGAGGAAAAGCAATGTGTGAGAAGGAAACACAACATAGACAGGCTAAGTGAATGGGCAAAAATTTGGCAGATGGAGTATAATGTTGGGAAGTGTGAGGTCATGCACTTTGGCAGAAAAAATCAAAGAGCAAGTTATTATTTAAATGGAGAAAGATTGCAAAGTGCTGCAGTACAGCAGGACCTGGGGATACTTGTGCATGAAACACAAAAGGTTAGTATGCAGGTACATCAAGTGATCAGGAAGGTCAATGGAATCTTGGCCTTTATTGCAAAGGGGGTGGAGTATAAAAGCAGGGAAGTTTTGCTACAGTTGTACAGGGTATTGGTGAGGCCACACTTGGAATACTGCGTGCAGTTTTGGTTTTGTAATGTCTGTAGCTCCACACTGTGGACGCCTGTGTTACTGCAGTTAGTGCTGTTTAATAAAGAGTAGGTCACCTGATCAGCAGGTCAGGTGATTCTGGAACTTGCAGCCATCTTACAGGTTGTGTTTTAGTGTGCTCTGAAGATATGACATTTGGCAGCAAGAATGGGATGTAATCAGATAATACAAAGCTGAAATTTTTGTTGGTAAAGGATTCAGCCAGCCGACATAGAGACTTTGAGAGCTTCTCTGTTTTTGGAAACAGCTACAAATCCGAGGTAAATTATGAGCACACTTGGTTAAACTGCCAGAGTCAAAATGGCTGCCCCTAGGGAGCTATAGGGCACATGGGGGAATTTCAACGCGACCTCGAAAGTTTCAGTGCGTATGTGGATCGGCTAGAAATGTTTTTCACTGCAAATAATATCGAAATTCCCGGTAATGAAGACAATAACTGGGCAGTGTTGGAACGAAAACGAGCTATATTCTTAACTGAGGCCAGGCCTGAGTTGTATGAAATGTTGTTAAGTTTGCTTGTGACTGACACCCAAAGGATATAACGCTGAAACAGATTCTAACTAGGTTAGAACAACATTACAGCCCCGTTCCGTTAGAAATTGCTGAAAGTTATCATTTCAGAATACAAAATCAGAAGGCCAAAGAAAATATCAGTGAGTACATTGTAGCATTAAAAAAGCTATCTATTCACTGTAATTTAGGAGACTTTCAGAACCGAGCATTGCGAGACCGCTTTGTTTGTGAGATGAAAAATGATGTGATCAGAAGAAAGTTATTGACGACGCCTAACTAGATTTTTGATTTAGCTTGTCAGACAGCTAGGTCGATGAGCATGGCTGACCAATATTCCCAAGAATTTCATACTAATTTCAGTCATCAGACAACACAGGCGAATCGCATGCAGGTTCAAAGTAAAAGGCAGTGGGGCCCCAAAGTCACAGAAACTGGAAATGGGAACAGAGCATTGATGTCCTGTTATCACTGCCTGGGACAACACATTGCTCAAAGTTGTCCATATGTGAAGGCAGAGTGTTTCGTCTGCAGGAAAACTGGGCATCTTGCAAAGGCATGCCAACTGAAGGTTAAACCAGCTTTCAAAGCTATGAGTAGAAATCCCCAGAGACTACATAGCATGGAAGAACAACAACAGGACAAGGAGATGTTAGAGTTAAACGTCATCAGGAGCATGAGGTTAACGAACAGCGATTCAAAAAGTATCATAATCCACATAGATGTTGCAAAATTCAAGATACCCTTGGAAATCAACACTGGTGCATCCGTGAGTGTAGTACCGGAGTCGCTATACCTTGACAAATTGCGGGATTTCCCATTGGAGAAAGCCAAGACAGCATCAAACAAGAAATTAGGGATGCGTGCAATAAAGGTACAGCAGTTATCATGGGCGGCTTCAATCTACATATAGACTGGGTGAACCAAACTGGTAGCAAAACGATGGAGAAGGATTTCCTAGATAGTATTATGGATGGTTTTGGAGACCAATATGTCGAGGAAGCAACTAGAGGGCTGGCCATCCTAGACTGGGTGATGTGTAATGAGAAAGAACTAATTAGCAATCTTCCCTTGGGGAAGAGTGACCATAATATGGTAGAATTCTTTAAGGTGGAGAGTGACACAGTTAATTCAGAGACTAGGGTCCTGAACTTAAGGAAAGGTAACTTCGATGGTATAATACGTGAATTGGCTAGAATAGACTGGCGAATGATACTTAAAGGATTGACGGTGGATAGGCAATGGCAAACATTTAAAGATTATATGGATGAACTTCAACAATTGTACATCCCTGTCTGGAGTAAAAACAAAACGGGGAAGTGGCTCAACCGTGGCTAACAAGGGAAATTAAGGATAGCATTAAATCCAAGGAAGAGGCATATAAATTGGCCAGAAAAAGCAACAAACCTGAGGATTGGGAGAAATTTAGAATTCAGCAGAGGAGGACAAAGGGTTTAATTAGGAGGGGGAAAATAGAGCATGAGAGGATGCTTGCTGGGAACATAAAAACTGACTGCAAAAGCTTCTATAGATATGTGAAGAGAAAAAGATTAATGAAGACAAGCGTACGTCCCTTGCAGTCAGATTCAGGTAAATTTATAATGGGGAACAAAGAAATGGCAGACCAGTTGAATAAATACTTTGGTTCTGTCTTCACGAAGGAAGACACAAATAACCTTCCGGAAGTACTCGGGGACCGAGGGTCTAGCGAGAAGGAGGAACTGAAGGAAATCCTTATTAGTCAGGAAATTGTGTTAGGGAAATTGATGGGATTGAAGGCTGATAAATCCACCGGGCCTGATAGTCTGCATCCCAGAGTACATAAGGAAGTGGCCCGAGAAATAGTGGATGCATTGGTGATCATTTTCCAGCAGTCTATCGACTCTAATCAGTTCCTATGGACTGGAGGGTAGCTAATGTAACACCACTTTTTAAAAAAGGAGGTAGAGAGAAAATGAGGAATTATAGACCAGTTAGCCTGACATCAGTAGTGGGGAAAATGTTGGAAGCAATTATTAAAGATGAAATAGCAGTGCATTTGGAAAGCAGTGACAGGATTGGTCCAAGTCAGCATGGATTTATGAAAGGGAAATCATGCTTGACAAATCTTCTAGAATTTTTTGAGGATGTAACTAGTAGAGTGGATGTGGTGTGTTTGAACTTTCAAAAGGCTTTTGACAAGGTCCCAAACAAGAGATTGATGTGCAAAATTAAAGCACATGGTATTGGGGGTAATGTATTGACGTGGATAGAGAACTGGTTGGCAGCCAGAAAGCAGAGAGTCGGAATAAATGGGTCCTTTTCAGAATGGCAGGCAGTGACTAGTGGGGTGCCGCAAGGTTCAGTGCTGGGACCTCAGCTATTTACAATATACATCAATGATTTAGATGAAAGAATTGAATGCAATATCTCCAGGTTTGCAGATGACACTAAGTTGGGTGGCGGTGTGAGCTGTAAGGAGGACGCTAAGAGGCTGCAGGGGGACATGGACAGGTTAGATGAGTGGGCAAATGCATGGCAGATGCAGTATAATGTGGATAAATGTGAGGTTATCCACTTTGGGGGCAAAAACACAAAGGCAGAATATTATCTGAATGGCGGCAGATTAGGAAAAGGGGAGGTGCAGCGAGACCTGGGTGTCATGGTTCATCAGTCAATGAAAGTTGGCATGCAGGTACAGCAAGCGATGAAGTAGGCAAATGGTATGTTGGCCTTCATAGCTAGGGGATTTGAGTATAGGAGCAGGGAAGTCTTACTGCAGTTGTACAGGGCCTTGGTGAGGCTCCACCTGGAATATTGTGTTCAGTTTTGGTCTCCTAATCTGAGGATGGATGTACTTGCTATTGAGGGAGTGCAGCGAAGGTTCACCAGACTGATTCCTGGGATGGCAGGACTGACATATGAGGAGAGACTGGATCGACTGGGCCTGTATTCACTGGAGTTTAGAAGAATGAGAGGGGATCTCATTGAAACATATAAAATTCTGATGAGACTGGACAAGTTAGATGCAGGAAAAATGTTCCCGATGTTGGAAAAGTCCTGAACCAGGGGTCACAGTCGAAGGATAAGGGGTAAACCAATTAGGCCCGAGATGAGGAGAAACTTCTTCACTCAGAGAGTTGCTAACCTGTGGAATTCTCTACCGCAGAGAGTTGTTGATGCCAGTTCGTTGTATATATTCAAGAGGGAGTTAGACATGGCCCTTACGGCTTAAGGGATCAAGGGGTATGGAGAGAAAGCAAGAAAGGGGCACTGAGGTGAATGATCAGCCATGATCTTATTGAATGGTGGTGTAGGCTCAAAGGGCCGAATGGCCTACGCCTGCACCTGTTTCTTATGTTTCTATAGACACGAGAGGCTACTCGGGAGAGAACATTCCGGTGGCAGGTCATATCACCGTACTGGTAAAATACAAGGATCAGGTTCAGAGCTTGCCTCTAATAGTAGTGGCAGGAGACAAACCTATCTTACTAGGAAGAAATTGGTTAGGATCACTGAAGCTGCATTGGAGTGAGATTTCTCGTGTTGAAACGAGATTTGTGTCAAAGGATGAAGTCATCAAAAATTATCTGAAGGTGTTCTGTGAAACGGGCAGTCCGATCCAAGGCTTCAAGGCGAGTGTCAGGGTACAGAAGGACGCTAGATCGGTTTACTGCAAGCCACATTCCATACCATATGCACTCAAGGAGAAAGTTGAGCAAGAACTCAAAAGACTAGAGACTGAGGACACTATTTCTAAGATAGATCGATGTAATTGGGCTACACCCATTGTTGTTGTACCTAAGTCCAATGGTAAGGTAAGATTGTGTGGTGATTATAAAGTAACCATAAACTAGGTTCGAGAGGGTAATGTCCCCAATACATTGCCGAATATAGAAGATTTGTTCACAACACTAACAGGGAGTCAGATTTTCTCAAAGTTGGATCTTACGAATGCCTACTTACAGCTTGAACTAGATGAGGAGTCCAAGTCATGTTTGACTATAAATACCCATCTAGGCCTATATCAATTTAATAGGCTACCATTTGGAGTGTCTTCCGACCCCGCCATATTCCAAGGGGTAATGAACCAGATTTTCCAAGCTATTGAAGGGGTAGTATGTTATTTAGATGACATACTAATTTCAGCACCAAATAAGCAAATTCATAATAACATATTGAATGAAATCCTCAAACAGCTAGAGAAGCACAGAGTACGAATGTCTGCTCACAAGTGTGAGTTATTTCAGAACTCAGTGGAGTATTGAGGGTACAGAGTAGACAAAGATGGTTTACTTCCAACCAAAGAAAAACTGGATGCTATCAGAAATGCACGCACTCCCAAGAATGTCACTGAACCTTGATCATTTTTGGGTCTTTTGAACTATTATGGACAGTTCCTACCAAATTTGGCTACAGTATTACATCCACTGAATGAACTTTTGAAAAAACAGGTCCATTGGAAGTGGTCAAATGAACGCAATACTGAATTCAAGGAGTGTAAAAGCAAGTTGGTAGAGAGCACCACGTTAGTTCACTATGATGTATCTCAGGAGATCAAGCTAGCATGTAATACCTTTCCATATGGAGTGGGGGCAGTAATCTCTCATGTATTAGGTGGGGGGGAGGAGAGACCAATTGTTTTTTCTTCACGCACTCTCCGTGCCAGTGAACGTAATTATGTGCAAATCGAAAGGGAAGCTTTGGCATTAATTTTTGGGGTCAAGAAGTTCTCCAAATACTTGTATGGTTGTAAGTTTACTCTTGTTACGGACCATAAGCCCCCGACAGCAATCCTCCATCCAAAGTCCTCAGTTCCAACATTAACTGCAGCCCGAATGCAGAGATGGGCTTTGATTTTGTCAGCATATACATATGATATTGAATACAGATGATCAGTTTATCACAGTAGTGCTGATGCTATGTCTAGATTGCCTTCCCCATCACAAGTTACACACGATAGGGAAGAGGTGTTCTATTTTTCATACATTGGTGAACTGTCAGTCACAGCTGAAGAGATTGGTAGAGCAACCAAACGTGACCCAGTTATGTCAAAGGTGTATCATTATATTGCAAACGGATGGTCAAACCAGGTAACAGACAAAGATATTCATCCATTCTTCATTCGTAGGAATGAATTATCAGTCGATAAAAATTCTACCATATGGGGTGCAAGAGTGGTTATACCAAATAAATTCAGGTCCAAATTATTAGAAGACCTCCATGACCAGCACCTGGGAATGTGTTTGACCAAGAGTTTTGCACACAGTTACTTATGGTGGCCAGGTCTTGATAAAGATATAGAGTACATCGTAAGTCAGTGTACGAAATGTCAATTAGTAAGCAAGCAACCATCATCAGTACCATTTCAGCCATGGAAATGGCCTCCCAGGGTGTGGCAAAGGCTACATACTGATTTTGCTGAGCTAGAATGACAACAATTATTCATTGTGATTGATAGCCATTCGAAGTGGGTCAAGGTGTTTCTTATGTGGAAAATAACAACAAGTAAAATATTAGAGATTTTACGAAAATTATTTTCTTCATTTGGCCTCCCAGAAGAAATTGTTTTGGATACTGGACCACAATTTCATTCAGAAGAATTTGCACAGTTCACGAGCAAAAATGGTGTGAAACATACCAAGGTTCCACCGTATCACCCCGCTTCGAATGATGCAGCGGAACGCACAGTACAAATTGTCAAATGTGCCCTCATCAAACAAATGTTGGATCTAAATCCAAAGAAATGACAGTTGTCATTGGACCACAAATTGGCTGATTTTCTAATAACGTTTCGTAATACTCCTCCTACAACTACAGGTAGAACACCAGCAGAGTTTTTTCTCAAATGACAGCCACAAACCAGATTCTCGTTGTTAAAACCAAACTTGGCACAGTCTGTAGAAGAGACACAATTAAGACAGAAAGAGATTCATGATAGAAGTAGAGTAAGAGAGAGAAGTGTGTTATTAAATCAGAAGGTGAGCATGAAGAACCATCACCATAAATGGTTAAAGTGGTTACCAGGAAGAGTGGTGAAGATATGTGGTCCTTGCACATATTTGGTCAAGATGTTTGATCATGGACAGGTTAGGTTTGTTCACATTGATCATATTTTACCCACAGACATGGAAGTAGTTGAAGCTGGGAGTGATTCAATTATTTCTGACTCATCAGATAGTTTTGATACACCAGTAGCATATCCTACATCCAAAGTACTGGAAACAAATCCAGGAGAAAGTCAGAATTTAAGTCTGAGTCCGAGTCAGGAAAACAAACAGTCTGAAGTTAGAGAGAGTGCAATGGAAAACAAGGGCATCCCTTGGGGGAAAATGTCCCTCAGGATCAGCCTCGAATGAGTTTAAATTTGACACCATGTTTGGAAGGTTCTGTTCGAGAGTGAAGATATCCTCTTTGAAACAGAAAACAAGTGGTTAAGTTTGATTTGTAAATATGGCAAAATAAGTCCCTATCCTTTGTTATGTATAACCATGCAAGTTATGTATGATGATTGTTTGTTATAATAACTTCTAATTAAGGAGGGAGAAGGGTAATGTCTGTAGCTCCACACTGTGGACACCTGTATTACTGCAGCGAGTGCTTTTTAATAAAGAGCAGGTCACCTGACCAGCAGGTCAGGTGATTCCGGAACTTGCAGCCATCTTACAGGTTGTGTATTTGTGTGCTCTGAAGATATGACAGGTTTCCATATTTACGAAAGGATATTCTTGCTTTGGAGGTAATTCAGAGAAGGTTCACAAGGTTGATTCCAGAGATGAGGGGGTTGACTTATGAGGAAAGGTTGAGTAGGTTGGTCCTCTACTCATTGGAATTCAGAAGAATGAGAGGTGATCTCATCAAAATGTACAAGATAATGAGGGGGTTTGACAAGGTGGATGCAGTAAGGATGTTTCCACTGATAGGGGAGACTGGAACTAGAGGGCATAATCTTAGAATAAGGGGCTGCCCATTTGAGATGAGAGAATTTCTTCTCTCAGAGGGTTGTAAATCTGTGGAATTTGCTGCTTTAGAAAGCTGTGGAAGCTGGAACATTGAATACATTTAAGACAGAAATAGACAGTTTCTTAAACAATAAGGGAATTAGGAACTATGGAGAGCGGGCAGGGAAGTGGACCTGAGTCCATGATCGGATCAGCCATAATTGTATTAAATGGCAGAGCAGGCTCGAGGGGCCGTATGGCCTACTCCTGTTCCTATTTCTTATGTTCTTATGTGTGCAGTCGATGACACCCTGCACCCGTGGGAAGCCAGACAGAACAGCAAAGCTTAGCGCGCACTCACTAACACTGGCTTCATCAGTGGCAAAGTTCACAGAATTGGCTAAATTGTCAAACATCAGTGACCTGTGTGATGCATCTGTGAGCACCCTACTGTAAGGTGCCGCAAATGTCTGCTGCAGATTCCTGGAAGGAGCCTGAGGTGAAGAGATGAGAGCGCTAATGCCTTTGACAACCACTAGTAAGGCGTGTCCACCAGGTCGTCTGGGCTGCAGGTCTGGTTCCAGTAAGCTGCAAATGTATGCGATATCCTGGCGCGATAGCCTGAGCCTCCTTTGACACTGCTGATCCATCATGTTGAGGAAGTTTATCCTTTGCCTGTATAACCTGTGTTGGGGCATTGCCTCTGGCACGTGCAGCACTGTGCTGACCCCCTCTGTCCTGTGCAGCATCTGGTCATTGAGGAGAAGGTTGGTGGTGTTGTTGCTGCTGCTGCTTGTGTGCCTGGTGCTGGTGGTGTTGGGGCTCGAGGGCCACTGTGAGACAGTATAAATAGCACCCTTGCTGATGTAATAGATGGCAGGTCAAGTAGAGATCAGAGGACCAATCTGTCAATGTTGTGAGTGTTACGAGCAATGTGGTGAGAGTGGCTTAGATTTGCAAACTCTCGACACCTAAATCTGTGCTCAAAATGGAGTCAGTGAGAGCCTTTCTCTTAGACTAGTAAGCAGGTGTCATGTAGGAGTATGTATTGTGCGTTCCATGCTCTGCATTAATGACGTCGCTCACTGGCCACTGAGCCTCACGTTGACAGACATGGTTCCTGAGCTGCATGATTCCCGTGGTCATCCAGTAAAAATCAAAAGGTCTGGTTAAAATCCGTGTTAAGGGTCTCACAACAAGGATTTAATGAGCTTAATTAGGTTGCCCGCCTCTGCAGTTCGGGTTCATGGCGCGCTGGCAAACGCGCCCGAATTAAAGGCCCAAGGAGGGGGGATGACGGCGGGTTCCAGGCATGCTGCCAATTTCTGCAACTTTTCGTGCCAGCCCACCTCCAAACCCGCATACCCAACAGCAGGAAAATTCCAGCCTCTGTGTTTAATATGGAGTGGAGTAGCCATTTGTAGACATTTATTTGGAAACATGACAGCTCCATCCCAAAACATCCAGCCACCGTGCCCGGACAAGGCAACTTGATCCATACCAGAGACATTGCTTTAGCGATTTATGTGTATATTTCAGAGAGCATTCTACACGAATAAGCATAAGGAGAAGGTTTTGGTGTGCTGCAGACAAAGCACCAACGACCACTATAAACAGATAATTTGAGGACTTGTGTACCTTGAGGGTTTTTCTTCCTCATCTGGAAGGCTGTCCTCTTAACTTCAGAGACTGCAACTGCATGAATAATAATCATGGTAAATTTTAACTACCCCCAAATAAACTGGTGAGAAGAGGTAGCAAAAGGGGTCCAGGGAATGAAAGTTTTACCATGCGATTAGGGCCTAGTATCTAAAAAGCCTAACAAGAGAGGGAACACTTTTGGATCTAATAATGGGAAATAAACCAGAACAGATAATAGAATTAAGCATAGGGGACAGCCATCACAACATAATAAGGTTTAAGATAAAGATTGAGAAGGACATAAGTAAGAAAAAGACAAAGTAATAAATTGGAAAAAAAACTAATGAAATGGAACTAGGGAAAATAAACTGAAAAAATATACTGACGAACAAAGAAATAAAACAGCAGTGGGAAACATTTAAAACAGTGATCAATACAGTCCAGGAGAAATCTATCCTTCTAAAAAGCAAGAACAAACTCGCCAGTAAACTGTGCTTGCCTCTTTAATGATGCGAGTGCCTTTAAGGCCTGGGATGTACCCAGACTCCTCTTATCTTTATTATTGTGGTCAAGTGAAGCCTGAGGCCAATTTCGGGCAATCAGCTCCTGGTTCTGGCAGAGCGCACTTCTCGTGCACTCCATGCCAATTCCCTCCAGACTGCTTTGGGAAGGGAAGGTCAGCTCTCTAAAGGCTATGTATATTTTCTTTCAAAATTATCTTCGATTGTCACATTTTCAAAACAATTTTACAAAAATTACACTCCTAGTGGACGAGGCTCTGTAGGAATGCATTTTTTGTAAAAATTTTGTAATTTCTAATGAACAGATAATCCTAGGAGATTTTGGCCTGAATTCCCAATATTCACTCCTATGGGTGAAGCTTACTCAGACCTTGATTTTGTGAAAACAGCACATTCGTACCACTGATGATGTAAAGAGAATACTTAATGCTCTTGACCTCAATGGAAAACGGGTTGCCGATTCGCTATCACCATTTTGCACTCCTGCCGTGGACTAATTTCACCCCCTCTCTGGCCATAAATGGGTACAATTTAGTGCAGTTGCAGAGAAATAGTTGGGAAAAAGCTTTCTCCAATAAACAAAACATAGCTAAAAAATTAAAGAAAAACATTTACAAGTATGAGAGAAAACAATTTAAAATTATAGGAATATAGAACTGATATTTCTGAAAGTAGATTAAACTGCCATGCAAATGAGCTATTTAAGAAAGCAATTAACAAAATGCTTTTCAAGATATGTTTAGTTGTAGCTTATGAAAATGAAATCTTGTACAAACATTACTTTGATAAGTAACTGGGAAATGGTCATTTCCTTCAAGAACTACAATATATATTGGTGCATTTCCACCTACTGTTAGAAACAGGGCACAACTTGTCTACATAATGTCAGACTGACATTGGTAGTAGGTTATTTTCCCATGTACTGTTTGGGCTAGAATTTCAGCTTGTCGCGATTTCGCCTGTTTTTGGGCAACAATTGCAGCGGAATTCTTTTTCAGCATTGGGGTGCCGTTATCGCCGGACCTCGCAAAATTTGCCAAACGGTGAGAAGCGATAGCGATAAATCTGGCATTGCACCACAGAATTTGTACGCCGGAGCTGAAATTTGCGATCGAAAGTTTTTTTTTAAAATCGGATCTGCTGCGCATGTGCAAATTTGTTTTCCGCTTTTTTCTTCTTCCATTTTTTTCTTCTTCCCGCACTTCTAGTCAGCTGTCAGGGAGCGCCCGTGCATGTGCAGTACATCCAGGGCTGAATCAGCCAATTTTAGATTGCAGTCACGATGGAAAGAGATGGGAGCAGGCAGAGAGCGAGGAAGTTTAGTAATGAGGCCAACGAGGCCCCTGTCACTGCTCTGGAGAGGAGATGGAGGGATTTAAATAGGAGGGGTGCAAGTCAACCCCTCCCAGCGGTTTTTCGGCGCATTTAGACCAGCATCGCTGAGGAACTGTCTTGTATCGACAACATCCGAAGGACCCACACCCAGTGCCGTAAGAGGTTCGATGACACTGCAGGTTCCTTAGAGTAAGTAATATTTTTATTGATGCACTCTTTCATTACCTAAATTATAAATCTGACACATGTTGGTATAGGTAGGCTTAGTGTTGCACCTTATTTGCCATGAATGATCTTTATACATTACTAAGATTGGTTCTGAGATCTTAAAAGATATTTCTGTACTTCGATGTCTTCCTCATAAACCACGTGCAACTTCCAGGGCCATTAAATAGAGGGCTGTATTAAGTGCACACAGTATGGTATAAGTACTTTGATGGCTATCTGTGTGTGCCACAAGAGCAGATAGGGCCTCTGGGAACCATTCCAATTGTCACCTTTGCAGGGAAAGTTGTCCCACAACCGTCGAGAGCAGCGACGGACAGGAGGCAGTCCATCGGAAATCATGCCTCTGACAGACCTGGAGGAGCGAGTGGCGGTCTGATCGGTGCCTCAGGGCGGTCAACTACCCGTGGGGGTGCTGAACCCCTGTTCAAAACTGAAGGTAAGTCCTGCAAAATCCCCGGGCTGGGTTGGGGCAATGTGATGTAGTGTCTCTCGACTAAGGTTGGGGCAATGTGATGTAGTGTCTGTGGACTAGGGTTGGGGCAATGTGATGTAGTGTCTGTGGACTAAGGTTGGGGCAATGTGATGTAGTGTCTGTGGACTAGGGTTGGGGCAATGTGATGCAGTGTCTCTGGACTACATATAATGCAATAGCGGTGGTCCTTCAAATGAACCTGTGGTATGTGACCTTACTCATGTCACCCTGCCCTCCTCTCCTGCTGCTGACCACTCGTCTGTTGTTTTCTATTTCCAGATGAGGAGTCGCATGCGCCACATCCTCCAGTGGAAGCCTCCATTTCAGTCCGTTATGTGGGGGTGGATGAGGGGGACGAGAGCGAGGACGAGGAACTTCCACGAGAGTAGCATACCGATCAATCTATTTCGGGGTGGGGGGTGGGGTGGCGGGGTGGGGGGGGGGGCTGGTGCACTCGACACCTCTTTTTGTTCCGGCGAGCAGCTCATCCGAGGAACAAACATTCTCGGGCTTTCAGCATCCGAGGCCCCGGGTATAAATGACATGCAGCAACGCACAACCGGAGTTGGATCCCATATGCCGTCTCTCTGGAGGGTGAGTCAGCAAAGCCGGTCTGCTGACAGACAGGCAGATGCACACCTGGACATGGTGGGACTGTCCAGGGAGAGCATCCAGCTCAGCCGACAGCTCCTAGAGGTCTTGGCTAGGATTCCCGCGAGCAGTGGGGCACTATCCGCGAACATGACGGAGATCGGGTCGCAGATTGTCGGTGTGAGCCACAAAACCACCGAGGCCATCAATGCCCACATGCAATTGATGGCCTCCATCTGTGACACTGCAGTCCCCGGTGTCATACCCAGACCCATATCACCTGTGAGTGCTGAGGCCGAGTAAGAGGCTTGTCACTCAGAAGCCGGGCATCCATACCTCGAGCTTCTCCAGTGGATCTTCACATGGCGTTTCCATTGTCTCTCCCTCCAATACAGCAGCATTCTGGCCGCCTTGCTGCACAATGTCTTGGTATCACCTTGTGTGCGGTCATGACACGAGGAAGGAGGGGTTAGGGTGAGGGGGGGAGGATGGGCCGGAGGTAAAAGTCTTCAGTGCAGGGGTTGTTGTCGTTTTGTTGTTGTTGCTTTTAAAAGTTTCCCAATTCACAATAATGTTTCATAAATTTTATTCCAGTTTTAAAATGTTTAATAAATGTTATTCAAGTTACAATGTTTAATAAATCTTATTCAAGTTACTGTGGGCTAGAAATTCCCCAGTCTGTCGTTTTTTGATAAATAACGTCATTTTTGTGAAGAAATAAAATACAAATCGCGGCATTTTTTAACGGGGTAAATTTGGCCACAAAATACGCCTGTCTTTAAAAAAAGACGTTGCATGAGGATTCGCGGTGGAAACCACGATCTTGCCAACTTTAGCTCGAGGCCTATCAACGTCAAAAATACAGGCCCTGGGAGGGGCGAAAACACACACAAAAAAATGACAAAAAACAAAAAATCAAAAATCACAAAACATTTACAAGACTCTTAACTAAGTAATCGCTGCAAAAAAATTAAAAAATAAAAACTTTAACTTACCTTTTTTATAGGTCTTCCTACTTATCGACGTATCTAAGGCTGCATCGCCTGCTTTTCTCATGTGTTGTTTTTTCACCCGAGTACGGGTTTGCCGAACAGCCAAATTTAGGCGGTGCATTTTTTTTACGTGTTGCACTTTCGGTGATATTTCAAAACCACCATTCTTAACATTTGGGGAATTTTATGAAGTTTGCTTTAACAACAAAAAAGCACTTTTAACATTAAAAAATTGCATTAAAATGTGCATTTGGCTGGTGAAAATCTAGTCACCTGTTTAATACATTCTTTTGTTCACCTTAACCATTCTTGTGCAGTGTCTCATTTGCAGAATAAGGAGGATAGAGTGGCCAGGCAATGATCAAACATGCCGTTCACGCTTCAAGCAAAGCGGTGAATTATGAGCTGCTGACGTAAGGCTTTTGCAGTGTCGAAAGCTCCACAAGGCCTCCTCTGTGGTGGTGGTGGTGGTGGCATGGGTTCCTTGCCAGGCTCCCCGTCCTCCTCCTCATCCTCCTCCTCCCCCTCCTCCGCTCTCTCGTGAGGTGGTCCTGCAGTCCCCAGTGGTAAATCCTGTTCCCTCATGATGGCTAAGTTGTGTAGCATGCAGCACACTACAATGAACTCAGAGACCTGCTGAGGGGAGTATTGCAAGAAGCCTGCAGAGTGGTCCAGGCATTGCAAGCGCTGCTTGAGCACTCCAATTGCCTTTTCGACGATGTTGCGTGTGGTTGCATGGCTCTCATTACAGTGATGCTCGGCTTCTGTCTGCGGGTTTCGGAGGGGTGGTCATGAGCCAGGTTGCGAGGTCGTAACCTTTGTCCCCAGCATCCAGCTCTGGCCCTGTGGCTATTAAATAGGCATGAGACAATGCTATCATGCAAGATGAAAATATCATGGATGCTCCCTGGATATTGGGCATTGACTGCCATGATGCACTGAGTATGGTCGCAGCCGATCTGTACGTTCATGGGGCTAGAGTTTCCCTAATCTGTTTTTTTGGCGCCCTCACCCGAGGTGCGCCGTTTTTGTCCGCCTCCAAGCGTGCCAAAAAGAGAAGTTGGTATTCTGGCCACTCCCCAGCCTCTCTTCGGTCGTGGCGCAGCGTGACTCAATGGATTGGGGGCAGAGCCAGGTCCCGGCGCTGAAAACAGTGCCGAGACCTCTGCACATGTGCGCTACAGTCTGCGCACATGTGCAGTAGCTCCTGGCAGACCGAATCTGTGAGTGCGCGTTGCAGGCTGTGTGGGAGGGGCCCGAAGCACGCCGTCCCTAGCCCTGGCCGAATGGGCTCCCTCATCGGCTGCCCGCTGTGTTCCCTAAGGTAGGAGTTCTATTTTTTACTTGTTTTTTACTGATTGATTTTGATGCTTTAGGTGCATGGTTCCTTCTATTTTTTAATTTGTTATTTATTGATTGCTTATTACATTGGTCTTGGTGCTTTAGGTGCAGGGTTCCTTCTATTTTATTTGTTAATTAAATGCTTATTATTTTTTGTGCTCTGTTTGGTGCTTAGTGGTGCTTTAAATATAGTTACTTGCGCCAATTCCTTAACTCCAGGTAAGGTTTTTCTGTGCGGGCAGAAGTGGCAACATACGCTGGCCTAAGTTAGTTTGGAGCAACTATTTGCTGGCCAAATGCCTAAAACAAGGGTAAGTGGCTAGGAACTCCCACTTTTGAAAAAAAAGCTGAACTAACTCACTTATACCGGTGAAAATTAAATGGCCAGAATTGCAACTAAAAAGATAGTCCAGAAAAATCAAATTGCTCCAAAAAAAAGGAGCAACTCCTGGGGAAACTTGGGCCCATGGAGTGGAATCCCTTTCGGTTTCGGTAAACCTCTGGATTGAGTAAAGGTGTTCGCAGGATGATGTGTGTACAGTCAATGGCACCCTGAACCTTGGGGAAGCCAGAAATTCGTCCAATAGCTACAACCCTCTTATTCTGTGCCTCCTTGGTCATTGGGAAGTTTATGAAGTCCATCCTGCATGCGTACAGTGTAGTAGTCACCTGACGAATGCTGCAATGAGTAGCCTGCTGGGAGATGGAGCATATGTCCCCTGTTGATGCCTGAAAAGAGCCGGAGGCATAGAAGGCAGGTGCTGCAGTCACCTTCACCTCGATGGGCAGTGCAGTCCTGTTGCTGCTGGTAGACTGTGGGTCTGCCTTTATGAGCTGACATATCTCTGTGACCACCTCTTTTTGGAAGCGCAGCCTTTTAATGCACTGTGCCTCAGAGAGCTGCAGGTATGAGCGATGTTCCCTGTAAACTCATGGGGGGCAGGGTAAGGCCTCCTCCCCAACGTCTGCGACCTCTTCGATTACGCTCAAAATGATCATCAATAAGCCTTCTTGCAGCTCGACGCTGCATAGAAAAAGCAGCCAGGAATAATGGCTGACATAGTATAGCCTCCATTTTAAAAAAATGTCCTTAAATATCCTTTAAAACGAACTATAAACTCACATAACACTTCAATGTGTAAAACTCAGCCTTCTTCTCCAAATCCTTTCATGCACTGAATTTCTGCTCCATTTTCAAATGGCGCCGTTAGGGCCAGGTGCGTCCTGGGTCCGACTGTTTTTTCCGGACGGGTTTCCGGGCGGACGATAAAATGGGTGTTATTGCCTAATTTTCCGCCCAGGGTGATAGCGCAGCATTGCACGCTGATTGACGTCATCAAAACGCTTAAAGCATCGGGCGGGCGATAAGTTTTAGCGTCGGCGCAAAACCACTGCTGACATTTCCGCCCGCTGCAAAATGTTGCACGACTTGTTTAGCGCCAAAAAAATTCCATTTCGCTCAGGCAGAAAAACAGTCGCAAACCGATTGAAATTCTGACACAAATCTACTGCATTCTGAGTACCATTCTCCAGTAATTTCAATGCTTCATGACAGTGGAGGACATTGGTCCTTACTGTCATCTCTAACTGTAGCCACAGAAAGTTAATTAAAGGGAACATTGATGACAATATAGTGGAGGTCATGTAGTACCCTGTAATCTGTTAGAGTTGGGGATTGAGGGTTTAAAAGCCTTAAGGCTTAGAGTAATATCTCTGTCTAATCTGTGGAGGTTTCAACCTACCTGATGTTGGTTGCAGCTGGAATTTCTTTCATAGTCAATGATTCCTTGAAAAATATGTTGTAATGAAACTAAAGGATCGATGAAATACAGCAGAGAATTGTTACAAAACATAAATATGAACAAATGAATTAATGATAACCCTATCTGTTAGACATTGCCACATCATGCGCCATTTTCGTCAGTCGATGGTAATGTTAATCCTGGAGAGGCAAAAAAAAAATAGAAATGAACACCTGGGGCCACCTTTAGGAAAAACTCTTGAGAAATTCTTCCCTGAGTCTCTAAAACAATCAACCAAGCCCCGGAGGACCATGTTTACAAATGACGTACCTTACACGTACTGAACTAACTCACTAACTAATCACTCTCCTTCCTCCCCCCTCAATATGTCACAATGGCCTTAGAAATAATGGACGGTAAGGGCCAGAAAAGACCATTTTTATCCATCAGGTCAGTTCCAAAGTCACAGGGGTGGAAATTCAGTCCCGCCTATTTTGAGGCATTAACCCAGGCGGAGCGGTAATTATAGCGCCTTTAATAAGTTTGTGCCTCCCACCGAGAAATTTGATGGAATTGGACCAAGAGCTGAAGGGGGCCCTAAATCAGCCGTTACACCTGGGGGGGGTGCTACCGAAAATTTTTGCGGTAAATTTTGGAAACCATTGCGCATGCTCTGAAATCCGATTCATATCCTGGGAAAGGACGAGTCTTAAAGGCGCGGCAAGGTAAGTATGCGCATGCCCAGCTCCACCTCCTCAATGCCTTGAGAGCGGAAAAATGGAGGAGCAGAGAGGACGACAGAGAGTGTACCGCTTCTTGGCCACAGCCCTTGAGGCCTTGCTTGAGGCTGTGGAGAGGTGCAACAATGCGCTACATCCTGGAAGGGGACGAAGGCCATCGTCAAGGATGTTCAGGAGGCTGAGAAGGGAGGTGGCGCAGCACGTCTCTGCCCATGACACGGTGGCCAGAACAGCGACGCAGTGACGCAAAAAATTCAACGACCTCACCAGGGTCGCCAGGGTAAGTACCCTTAACATTAACCTTGCAATGAGGGGTGGCAAATGCCTGCGGAAGACGCACTAATCACATGTGTCCCCATGGGAATATGTCACTGTTGACTACAAATGGTTTTCAAAATCTCTTTGCTGTTCTTGCACGCCTGCACGCCTGTGACTAAGATGGCACCTGGATACTGTTGCAAAATGAGGACTGGAAGGGTGTTTGTACATATGTTGATGGTAATGATGTATTCTGGTGTTTGAAGGGGCGGTAGCTCCAGCTTTTATTATTTGCGGATGTGGGGTTTTTGGGGTTATTTGAGGGATGTAAATAAATAAAATGTAGCTTTGACTGTTCTCTTCAGCGTCTGGTGCATGACTGTGGACTTGTGATGGGGATGTGCCATTATCATGGCACAATGCACGGTCATTATTAGCTGCATCCCTCAGGTTTCTTCATTTAAGCAAACTGATGCATTATGAGCTGTTGCCGAGTGGCCCTTGCGACTGCACCATTGGCTCGCTGCCTCCTCCATGGCTGTTGCTGGTGCTCATCATCCTGTTGGACATTCGGAGTGTCGCCAGGCTCCCTCCTCCTCCTGCTCCTCCTGAGGTGGGCCTGAGATCCCCACTGGGCCCTCATGATGGCCAAGTTGTACAGCATGCAGCACACCACAGTGAATAGCGAGACCTAGTGAGAGAAATATTGAAGGCTGCCTCCAGAGCGGTCCAGGCATTGGAATCGTCACTTCAGTAGCCCTATTGTCTGCTCAATGATGTTGCGGATGCTGGCATGACTCTCATTGTAACGATCCTCCGGTTCTGTGGTGGGGCTGTGGAGGGGGGTCATTAGCCAGATGGACAGGCCATATCCCTTGTCCCCGAGCAGCCAGCCTCGGCCTTCCCGTGGTGACTGAAACAGTCATGGCACAGTGCTCTCCCAGAGGATAAACGCATGATGTGCGCTTCCAGGATAGCGAGCATTGACTACAAGGATGCATTGCGTGTGGTCGCACACCAGCTGCACATTTAGTGAGTGGTATCCCTTTCTGTTTCTGAATACCTCTGTATTCTCAAATGGTGCTCGCAAGGCCACGTACGGCAGTCAAATGCTCCTTGAACCCTCGGGAAGCCCGCAATCCTGGCAAACCCACATGCGCGCATATTCTGTTTTGCCCTGGTCATCGGGAAGTTAATGGTCCATTTTGTGTGTATAGAGAGCCTGTGTGATGTCGGAAATGCAGCGATGTGCTGCGAATTGTGAGACACTGCATATGCCTCCATATGCAGCCTGGAAGGAGCCAGAGGCATAGAAGGTGAGTGCCACTGTGACCTTCACTGTGACGGGCAGTGCAGTCCTTGTGCCGATGTGAGGCTGCAGGTCTGCCTGCAAGAGATGGCATATCTCTTTAACTCATCATCATAGACAGTCCCTCGAAATCGAGGAAGACTTGCTTCCAATCCAAAAGTGAGTTCTCAGGTGACTGCACAGTCCAATACGGGAATTGCAGTCTCTGGGACAGACAGTCATTGAAGGAAAGGATGGGGAGTCTGGTTTGCCGCAAGCTCCTTCCGCTGTCTGCACTTGGTTTTTGCATGCTCTCGGCGATGAGACTTGAGGTGCTCAGTGCTCTCCCATATGCTCTTCTTCCAATTAGAGCAGTCTTGGGCCAGGGATTCCCAGATGCTGGTGGGGATGTTGCACTTAATCAAGGAGGCTTTGAGGGTGTCCTTGAAACGTTTCCTCTGCCCACCTGGGGCTCACTTGCCGTGTAGGGGTTCTGAGTAGAGCGCTTGCTTTAGGAATCTCGTGTCGAGCATACGGATGATGTGGTCCACCCAATGGAGCTGGTCGAGTGTGGTCAGTGCTTCGATGCTGGAGATGATGGCCTGATCAAGAACACTGATGTTGGTGCTTCTATCCTCCCAGTGGATTTGCAGGATCTTGCGGAGGCAGCGCTGATGGTATTCCTCCAGTGACTTGAGGTGTCTACTATATATGATCCACGTGTCTGAGCCATATAGGAGGTTTGACACTGTCAACTGTGAGAGACTATGGAACGTCCTCTTCCATATCGGCTGCCCCCAAAAGTTTGTCACCATGCTTCGCCTGCCCACGATGACATGCAAGCCGTGATCCTAACCAATGGATCAACCACAGATCCAATCCACGTCCGCGTCACCGCCCAACGCTCTTCTTGATCTTCCTCACTGAAATGTTCCATCTCACTCTCAATAAGCTCCCCGCTGGAGTGGAACGAAACTATAGAACCAATGGGAACCTGATCAACCATCATCACCTCCAGGCTAGATCCAAGGTCGTCCCATCCTCTGTCATCGAACTACAGTACACGGACGACGCTTGCATCTGCGCACATTCAGAGGTTGAACACCAAGCCATCGTCAACATCTTCACCGAGACGTACAAAAGCATTGGCCTTACACAAAACATCCATAAGACAAAGGTCTTCCACCAACCTGACTCTGTCACACAGCACTGCCCCGCGGTCATCAAACTCCACGGCGCGGCCTTGGACAAGGTGGACCACTTTCCATACCTCGGGAGTTTACTATCAGCAAGGGCAGACTTCGACGACGAGGTCTAACACCGCCTCCAGTGTGCCAGAGCAGCCTTCGGTCACCTGAGGAAGAGAGTGTTTGAAGACCAGGATCTCAAATCTGGCACCAAACTTGTGGTTTACCGGGCAGCAGCGATACCCATGCTCCTATATGGCTCAGAGCATGGAACATATACAATAGGGGTTCTCTGTAATTACTTCCTTTCGGAAGTGCAGCCTTATGACACACTGATCCTCGGACAGGTCCAAGTATGAGCGTTGCTGCCGGTAAAGCCGTGGGATGGTAAGAACATAAGAACATAAGAATTAGGAACAGGAGTAGGCCATCTAGCCCCTCAAGCCTGCTCCGCCATTCAAGATCATGGCTGATCTGGCCGTGGACTCAGCTCCACTTACCCACCCGCTCCCCATAACCCTTAATTCCCTTATTGGTTAAAAATCTATCTATCTGTGATTTGAGTACATTCAATGAGCTAACCTCAACTGTTTCCTTGGGCAGAGAATTCCACAGATTCACAACCCTCTGGGAGAAGAAATTCCTTCTCAACTCTGTTTTAAATTGGCTCCCTCGTATTTTGAGGCTGTGCTCCCTAGTTCTAGTCTCCCCGACCAATGGAAACAACCTCTCTGCCTCTATCTTGTCTACCCTTTCATTATTTTAAATGTTTCTATAAGATCACCCCTCATCCTTCTGAACTCCAACGAGTAAAGACCCAGTCTACTCAACCTATCATCATAAGGTAACCCTCTCATCTCCGGAATCAGCCTAGTGAATCGTCTCTGTACCCCTCCAAGGCTAGTATATCCTTCCTTAAGTAAGGTGACCAAAACTGCACGCAGTACTCCAGGTGCAGCCTCACCAATACCCTGTACAGTTGCAGCAGGACCTCCCTGCTTTTGTATTCCATCCCTCTCGCAATGAAGGCCAACATTCCATTCGCCTTCTTGATTACCTGCTGCACCTGCAAACTAACTTTTGGGGATTCATGGACAAGGACCAAAAAAAAAAAAAAAAATAAAAAGGGGGGAAAAAAAAGGGCCTTGTAAATGTCTGGAGTGTCACCCAGGTCGGGTGGCACCGTTTAATGTTTTATGTTTTGCAGGTGAACTCCAAAAAGAGTTTCATGGACAAGGACCATTATTTGAAGGGGCTGCTCCTGAAATTCTGGCTGCACTTCAGTCCCACTCTCCTGATCTTTGGGCACCCTGTGCAGAGGGGAGCGGGTAGGTCCGAAGGACTGCTCCTGGGCACGGCCAAGGGTGCCATCAGCCGGTCCAGGCAGCGGGCGGTCGAGGGGGTCGTTCAACCTGACTGCCTGCCTCTCTTCCGCTCTTACATCCGGTCCAGGGTGTCCTTGGAGATGGAACACGCGGTGTCCACCGGTACGCTCGCGGCCTTCCGCGAGAGGTGGGCACCGGAGGGACTGGAGTGCATCATCACGCCCGGCAACCAAATTTTAATTTGATTTTACGTTTTTAAGTTTAATTTGTTTTAATTGCCGGTGCTTTTAGTGTCCCCCTCTCCTTTTATAGGGGGCACTGGAAAAAAGGAAAAATTTGATTTTAGTGCCCAAAAAAAAAACCACAAAAAAAAAAAAAAAAGGGCCTTGTAAATGTCTTGTGTGTGTCATCCAGGTCGGGTGGCACGGATACATGTTTTATGTTTTGCAGGTTAACTCAAAAGAGTTTCATGGACAAGGACCCAAAAAAAAAAAAAACACAAAAAAAAAGGGGGGATAAAAAAGGGCCTTGTAAATGTCTGGAGTGTCACCCAGGTCGGGTGGCACCGTTTAATGTTTTATGTTTTGCAGGTGAACTCCAAAAAGAGTTTCATGGACAAGGACCATTATTTGAAGGGGCTGCTCCTGAAATTCTGGCTGCACTTCAGTCCCACTCTCCTGATCTTTGGGCACCCTGTGCGGAGGGGAGCGGGTAGGTCCGAAGGCCTCCTCGTAGGACTGCTCCTGGGCACGGCCAAGGGTGCCATCAGCCAGTCCAGGCAGCGGGCGGTCGAGGGGGTCGTTCAACCTGACTGCCTGCCTCTCTTCCGCTCTTACATCCGGTCCAGGGTGTCCTTGGAGATGGAGCACGCGGTGTCCACCGGTACGCTCGCGGCCTTCCGCGAGAGGTGGGCACCGGAGGGACTGGAGTGCATCATCACGCCCGGCAACCAAATTTTAATTTGATTTTACGTTTTTAAGTTTAATTTGTTTTCATTGCCGGTGCTTTTAGTGTCCCCCTTCCCTTTTATAGGGGGCACTGGGGAAAATTGTGATTTTAGTGCCCAAAAAAAAAAACAAAAAAAGAAAAACACAAAAAAAAAGGGGGGAAAAAAAAGGGCCTTGTAAATGTCTGGAGTGTCACCCAGGTCGGGTGGCACCGTTTAATGTTTTATGTTTTGCAGGTGAACTCCAAAAAGAGTTTCATGGACAAGGACTATTATTTGAAGGGGCTGCTCCTGAAATTCTGGCTGCACTTCAGTCCCACTCTCCTGATCTTTGGGCACCCTGTGCGGAGGGGAGCGGGTAGGTCCGAAGGCCTCCTCGTAGGACTGCTCCTGGGCACGGCCAAGGGTGCCATCAGCCAGTCCAGGCAGCGGGCGGTCGAGGGGGTCGTTCAACCTGACTGCCTGCCTCTCTTCCGCTCTTACATCTGGTCCAGGGTGTCCTTGGAGATGGAGCACGCGGTGTCCACCGGTACGCTCGCGGCCTTCCGCGAGAGGTGGGCACCGGAGGGACTGGAGTGCATCATCACGCCCGGCAACCAAATTTTAATTTGATTTTACGTTTTTAAGTTTAATTTGTTTTAATTGCCGGTGCTTTTAGTGTCCCCCTTCCCTTTTATAGGGGGCACTGGGGAAAATTGTGATTTTAGTGCCCAAAATAAAAACCAAAAAAAGAAAAACACAAAAAAAAGGGGGGAAAAAAAAGGGCCTTGTAAATGTCTGGAGTGTCACCCAGGTCGGGTGGCACCGTTTAATGTTTTATGTTTTTGCAGGTGAACTCCAAAAAGAGTTTCATGGACAAGGACCATTATTTGAAGGGGCTGCTCCTGAAATTCTGGCTGCACTTCAGTCCCACTCTCCTGATCTTTGGGCACCCTGTGCGGAGGGGAGCGGGTAGGTCCGAAGGCCTCCTGGTAGGACTGCTCCTGGGCACGGCCAAGGGTGCCATCAGCCAGTCCAGGCATCGGGCGGTCGAGGGGGTCGTTCAACCTGACTGCCTGCCTCTCTTCCGCTCTTACATCCGGTCCAGGGTGTCCTTGGAGATGGAGCACGCGGTGTCCACCGGTACGCTCGCGGCCTTCCGCGAGAGGTGGGCACCGGAGGGACTGGAGTGCATCATCACGCCCGGCAACCAAATTTTAATTTGATTTTACGTTTTAAAGTTTAATTTGTTTTCATTGCCGGTGCTTTTAGTGTCCCCCTCCCCTTTTGTAGGGGGCACTGGAAAAATTTGATTTTAGCGCCCCAAAAAAAAAAAAAAACAAAAAAAAAGGGGCCTTGAAAATGTCTGCTGTGTCACGCAGGCGGGTGGCATGGTTTTAATGTTTATGTTTATTTTCAGGTAAACTCAAAAGAGTTTCATGGACAAGGACCCCCAGGTCCCTCTGCACTGCAGCATGTTGTAATTTCTCCCCATTCAAATAATATTCCCTTTTACTGATTTTTTTTCCAAGGTGGATGACCTCACATTTTCCGACATTGTATTCCACCTTAGCCCATTCGCTTAACCTATCTAAATCTCTTTGCAGCCTCTCTGTCTCCTCTACACAACCCGCTTTCCTACTAATCTTTGTGTCATCTGCAAATTTTGTTGCACTACACTCTGTCCCCTCTTCTAGGTCATCTATGTATATTGTAAACAGTTGTGGTCCCAGCACCGATCCCTGTGGCACACCACTAACCACCGATTTCCAACCTGAAAAGGACCCATTTATCCTGACTCTCTGCTTTCTGTTAGCCAGCCAATTCTCTATCCATGCTAATACATTTCCTCTGACTCCGCGTACCTTTATCTTCTGCAGTAACCTTTTTTGTGGCACCTTATCGAATGCCTTTTGGAAATCTAAATACACCACATCCATCGGTACACCTCTATCCACCATGCTCGTTCTATCCTCAAAGAATTCCAGTAAATTAGTTAAACATGATTTCCCCTTCATGAATCCATGTTGTGTCTGCTTGATTGCACTATTTCTATCTAGATGTCCCGCTATTTCTTCCTTAATGATAGCTTCAAGCATTTTCCCCACTACAGATGTTAAACTAACCGGCCTATAGTTACCTGCCTTTTGTCTTCCCCCTTTTTTAAACAGAGGCGTTACATTAGCTGCTTTCCAATCCGCTGGTACCTCCCCAGAGTCCAGAGAATTTTGGTAGATTATAACGAATGCATCTGCTATAACTTCCGCCATCTCTTTTAATACCCTGGGATGCATTTCATCAGGACTAGGGGACTTGTCTACCTTGAGTCCCATTAGCCTGTCCAGCACTACCTCCCTAGTGATAGTGATTGTCTCAAGATCCTCCCTTCCCACATTCCCGTGACCAGCAATTTTTGGCATGGTTTTTGTTTTTTCCACTGTGAAGACTGAAGCAAAGTAATTGTTTAAGGTCTGAGCCATTTCCACATTTCCCATCATTAACTCCCTCTTCTCATCTTCTAAGGGACCAACATTTACTTTAGTCACTCTCTTCCGTTTTATATATCGGTAAAAGCTTTTACTATCTGTTTTTTATGTTTTGCGCAAGTTTACTTTCCTAATCTATCTTTCCTTTCTTTATTGCTTTTTTAGTCATTCTTTGCTGTCATTTAAAATTTTCCCAATCTTCTAGTTTCCCACTAACCTTGGCCACCTTATACGCATTGGTTTTTAATTTGATACTCTCCTTTATTTTCTTGGTTATCCACGGCTGGTTATCCCTTCTCTTACCGCCCTTTTTCACTGGAATATATTTTTGTTGAGCGTTATGAAAGAGCTCCTTAAAAGTCCTCCACTGTTCCTCAATTGTGCCACCGTTTAGTCTGTATTCCCAGTCTACTTTAGCTAACTCTGCCCTCATCCCACTGTAGTCCCCTTTGTTTAAGCATAGTATGCTCGTTTGAGACACTACTTCCTCACCCTCAATCTGTATTACAAATTCAACCATACTGTGATCACTCATTCTGAGAGGATCTTTTACGAGGAGATCGTTTATTATTCCTGTCTCATTACACAGGACCAGATCTAAGATAGCTTGCTTGTAGGTTCTGTAACATACTGTTCTAAGAAACAATCCCGTATGCATTCTATGAATTCCTCCTCAAGGCTACCCCGTGCGATTTGATTTGACCAATCGATATGTAGGTTAAAATCCCCTATGATTACTGCCGTTCCTTTTTCACATGTCTCTATTATTCCCTTGATTATTGTCTTCCCCACCGTGAAGTTATTATTTGGGGGCCTATAAACTACGCCCACCAGTGACTTTTTCCCCTTACTATCTCTAATCTCCACCCACAATGATTCAACATTTTATTCATTCGAGCCAATATCATCTCTCACAACTGCCCTGATATCATCCTTTATTAACAGAGCTAACCCACCTCCTTTCCCTTCTTGTCTATCCTTCCGAATTGTCAGATACCCTTGTATGTTTAATTCCCAGTCTTGGCCACTCTGCAACCACGTTTCTGTAATGGCCACCAAATCATACCCATTTGTAATGATTTGTGCCGTCAACTCATTTACTTTATTTCGAATGCTGCGTGCGTTTAGGTAGAGTGTTTTAATACTAGTTTTTAAACCACGATTTTTAGTTTTGACCCCTCCTGCAGCCCCTTTATATTCATACATATTGTCCCTTCCTATCACCTTGTGGTTTACACTTACCCCAATGCTACTCTGCTTGGAGTCCTGTTCATCTGCGCTCTCACCCACTCTAACTAGCTCAGAGCCCTCTCTTGGGTTCCGAATACTTCTCGCATTGAGGCACCGAGCTTTCAGGCTTGCCTTTTTATTACACTTTGACCCTTTAGAATTTTGCTGTACATTGGCCCTTTTTGTTTTTTGCCTTGGTTGCCCTCCACTTTTACTCATTTCCTTTCTGTCTTTTGCTTCTGTCTCCATTTTGTTTCCCTCTGTCTCCATTTTGTTTCCCTCTGTCTCCCTGCATTGGTTCCCATCCCCCTGCCATATTATTTTAACTCCTCCCCAACAGCACGAGCAAACACATTGGTTCCGGTCCTGCCCAGGTGCAGACCGTCCGGTTTGTACTGGTCCCACCTTCTCCAGAACCGGTTCCAGTGCCCCAGAAAAATTTGAATCCCTCTCTGCTGCACCATTGCTCAAGCCACGTATTCATCTGCGCTATCCTGCGATTCCTACTCTGACTAGCACGTGGCACTGGAAGGAATCCCGAGATTGCTACTTTTGAGGTCCTACTTTTTAATTTAGCTCCTAGCTTCTTAAATTCGTCTCGTAGGACCTCATCCCTTTTTTTACCTATGTCGTTGGTAGCAATGTGCACCATGACAACTGGCTGTTCTCCCTCCCTTTTCAGAATGTCCTGCACCTGCTCCGAGCCATCCTGCCTCCTGCCCCGACGTCTCGGGGCTCTCCTGATTCAGCCGCCAACATGACCAACAGCCCTTCTCTCTTGACGTCGCCTTACTAAAGCATGCAGAATGTGATGCTGGTGCATAGTAATGCACCCATTAAAGTTTTCAACTTCACTTGTTATCAAGCTGTACTGTTAGGGCTGTCTGCCACTGCAAACTCGGAGGCTCACGCACCGTGCTCTGTGTAAACGTTGCACTGACTGTGACCTCCGAGGGAAGCGCTTCCTCATCCCTTTAAGTAGCCACCAGTTAACGACTGTGGAAGGCTCTTCCGACTGTTGTTTCCGACGTGATTAATGGTGGTCACTAAATGAGGCGGCCGCACCTAATTTAGCGAGCCGGGTGCAAGTGTGGGCGTTGCACCAGGACTGGCGTCATGATCAGACTGATAGTCAGCAACCAGGCTGACCTCAACTAAATTTTCCGTCGGGGTGTTGCAAGCCACGCGCCCGGTCAGTAAGTTATTATACTCACATTAACGCCCCTCCTGGCAACTAACTGAGGCACTAGACAACCAAATTTCCACCCCACAGACTTTATACAAAAGCAAAATACTGCAGATGCTGGAAATATGAAATAAAAATAGAAAATGCCGGAAATACTCAGCGGGTCAGGCAGCATCTGTGGAGAGAGAGAAACAGAATTAACATTTCAGGTTGATGACATTTCGTCAGAACTGGAAAAAGTTAGAGATGTAACAGATTTTAAGCCAGTGTCTTGGCAGGGAAAACGGGGAGGGGAGGAAAGAACAAAAGGGAAGGTCTGTGATAGGGTGGAAGGCAGAAGAGATTAAAAGACAAAAGAGATGATGGTGCAAGGAAAATGGAGATCATAATGGGACAACTAAAGAAACAAAAGATGAGTCTAGAAGAGATATAAATGGGAATGGCAGAATCACCAACAGCAGCCATGTGAAAAAATAGGAGCAGAGGTTATGATCTGAAATTGTTGAACTCGATGTTGAGACCAGAAGGCTGTAAAGAGCTAAATCGAAAGATGAGTTGCTTCCTCAAGCTTACATTGAGCTTCGTTGGAACAGTGCAAGAGGCCGAGGATGGAGAGATCAGAGTGGGAGTGGAGCGGAGAATTAAAATGACAGGCATCCGGAAGCTCGGGGTCATGCTTATGGACTGAACAGAGGTTTTCCACAAAGCGGTCACCCAATCTGCGTTTGGTCTCCCCAATGTAGAGGAGACCACATCTTGAGCAGCGAATACAGTATACTAAATTGCAAGAAGTACAAACAAGTCACTGTTTCACCTGGAAGGAGTGTTTGGGGCTCTGGACAGCGGAAAAGGAAGAGGTAAAGGGCAGGTGAACTTTCACGTGAAGATGCCATGGGAAGGGGAGGGGATGTTGGGGGTGATTCAGAAATGGATCAGGGTATCGTGGAGGGAGCGGTCCCTTTGGAATGCTGAAAGGGGAGGGGAAGATGTATTTGGTGGTGGGATCACCCTGGAGGTGGTGGAAATGGCAACCAATGATCAATGGAATGTGGGTGAAAGGTGAGGACAAGGGGAACCCTATCGTGGTTCTGGGAGGGAGGGGAAGGTGGGAGAGCAGAAGGGCGGGAAATACAATGGACATGGTTAAGGGCCATGTCAACCATGGTAGAGGGGAATCCTCAGTTGAAGAAAAAGGAAGACATATCAGAAGCACGTGTATGGAAGGTGGCAGATGCGAAGGAGATGGAAAAACTGGGAGAATGAAAAAGCGGGAACGCACAAAGCATAGTAAACAAGGTTGGTTAGCTGCAGGCGCAGATAGCCACATGGCATTATGATGTCGTGGCTATAATAGAGACCTGGCTCAAAAAAGGGCAGGATTAGGTACTAAATATTCCTGTACATAGGGTGTTCAGGAACGATACGGAAGGAAAGATAGGAGGTTTATTAACTGGGAAAAAAGCAGTGTGAATGGTACAGAGGGTGCAGAATTCATAAAATGCATTCAGAAGAACTTCTTTTTCCAGTATGTAACAAGCCCAACAAGGGAGAGGACGGTTCTGGACTTGGTTTTGGGCAATGAAGAGAATCAAGTGGAAGGTGTATCAGTGGGAGAGCATTTTGGTGCTAGTGATCATAATTCAGTAAGATTTAGAGTAATTATGGAAAAGGACAAAGGAGGACCAGTTGGGGTAAAGTCAATTTTGCTGAGCTGAGATGGGATTTGGCCAAAGTGGACTGGAAACGGCTACTTGATGGTAAATCAGTATCAGAGCAGTGGGAGGAGATCCTGAGGGTACAAGGCAAGTATGTTCCCTTAAAGAAAAAGATGGGGCTAACAAATCTAGAGCCCCCTGGATGTCAAGGGACATACAGGGAAAATAAAGAAAAAATGGAAGCTTATGAGCGATAGTGATAGGGGATTCAATTGTAAAGGGAATAGATAGGCGTTTCTGCGGCCGCAACCGAGACTCCAGGATGGTATGTTGCCTCCCTGGTGCAAGGGTCAAGGATGTCTCGGAGCGGGTGCAGGACATTCTAAAAAGGGAGGGAGATCAGCCAGTTGTCGTGGTGCACATTGGTACCAACGACATAGATAAAAAAAGGGATGAGGTCCTACGAAATGAATATAAGGAGCTAGGAGCTAAATTAAAAAGTAGGACCTCAAAAGTAGTAATCTCGGGATTGCTACCAGTGCCACGTGATAGTCAGAGTAGGAATCGCAGGATAGCGCAGATGAATACGTGGCTTGAGCAGTGGTGCAGCAGGGAGGGATTCAAATTTCTGGGGCATTGGAACCGGTTCTGGGGGAGGTGGGACAAGTACAAACCGGACGGTCTGCACCTGGGCAGGACCGGAACCAATGTCCTAGGGGGAGTGTTTGCTAGTGCTGTTGGGGAGGATTTAAACTAATATGGCAGGGGGATGGGAACCAATGCAGGGAGACAGAGGGAAACAAAAAGGAGGCAAAAGCAAAAGACAGAAAGGAGATGAGGAAAAGTGGAGGGCAGAGAAACCCAAGGCAAAGAACAAAAAGGGCCACTGTACAGCAAAATTCTAAAAGGACAAAGGGTGTTAAAAAAACAAGCCTGAAGGCTTTGTGTCTTAATGCAAGGAGTATCCGCAATAAGGTGGATGAATTAACTGTGCAAATCGATGTTAACAAATATGATGTGATTGGGATTACGGAGACGTGGCTCCAGGATGATCAGGGCTGGGAATTCAGCATCCAGGGGTATTCAACATTCAGGAAAGAGAGAATAAAAGGAAAAGGAGGTGGGGTAGCATTGCTGGTTAAGGAGGAAATTAAGGCAATAGTTCGGAAGGACATTAGCTTGGATGATGTGGAATCTATATGGGTAGAGCTGCAGAATACCAAAGGGCAAAAAACGTTAGTGGGAGTTGTGTACAGACCTCCAAACAGTAGTAGTGATGTTGGGGAGGGCATCAAACAGGAAATTAGGGGTGCGTGCAATAAAGGTGCAGCAGTTATAATGGGTGACTTTAATATGCACATAGATTGGGTTAACTAAACTGGAAGCAATACGGTGGAGGAGGATTTCCTGGAGTGCATAAGGGATGGTTTTTTTAGACCAATATGTCGAGGAACCAACTACGGGGGAGGCCATCTTAGAATGGGTGTTGTGTAATGAGAGAGGATTAATTAGCAATCTCGTTGTGCGAGACTCCTTGGGGAAGAGTGACCATAATATGGTGGAATTCTGCATTAGGATGGAGAATGAAACAGTTAATTCAGAGACCATGGTCCAGAACTTAAAGAAGGGTAACTTTGAAGGTATGAGGCGTGAATTGGCTGGGATAGATTGGCGAATGATACTGAAGGGGTTGACTGTGGATGGGCAATGGCAGACATTTAGAGACTGCATGGATGAACTACAACAATTGTACATTCCTGTCTGGCGTAAAAATAAAAAAGGGAAGGTGGCTCAACCGTGGCTATCAAGGGAAATCAGGGATAGTATTAAAGCCAAGGAAGTGGCATACAAATTGGCCAGAAATAGCAGCGAACCCGGGGACTGGGAGAAATTTAGAACTCAGCAGAGGAGGACAAAGGGTTTGATTAGGGCAGGGAAAATGGAGTACGAGAAGAAGCTTGCAGGGAACATTAAGATGGATTGCAAAAGTTTCTATAGATATGTAAAGAGAAAAAGGTTAGTAAAGACAAACGTAGGTCCCCTGCAGTCAGAATCAGGGGAAGTCATAACGGGGAACAAAGAAATGGCGGACCAATTGAACAAGTACTTTGGTTTGGTATTCACTGAGGAGGACACAAACAACCTTCCGGATATAAAAGGGGTCGGAGGGTCAAGTAAGGAGGAGGAACTGAGGGAAATCTTTATTAGTCGGGAAATTGTGTTGGGGAAATTGATGGGATTGAAGGCCGATAAATCCCCAGGGCCTGATGGACTGCATCCCAGAGTACTTAAGGAGGTGGCCTTGGAAATAGTGGATGCATTGACAGTCATTTTCTAACATTCCATTGACTCTGGATCAGTTCCTATGGAGTGGAGGGTAGCCAATGTAACCCCACTTTTTAAAAAAGGAGGGAGAGAGATAACAGGGAATTATAGACCGGTCAGCCTGACATCGGTAGTGGGTAAAATGATGGAATCAATTATTAAGGATGTCATAGCAGTGCATTTGGAAAGAGGTGATATGATAGGTCCAAGTCAGCATGGATTTCTGAAAGGGAAATCATGCTTGACAAATCTTCTGGAATTTTTTGAGGATGTTTCCAGTAGAGTGGACAAGGGAGAACCAGTTGATGTGGTATATTTGGACTTTCAGAAGGCTTTCGACAAGGTCCCACACAAGAGATTAATGTGCAAAGTTAAAGCACATGGGATTGGGGGTAGTGTGCTGACATGGATTGAGAACTGGTTGTCAGACAGGAAGCAAAGAGTAGGAGTAAATGGGTACTTTTCAGAATGGCAGGCGGTAACTAGTGGGGTACCGCAAGGTTCTGTGCTGGGGCCCCAGTGTTTACACTGTATATTAATGATTTAGACGAGGGGATTAAATGTAATATCTCCAAATTTGCAGATGACACTAAGTTGGGTGGCAGTGTGAGCTGCGAGGAGGATGCTATGAGGCTGCAGAGCGACTTGGATAGGTTAGGTGAGGCAAATGCATGGCAGATGAAGTATAATGTGGATAAATGTGAGGTTATCCACTTTGGTGGTAAAAACAGAGAGACAGACTATTATCTGAATGGTGACAGATTAGGAAAAGGGGAGGTGCAACGAGACCTGGGTGTCATGGTACATCAGTCATTGAAGGTTGGCATGCAGGTGCAGCAGGCGGTTAAGAAAGCAAATGGCATGTTGGCCTTCATAGCGAGGGGATTTGAGTACAGGGGCAGGGAGGTGTTGCTACAGTTGTACAGGGCCTTGGTGAGGCCACACCTGGAGTATTGTGTACAGTTTTGTTCTCCTAACCTGAGGAAGGGCATTCTTGCTATTGAGGGAGTGCAGTGAAGGTTCACCAGACTGATTCCTGGGATGGCGGCACTGACCTATCAAGAAAGACTGGATCAACTGGGCTTGTATTCACTGGAGTTCAGAAGAATGAGAGGGGACCTCATAGAAACGTTTAAAATTCTGACGGGGTTAGACAGGTTAGATGCAGGAAAAATGTTCCCAATGTTGGGGGAAGTCCAGAACCAGGGGACACAGTCTAAGGATAAGGGGTAAGCCATTTAGGACCGAGATGAGGAGGAATTTCTTCACCCAGAGAGTGGTGAACCTGTGGAATTCTCTACCACAGAAAGTTGTTGAGGCCAATTCACTAAATATATTCAAAAAGGAGTTAGATGAAGTCCTTACTACTAGGGGAATCAAGGGGTATGGTGAGAAAGCAGGAATGGGGTACTGAAGTTGCATGTTCAGCCATGAACTCATTGAATGGCGGTGCAGGCTAGAAGGGCCGAATGGCCTACTCCTGCACCTATTTTCTATGTTTCTATGTTTCTATTATAGGAACTCAATACTCAGAAACTCTCGAGGATTATAAGAAGTGCAGGGGTGCAATTAAAAAAGATATCAGGAAAGCAAAGAGAGAACATGAAAGAATGTTGGCAAGTAAAATCAGGGAAAATCCAAAGATGTTTTATAAATACATTAAGAGTAAGAGGATAACTAGAGAAAGGGTGGGGCCTATTAGAGACCATAAAGCAAATCTGTTTGTGGAGGCAGAACATGTGGTTATGATTCTTAATGAATACTTTGCATCTGTTTTCACAAAAGAGAGGGGCGATGCAGATTTTGCAATGAGGGAAGAGGAGTGTGGAATATTAGACAAGATAAACATAGTGAGAGAGGAAATATTAAGGGGCTTAGCAGCTTTGAAAGTGGATAAATCCCCAGACCCAGATGAAATGTATCCCAAGCTGTTAAGAGAAGCAAAAGAGGAAATAGCGGAGGCTCTAACCATCATTTACCAGTCCTCTCTGGCTACAGGTTGGATGCCAGAGGAGTGGCAGACTGCTAATGTTGTACCTTTGTTTAAAAAGGGAGAAAGGGATAGACCGAGTAATTACAGCCTAACCTCAGTGATGGGAAAATTATTTGAAAAAATCCTGAGGGACAGGATAAATCTTCATTTGGAAATACATGGATTAATCAAGGATGGTCAGCATAGATTTGTTCAGGGAAAGTCATGTCTGACTAACTTGATTGCAATTTTGAGGAGGTAACCAGGAGGGTCAATGAGGGTAGTGCATATGATGTAGTATATATGGATTTTAGCAAAGCTTTTGATAAGGTCCCACATGGCAGACTGATCACGAAAGTGAAGTCCATGGGATCCAGGGCAAAGTGACGTTGGATCCAAAATTGGCTCAGAGGCAGGAAGCAAAGGGTAATGATTGACAGGTGTTTTTGTGACTGGAAGGCTGTATCAGTGGGGTGCGGCCTTCCGCGAGAGGTGGGCGCCGGAGGGACTGGAGTGCATTGTTACCCCCGGCAACCAAATTTTAATTTGATTTTATGTTTTAAAGTTTAATTTGTTTTAATTGCCAGGTTTTAGTGTCTCCCTCTCCTTTTATAGGGGGCACTTGTAAATTATGGTTTTACTGCCCAAAAATCACCAAAAAAACCCCCAAAAAACAAAAAAGAAGGGCACGTGAAAAGTGTTTGGAGTGTACCCCAGATCGGTTGTATCCAGTGGGGTTCTGCAGGGCTCAGTGCTGGGTCCCTTGCTTTTTGTGGTATATATCAATGACTTGGACATGAATGTTAAGGGTATGACTCAGAAGTTTGCAGATGACACTAAAATAGGCTGTGTGTTGATAATGAAGAAGAAAGCTGCGGACTGCAGGAAGACATCAATGTACTGGTCAGCTGGGCGGAATAGTGGTAATTAGAATTCAATCTGGATAAGTGTGAGGTAATGCATATGGGGGGCTCTAACAAGGCAAGGGAATACACATTAAATGGTACAACACTGAAAAGTATTGAGGAATAATGGGACCTTGGAGTGCAGTTCCACAGATCCCTAAAGGTAGCAGGCCAGGTAGATAAGGTGGTTAAGAAGGCATGTGGAATACTTGCCTTTATTAGTCGAGGCATGGAATACAAGAGCAAGGAGGTTATGCTTGAACTCTAGAAAACACTGGTTAAGTCGCAGCTGGAGTACTGTGTGCAGTTCTGGTCACCACATTACAGGAAAGATGTGATTGCACTGGAAAGGGTGCAGAGGAGATTTACAAGAATGTTGCCAGGACTGGAGAATTTTGGCTATGAGGAAAGATTGGAAATGCTGGGTCTGTTTTCTTTGGAACAGAGGAGGCTGGGGGGAAACATAGAAACATAGAAACATAGTAAATAGGTGCAGGAGTGGGCGATTCAGCCCTTCGAGCCTGCACCACCATTCAATAAGGTCATGGCTGATCTTTCATCTCAGTACCCCATTCCTGCTTTCTCTCCATACCCTTTGATCCCTTTAGCCATAAGGGCCAAATCCAAATCCCTCTTGAATATATCTAACGAACTGGCATCAACAACTCTCTGCGGAAGAGAATTCTACAGGTTAACAACTCTCTGAGTGAAGAAGTTTCTCCTCATCTCGGTCCTAAATGGCTTATCCCTTATCCTTAGACTGTGACACCTGGTTCTGGACTCCCCCAACATCGGGAACATTCTTCCTGCATCTAACCTGTCCAGTCCCGTCAGAATTTTGTATGTTTCTATGGGATCCTCTCTCATTCTTCTAAACTCCAGTGAATACAGGCCCAGTCGATCCAGTCTCTCCTCATATGTCAGTCCTGCCATCCCGGGAATCGGTCTGGTGAACCTTTGCTGCACTCCCTCAATAGCAAGAACGCCCTTCCTCAGATTAGGAGACTGAACACAATATTCCAGGTAAGGCCTCACTAAGGCTCTGTACAGCTGCAGTAAGACCTTCCTGCTCCTATACTCAAATCCCCTCGCTATGAAGGCCAACATGCCATTTGCCTTCTTCACCACCTGCTGCACCTGCATGCCAACCTTCAATGACTGATGTACCATGACAAACCTGATTGAGGTGTATAAAATTATGAGGGACCTGGATAGAGTGGATAGGAAGGACCTGTTTCTCTTGGCAGGGGGGTCAACAACCAGGGGACATAGATTTAAAGTAATCGGGGGGGGAGATTTAGAGGCGATATGAGGGGAATTTATTCACCCATAGGGTGGTGGGGGTCTGGAACTCACTGCCTGAGAGGGTGGTAGAGGCAGAAACCCTCACCACGTTTAAAAAAATACTTGGATGTGCACTTAAAGTACCGTAACCTACAGAGCTATGGACCAAGAGCTGGAAAGTGGGATTAGGCTGGAAAGCTCTTGGTCGGCCGGTGCGGTCACGATGGGCCGAAATGTCCTCCTTCCGTGTTGTAAATTTCTATGGGGTCGAACTTGGTGGAAGTTGCGCCCGCAGCCACTGAGGATCCGCCGGAAATGTCGTTTTTTTTGGGCGATTTCTCTGGAACCGCCCATCTGCCGTCCAGGTTTCGCCCGGCGGGAGCTTGGTGGCGGAGGTTCCACCGGCATCACGTCCTGCCGCCCGCCCATGCCGGAGGCTGGAAATCCAGCATTTTTCTCAGGGATGATGGACTCAGATCGACCTGGCGCCCGCCAGAAAGGCTGCTGGCAAAAAGCAGGTGTGAGCTGGCAGTGAGCCGGACGGCAGGGAGAATGGCTCAGAGTGCTGAAACGCTGCACATCCCGGGTATCGTGCACATGCTGCAGCATTATCAGTGGCACTGTTAGAAAAGACTTCGCTGAATGTTGTTTTATTTTATTGATAAGTGGTATCTGATAAAAGCAACTATAATGTGTGCAAGCTTATGGTAACCATTCTTTTTTAACTTTGCTGAAACACCTTCATTTAGAACCATTTAGCCAAGGCCAAATAATGATCAATAACAGAAAAGTATGCAGCATGTCACATTTTGTAAAGCCAAGCTCATTAATTAATTCTGTGACACAGTCATTGTAAAAGTTCTCAGAGAAGAACTAGAGATAACATAGAAGGTCAGAAGCACAGGCTTAGAATGATCTATTGTAAGCCTGAGACAGCTGCAGACTCTCACAGCATTTTTATGGGAGGGAAAGAGTATAAAGTTACATCTATTCAACTTTGGGGGCATTGTTGTACAGAGGAAACTGCAGAAGGACTACGGTCAACAGAACACAGCAAGAGTCAAGTGCCGCAGTGACTCAGTGGCCTACCATTGAGGTTTCAACGAAGAGACTGTCACTATGGCCTTGCTAAGTATTATTTCTTTGTGCTGCAAGGAGACTGCTTAATAAAATCTGTTTTGCTTAATCACAAAATACCTGCACCCAGCGTGCTTTGTTGTGGTCATGGACAGAAGTTGATTCTGAGAGATGTAATCAATCTGACAGATCAAATAAACCTTACAGCACATGAAGAGTAATGTGATGGACCTTAACCCGCACAGAAAGAGTTCAGAATGTTAATCCATATGAAGGGAAGGTGTGGCAGAGGAAGCAGCAATGAGCAGCGAAAGATGGTAAAGGCTCAATGGAGATACCCTCCAAGAGTTTTGAGACCATTTAATGCGGAACATATTTAGGGACGTAATGTGATTGCGCAGATAGCATGGGATTATGTCAGGGTGAATAAGCAAAAGTTAGAAGATGTAAAGATATGGCACATCGCTGCAACTGATAGTCAGAAGAGCATTACATGAGGTATGGAAGATGGAAAAATATATTTAGTGGACTACAATGTAACTGATTAACATGTCATCTTATGGGTGGCACTCCGCCATGTTTGGCCTCAGAAAAAGTGGGTTGAAGTGCAAACCTTCAGGACTGTCCTGCAAGTAGTTCAAGTGAGTGATTGGTGACCCTTCCTTGTCGGGTTGCGATGGCCTGATGACAGGACCCTTTATACAGTGCAGTCATATGTGGATGGCAAGATATTAATGATGAAGCAGATTACCTGAGGGACAGATGTGTGCTTCTCACAAGGCACTACACATGACGTCAAAATGAGAGACTGACCCGGAGAGGATGAACAATGTGACACCGACCCAGAGAGGGTGAATAATGTGACTGTACAAGTGCAGAGTTACAAAGGTAACATAACATTATAACCTTTAGGAACATTTCCACCATCAACATCTCCCCCTCTACCCGCCACCACCTCTCTTCCTGATATGTCCTTACTTTACAGTATAAATGCACACGAGGCCCATACTTGAGAGAAGGTCACTCTGTGACCAGTTACCTTTATTACCAAGACCTCAAGTGACGAAGGTGGGTGGAGCTTCCCCTTTTATACCTGAAAGTCCAGGTTAGGACTGTCTCCCACAAGTTCACCCCCTTGTGGTCAATGTTCTCAAGGTGTACAACTTAGGTTAGCTTATACATGGGTTACAATGATAGTTGAAAACATGACATTACCTCCCTCCCCAAAGTCTTATTGGGATCACAGGTTAAGTCTCTCTGGTGGTTTACGTTCCCTTGTAGAGCGCCTGAGTTGGGGCTCTGGTTGTTGGGCGATGGCCTGAGTGTCTGCTGTTTGTGATGCCTCAGTGACTGGGCTCTCCTCCACTTGGTTCCGGTGTTCGGTCACATGTGGTGGAATAAACTCTACGTCGCATTCTTCCTCTGCTTCTTCTATGAGGTTGCTGAACCTCCTTTTAGTTTGATCCACGTGTTTGCGGCAGATTTGTCCATTGGTAAGTTTACCTACCAGAACCCTATTCCCCTCTTTGGCAGTCACAGTGCCTGCAAGGCATTTGGGCCCTGCAGCGTAATTAAGGACAAAAACAGGGTCATTGACATCAGTACATCGCGCCTTCGTGTTCCTGTCATGGTAGTTACATTGTGACTGACGCCTGCGCTCAACAATTTCTTTCATAGTAGGTGTATAAGGGATAACCTGGTTTTGAGCGTCCTTTTCATTAGCAGCTCTGCGGGTGGAACCCTTGTGAGCGAGTGTGGTCGGGATCTATTGACCAACAGGAGGCATGATAAGCGGCTTTGTAGGGAACTCCCTTAGATTCTGAGCATTCCCTGTTTCATTATCTGCACTGCTCGTTCCGCCTGGCCGTTTGAGGCCGACTTGAACAGTGCTGTTCTGACATGGTTGATTCCATTGCCTGCCATGAAGTCCTGGAATTCAGTGCTTGTGAAGCACGGGCCTTTGTCGCTGACCAAGACATCCGGTAGACCATGGGTGGCGAACATTGCCCGTAGACTTTCTACCGTGGCAGAGGATGTGCTTGAATTTAAAATGGCACACTCAATCCATTTGGAGTAGGCGTTTACTACAACCAAAAACATTTTTCCCATGAAAGGACCTGCGTAGTCCACATGGATGCGTGACCATGGCTTGGCGGGCCAGGACCAGGGGCTAAGGGGGGCTTCCCTGGGTGCGTTGCCCAGCTGAGCACATGTATTGCACCTGCGAACACAAAGTTCCGGGCATCTATCCCTGGCCTCCAAACGAGTGACCTGGCAATTGCCTTCATCATGACAATGCCCGGGTGCTCATTGTGAAGTTCTCTGATAAACACCTCTCTGCCCCTCTGGGGCATGACTACTTGGTTTCCCCACAGTAGGCAATCGGCCTGAATCGAGAGTTCATCCTTGCGCCTATGGAACGGTTTAAATTCCTCAGGGCATGCCCCGTACGTGGCTACCCAGTCCCCATTCAGGACACATTTCTTAACTTAAGACAGTAGCGGGTCTTTATTTGTCCAGACTTTAATCTGACGGGCTGTCACAGGTGAGCCATCGCTTTCGAAAGCTTCAACAGCCATGACCATCTCAGCATCATGTTCAGTTGCCCCCTCAGTTGTGGCTAGTGGGAGCCTGCTGAGTGTATCAGCGCACTTTTCAGTGCCCGGTCTGTGCCGAATAGTGTAGTCATAGGCGGCTAACGTAAGTGCCCACCTCTGTATGCGGACCGATGCATTCGCATTTATGGCCTTGTTGTCGGCCAAAAAGGACGTTGGGGGTTTGTGATTTGTCTCCAGCTCAAATTTCCTTTTCTAGCATCCCGTAGCCCCTTTCTGCCAGGGTCAGACTTCTGGAGGCATAAGCTACCAGCTGTAACTGACCATTGGCATTCACATGCTGCAACACACACCTGACCCCATAGGACGACGCATCGCACGTTAGAACAAGTTTCTTACACAGGTCATATAATGTTAACAGTTTGTTGGAGCATAACAAGTTGCGTGCTCTATCAAAAGTCCTTTCCTGGTTGTCCCCCCCAGACCCAATCACCCAATTGCATAGAAGCTGACCACCATCACGACACACAAGGGGTCTTTGATACAAGTTATTTACAGGTTGAGGCGGTCCGGGGCCCTTCGCTCTCTGGTTGAATGCCTGAGTTCGAACCTGGCATAGGTGAATTGGTTGGGCCATTGCTGCACTGCAGCGCGGCTGGTCTGATCGGACTGTTTAGCATAGTTGGTTCATCTTCTTTGTCATGTATCTTACATTATTATTTATAACTGTATCCTAACATGCTATACATGATTGGAATAAGATATGACCTGTAACCACCAGCATACCTGACCACCAGGGGTGCACTTGCAAGAGACAGGTATGTGAGGACAGGTCTCAGGCAAGTGCAGCATTCCAGAGCTGTGAAATAAAGGTGCAGGTCCAGAGTGACCTTGACTTCACTACATGCCTCGTGTGAATCTGTACTGAGGGGACAGGACTTTACAGTGGCGACGAGTTACGGGATTACAGAATCCACAGAATGGCGAACAACGGATCAGATGAAAAGTACAATGTGGGAGACAATTGGGAGGACTTTATAGAAAGGCTCCAGCAAAGCTTTGTAACCAAAGACTGGTTAGGTGACGATAACGCAGATAAGAGAAGAGCCCATCTCTTGACCAGCTGTGGCTCGAAAACATACGCTTTAATGAAGGATCTGTTGGCACCCGAGAAACCAGCAAGCAAGTCGTTTGAAGAATTGAGCACACTGGTAAGAGACTACCTGAAGCCAGCGAGCAGCCTACACATGGCCAGACACAGGTTCTACAACTACAGACGCTGTGTGGGCCAGAGCATACCCGACTTCTTGGCGGAACTTCGGAGGTTGGCTAGTTTATGTGAGTTCTCCGATGAACTGAGGAGAGAAATGCTGAGAGACTTTTTCATTGAAGGAATAGGCCACGCAGGCATATTCCGAAAGCTCATCAAGACTAAGAACCTGACCTTAGAGACAGTAGCACTGGTTGCACAGACATTCTTGGTAGGGGAAGAAGAAACGAGGTTGATTTACAATGCAGGTACGACAACTAACGAAATATCGGAACAAGAAGTTCACAGCACTAAACAAGCTGCTACCCCCACACACAGACAAAACCGGGAGAACAGGCTCTCGACAGCAGGCAGAAGCCATCAAGGGCCACAGGAACGGCCGTCCACACCTCATCAACCCACAATGCGAGCAATAAACTACAAACTGAGAGAAGCTCAAGAGAGATCAGCCAGATGCAGCTCATTCTTTGGAAACACTTTGAACAATGGAACAGGTCTGTGCTGGAGGTGTGGGGGTGGGCACTCGTCAAGGGGATGTCGATTTCAGCAGGCTGTTTGCAGAAATTGTGAATATACAGGGCATTTGGCCCGCATGTGCAAAAAAACAGCAGCTCGGCTGGTATACGAATCGGATTGGTCGGAAAGCGGACCAGAAGATGGTGGGGACAGTACCTGGGACACCGATGTACAGCGGGTCAACACGATCAATGGCCGCTGCTCCTACAACAGGACGCCTCCTCAATGGGATATCTATCAACATGGAGCTGGATACGGGAGCGAGTCAATCTCTCATGGGCGCTCAACAATTTGAACAACTGTGGCCGCATAAAAGAGACAGACCAAAACTCACAAGGGTCGACACCAAACTAAGGACCTATACCAAAGAAACCGTACCAGTCCTCGGCAGCGCCATGCTCTCTGTCACACACAAAGGGACAGTGAACCGATTTCCCCTGTGGATTGTCCCCGGAGACCCCCCAGCACTGCTGGGGAGAAGCTGGCTGACAAAACTAAACTGGAAATGGGATGATGTCCATGCCATGTCATTAGAGGAACGGACCTCCTGCTCAACAGTTATAAAGTAATTTGAACATCTCTTTCAGCCAGGTGTAAGCACTTTCAAAGGGGCCAAAGTCAAAATCTACATCACACAGGACGCTAGATCGGTCCATCACAAGGCCAGAGCTATGTGATGAGGGAAAAGATTGAACACGAACTAGACAGGCTTCTGTGGGAAGGCATTATATCACCTGTGGAATTTAGCGACTGGGCAAGTCCCATCGCCCCAGTTATGAAGCCTGATGGATCCATACGAATCTGTGGGGACTACAAATCTACCATAAACAGAGTCTCCCGACAGGACCAGTACCCGCTGCCCAGAGCGGAGGACTTATTTGCCACATTGGCTGGAGGTAAACTTTTCTCAAAATTAGACCTCACATCTGCGTATATGACGCAAGAATTGACCGAGGAATCCAAGCTACTCACCACCATCAACACACATCGAGGCCTTTTCATGTACAATCGATGCCCATTCGGCATCAGGTCGGCAGCTGCCATATTCCAGCGCAACATGGAGAGTCTGCTCAAGTCCATCACAGGGACGGTTGTATTTCAAGACGACATACTTATCACGGGCAGGCACACCGACTCCCATCTCCGTAATTTGGAGGAAGTACTAAAGCGGTTGGATTGGGTAGGCCTACAAGTCAAGAAATCCAAGTGCCTGTTTCTCGCACCCGAGGTTGAATTTTTGGGCAGAAGGATTGCCGCTGATGGAATCCGCCCAACAGAGTCCAAAACAGAAGCAATTTGCCTGGCACCCAGGCCCCGGAATATCTCAGAACTGCACGCCTTTCTTGGGCTACTCAATTACTTTGGGAACTTTATGCAGAACTTAAGCACGCTGCTGGAGCCTCTCCACGTGCTACTCAGGAAGGGGTGCGATTGGTTTTGAGGGGACGCCCAGGAACGCGCCTTCAATAAGGCATGCAACCTTCTGTGTTCCAACAGTGTTTTGACTTTCTTTGACCCAGGTAAAAAGTTAGTTCTCACATGCGATGCGTCAGCGTACGGGGTTGGGTGTGTTTTGCAACATGTCAATAGTGTGGGCAAATTATAACCCATAGCTGATGCCTCCAGGTCACTTTCGCGGGCAGAGCGCGGGTACGGAATGGTAGAGAAGGAGGCGCTCGCGTGCGTGTACGGTGTCAAAAAGATGCACCGAATACCTTTTCGGGGCCAAGTTCGTGTTAAAACCTGACCACAAGCTCCTCACGTCCCTCCTATCCGAGAGCAAGGCAATAAACTCCAACGCCTCGGTGCGAATTCAATGGTGGGCACTCATGCTGGCGTCCTACGACTATACCATAAGGCACAGACCAGGCACAGACAACTGTGCCAACGCGCTCAGCAGGCTACCCCTGGTGACCACAGAAGGGTCTGACGAACAGGACTGTGAGATAGTCATGGCAATCAATGCCTTTGAGTCCACAGGTTCGCCCATGACGGCTCGCCAAATCAGAGCCTGGACGGCCAGCGACACCACGTTATCCTTAGTAAAAAGATGTATCCTAACCGGTGACTGGGCAGAGACTCGTGATGCCTGCCCTGAGGAATTAAAACCCTTTCACAGGCGCATGCATGAGCTATCACTACAAGCTGACTGCCTGATGCGGGGCAGCCGAGTCGTCATGCCTCTGCGAGGCAGAGAGGCATTTGTCCGGAAGCTCCACCGCGAGTACTTGGGGATCGTTCTCATGAAGGCCATAGCCAGATCCCACATCTGGTGGCCTGGTATTGACGCGGACTTGGAGCTCTGCGTCCGAAGGTGCACCATTTGTGCCCAACTCAGCAATGCCCCCACGGAGGCTCCACTGAGCCCCTGGCCCTGGCCAACCAAACCGTGGTCGCAGGTGCACGTAGATTATGTGGGCCCATTCATGGGCAAAATGTTCCTCGTAGTTGTAGATGCATTTTCAAAGTGGATCGAATGCACCATTTTAAACTCAAGCACAACCTCCACCACTGTGCAGAGCCTCGCAACCATGTTTGCAACGCACGGAATCCCTGACATATTGGTCAGTGACAATGGTCCGTGCTTCACCAGCGCAGAATTCCAAGACTTTATAATTGACCACGGCATAAATCACGTCAAGACGGCACCGTTCAGGCCGGCCTCCAACGGCCAGGCGGAGAGAGCAGTGCAAATCATTAAACAAGGCATGCTTAAAATCCAAGGTCCCACGCTGCAGGATCGCCTGTCGCGACTGCTGCTGGCATACAGATCTCGTCCGCACTCACTGACTGGGATCCCCCCCGCGCAACTGTTGATGAAAAGGACTTTAAAAACAAGGCTCTCATTAATCCTCCCAGACATGCACAAAATCGTTGAGGCAAAGCGCCGTAAGCTGACTGAGTACCATGACAGAAATTCGAGTGGGAGATGGAATGAGATAGGGGACAACGTGTTTGTACTAAACTATGGCAGGGGTCCCAAATGGCTTGCAGGGACAGTAACGGGTAGGGAAGGAAACATGCTATTGGTAGTACAAATGGACAATGGCAAAACCTGCCGGAGGCATGTAGACTAAGTCAAAAGCAGATTTACCAACAACACTGTGGAACCAGAGGCAGACTACAATATGGAACTCGCACCACACCTGGTGGACAGACAGAGTGAACAACTTGAGGAAAGGGCAATCCCAACAGACAGCCCAGGTGAGTCAACAACAATCACACCCATCGAAACAGATAGCCCAGGCGAGATACCAGCAACCACACCCAAAGAAAAACAGACACCAAGGCAAACAACTGAACCACAACTCAGACGCTCCACGCGAGAGCGTAGACCACCTGAGAGACTGAACCTATAAAGATAATAAGACCTTGGGGGAGGGTGATGTCATGTATCTTACATTATTATATATAACTGTATCCTAACATGCTATACATGACTGGAATAAGATATGACCACCAGCATACCTTACCACCAGGGGTGCACTTGCAAGAGACAGGTCTATGAGGACAGGTCTCAGGCAAGTGCAACATTCCAGAGCTGTGAAATAAAGGTGCAGGTCCAGAGTGACCTTGACTTCACTACATGCCTCGTGTGAATCTGTACTGAGGGGACAGGACTTTACACTCTTGATTGATGGCGAGGTCAATTGCTGGTTGGGTGTGTGTTGGTGGATTGATGATGGTTATGTCCTCTTGAAGTTGTTCCTGGTTGTCAGTGAATCGCGGTTTGGGCTGATCCAAATGCTTTCTGCACATTTATGCAATACATAGTTTGAGAATAAACACTCTATTCCCCTCCTTGGCCAAGACAGTGCCAGCAACTCATTTGGGACCATGACTGTGATTAAGGACAAACACAGTGTCGTTTATATCAATGTCACGTGATACAGCCGTGCGATCGTGGTACATGTTTTGCCGGTGATGTCGGATTTCCACATGATCATTTAGATCCAGGTGGACGCAGGAGAGCCTGGTTTTGAGTGCTCTCTTCATTAACAATTCCGCCAGGGGAACCCCGGTAAGCGAGTGAGGTCACGTCCGGTAGCTGAGCAGAACCCGAGATAACTGGGTCTGCAGGGAGCCTTCCGTCATGTGTTTCAAGCTCTGCTTGGTAGTTTGAACTGCCGTTCCGCTTGACCATTGGATGCGGGCTTAAACGGGGCAGACCTGACATGCTTGATGCCATTGCGGGTCATAAACTCGTTGAATTCCGAGCTGGTGAAACACGGTCCATTGTCACTGACTAGGACGTCGGGCAAGCCATGGGTGGCAAACATGGCCCGGAGGCTTTCAATGGTGGCAGTGGACGTGCAGGATGACATGATTACACATTTAATCCATTTCGAGTAATCGTCCACTGCTACTAAGAACATCTTTCCTAGAAAGGGGCCAACGAAATCTACGTAGATCCTGGACCATGATTTGGAGGGCCATGACCACAGACTCAGTGGAGCCTCCCTTGGAGCATTGCTCAACTGTGAGCAAGTGTTACATTGGTGTATGCATGACTCCAAATCCGAGTCAATGCCGGGCCACCAAATGTGCGACCTGGCGATAGCCTTCATCATGACTATGCCTGGGTGGGTACTGTGTAGGTCGTGTATAAATGTTTCCCTGCCTTTTTTTGGCGATTACCCCATAAGAGACAATCCGACTGGATGGACATTTCATCTTTACGTCAGTGAAACGACTTAATTTCATCTTGCATTTCCCTGGGAACAGCCGACCAGCTCCCATTGAGGATGCAACTTTTTACTAGTGATAGCACAGGATCCTGGCTGGTCCAGGTCCTGATCTGGCGAGCAGTGACGGGTGACCCCTCGCTCTCAAAAACATCCATGATCAGAAGCAAGTCTGCGAGTTGCATCATTTCCACTCCGGTGGTGAGCAATGGTAGCCGACTAAGGGCATCAGCACAGTTCTCCGTGCCTGGTTTGTGGCATATAACATAGTCATAAGTGGACAATGTTAGTCCCACCTTTGGATGCGGGACAGTTGGTGTTGCATTGGTGTTTATACCTTTGCTTTCTGAGAACAACAAAATGAGCAGTTTGTGGTCGGTTTCAAGCTTGAACCGGAGTCCAAATAGGTATTGGTGCATTTTCTTTACCCCGTATACGCATGCTTATGCCTCTTTCTCGACTATACTGTAGGCTCTTTCAGCCTTAGCGACCGGTTGCAGTTTGCCTGATACATTGGCTTGCTGTAACATACACCCGACTCCATACAAAGATGCATCACAAGCTAGCACTAAGCGGGTCATACAATACAAGTAACTTGTTCGAACATAGCAGGTTTCTGGCCTTTTCAAAGGCTGTCTCTTGAGATTTACCCCAAACCCAGTTGTCACCCTTGCGTAGCAACATGTGCAATGGTTCCAGCAAAGTGCTCAACCCGGGTAGAAAGTTACCAAAATAGTTGAAGAGTCCCAGGAACGAACGCAGTTCTGTCACATTCTGCAGTCTGGGTGTATTCTTGATGACCTCTGTCTTTGAGTCCATGGGTCTGATGCCGTCTGCCGCAATCTTTCTCCCCAAAAGTTCGAGCTCTGGCACCAGGAAAACACACTTGGAGTGTTTCAGCCTGAATCCCACTCTGTCTAGTCGACTTAGAACCTCTTCCAGGTTGTGCAGGTGTTCGATGATGTCACGACCAGTGATTAGGATGTTGTCTTGAAACACAACGGTGCGCGGAACCGATTTCAGCAGACTCTCCATGTTCCTCTGGAAAATGGCAGCAGCCGAGCGAATCCCAAAAGGACATCTGTGGTATATAAACAGTCCTTTGTGCATGTTGACGCACGTCAATCTTTTCGAATATTCAGTCAGCTCCTGTGTCATGCAATTTGGTGAACGACTTTCCCCCTGCTAACGTTGCGAACAGGTCATCCCGCCTTGGGTAGTGGGTACTGGTCTTATAACGAGACTCGGTTGATCGTTACCTTGTAGTCTCCACAGATTCTGACTGTGCCATTGCTTTTCAACACCGGAACAATTGGGTTAGCCCACTCATTGAACTCAACTGGCGATATGATTCCCTCTCGTTGAAGTCTGTCCAGTTCGATCTCGACTTTCTCTCTCATCATATATGGAACTGCTCGAGCTTTGTGATGAACAGGCCATGCATCAGGGACTAGATGGATCTGCACCTTGGCGCCTGTGAAGTTGCCGATGCCTGGTTCAAATAGCGACGGAAATTTGCTCAGCACTTGAGCGCATGAGGCGTCATCCACCGAAGATAGTGCTTTGATGTGATCCCAGTTCCATCAAATCTTTCCTAGCCAGCTTCTGCCGAACAGCGTTGGGCCATCGCCTGGTACAATCCACAGTGATAAGTCATGCACAGCTCCAGCATACGATACCTTCAGTGCCGCACTTCCAATGACTGGTATGAGCTCTTTGGTGTAGGTGCGCAGCTTTGTCTGAATCAAGCTCAGTTTGGGCCTTTGTGCCTTGTTGCCCCACAGTTTCTCAAAAACCTTCTGGCTCATAATTGACTGAATTGCCCCCGTGTCCAATTCCATGAAAACTGGAATGCCACTTAATTTGACTTTCAGCATTATAGGAGGGCTCTTGGTGGTGAAGGTGTGTACCCCATACACTTCTTCCTTGGCCTCGGGTTGAGTTGCTTCTCTTACTCGTTCTGCATGATCCGCTTCGGATTGACCATCTTCTGCCGACTCTGCCACATGGTGAGTCGCAGCATGTTTGCACATTCGCTGGAGGTGCCCCATTGTTTCACAGCCTTTGCACACGTAGTGCTTGAATCGACATTGATGGGCTCTATGATTACCCCTGCAGCGCGAACATGGTGTTAATGGATTCGCATTCACGCCCCACGGCGGACTCTGAGTCATCCTAGGTCTTGCAACTGCAGTCGTGTAGGCCCTGCCTTGTACAGTTCTGCCTGCTAACGGCACTATTTTATGCACAGTACTTGACGGTGAGCTTCGATGCTGAGAAGATATGTTTAATATTATTGTTCATGGACATGAAAGCCTGGCTCTCGTGATGGCCTTGTTCAGGTCTGGAGGTTCGGCAGACAGCAGCTTGCGAAGAATGACCTCTTGGCCGATTTCAAGCACGAAAGAGTCTCGCAACATTTCCCCCAAATATCCAGCAAAATCGCAGGGTCCCACAAGGTGTCTTAGGTCGGTGACATAACTCGCCACGTCCTGGCCCTCGGAGCGATGGTGCGTATAAAAGCGATATCTGGCCATTAAGATGCTCTCCTTCGGCTTGAGGTGTTCCCAAACCAGTATGCACAACTCTGTATATGTCTTTTCCATTGGTTTCATTGGTGGTAGCAGATGCTTGATGAGGCCGTATGTTGTAGACCCACAAACGGTGAGGAGAGTCGCTCTGCGCTTGATCGTTTATCGTCCGCACCCAACTTATTGGCCATGAAGTACTGGTCGAGACGTTTAACAAAGGCTTCCCAATCATCACCCTCTACAAATCGATCAAGAATACCAATGGCAATCATAACCGCGTGAAAGTTCGTGATCTGTTACTCATCGGCAATTGTTATGTTTGGAATAACTCCACAAGACTGAGTACTGTGAGCTTAAACTGATGTGACCTTAGTCTCTTTAATAAAACTCCAGAGTGCCAATGCAGCATGGGAGACAACCTTTTATACTCGCTTGCATTAGGTGTGCAGGTGACCCTTGGGTCTCCAACAGGTGCATCCTCTGGTGGCAAGTCTTACAGTTATAATGTTTACATACATAACAATCATCAAAGGCAGTCCCTCGAAACAAGGATGATTTGCTTCCACACCAAAAAAAGGATGAGTTCAAAGGTGTTTCGAATGAAGGACCCGAACTACATCCTCAAGGGTGGAAGATGCCTGTGCGTGGATTTTTTTAATGTGTAGTGGCCGTTGCACACCAGCCACCACACGGGCTTGACAGAGCTAGGTCTTGGTCCAGTGGCAAGGATTACCCAAGACAACTGGAGACCTGCTCTGCTGCACGGACCTAGTGCGCTCACATATCGCAGTATGGGTTGGCACGTGCTGCCCCTGGGCCCCTGGGCCCCTGGCCCCGAACTCACACCTCTCCTGGGCCCCGATCACATCCCTGCACAGTCTCTCACAGCTCCTTCGCCCTGACCTCGTCGCTTCTGCTGTATCTGCTCACACTCCAATCATTGACCTAAACCTTGCTGACATCACTCTTTGCTGCCGTTGCCCTCCTGCACCAGCTCGCACTGTACCTTGTAGTGACCTCCACGCTGGCCATGGCCGTCGCTCGCCGCTCCTTTCATGGCCCCGACCTGCCGCTGATAAAAGGAGCGGCGAGCGGTGGCCATGGGCAGCGTGAAGGCCCCAACCTGCGATGAGGGACTACAGTTACATGGATAGACTGGAAAAGCTGGGGTTGTTATCCTTAGAGCACAGAAGATTTAGAGGAGATTTGATAGAGGTGTTCAAAATCATGAGAGGTCTAGAGGGAGTAGATAGAGAGAAACTGTTTCCTTTGGCAGAAGAGTTGAGAAAGAGGACACAGATTTAAGGAGATTGGCAAAAGAACCAAAGGTGACATAAGAAAAAACTAAAAACACCCTATCTAGACTCATTTTTTGTTTCTTAATTTGTCCCATTACCATTTCCTATTCCCTTGTACCATCATCCCGTTTGTCTCTTCGGGGCCAAAATTCATAAACATCCTGTTTGGGGGCAATAACAGAGGTGAGGCGGAACTTCCCAAGCCCGGTGCAGAAGTCTTGTCGCGGCAGCGAAATTAGGGTTACCGCCTCCGAGAGCAAATGGAGCGCAATGTCGCGCGCTCCACTTCCTCTCGGGGGTGGGACTGGGGCGCTAACCGCAGGAATTTACCAGCGGGAGCACAAGGCCCTCCCATTCTGTTAAAGGGGAGGGCACACTGTGAACTCTGCAATGGGGCGAGGGGCCAACACTTGTCCACTGGGGAGCGGGATGCCATAGCAAGGCCGCGACTGGTAAGTCGGCCATGGAAAAAAACGGCGCAACGCACCTCCCAGTTAATTTTCGCCTTGCGAGCGGAGTGCAGCCCGGTTCGCGATCCGCTACGTTTGCACGGACATCACTTGCGGTGGCCTCACGGGGCGCTACTGAATCTTCGCTCCGCGATGAAAACAGATTGCTGCGCATGGGGCACTGCCGGTTTGTGCCTCCGCTAACTCCCGCGGAATTTCACGGGAGGCCTTAGCGGCCCCGTGCGAGAAATTGTCTGTGCTCCATTAGCACCCCCAGGGGGCGCTAACGGGAGGCACAAATGATGCAAATTTCTCCCCTTTAATCTCTTCTGCCTTGCACCCAATCACTGGCATTCCCTTTTGTTCTTTTCTTATCTCCCTCCTTTCACCCACCCCCCCCTCCACCTACTTAAAAACTTGTTACATCTCTAACTTTTTCCAGTTCTAAAGAAGGGTCATCAACCTGAAACATTAACTCTGTTTCTCTCTCCACAGATGCTGCCTCGCCTGCTGAGTATTTCCAGCATTTTCTGTTTTTATTTCAGATTTCCAGCATCCGCAGTATTTTGCTTTTATATTAGAAGACTCTTTCTCGCACAGTAAGTGGTTAAGATCTGGAATGCACTGCCTGAAAGGCTGACAGAGGCAGACTCAATCACAGCTTTTAAAGGGAAGTTGGATAAGTAGCTGAAAGAAAAACATTTGCAGGGCTACGGGGAAAGGCTGGGTGAGTGGGATTAGCTGAGGTGCTCTTACAGAGATCCGGCATGGACTCGATGGGCCGAATGGCCTTTCTTCCATGCTGTAACCATTCTATGATTCTACGATTTTATGAGTCCTTACTGGATGCTGGGTTGGAAGAAGTGTAGTCCAGGTAGCAGTGGGAGTCATTGGGCTTATAGAGGATGTTTGTCGATAGCCTGTCCTCAGAAATGGAGAGAAGTTAAGGAAGGGAAGAGTTGGAGATGGACTATGTGAAAGTGAGAGAAGAGTGGATATTGGAAGTAAAGTGAATGAAATTTTCTGGTTCAGGCCGAGAGCAGGAAATGGCACCGATAAAGTCATCAAGGTCCTGGAAAAAGAGATGAGGTTCTGGCTCTCAGCTCCCGCTCTTTTTAAATCTCCACCCTATATTGTATACAGAACTGGGATTTGTGCCTATTTGTAAAATGACATTCCAAGATCTTATTTGTCATTTTCACCAGAGCTGCTCATTATGCTGATGTTTTAAGAATATCTTCCCTAGAACACCGAGCTACTTCTTCTTGTCATTTCCTATTTATTTGTACTCCCACTATTTGTTTCCCTTCTCCAGCTTCATGACTTTTCATGGGCTCAATTTCCCCACAATGCTGTTTTTTGGTGTATTGCCAGAGTTACGCCTGTTTTTTTTGGCCCCGATTACTCCAAAGAAATAAGTAGCAAGTTTCCCTGTTCTGTTTTTTGAAATTGGTGCCGCACAGCCTGTCCTTTAGCTTCTAGGGGTGGAGCCTAATGTCTGCGCCGAAAAAATGATGCCCCCCCCCACCTTCTGCGTATGCGCAGAAAAAAAAGGACATTTTTGATATGATCCCTATGGGTGCGCATGCCTAATACAGCTCCCAGTCTGCATTCGGCCAATTTTAAAGAGCCAGTTGTGTGTGAGAACTTTAATTCTCATTGGAAAAATCAGAGCTGCAATACAAAATGCAACACATCTCAAGGACCAAGAATTTCTTACAGGATGAAGTGGAGGCACTAGTTACTATGATTGAGGGCAGATGGTAAGAGCTGGACACCAGCAGAGGTCACATAAAAGTTTCATCAAAAGAAATGAAGAAACGCTGGAATCAACTTTCACAAGATTACTGTGCAATGGTGACCACCCCGAGGTCTGGAGGTCAGTGCAAAAAGAAATGGCAGGACCTTGGTCAAGTAGTTAGTGTAAGTAATATTTTCATTTATTCAATGGAATTGTAATTGTAAATGTGAGCAGCTGTATATGTCCCACCCAGCAGAAAGACACCCTCTCTTCAAAGTTATATTTTCATCTTTGCAGAGGAAGGCGGCACACAATAGGGAAAGAACTCGAACAGGAGGAGGCCCGGCAAATCTGCACCTACTGACACCCTTGGAAGAGAGGGTCACTGCTTTGATGAGTCCTGCCTGAAGAAAAGCAACCGCCACTGCACAAGTTGGATCCACACTTGAGGGAGAGGGTAAGTCCTGCAAATTCCACAGTCTGACTTTCCTAAATGTTAAGTATTGCGCAGGCTAGCTTTGCTTCGGCGATGTCTCTGTCAGCTACGCTTCGGTTGATGCAATGTGCTATTATTCATTGTGGTCCTTCAAATCAGCCTGCTGTCTGTGCTGTGTGAGCCTACTCATGCCACCCAACCTGCCCCTCCTCCGCTGCTAACCATTTGACTGTTCTGCTATATTTTGCAGAACTTGAGACCAACCCTGATGATTCAGAAGTGGACGAGCCTGAAGAGGAGAAAATCATCCAATCACACCTTCCAGACCAAGAGCATAGAGATGAGGGGGCAGGTGGAGGTGATAGATGAAGCCTCCACTGTTATACTCACCTTGGAGGATGTTATGTCTTCAGATACTCTGATAATGACTCCACAAGGCAATGTATTGCACTTGAACTGAAGTGACCTTCGTCCATTTAATATAACTCCAAAGTGAGGATCACACATGATGGCCTGCCTTTTATAGTAAGCCTGGCACACCTATACAGGTAACCTACAAGTCTCCCAATGCAGTGCCCTCTGGTGGCATACCTTAGTGACTATACAGCTGCTGTTCAAGTTTCCCATAGTAATGCCCTCTGGTGGCACATCATATGTAATAATACACGCAGTAAACATGTCTGGATACATGACATCACTCTCCTCCAAGTCCTTAGTGCAAATCGCCTTCATACATTGACTGTGCTCTGGGCTTAGCTCTATCTGATTGACCCTTGGAGGGTCGTTTCCATCTTGGGTGAGTCAGTGGTGTTTCATTGGCAATAGAGGTGCTGGTGGTTTCTGTTTGTGAGTCCATGACCACTCCATTCTCTTCCCCCCACATATAGGTTATGCTGGTGGCTCATTATATTCATATACATTCAAGTCCAGGAAAAAAAAAATTTGCATTTACATCATTACATTTGTGGTACAGTTGTGAGGCAAGTACATTTGACTGGTGAGATACATACTTGATACATACTTGGGATCAGTACTGGTGTCAGCACCGGTGCGTGAGGACAAGCTAGTTCCAGAACTGCTGGATGGTATCCAGGTAGTCTGATGGCGGCGCAGTGCCCAATGCTGGCAGTGGGAACATAGAAACATAGAAAATAGGTGCAGGAGTAGGCCATTCGGCCCTTCTAGCCTGCACCGCCATTCAATGAGTTCATGGCTGAACATGCAACTTCAGTACCCCATTCCTGCTTTCTTGCCATACCCCTTGATCCCCCTAGTAGTAAGGACTTCATCTAACTCCTTTTTGAATATATTTAGTGAATTGGCCTCAACAACTTTCTGTGGTTGAGAATTCCACAGGTTCACCACTCTCTGGGTGAAGAAATTTCTCCTCATCTCAGTCCTAAATGGCTTACCCCTTATCCTTAGACTGTGTCCCCTGGTTCTGGACTTCCCCAACATTGGGAACATTTTTCCTGCATCTAACCTGTCTAACCCTGTCAGAATTTTAAACGTTTCTATGAGGTCCCCTCTCATTCTTCTGAACTCCAGTGAATACAAGCCCAGTTGATCCAGTCTTTCTTGATAGGTCAGTCCCGCCATCCCGGGAATCAGTCTGGTGAACCTTCACTGCACTCCCTCAATAGCAAGAATGTCCTTCCTCAGGTTAGGAGACCAAAACTGTACACAATACTCCAGGTGTGGCCTCACCAAGGCCCTGTACAACTGTAGTAACACCTCCCTGCCCCTGTAATCAAATCCCCTCGCTATGAAGGCTAACATGACATTTGCTTTCTTAACCGCCTGCTGTACCTGCATGCCAACCTTCAATGACTGATGTACCATGACACCCAGGTCTCGTTGCACCTCCCCTTTTCCTAATCTGTCACCATTCAGATAATAGTCTGTCTCTCTGTTTTTACCACCAAAGTGGATAACCTCACATTTATCCACATTATACTTCATCTGCCATGCATTTGCTCACTCGCCTAACCTATCCAAGTCACTCTGCAGCCTCATAGCATCCTCCACGGTTGGCTCAACTTGCCTGCTCTCGGGGCCTTTGCCGTTGCTCCTAGCGTCGGGCAGGTTCACAGATGCCTGTGACCTCCCTGTCCTTTCCTTACACCCTGGGTCGCTGCTGCTCCCTGAGGAGCAGTCGTCTGGCAGTACACAGGGAACTGCTGACTCACTTGCCTGGGCGTTATTTGGTTTGGGATCCTGGCTGGTCACGGTCCCATTTGGGAGAACCGTTGTGGGTGACCCTTCGATCCTAGGTGTAGCCTTGGTGGCGATCGGGTCTGGGGGCTGTGTCTTAGCGCAGTTTGCTCTTTCAGGCTCGTGGCGGTTGGTACCATCGGGTGCCTGAGAGGTGGAGCCGATCAGGGGCAGGGTATCGATACCGGTGCCGTTGCCCTCCTGCGATCACTTGCTCTGCAGCTTGTCTATATTAGCTGCTTTGGCCGTACTCCGTGGTGCATCATTCTGGTCCCAGGGACGCAGGCTACAGCATTGGGTAGCCCGCTGGACCTGTGTGCTCCCGATGGGTGTTTGCTCACTACATTATCTGAATACAGTTGAAATCCTACATCGCACAACGTTTCATTACCCATTGTAGATAAACTGTAGCTCCGATCGCAATCGCATGACTTTTCTTTGCTTATTACATGTATAAAACTCTGATCATCAATTACAAGCTTTACATTTAACTCACAGTTGCTATTACATTGATTGAGAATGTGGAACTGTCCCTTTAAGTGTGGTGGGTTGCTGGCCTCCTTTAAGAGAGTCTTGCTGTCTTTACCCCAATCCTCTTCTTCGCTCAGTACTACGTGTTGCTCCATCAGCGCTGCACCTCATAGTCTGGCCGGCGCCATCTTTTTCTTCAGCGCTTCACCTCGTGATTTGGGCGCTATTTTTCTTCCATCCACGATGTCGACTGCTGTGATCCTCTTCTCCCCGGGTTCTGCCACCGAAGCTGGGAAGTCACCTTTGGATCCGATTTTCTTCCTCCGTAGTTCTGCCACTGGAGCCTGGAAGGTGCGTTCGGGTCGTCTCAGCTGGATCATCTCCACGCAGTCGTGCTGAGCGGTCTGTGCCTCGGGTGCTGTATAGGTTTATTCTCTGGTGCCGGATCCAACCTCAGGTGGCGGCTTGCTTTGCCTCTGAGCGCGGGGGACATCGATCGCTGGAGGGGTGAAATCTTCCCAGCTCCAATGGATCTTTTTCATCAACCTTCTTCCGAGTAGCGTTGGTCCATCACCTGCAACAATCCACAGAGGTAACTTGTGCATCGCACCATCATGGAGTACCTTTACATCCGCACTACCAACAACTGGGATAAGTTCATTGGTGTAGGTACGCAGCTTTGCCTGAACCGGGACCAACTTGGGTCGTTCAGCTTGATTGTCCCATAGCCTCTCAAAGGCTTCTTGATTCATTACTGACTGGCTCACCCCCTGTCCACTTCCATGAAGACTGGAATGCCATTTATTTCAACTTCCATCCTCTACGGGGAACATTCTGTGGTGCAGGTAAACATGCCATATACCTCATCGTGGGGCTGAGCTGTCTCTCTGACTATCGCTTTATAATCCGCGCTGGATTCATGGTCATCTGCAGATTCTTCATCAACAGAGTCATATTTCTTTTACACATTCGCTGGAGGTGGCCTTTTGTGCTGCAGCCTTTACACATATAGTCCTTAAAACGACACTGGTGAGCCCTGTGATTCCCTCCACAACGCCAGCATGGTGCTACTCGATAAGCCCCCCTCGGCGGACTCTGAGTTAAGGGACTCGGGGGCCTGTTCTCTCTCCCCTGAGGAGATTCACGTTCTACAGTCCAGCCTCTAAAAGGCGCCATTCTGTGTCCAGTACTTGCCGGCTTCGAGTCCTGAGGATGAGTCATCCGCCTAGAGCCGCAGGTCGAGGTCATGAATGCCTGGCTCATGGTGATGGCCTTCTGCAGTGTGACTGTGGTATCCACAGATATTAGCCTCTGAAGAAGGCTCTCGTGGCCGATTCCGATGACAAAGATATCCCGCAGCGCTTCGGTGAGGTGGTCACCGAAATCACACGGTGCCGCCAGCCTCCTGAGGTCTGCAGCATATTTCGCGATTTCCTGGCCTTTGGCTGTCGGTGGGTATAAAACCGTTGTCTGGCTGTGAGGGTGCTCTCTTTGGGCTTGAGTTGTTCTAGGATCAGCATTGCAAGCTCCTCGTACATCTTGGTCGTTGTCTTCGCTGGTGCCAGCAAGTCGCTGACGAGGCCATAGACGGTGGGCCCACAACTGGTGAGCAGGATAGCTCTGCGCTTATCAGCCAGCATGGCCAGATTATCGCTTGCCAGGTCGTTTGCTGTGAAGAAATAGTTGAGCCTCTCCACAAAGGTATCCCAATCATCCCAATCGGCGAACTGCTGCAACACACCAATGTTAGCCATTTTCGCATGAAAGTCTGTAATCTCGATGCCAATTGTTATCTCTTTAGATGCTCTGATAATGACTCCACGAGGCAATGTATTGCACTGGAACTGTAGTGACCTTAGTCCATTTTATATAACTCCAGAGTGAGGATCACACATGGTGGCCTGCCTTTTATACTAGGCCTGGCATACCTGTACAGGTAACCGACAAGTCTCCCACTGCAGTGCCCTCTGGTGGAACACCTTAGTGACCATACAGCTGGTGTACAAGTTTCCCATAGTAGTGCCCTCTGGTGGCACATCATATATAATAGTACACGCAGTAAACATGTCAAGATACATAACAGAGGAGGTGCAGGTGCCGCCCATTGAGATGCCTGTCCCTTTCCTGAGTAGTACGAATGTTGCTGGGACATTCCATGGTTTCCCACAATCCGAGGCTGGGGATTCCAGTGGGATGCAGCGAGGCACACCCAGGGTGAGTAGGTGAAGGAGAGCTCGACAGCGCTCTCCTGAGGTGCAGGATCTAACACATGTGGTTCAGATGGTGGCACTGAGTGCGGAGAGCATTGACCTTACCCATTCACTCCTGGAAACCATCAGTGGGATGGGTGATGAGGTATCAGGACTGTTGGGAGAAGTAACAACACTCTCAAGAGAAATGGGAACTCTCTCCAGGAACATGAGAGAGGGAATGTCTCAGGGCAGCGGACACAATGTTGGTGCACATGAGGGAGGGAATGTCGCAGCTAGCTGATGCACTGTCAGTGAACATGAGGGAGGGAATGTTGGAGGTAGTTGAGACACTGTCAGGGCACATGAGGGAGGGAATGTTGGAGTTAGCTGCTGCAATAAGGGAACATGCCCAGACCCTGCGCCCACTGACAGAATCAACTGCCGCTCCCATTCCAATCCCCAGACCAGCCTCTGAAGAGGCCCAAGCCGGGCCTTCCACCTTACTGCCTGCACCCTTCGCCCCCCCAACCCCCCATCAAGAAGTGCGCATTACCCGAGATGTTCAAAAAAATAAGTTTGATACTAACCTGAGAAATGCTGCGCCACTGCCTGTGGGCAGGTGTGGAGTCACCAAGACCAAGTGCAACAGGCAGTCTTAGAATAAGGTGGAGGAGAGATAGGTACAGCCTTTCTTTGCTGCTATTGTCGTTGTTATTATTATTGTTACTGTTGTAACGTTCTCAAATTAAAAGTTTTTTGTAAGTTATGTAAATTTACAAGATTAAAAATTTGCATGTGATCTTAGAGTTTGTAATTGATCGTAACTGAAAACTTTATAGTTTGATACAAGAATATTAAGTACAAACAAATGTTCGTTAAACTTTAGAATAAAATATATTTTAAATTATAACTGAATTATTTACATTATTTGTTCCATTATTAACACAACATTTTAAAATAAAGAAGAATCATTTCCATTTGTTCCATTAACACAGCACAACATTACGGAACAGATCCAAACAGTAAACATGGTCCATGTGGATTAGTTGTCGCTGAGCCTTCAGGCAGCAAAGTGTTCACGGATGAGCTACTGGCACAAGGCTCGAGCAATCGTTAAAGGGGCACAGTGGTCCACCCTCCTCCGCCGTCGTGCTCCGGGTTTAGGTAGTTGCATGGCTTCCTCGTCCTCCTCCTCCGCCTGGAACAATACAGATGCATAGAATGAAAGTGCAGCTGTAACCTTCACTTCAACTGACAAAGCAGTCCTCCTGACGCTTCTCGGTTGCAGGTCTGCTTTCACCAACTCACAGATCTCAGTTACAACTTCTTTGCGGAAACGCAGCCTTCTCACACAGTCTGCATCACTCAGGTGCAGGTACGATCGCCTGTCTCGATATACCCGACATGGGTAAGACCTCCTGCCCATCATCCTACATGCTCAGAGGTTCCTCATGCGATGACATCGAATCATTTGTCTCCTCCATAGCACCATCATGCAGAAGGCTCGCACGAGGTGTGGCATTGTCAGTAATGCCCCCATAATTAAATTGTACCTTTGCAAGAAACTCAAAACAGCAGGCAGGACAAGCTTCTTTGTTGTCTCTCTCCCCAAGGTCGACGCCCCAGTGTGGACCACATCCAGGTCTGAGCATGCGCAATAGGCTTGCTCAGACCGGGAACCCCCGCCCCGGGTTTCATTTGATGCTGCTTTCTGCATCGTGTAAGGCTTCTCATGCCTTGAGTTTGCCATCAATACCTCCCCCCCCGCCGCCCCCCCACCCCCCCCAGGGCTTACTTTGAAGCCAAGACCCGAGCCCCTGTGTCTGGGCGAGGGAGTGATTCTGCCAGCTGACGCTACGACCCTCGAGCCCAGTGTGGAGAAGCTCAGTGGTGGTGTGGCACATTCTTTTTAAATCCAAATTAAAGAATTGCATGAAACTTCCATTTTCTGCGTTTTCAGTTAGAAAAAAATTAAGCTTCATGATGCATACATAATATGTGTTCTTGACTCCCTCCAAAACTTTGCTGAAAATCAATGGCATCTTTCAGCGCCGATTTTTTGATGTGCACTGGGTTTTTTTTTAAGTGCCCAGAAGGTTTTTTGGGAGTGGTCACATACGCCGTCCTAGGAAAAATGTAAGTTGGCCAAACTTGCATAAATGTGAAAAACTAGCGCAGACATCAGGTTACACCCCCATGACGCAAAAAAAACTAACCTAAAAAATCATAACTAACTGAGTTACACTGGCGCACTATCTTTAGGGAAACTTGGATCTTTAAATTTGGCTAAAAAAACGGTGCAAATCACTGGGGAAAATTGAGCCCTATGTCTCGACATTATGTGGCATCTTGTCTTTTTGTCTTCATCTCCCAATCCACCCAGATCCCTCTGTATGAGGTTCACTTGTTCCTTAATATTTACAACCCCTCATAATTTGGTATCAATGGCAAACTCAGAAAGCTTTGTTACTGTCCCCTCATCTAAATCACTGATTAAACTGAAAATAACAACAACTTGCATTTATAAAGTGTCTTTAATGTATTAAAATGTCCCAAGATGCTTCACAGGAGAGTTATCAAACAAATTTTGAAAGTGAGCCACTTGAAAGTGTATTAGGTGAGCGGACCAAATGATTGGTCAACGAGATAGGTTTTAAAGAGCATCTTAAAGGAAGAGAGAGGTAGCGAGGTGGAGAGATTTAGGGAGGGAATACCAGAACTCAGGGCTAGGTAGCTAAAGGCATGGTCACCACTGGTGGGGAGATGGAAAATGAGGACAAGCAAGAGGCCAAAATTGGAGAAGCGCAGATATCTTGGAGGATTGTCGGGCTAGAGGAGGTTATAGAGATAGGGAGGGGCGAGGCCATGGATGGATTTAAACACAAGGATGAGAATTTTAAATTTGAGGTGTTGCTGACTGGTGACACACTGGTGATGGGTGAAAGGGATTTGGAGAGTGTTAGGATATGGGCAGCAGAGTTTTGGATAACCTAAAGTTCATGGAGGGTGGATCATGGGAAAGAAAACATTAGAAAAGTCGAGTCTGGAGGTAACAGGGGCATGAATGAATGTTTCAGCAGCTGACAGGTGATATTACGGAGGTGGAAATAGGCAGTCTTGGTAATGGAGAGGAAATGGATTTGAAAGCTCAGCTTAGGGTCAAATATGATGTCTGATTCAGTCTGCCTGAGACCCTGAAGTGCTGCTGCTCTGTTAACCTGCCACAGTCTTCTGCATTATTCTGCAGTAAAATATCAAGTTACCAAAGCATGTTTGTACCATGAATACCCAATGCATTTTCTGTAAGAAATAATGGCGATGATTTTCCGGCCCCCTTCCTGTCATTTTTTGTCTGGCTGTGAGATGAATAGGGATGGAAAATGCTCAGGAATGCAATCTGCCATATCTCTGTTTTCCAACTGGCAGGCTTGCTGGATTACATGTGCCCACCCGTAGCATGCGCACTAACAATACAGAAATGAGGAAAACGCAACCTCTACTAGTTTTTTTTTCTCTATTTTCACTGATCAAACACTGGATGTACAGTCTATCTCTTATGTCCATCAAGCTTTCGAAGGTGGGCAGAAGGGGCCTCAAGGGTTCAATGGAAGAGGGACTTGTTGTAGCGCACTCATCTCCATTCAAGGTCTGGTGGGACTCTCTGGCAACAGCTGGAAGCACACATCCCACAAAAATTACTAATTCTTTTATATATCAAGAAGATAGGCAGATAATGAGCACTGAATGAACTCAGTTTTGTAAATATTTGCAATTAATGAGTTAAGGGGGTAATTTTGTGGATTTGTGCAGGCATTGCCAGTGATTTACTGAGTAGAATTGCGCTGCTGTTGGGTAGGGCTCACCACCGGCACTGAAGATTCATTAGATTAAATCTAAATGGAATTATCGCTAACTATCCTTTTAAATTACATATTGAACCAAGCTCAGGAAAAGCTGATTCCTGTTTACTGTTTTACAGATACTTTAAAATATTTACTAGCAGCTTTCATATTGTTGAAAAGCTTACATAAAGTAACTCATGAATAATAGAATTGAAAGCACTTAAGAAGCTATATAGGTATTTGTTAGTTTGTGTATGAGATCTTTTTTCCATCATACAATAATTATGGATGGAGGAATGCCTTTTGATCCATCTTAATTCATCGATCTAGAAAAACCCTTAAGTCACCGTCATTGCCGAATACAATTGTTTCTTAAATGATTCTAGGGTTTTTGCCTTCACTACGCTATCTTGAAGTCCATTTCCTTTGTAACGAAGAACTTCCTGATATGAATCCTAAATTTGCCTTTTTGTCCTACTCTCACAATTTACTTCAAAGTCATTTTCCAGATTTATCTCAGATAATTGCTTTCAGGGTTGAAAAACCCAAATTTCTCCAGTATTTTCTTATAACTCATAACTTTGACAATAGGGACTTGAACAACATTTTCTTCACTGTCTCCAGTGCTTGAATATCTCCCTCCCTTGCATGTTGGTGACAAGCACACTACTCAAGGTGTGAAATAAAAACAGAAAATGCTGTAAACACTCAGCAGGTCAGGCAGCAACGGTGGAGAGCGAAACAGGGTTAACGTTTTTGACAAATAATTGACACACTTGCCAGTAAGCTTCAGGAGCAGCAATTTTGGAGAGTTGATAGAAATAGTGGGTGAGAATTTTAACATTGATGAGAGCATAGGTTTAGGTGCAGTGAGTGGTTAAAGTCGGCGAAAATGTCAGCGCGTCCAATAGCCGGCTTCAACTTCCAGGTTTAATTCAGGAGCGTTCAGCTGCGTGCATGTAACCCCTTCTGGAGAGGCGGGTTAGTGATTTGAATATGTAAACATTCAACATACAAGTAATATTCGCACCACACAAGCGCCACGCAGTAACTATCTCCAACAAGAGAGAGTCTAATCACCACCCCTTGACATTCAACAGCATTACCGTTGCCGAATTCCCCACTATCAACATTCTGGGGGAGTCACAATTGACCAGAAACTTAACTGGACCAGCAACATAAATACTGTGGCTACAAGAGCAGGTCAGAGGCTGGGTATTCTGCGGCGAGCGTCTCACGTCCTGACTCCTCAAAGCCTTTCCACCATCTCATCATCATCATAGACAGTCCCTTGGAATCGAGGAAGGCTTGCTTCCACTCTTAAAATAAGTCCTTAGGTAGCTGAACAGTCCAATACGAGAACCACAGTCCCTGTCACAGGTGGGACAGATAGTCGTTGAGGGAAAAGGAGGGTGGGACAGGTTTGACGCATGCTCTTTCCGCTGTCTGCACTTGATTTCTGCATGCTCTCGGCGATGAGACTCGAGGTGCTCAGCATCCTCCCAGATGCACTTCCTCTACTTAGGGCAGTCTGTGGCTAGGGACTCCCAGGTGTCAGTGGGGATGTTGCACTTTATCAGGGAGGCTTTGAGGGTGTCCTTGTAACGTTTCCTCTGCCCACCTTTGGCTCGTTCGCCATGAAGGCGTTCTGAGTAGAGCGCTAACTTTGGGAGTCTCGTGACGGCATGCGGACAATATGGCCTGCCCAGTGGAACTGATCAAGTATGGTCAGTGCTTCAGTGATGGGGATGTTGGCCTGGTTGAGGACGCTAATGTTGGTACATCTGTCCTCCCAGGGGATTTGTAGGATCTTGTGGAGACATCATTGGTGGTATTTCTCCAGGGACTTGAGGTGTCTACTGTACATGGGCCATGTCTCTGAGCCATACAGGAGGGCAGGTATTACTACAGCCCTGCAGACCATGAGCTTGGTGGCAGATTTGAGGGCCTGCTCTTCAAACACTCTTTTCCTCAGGCGGCCGAAGGTTGCACTGGTGCACTGGAGGTGGTGGAATCTCATCGTCAATGTCTGCTCTTGTTGATAAGAGACTCCCGCGGTATGGGAAATGGTCCATGTTGTCCAGGGCCGCGCCGTGGATCTTGATGACTGGGGGACAATGCTTTGCGGTGAGGACAGGCTGGCAGAGAACCTTTGTCTTACGGATCTTTAGCGTAAGGCCCATGCTTTTGTACGCCTCAGTAAATACGCCAACTATGTCCTGGAATTCAATCTCTGTCCGCATCGTCCGTGTACTGTAGCTCGAAGACAAAGTTTGGGGTGATCTTGGACCTGGCCTGGAGATGGCGAAGGTTGAACAGGTCCCCATTGGTTCTGTAGTTTAGTTCCACTCCAGCGGGGAGCTTGTTGACTGTGAGGTGGAGCATGGCAGCGAGGAAGATTGAGAAGAGGGTTGGGGCGATGACGCAGCCCTGCTTAACCCCGGTCCATACATGGATTGGGTCTGTAATTGATCCATTGGTAAGGATCACGGCCTGCATGTCATCGTGGAGCAGGCGGAGAATGTTGACGAACTTTTGGGGACATCCGAAACGGAGGAGAATGCTCCATAGACCCTCACAGTTGACAGTGTCAAAGGCCTTTGTAAGGTTGAAGAAGGTCATATATAAGGGCTGACGCTGTTCCTTGCATTTTTTCTGCAGCTGTCGCGCTGCAAAAATCATGTCCGTTGTGCCCCGCAGGGGACGAAATCTGCACTGTGACTCCGGGAGGAGCTCCTCCCGGTCACAGGGAGAAGACGGTTGAGGAGGACTCTAATGACGACTTTCCCAGTGGCTGATAGCAGGAGATTCCTCTTTGTCCCCTTTTTTAAAGATGGTCACAATCACTGCATCTCTGGGATCTCCCGGTATGCTCTCCTCCCTCCAGATGAGGGAGATGAGGTCATGTATTCGTGCCAACAGTGCCTCTCCACCATACTTCAGTGACTCAGCAGGGACTCCATCTGCTCCCGTAGCCTTGTTGTTCTTCAGCTGTTTTTCTACCTCGTGCAGTGTTGGGGTTTTACTGAGGTGGTAGCGGGTAGCATGCTGCAGGATGGAGTCGAGAACACTCGAGTCAAAGGCAGAGTCTCGATTGAGGAGATCCTTTAAGTGCTCCTTCCAGCGGGCCCTAACTGCCTCGGTGTCCATGATGAGTATTTCCCCGTCCTTGGCCAGCAGTAGGGTGGGGCCTTGGGAGTTTGGACCATGTGGTGCACAAGTCAGGAGTGTGATGGAATACTCTCCACTTGCCTGGATGAGTGCAGCTCCAACAACACTCAAGAAGCACGACACCATCGAGGACAAAGCAGCCTACTTGTTTTCCACATTATCCACTACCTTAAACATTCACTCCCCCCACCACTGCACACCGTGGCTGCAGTGTGTACCATCTACAAGATGAAGCAACTCGCCAAGCCTTCTTCAACGGCATCTCCCAAACCCGCAACCTCTACTACCTAGAAGGACAAGGGCAGCAGGTGCATGGGAACACCATCACCTCCATGTTCCCCTCCAAGTTACACAGCATCCTACATAGAAACATAGAAACATAGAAAATAGATGCAGGAGTAGGCCATTCGGCCCTTCTAGCCTGCACCACCATTCAATGAGTTCATGGCTGAACATGAAACTTCAGTACCCCATTCCTGCTTTCTCACCATACCCCTTGGTTCCCCTAGTAGTAAGGACTTCATCTAACTCCTTTTTGAATATATTTAGTGAATTGGCCTCAACAACTTTCTGTGGTAGAGAATTCCACAGGTTCACCACTCTCTGGGTGAAGAAATTTTTCCTCATCTCGGTCCTAAATGGCTTCCCCCTTATCCTTAGACTGTGTCCCCTGGTTCTGGACTTCCCCAACATTGGGAACATTCTTCCTGCATCTAACCTGTCTAACCCCGTCAGAATTTTAAACGTTTCTATGAGGTCCCCTCTCATTCTTCTGAACTCCAGTGAATACAAGCCCAGTTGATCCAGTCTTTCTTGATAGGTCAGTCCCGCCATCCCAGGAATCAGTCTGGTGAACCTTCGCTGCACTCCCTCAATAGCAAGAATATCCTTCCTCAGGTTAGGAGACCAAAACTGTACACAATACTCCAGGTGTGGCCTCACCAAGGCCCTGTACAATTGTAGCAACACCTCCCTGCCCCTGTACTCAAATCCCCTCGCTATGAAGGCCAACATGCCATTTGCTTTCTTAACCGCCTGCTGTACCTGCATGCCAACCTTCAATGACTGATGTACCATGACACCCAGGTCTCTTTGCACCTCCCCTTTTCCTAATCTGTCACCATTCAGATAATAGTCTGTCTCTCTGTTTTTACCACCAAAGTGGATAACCTCACATTTATCCACATTATACTTCATCTGCCATGCATTTGCCCACTCACCTAACCTATCCAAGTCGCTCTGCAGCCTCATAGCATCCTCCTCGCAGCTCACACTGCCACCCAACTTAGTGTCATCCGCAAATTTGGAGATACTACATTTAATCCCCTCGTCTAAATCATTAATGTACAGTGTAAACAGCTGGGGCCCCAGCACAGAACCTTGTGGTACCCCACTAGTCACTGCCTGCCATTCTGAAAAGTCCCCATTTACTCCTACTCTTTGCTTCCTGTCTGACAACCAGTTCTCAATCCATGTCAGCACACTACCCCCAATCCCATGTGCTTTAACTTTGCACATTAATCTCTTGTGTGGGACCTTGTCGAAAGCCTTCTGAAAGTCCAAATATACCACATCAACTGGTTCTCCCTTGTCCACTCTACTGGAAACATCCTCAAAAAATTCCAGAAGATTTGTCAAGCATGATTTCCCTTTCAAAAATCCATGCTGACTTGGACCTATCATATTACCTCTTTCCAAATGCACTGCTATGACATCCTTAATAATTGATTCCATCATTTTACCCACTACCGATGTCAGGCTGACCGGTCTATAATTCCCTGTTTTCTCTCTCCCTCCTTTTTTAAAAAGTGGGGTTACATTGGCTACCCTCCACTCCATAGGAACTGATCCAGAGTCAATGGAATGTTGGAAAATGACTGTCAATGCATCCACTATTTCCAAGGCCACCTCCTTAAGTACTCTGGGATGCAGTCCATCAGTCCCTGGGGATTTATCGGCCTTCAATCCCATCAATTTCCCCAACACAATTTCCCGACTAATAAGGATTTCCCTCAGTTCCTCCTCCTTACTAGACCCTCCGACCCCTTTTATATCCGGAAGGTTGTTTGTGTCCTCCTCAGTGAATACCGAACCAAAGTACTTGTTCAATTGGTCCGCCATTTCTTTGTTCCCCGTTATGACTTCCCCTGATTCTGACTGCAGGGGACCTACATTTGTCCTGACTTGGAATATATCACCGTTCCTTTATCATCGCTGGATCAAAATTCTGGAACTCCCTCCCGAACAGCACTGTAGGAGTACCTTCACCACACAGGCTGCAGTGGCTCAAGGCGGCGGCTCACCACCACCTTCTCAAGGGCAATTAGGGATGGGCAATAAATGCTGGTCTTGCCCGTGACACTCACATCCCATAAATGAATTTAAAAAATGACTGAATTGCAGCAATATTTCAACCTGCATTTAAATTTAATGGTGCATGCACGGGTTTCCCAGGCTTCCTGAAACTTGCCATTGAAACAAAGGTGAGAAAAGTGTCATGTATTCAACCAGCATTGTAACCCATGTATAATCTGACCTAAGTTGTACACTGTGAGAACAATGACCACTAGGTGGGAGACACTCCACACCTGGTCCTTCAGGTACAAAAGGGGAAGCTCCACCCACCTTCATCACTTGGAGTGCTAAGGAATAAAGGACAGGTCACAGACTGACCTTCTCTCAAGCATGGGCCTCGTGTGCATTTATACTGTATAGTAAGGATGTATCAAAAAGAATGGCAATTCATGGGGCTCATTAAAAGTCAGGTAAATACGGCAATAAATAGCCAGTGCTCACAGCTGCTTTCTTAGGTACTACTGGGAAAGGCTTTGTTGAGAGCACTTGCGGTGAGAGGTTCATTTCTGCATTTTATAAGTATTGAGTCTCAAGATCAGGATGTGTACTGCCATGGATGCCTTAGATTGGACCTTGGACAAGGAGCCAGATGACCAGCAGCAGCAGAAACAGCCTGCTGTGGAGAGGCCTGAAGCTGGTTAGCAGAGAGGGGAGCAGCAGAGGGGTTGAGTGCGCAGGAGGCATGACCTGTGCAACAGGGTGTACAGGTAGAGGCTCTTCCTTGTCCTCTCGGAAGAGCAGTGCTTCCGGAGGCTGAGGCTGTAATGCCAGGTGGTGACAGACATCTGCAGTCTCTAAAAGGGCTGCTCCCTGCTGGATCTTGTGGCCATGCATTACCAATGGCTGTCAAAGAGATCACCACCTTCAACTATTTTGCCTCTGGATCCATCCAGGGCTCTACTGGATGCACATTGAGGATCTCCCAGTCGACTGCATAAAAATGCATAAGGCTGGTCACTGATGGGTTGTTTGCCAGCGCTGACAATTATAGTAACTTCGCCTGTGATGATGCCAGTCAGAATGAGTGGGCATTCGGGTTAGTGTCTCTGGCTGGCTTCCCAGGTGTAGGCCGTCATTGTCTGCACACATGTGACACTCTATGCACTTCACTCCTCCAATCTGCTGGAGGTCAAAGATTATGTTTGCCATCCTCTTTAAGACACCAGACATGTCGGTATCCAGTGTCTGCATGGCCATGGTCAAGGCCTGTGATTGATGTTCCACGGAGTTGGCCACTCTATCCATGCAAGAAGACATCCTCGCAGTGTCCTGCTACATCAACCCACTCATGCTTGAGCTGGACTCCTCCATTTTCTCTGTTTCATGGACAGTGCACATGGAATCCAGCCTGTCAGTATATTGCAGATTTTCTACTGCCCCTCAATGATGTCCTTCGATGGACCCTGGGCTACAGCACCTATGTCCAGCTGAGCAGAGCTTGGAGGGACCTGCGCTCTCCAATGTGAACTCTCCACACCTGTTCCTGCCACCACCTCTGCTCTTGCTCACTTGTAAACAGGTGAAAACCCAACTATCTGTTTAACTGGACCTACTGAATGTGAGTATCTGAGCTGGTGCATGGTAAGCATGAGTCCTATGATATTTCACCCTCAGAAGGAATCAGCTCCTCTGAGGATTTGTCGCATGGGAGGTCCACTGATTGCTGCTGTACACATGAAGGCCCTGGCAGAGAGAAAGATGTGAATTAGTACTGGTAAGATATGAATGTTGTTAATTAGCATTATGAAGGTGATCATATTTCACTTGCTGTTGAAATAAAGTCAACATGACTAAGTGTTGTATGACATGTGGGTCACTGATATTTAATTCTGTTGCCAGGTAGCGGGGAGCTCCCAATCTCCCCATCTCCGATGGTTAGGGACGCCAAAACACCACTGATCTCCAGCGCTTCCTCGTCTGCTGCTGTTAACTGTGAAATCTGTGGAGTTCTCTCCTGCTCTCAATAGTGTTTTGTGCTCTCTTTGTTATATATGTGGACTTGTATTTACTCTGTACAGCCACCAGGGGGCTCATTCCCCGGAATCCCAAGGGATCCCATAATCCCTTGGGAGCACAGGTATTTAAGAAGGCTTCACAGGTTGGAGAGGAACTCTGGAGACCTGCAATAAAAGACTAAGGTCACACTTTACTTTGAGCTCACAGTGTTCAGTCTGACTCTTTCTCCATACACCACAACTGGCGACGAGATACAGATAGCGAACCCAAAGATGCAGAGAACAGTGGGCATCCTGGAGAAATTTTCGGAGGGAGATGATTGGGAAACTTTTGTGGAGCGACTCGACCAATACTTCGTGGCCAATGAGCTAGATGGGGAAGAGAGCGCTGCCAAATGAAGGGCGACCCTCCTCACTATCTGTGGGGCACCAACATATGGCCTCATGAAGAATCTGCTCACTCCAGCGAAACCCATGGAGAAATCGTACGACGATTTGTGCACACTGGTCCGAGAGCATTTGAACCCGAAGGAAAGCGTTCTGATGGCGAGGTACCGGTTCTACACCTACAAAAGGTCTGAAGGCCAGGAAGTGGCGAGTTACGTCGCCGAGCTAAGACACCTTGCACGACATTGTGAATTTGAAGGACATTTGGAGCACATGCTCAGAGACTTTTTCATGCTTGGCATTGGCCACGAAACCATACTTCGCAAACTTTTGACTGTAGAGACCCCAACCTTGAGTAAGGCCATAGCGATAGCCCAGGCGTTCATTGCTACCAGTGACAATACTAAGCAAATCTCTCAGCACAAAAATGCTGCTACTAGTACTGTGAACAAAGTGATGTTGTTTTCGAATCATAACGTACAGGGCAGATCACACACACCTGCAGCTACACGTCCGCAGATGTCTCAGAGTCCACCATCAAGGGTGATGAATGCAAGGCCATTAACACCTTGTTGGCGCTGCGGGGGTGATCATTGTTTCCATTCATGCCGATTCAAAGGATACGTTTGCAAGGACTGTGGAACAATGGGACACCTCCAACGAGTGTGCAGGCAAGCTGCTAAGCCTGTTAAACCTGCAAACCACCAGGTTGCAGAGGAGGATCACAACGAAACAGAGCCTCAGATAGAGGAGGCAAAGGTATATGGGGTACACACATTCACCACGAATTGTCCCCCGATAATGCTGAATGTTGAACTAAATGGACTCCCGGTGTCAATGGAGATGGACAGGGGCGCAAGCCAGCCCATCATGGGCAAAAAGACTTTTGAAAGGTTGCGGTACAACAAGACCTCAAGGACAGTCTTAACTCCAATTCGCACAAAACTAAGAACTTAAACAAAAGAAGTGATTCCTGTAATCGGCAGTGCTACCGTAAAGGTCTCCTACGATGGAGCGGTGCACAAGCTACCGCTCTGGGTGGTGCCAGGCGATGGTCCCACGCTGCTCGGCAGGAGCTGGCTGGGAAAGATACGTTGGAACTGGGATGACATCCAAGCGCTATTGCTCGCTGATGACACTTTGTGTGCCCAGGTCTTAAACAAATTTCCTTCACTGTTCGAACCAGGCATCGGGAAATTCCAAGGAGCAAAAGTGCAGATCCATCTAATTCCGGGGGCGAGACCCATCCATCACAAGGCGAGAGCAGTACCGTACATGATGAGAGAAAGGGTAGAGATCGAACTAGACCGGCTACAAAGAGAGGGCATCATCTCACCGATCGAGTTCAGCGAGTGGGCCAGTCCTATTGTCCTAGTCCTCAAGGGAGACGGCACCATCAGAATCGGTGACGATTACAAAGTAACTATCAATCGTTTCTCCCTGCAGGACCATATCCACCACCAAAAGCCGACGACCTTTTTGCAACACTGGTGGGAGGAAAGACGTTCATGAAGCTGGATCTGACTTCAGCCTACATGACGCAGGAACTGGAGGAATCATCGAAGGCTCTCACCTGCATCAACACGCACAAAGGTCTTTTTGTTTATCATAGATGTCCGTTTGGAATCCGATCAGTAGCAGTGATATTCCAGAGAAACATGGAAAGTTTACTGAAGTAGGTCCCGCACACGGTGGTCTTCCAGGACGACATCTTGGTCACAGGTCGAACACAGTCGAGCACCTGCAGAACCTGGAGGAGGTTCTTAGTCGACTCAACCGCGTGGGGCTCAGGTTAAAATGCTTGAAGTGCGTTTTCCTTGAGCCAGAAGTGGAGTTCCTGGGAAGGAGGATTGCGGCGGACGGCATCAGGCCCACCAACACGAAGACGGAGGCAATCGAGAATGCACCGAGGCCACAGACGGTGACGGAGCTGCGGTCGTTTCTGGGACTCTTGAACTACTTTGGTAACTTCTTACCAGGTCTCAGCACCCTGCTAGAACCACTGCATGTCTTACTATGAAAAGGGGGCAAATGGGTTTGGGGGAAAAGCCAAAAAAATGTCTTTGTAAAAGCGAGAAAATTGTTATGCTGAAACAAATTGCTGTGTTGTATGATCCATGTAAGCGTTTGGTACTAGCATGTGATGCGTCGTCATATGGCATGGGGTGTGTATTGCAACAAGCTAATGATTTCGGGAAACTGCAACTGGTTGCTTATGCATCCAAGACTGAGAGAGCCTACAGCATGATTGAAAAGGAAGCATTAGCGTGTGTCTATGGGGGTAAAGAAAATGCATCAATATCTGTTTGGGCTAAAATTCGAATTGGAAACTGACCATGACCATAAGCCATTTATATCCCTGTTTTCCGAGAGTAAAGGGATAAATACCAACGCATCGGCCCGCATCCAGAGATGGGCGCTCACATTGTCCACATACAACTACGCCATCCGCCACAGGCTAGGCACAGAAAACTGCGCCCATGCTCTCAGTAGGCTGCCATTGCCCACCACGGGGATGGAAATGACGCAGCCCGCAGATCTAGCCATGGTTATGGAAGCATTTGAGAGTGAGAAATCACCCGTTTCTGCCCGGCAGATCAAAACATGGACAAGCCAGGACCCCTTATTATCTCTAGTCAAAAGCTGTGTGCTTCACGGGAGTTGGTCCAGTGTCCCAGTGGAAATGCAGCAAGAAATAAAGCCATTCCAGCGATGCAAAGATGAAATATCTATACAGGCAGACTGCCTTCTGTGGGGCAATCGAGTAGTGGTCCCCAAGAAGGGCAGAGACACCTTCATCAATGACTTCCACAGTACCTACCCAGACATCGTAATGATGAAAGCAATAGCTGGATCCCACATGTGGTGGCCCAGTATCGATGCGGACTTAGAGTCCTACGTTCACAGATGTAATACATGCTCGCAGTTAAGCAATGTACCCAGGGAAGCGCCACTAAGTTTATGATCTTGGCCCTCCGAACCATGGTCGAGGGTACACGTCGACTATGCAGGCCCGTTCTTGGGTAAAATATTCCTTGTGGTTGTAGACGTGTACTCCAAGTGGATTGAATGTGAGATAATGTCGGCTCGCATGTCCGCTGCCACTACTGAAAGCCTGCGGGCCATGTTTGCCCTCACGGCTTACCCGATGCTCTGGTGAGCGACAACAGGCATGTTTTGCCAGTGCTTAGTTCAAAGAATTCATGACCCGTAACGGGATCAAACATGTCACATTTTCCCCGTTTAAACCAGCTTCCAATGGTCAGGCAGAGAGAGCAGTGCAAACCATCAAGCAAGGCTTGAAGAAGGTAACTGAAGGCTCACTGCAGACTCGCCTATCCCGAGTCCTGCTTAGCTACCGCACGAGACCCCACTCACTCACTGGGATCCCACCTGCTGAACTGCTCATGAAAAGAGCACTTAAGACAAGGCTCTCATTAGTTCACCCTGATCTGCATGAACAGGTAGAGAGCAGGCGGCTTCAACAAAGTGCATACCATGATAGCGCAAATGCGTCAGGCGAGATTGAAGTCAATGATCCTGTGTTTGTATTAAATTATGGACAAGGTCCCAAGTGGCTTCCCGGCACTGTCGTGGCCAAAGAGGGGAGCAGGGTGTTTCGGGCCAAACTTTCAAATGGACTCATTCACCGGAAACACTTGGACCAAATCAAACACAGATTCACGGACTACCCTGAGCAACCCACCTTGGACCCTACCTTTTTTGATCCCCCAACACACACACCAGTGGCAACCGACACCACGGTTGACCACGAAGCAGAACCCATCAGCCACAGCAGCCCTGCAGAGCCCAACACACCAGGCAGCCCAGCAAGGCCAGCTGCACAGCAGCCCAGCGAGGGCCCAACAAATGATTCAACAACACCAGCTTTCACACCGAGACGATCAACCAGGCTAAGAAGGGCTCCAGATCGACTCACATTGTAAATAGTTACCCTATTGATTTTGGGGGGGAATGTTGTTATGTATGTGGACTTGTATTTACTCTGTACAGCCACCAGAGGGCTCATTCCCCGGAGTCCCAAGGGATCCCATAATCCCTTGGGAGCACAGGTATTTAAGAAGGCTTCACAGGTTGGAGAGGCACTCTGGAGACCTGCAATAAAAGACTATGGTCACACTTTACTTTGAGCTCACAGTGTTCAGTCTGACTCTTTCTCCATACACACTCTTCTCCTGCATCGGGGGAAAGAACAGACCGAAGAGTGACTGTAATGGCATGTGTTCACCCGATGGATTCTGTGCATTTGGTGAAGGTGACTATCAGGGAGAGGTTTCAAATTACATCAGGATCAGGGTGAGGGCAGTGGTGGATAGATGGGGATGTGAGGAAGTGCAGAGAAAGAGAACGATGGGTACCAGGTGTGATGTAATGGAGTAGGCATGACAAGGCAGTGTGAGGGGGGAGGGTGATGTGCACAACAGAATGTATGTGAATGTGCAACTGTTTTCACTTTTCCTGATCTGGTTAACTCATTAAAGTGCTTCCTGCACTGAATCCAAGATCGTGGCACTGCAAAGTCCTTCTGCTACTGACCTCCAAGGCCACCTCCAGCCACGTCTCCTGTGACAGCAGTAGTTTTCTTCCTTCCATTGCTATGGAAGAGTGTCTCTCTCCAACCGTCACTGCCCCAGCAGTACATCAGTTGAGGCGTCTTTGATCCTTTGTGGATTCATTTTGCACAATTGCTGTTTCTATTTAATTTTTTGATAATGTTAAACATTATTAAGACTGTAATCCGGGCCAATATTTGCATAAACTCACATAATAAAGTGTATATGCATAATTTAGGATAGAAAATGTTTAATTTAAGTCTTAGATATACCCTTATGCTAATGCAAGCAGGCCCTATGCCTGCTTGTATCAACTGTAAGACTTACGTGGGCAATTGCTGGCCAGATGACCTGTCAGTGGGTATGTTGACACGCCACAAGTTCCGGATTTTGCGCATGCGCAAGCACTTGTGGAAATCCGGAATTTGTGGGGCATTTCAAAGGGAATAGGATGGCGTATTTCAGGCCATTTCCTCTCCTCAGCCCCATTTTCCACCTGGCAGAAAATCAACAATAGGAAAATCCAGGGATTTGAGCCCAGCCTTGGCTGGGAAATGATAATTTGTACATAAGTTGGACTTTTGGGACACCTGTTGGGTACTCTGGTAACAGAGAGGATCACCCGCGCACTGCCCATGGTGGACACTCACTCATCTTGGAACTATCTGGAGTGGCCTCTACAGTGAGGGGAAAAAATTCGTCACCAGCTGGTTTTAGAAGCATCCTTCCTGAGCATTTAGCTTCTACCCACTCATTTAAAATGCAGTGCTTAGAGCCCAGAAAGTGGTAAAAGTTGTCAACGCTGATCAAACACAAAACTATAATAATAATTACTGCCTTGAAGGCAAAAACGTCAGATAATTTATTGATGTTGTACACCTCACCTCTCCTGCAAATCTTAAAAAAATGCACAGATCAGTCAACGTATAAAAGAGCAAAAACATTGGTCAGTACCAGTAATTGGTAGCTTGCTCCTCGGCTGGGGATATTTGAGGGGCGGGGGCTAGATATTTGAGGGATGGAAGAAATTTGAGGGGGGGGGGGGGGGAAGAGATATTTGAGAGGGGGGGAATATTTGAGAGGGGGGGGGGAAGATATTTGAGAGGGGGCAAGATATTTGAGGGATGGAAGAAATTTGAGGGGTGTTAGATATTTAGGGGGGTAGATAATGGAGAGGGAAGAGACATTTGAGGGGAGTAGATATTTGGGGGGGAAGAGACATATTTGAGGGGGAAGAAATATTTGAGGGGGGTGGGGAGGGGAAGAGATATTGGGGGGGGGGGGAAATCAAGGATTGAGCAGCCCCTGCCTGAGCTGTTGCCGAGTTTGCGCAGGCGGAGGAAACCCCGGTCTCCAACCCGAATCCCCCCGCTAGGTCGGGGTCCTAGTGCGGGTTCTGTCGGGCGGTAAATGACAGACGGGTTCGCCACCTTGAGTGAGGCGCACAGTGGGCAGGTGAGCGACGAACACTGGGGTGGCCGTCTTTGTGCTGCTTGCACTCGCTGCCTTGGTGCTGCGGGCAGAGCCCGGGAGCGCGCGCCTAGCCTGGCTGGCTCGGGGACTGACAGCTCGCCCGTCCTCCCTCCCCAACCGCGCCGTCAACCTCTCCAACCGGCTGCATCCCTTCAATGGTCGGCTCCGGTCGCAGCCACCTTAAAAGAGTCACCAAAATATTTTTCTCCCTTTCCGCACTGCAAGGTAGGTTGCATGTTTGTAGAATCCGGCCTTTTGCAGTAACCATGCAGGCAGATAAACTGCGAGTGAATTAAATGATGAATCGGCGATAACTGCAAAAGCTTTTGTAGGTTCTAGAACATCTTTATTTATAATTAAACAACTATGCTTTTCCAAAGGAGAATGCATTGCAGTATTACCGATGTGCGTATGTATAATCTGTCCCACTTAATAATCAAGACTTGAGTCTGTATTCCCAATTGAGGCAATTTATGAATCAGCAAAAAAAATGTTGGGGAATTTGTTTAGCTTGCATCTGTTCTGCTGATGATGGAGCAGACACACTCACTGCAGGCTGTACCTGGGAACGTACTGAAATTCACTTAGCTTCCAGGCTATTTTCTCGAACTGAGGAGGTAATAATCTAAGTGAAATTCAAAAATATCATCCCACAACAGAAAATTAAAATAAACGGCACTGTCAGTGACCTGTGTAGAAGCAGCAATAGGCCAAATGTCCTGAGAATATAGGGGTTTCAACGCTGGACGGTTGATCAGGTGACATTCTGACCACGTGACATCTGCAACTGTTACTGCATTTATCCTCAAAGGTTGGGTCCCCTGTAGTTGAGCATTTTGCTGGTGGTTTTGCCCCAGCGGTACCCGTTGCCAATTCTGCTCAGAGGTATTGCTGGCTAGTTCATCACTTGATGTTATGGTACCTGATCATGTGACATCTGATCACATGACTTCTACAAATGTTTTTGCATTACCTTATACAGATTGGGTCCCCTGCAGTTCAGCATCTTCACTTGTGGTAGCACCTGTGTGCAAGAAGTTCTCAGAACCAGGAGGCAAAGAGGGAAAACCAAAGGTGGGAGAGCAGTTTGCAGAGGGGGAAACAAAAGTTGGGAGGAACATTGATTTCACCAGTAATTAATGATAACGCACTGAAATTGCACTGATAACCAGTACTCGTAACATTCAGATTCCTCTTATAACCAACAATAATACAATAAATTACTAAAAGTCTATATGTAACTGGTCGTAACAGGTGTAATGCTCTAATATCTTGCCTATAATAAGTCATAATCCTATAACCTGCTGATATTCACGCTGAAGTCATAACCTGAATCACCCTGCACTGTACCAGGTGTGCCACTTTTACCAGACCCGATCTCCCCCCCCCCCCCCCCCCCGCCCCCCCTCGCTATCTCCTTGCAGTCTGGTTTGGACTCCGGTTCTGCGTGAAGGTGACAACTCTGAACCTCAGTCAGAGCTAATCTGTATTTCGACTTCCCATGACAAAACCAGCCAGTACACACCAGCCTCAACCAAACCAAGAGATCGCATAAAGGGCAATGGGCTTGTGCTTGGGGCACTTCTCATAATGAACAATGAACTAAACTCGGCTCAAGCCAACATTTCTAAACCGCTCCCTGAGCTTGGACTCATTAAAGGAAAGTTTTCATAGAAATTACAACCCAAGAGGAGGCCACTTGGCCCCGGTGCTGGCATTCTCTCCTGTAACCCCATTTCCCCAGATCCTCTTGTATTCCTCCTTTTTAAATATTTATCTCCCCTTTTTAAATTAAGTTTTAATCTCTATCTCAATATCTACTTTTGGTGTCGGATCTCACGGTTTAATAGAACTCAGTTCAAGAACCTTCCTCCTCTTTCTGGCTTGGTTCTTCCAATGAAAATCCTTTGTTCTTGTTCTCTTGTTCCGCATTCACCCACCAGTGGAAACAATCTTTCACTATTTACCCACAGTAAGATCTCCAGGTTTCACTTACCCCTTTACTGTCTGCTCCTCTCTCTGTGCTGCAGAGCCTGCTCTGTAGGAAATTCTGGTCTCCACGCCCACCCCAAAACCATTTTCCTCCATGTTCAGCTTGAACCCCAATACCCCAAACTCCAATCCTCTGAACTCCAGTCCCCTTTTCTCCCAGACCTACGATTCCCTGATCCCCCATCTGCATTCTCTCTATCTCCTGCATCCCGGACCCTAATTTCCAGTCTCCTTCCCGATTCCCAAGCCCCCACCCCTGGACTCGGACCCCTGCAACGGTGGGGGTGGGGGTGTGATGTCATCAAGTTAGAAGCTTTTCTGTGGCGATGGTTGGTGAAGTCATGGAATATGGTGGTGCGGGGGGGTGATGGTTGGGTGGAGGGTGGGGGGTGGCGCTACTATGGTGAGAAATATAAAGTACGAAGATCTATTCCCCATTTCAGGATATTCCTGAGCAATCCGAGTAGGTTGGCAACCCAACATGCTTGAGTTTTATCTATATATAAAACTCATGGGTATGCACACACTTCAATTCCACAAATTATACTTCCTGTTGTCACAATTTTTGTTAATGCTTTTATAGCAATATGTAACATTGAAATGGCACATACTAAAATGTTATAGTAAATGATTTCTCAATGAAACAATGCATCACTCAAAATGTTTTTGGGAAAGAAATGTCTAGCCTTTTTACTCTGCAACTAATATTTTTAACATGTACTACATCGTGTTATAGAGTCTATAGCACAGACACAGGCCTTTTGGCCCAACTGGTCTATACCAGCGTTTATGTTCCACACAAGCCTCCTCCCATCCCTCTTCATCTAATTCTACCAGCATAACCTTCTATTCCTTTCTCCCTTATGTGCTTATCTAGCTTCCCCTTAAATGCACCTATTCTATTTGCCTCAACTACTCATTGTTGTAGCGCATTCCATATTCTTATCATTCTTTGGGTAAAGAAGTTTCTCTTGAATTCCCTCTTGGGTTTATGAGTGACTATCTTATTTAGGACCTCCAGTTTTGCACTCATCCACAAGTGGAAACATTTTCTCTATGTCTACCCTATCAAACTCTTTTATAATCTTAAAGATCTCTATCAGGTCGCCCCTCAGCCGTCTCTTTTCTTGAGAAAAGAGTCTCAGTCTGCTCAGCCTTTCCTGATAAGTATATCCTCTGACTTCTAGTATCATACTTGTGAATATTTTTTGTATCTTCTCCAATGCCTCACCAACAGGGACCTGAGTACACAGAAATCTAGGCTGACACTCCTGTGCGGTCCTGAGGGAGTACTGCACTGTCAGAGGTGCCCTCTTTCGGATGAGACGTTAAACCGAGGCCCTGTCTGCTCCCTCAAGTGCACATAAAAGATCCCATGGCACTATTTCGAAGAAGAGCAGGAGAGTTATCCCCGGTGTCCTGGCCAATATTTGTCCCTCAATCAACGTAACAAAAAAACAGATTATCTGGTCATTATTACATTGCTGTTTGTGGGAGTTTGCTTGTGTGTAAATTGGCTGCTGTGTTTCCCACAGTACAACGTTGACTACACTCCAAAAATAGGACGTGCTTAATTGTACTGCCAAAATGGGTGCCATAATCCACCCTTTGTCTATGATTGGTCCCCTTGGTGGATAAGCCACAGCCTGAAATATCACAGGAATGTGTAACTGGAACAGCCCATCGCAGTTTCACTGACTTTGCAAATTGTAACTCGATCCACTTTGACTCCCTGAAGCGACAGAGGACAAAGCTCCCCAGAAGACAGCAAGGGCCAGCCCAAGTGCCTTACCCCAGTCCAAGTGCATGTCTCCCTGCTCCCTCCACCGTAGGTGGGGCATTGTGTATGGATTGTTAACAGATTTATTGAGTATGAAGTGAATAGTGACAGTGTCGTGACTTCTGAATATCATCCACTCCCACTCCATGTTAGAAATCTCCCCCCCCGCCCCAGCTGCTCTCTCTCCCCCCCCCCTCCACCAGCTGCTCTCTCTCACCCCCCCCGCCTTAGCTGCTCTCTTTCCACCCCCCCCCCAAGCCCCAGCCACACTCTTTCCCCCCCCACCCCCCCCCCCAAGCCCCAGCTGCACTCTCTTCCCCCCGCCCCCGGCCGCTCTCTTCTTCCCCCCCGCCCCAGCCGCTCTCTTTCTTCCCCCCCCCCCCCAGCCGCTCTCTTTCCCCCAGCCCCCCCCAGCCGCTCTCTTTCCCCCCCCCCCCCCCAGCCGCTCTCTTCCCCCCCCCCCCAGCCGCTCTCTTCCCCCCCCCCAGCCGCTCTCTTCCCCCCCCCCCCCCCAGCCGCTCTCTTCCCCCCCCCCCAGCCGCTCTCTTTCCCCCCCCCAGCCGCTCTCTTTCCCCCCCCCCCAGCCGCTCTCTTTTTCCCCCCCCAGCCGCTCTCTTCCTCCCCCGCCCCAGCCGCACTCTCTTTCCCCGCCCCCCCCCCAGCCGCTCTCTTTTCTCTCCCCCCCCCCCCCCCAGCCGCTCTCTTCCCCCCACCCCCCCCCCCAGCCGCTCTCTTCCCCCCACCCCCCCCCAGCCGCTCTCTTCCCCCCACCCCCCCCAGCCGCTCTCTTTTTTTCCCCCCCCAGCCGCTCTCTTTTCTGCTCCCCCCCCCCCAGCCGCTCTCTTCCCCCCCCCCCAGCCGCTCCCTTCCCCCCCAGCCGCTCTCTTTCTCTTCCCCCCCCCCCCCAGCCGCTCTCTTCCCCTTCCCCCCCCAGCCGCTCTCTTCCCCTTCCCCCCCCAGCCGCTCTCTTCCCCTTCCCCCCCCAGCCGCTCTCTTTCCGCCCCCCCCAGCCGCTCTCTTCCCGCCCCCCCCCCAGCCGCTCTCTTCCCGCCACAGCCGCTCTCTTCCCCCCCCCTCCCCCCCAGCCACTCTCTTCCCCCCCCTCCTCCCCAGCCACTCTCTTCCCCCCCTCCCCCCAGCCGCTCTCTTTCCCCCCCCAGGCGCTCTCTTCCCCCCCTCCCCCCCAGCCGCTCTCTTCCCCCCCTCCCCCCCAGCCGCTCTCTTCCCCCCCTCCCCCCCAGCCGCTCTCTTCCCCCCCTCCCCCCCAGCCGCTCTCTTCCCCCCCTCCCCCCCAGCCGCTCTCTTCCCCCCCTCCCCCCCAGCCGCTCTCTTCCCCCCCTCCCCCCCAGCCGCTCTCGTCCCCCCCTCCCCCCCAGCCGCTCTCGTCCCCCCCTCCCCCCCAGCCGCTCTCGTCCCCCCCTCCCCCCCAGCCGCTCTCGTCCCCCCCTCCCCCCCAGCCGCTCTCGTCCCCCCCTCCCCCCCAGCCGCTCTCGTCCCCCCCTCCCGCAGCCGCTCTCTTCCCCCCCCCCCCGCAGCCGCTCTTTCCCCCCCCCAGCCGCTCTCTTCCCCCCCCCCACCCCCGCCGCTCTCTTCCCCCCCCCCACCCCGCCGCTCTCTCCCCCCGCCCCCACCCCCGCCGCTCTCTTCCCCCCCCCCACCCCCGCCGCTCTCTTTCCCCCCCCCACCCCCGCCGCTCTCTTCCCCCCCCCCCCACCCCCGCCGCTCTCTTCCCCCGCCCCCCAGCCCGCCCGCCTCTCTCTCCCCCCACCGCTCTCTTTTCCCCCCCCCCCCCCCCGCCGCTCGCTTCCCCCCCCCCCCCCCCCCCCCGCCGTTCTCTTCCCCCCCCGCCCGCTCTCTTCCCCCTCCCCCGCCGCTCTCTTTCCCGTCCCCCCGGCCGCTCTCTTTTCCCCCCCCCCCCGACCGCTCTCTTTCCCCCCCCCCCCGACCGCTCTCTTCCCCCCCCCCGCCGCTCTCTTTCCCCCCCCCCCCGCCGCTCTCTTTCCCCCCCCCCCAGCCGCTCTCTTCCCCCCCCCCCAGCCGCTCTCTTCCCCCCCTCCAGCCGCTCTCTTCCCCCCCCCCCCCAGCCGCTCTCTTCCCCCCCCCCCAGCCGCTCTCTTTCCCCCTCCCGCCGCTCTCTTCCCTCCCCCCCCCCCCCCGCCGCTCTCTTCCCTCCCCCCCCCGCCGCTCTCTTCCCTCCCCCCCCGCCGCTCGCTTCCCTCCCCCCCGCCGCTCGCTTCCCTCCCCCGCCCCGCCGCTCTCTTCCCTCCCCCCCGCCGCTCTCTTCCCTCCCCCCCCCCGCCGCTCTCTTCCCTCCCCCCCCCCCCCGCTCTCTTCCCTCCCCCCCCCCCGCTCTCTTCCCTCCCCCCCCCCCGCCGCTCTCTTCCCTCCCCCCCCCCGCCGCTCTCTTCCCTCCCCTCCCCCCCTGCCGCTCTCTTCCCTCCCCCCCCCCCCCCCCGCCGCTCTCTTCCACTTCCCCCCCCCCCCCCGCCGCTCTCTTCCACTTCCCCCCCCCCCCGCCGCTCTCTTCCACTTCCCCCCCCCCGCCACTCTCTTCTCTCCCCCCAGCCCCCCTCTCTTCTCTCCCCCCAGCCCCCCTCTCTTCCCCCCCCCCAGCCCCCCTCTCTCTCCCCCCCCACCAGCCCCCCTCTCTCTCCCCCCCCCCCCAGCCCCCCTCTCTCTCACCCTCCCCAGCCCCCCTCTCTCTCACCCTCCCCAGCCCTCCTCTCTCTCACCCCCCCAGCCCCCCTCTCTCTCGCCCCCTAGCCCCCCTTTCTCCCTCCCCCCAGCCCCCCTCCCTTTCTCCCTCCCCCCAGCCCCCCTCCCTTTCTCCCTCCCCCCAGCCCCCCTCCCTCTCTCCCTCCCCCCAGCCCCCCTCCCTCTCTCCCTCCCCCCAGCCCACCTCCCTCTCTCCTTCCCCCCAGCCCACCTCCCTCTCTCCTTCCCCCCAGCCCCCCTCCCTCTCTCCCCTGCCTCTCTCTTCCCCCCCCCCAGCCTCTCTCTTCCCCCCCCCCAGCCTCTCTCTTCCCCCCCCCAGCCTCTCTCTTCCCCCCCCCCAGCCTCTCTCTTCCCCCCCCAGCCTCTCTCTTCCCCCCCCCCAGCCTCTCTCTTCCCCCCCCCCCAGCCTCTCTCTTCCCCCCCCCCCAGCCTCTCTCTTCCCCCCCCCCAGCCTCTCTCTTCCCCCCCCCAGCCTCTCTCTTCCCCCCCCCAGCCTCTCTCTTCCCCCCCCAGCCTCTCTCTTCCCCCCCCCAGCCTCTCGCTTCCCCCCCCCCAGCCTCTCTCTTCCCCCTCCCCCCAGCCTCTCTCTTCCCCCTCCCCCCAGCCTCTCTCTTCCCCCCCCCCAGCCTCTCTCTCTTTCCCCCCCCCCCAGCCTCTCTCTCTTTCCCCCCCCCCCCAGCCTCTCTCTCTTCCCCCCCCCCCAGCCTCTCTCTTCCCCCCCCCCCCAGCCTCTCTCTTCCCCCCCCGCCCAGCCTCTCTCTCCCCCCCCCCCCCGCAGCCTCTCTCTTCCCTCCCTCCCCAGCCTCTCTCTTCCCCCCCACCCCCCAGCCTCTCCCTCCCCCACCCCCCAGCCTCTCTCTTCCCTCCCTCCCCTGCCTCTCTCTTCCCCCCCACCCCCCAGCATCTCCTTCCCCCACACCCCAGCCTCTCTCTCTCCCCCCCCCAGCCTCTCCCTCCCCCACCCCCCAGCCTCTCTCTTCCCTCCCTCCCCAGCCTCTCTCTTCCCCCCCACCCCCCAGCATCTCCTTCCCCCACACCCCAGCCTCTCTCTCTCCCCCCCCCCCAGCCTCTCTCTCTCCCCCCCCCCCCAGCCTCTCTCTCCCCCCCCCCCAGCCTCTCTCTCCCCCCCCCCCCAGCCTCTCTCTCTCCCCCCCCCAGCCTCTCTCCCCCCCCAGCCTCTCTTCCCCCCCCCCAGCCTCTCTCTCCCCCCCCCCCCAGCCTCTCTCTCCCCCCCCCCCCCAGCCTCTCTTCCCCCCCCCCCCCCAGCCTCTCTCTCTCTCCCCCCAGCCTCTCTCTCTCTCCCCCCAGCCTCTCTCTCTTTCCTCCCAACCTCTGTCGCTCACCCCTCCAGCCTCTGTCGCTCATCCCCCCCAGCTTTTCTTGCTCACAGCCCTCCCCCCCACCTCCAGCCTCTCTCACTCTCCCCCCAGTCTCTCTCTCGCTCTCGACCCCACGCCGGCTGGGGGTGGAGAGAGTCGGAACCTTAGGTCCCAGCTTCTCAGCACCACGTGGAGGGAATGATTCGGGCCTGGGGGGGTGGGGGGGGGCAGAGCTTGACAGGGGGTGGACAGATGCCTGTCTGTCAAAAAAAATGCTGTACAAATAGTCACATCGACAAAAATACTTCATTGGCTGTTAAAGGGCTTTGAGACGTCAGGTGGATGTGAAAAACGCTATAAAAATCCAAGTCTTTCTTCCTATACTCTTTTTATAATCTGGAGACTAGAACTCTATACAAGTTTAACATAACTTCTCTGCTTTTCAATTTTATCCCTCTAAAATTTTTTTAATGACCTTATTAATCTATGTCACTACTTTTAGTGATTTGTGAATGTGTACCTCTAGATCCCTTTGTTCCTCTACCCCATTTAGACTCTTATTATCCAAGCAATATGTGACATCTTTATTCTTCCTACCAAAATGCACCAACTCACATTTACCTATCTTGAAATTCAATGTCTTCCCATATTTTGTTGCATTCTTCCTCAATATTATCTCTCCCGTCCCACCAATTTGATGGTGTCTGTAAACTTTGAAATTTTACTTCCAATTCCCGAGTCCAAAATCGTTTCTGTACATTGTGAACAACAGTGGTATCAGCACCGATCCCTGTGGAACACCACTTCCTACATTTTGCCAGTCTGAGTAGCTACCCTTAACCCCTACTCTCTGTTTTATGTTTTGTAGCCAACTTGCTTTCCATTCTGCTACTTGTCTCCTGACTGCACCTTCATCATGAGTCTACTATACGGTGTCTTTATCAAGGATCTTTTGAAAATCCAAATCTGTCACATCTACTACTTTTGCCTTGTCGACTCTTCCTATTACTTCTTCAAAGAATTCAATACGGTTGGCCAAGCATGTCCTTCCCTTTTGAAATCCATGCTGATTACTCTTTATTATGGTATTATATTTTTGGTGTTTTACTATATGTTTCTGTGTTACGTCTTTGAGTAAAGATTCCATTACCTTTCAAGTCCCACTCCAATCTAGGCTGACACTCCAGTGCAATACTGAGGGAGGGCTGCACTGTTGGAGCTGCTGTGTGGAGAGAGAAACAAGGTCAGAACTGGAAGGAGTTAGAGATTTAACAGTTTATAAGCAAATTCACAGCCAGGAAAAAAGCGGGTGTGGGTAGAGGGTAGAACAAAGGGCAAGGTCTGTGATAGGGTGAAGGGCAGGCGTGATTAAAGACAAAAGGGATGTTGATGAAACACAAAAGAGGGTGGTCACGGGACAAATAAAGAAACAAAAGATGGGTCTAGAGGTGGTATCAATGAAAACAACAGAACCATTACCAGCATCTGTTGTTGGAGAAAGTAGTCATGGTGGTTATAATCTAAAGCTGTTGAACTAAATGTTGAGGCTGGAAGGCTGTAAAGTGGTTAATCGAAAAATAATATGCTGTTCATCGAGCATCATTGAAACAAAGCAGGAGGCCAAGGACAAAGAGGTCAGAGTGAAAGTGGGATGGAGAATTAAAGTGGTAAGCGATGGGAAGCTTGGTCGCGCTTGCGGATTGAACGGAGGTGTTCAGCAAAGCGATCATCCAATCTGCATGTGGCCTCGCCAAAGTAGACTACATTGTGAGCAGTGAATGAAGTATACTAAATTGAAAGAAGTACAAGTAAATCGCTGTTTCACCTGGAAGGAATGCTTGGGGTCCTGGACGGTGGTAAGGGAGGAGGTAAAAGAGCAAGTGTTGCATGTCCTGCAGTTGTACCGGGACGTGCTGTGGAAAGCAGAGCGGGTGTTGGGAAGTGATGGAAGAGTGATGGTGCCACAAAGGGAACTTTGGAATTATCACCCGATTATTATCTGTGTTTTAGTGAAAGTTAGAAGATGTAGACAATCTAATAACCAACACCTGCGAGGCAGAGACGGAGAGAAAGAGACACATACACACGGGGAAAACAATTTCTGAGGCCCTGTACCTTGCAAATAGAAAGTTGCTGACTGCAAAATCATGGGCACATTGCCTATTATTTTCCTTCCGGTAATGTCAATGGCAGCATAACATGAGCAAAGCATCTATAATATTCCAATAAGTTGCCTGTGCATGCATAGACCCGTGGAAAGTTCTGCCCACAGCATCTTTCCTGATCTTAATGGAGTTCTTTATTTTTAAAGAAAGACAAGTGAGTTGCATTTTGAAAGCAAACAAAATCTCAAATTATCCTTTAATTATAATCTGTTGTTTGGAATTGTGAACATTCTAATTGCTGATACCTGTCGGTTCAGAGAGGGAGAGGCAGAGTGAGACAAGCACACAGGTACACTCCAAGCAACCAGTCACAAAACATCAAATTTAGTGTTTGCCGGGATCTCTTGGAAAGCTATAAAGGGTGGTTGGCAGTGGGGGCAAAGGAATAGAAATCACGATCGGATGGTAAGATGGCAGTAGGCCTCCTTATCCCATTGTCCCACTATTTCTGTTGCGAGGACGAGTTCATTCAAGATATTTTTCTAGATCAGTATCTATTTTAGATCTAGTATTGTGCAATGAGACACAGTTAATTAATAACTTTGTAGTAAAGGAGCCTCTGGAGAAGAGTGAGCATAATATGATAGAATTTTATATGTTTGAGTGTTTGAGAGTGATTTAGTTAGGTCTGAAACTAAGGTCTTAAATCTGAACAAAGCAAACTACATAGATATGAGGGGTGAGTTGGCTAAGATAGATTGGGAAACTAGATTAAAAGATATGATGGTAGATAAGCAATGGAAAACTTAAAAAAAAATCATTCTTAACTGACAACAAACATACATTTCCTTAAGGTATAAAAACCCTATGGGAAACGTGGTTCAATGGTGGGCAACAAGAGAAGTTAAAGATAGTATTGGATTGAAAGAAGTGGCTTATAATGTTGCCAAAGAAAAAGAGTAACAAGCCTGAGGATTGGGAGAATTATAGAATTCAGCAAACGATGACTAAGAATTTGATAGAGAGAAAGTAGAATACGAGAGTAAACTAGCAAGAGACATAAAAACAGATTGTTTTAGCTTCTATAGGTACATAAAAAGAAAGAGATTAGCGAAAGTAAACCTTGGGTCCCTTACAGCAGAGACAGGAGAAATTATCATGGGGAATAAAGGAATGGCAGAGACATTAAACAAATACTTTGTATCTATCTTCACGGAAGAAGCCACAAAAAACATTCTGGAAATAGTGGGGAACCAAGGGTCTAGTGAGAATGAGGAACTTAAAGAAATTAGTATTAGTAAACAAATAGTACTGGAGAAATTAATGGGACTAATATCCAACAAATAAGGGAATTTGCTAAGTATCTGAAAGAAAAAAATTTTCAGGGCTACGGGGAAAGGGCGGGGATGTGGGACTAACTGAGGTACTCTTGCAGAGAGCCGGCACGGGCTCGACGGGCCGAATGGCTTTCCCTGCTGTAACCATTCTATGATTCTATGAAATCCCCTGGACCTCATGGCCTACATCCCAGGGTTTTAAAAGAAATAACTACAGAGATAGTCAATACAATGGTTTTGATCTTCCAGAATTCCCTAGATTCTAGAATGGTCCCCGCAGATTGGAAGGTAGAAAATGTAACCCCGCTAATCAAGAATGGAAGGAACACAGAGAACTATAGATCAGTTAGCCTTAGTAGTCGGATAAATACGAGAATATTATTAGGGACGTAACAGGACACTTAGAAAATCATAATGTAATTGGGCAGAGTCAGTACAGATTTATGAAAGGGAAATCATGTTTATTAATTCTGATAGAGTTTTTCAAGTTGTAACTAGCAAGATAGATAAGGGGATGTAGTGTATTTGGATTTTCATAAAGCATTCGATAAGGTGCCACAGAAAATTAAACAAAATGGTTATTAAACAAAATTAGGGCTCATGGATTGGGGGTAATATTAGCATAGATTGAGGATTGGTTAATGGACAAAAAAGAGAGAGTAGGAATAAACTGGACGTTTTTGGGTTGGCAAACTGTAACTAGTGGGGTTCTGCAAGGATCGGTGCTTGGGACTCAGCTATTTACAACATATATCAATGACTTGTATCGGGGAACTGAGTGTCCAGATTTGCTGACGATACAAAGCCAGATGAGAAAATAAGTTGTGAGGAGGACGCAAAGAGTCTGCAAAGGGATATAGACAGGTTAAGTGAGTAGGCAAGAACATGGCAGATGGAATATAAGAACATAAGAAATAGGAGTAGGAGCCCCTTATTCTGAGACTATAACCCCTAGTTTTAGTTTCCCCTATGAGTGGAACTATCCTCTCTGCAACCACCTTGTTGAGCCCCCTCATTATCTTATATGTTTCGATAAGATCATCTCTCATTCTTCTGAACTCCAATGAGCATAGGCCCAACTTACTCAACCTATCTTCATAAGTCAACGCCCTCATCTCTGGAATCAACCTAGTGAACCTTCTCTGAACAGCCTTCAATGCAAGTATATCCTTCCTCAAATACGGAGACCAAAACTGCATGCAATACTCCAGGTGTGGCCTCACCAATACCCTGTACAGTTGTAGCAGGACTTTGCTGCTTTAATACTCCCTTGCAATAAAGGCCAACATTCCATTTGGCTTCCTGATTACTTGCTGTACCTGCATACTCACTTTGTGTGTTTCATGCACAAGAACTCCCAGGTCCCTCTGTACTTCAGCACTTTGCAATTTTTCTCCATTTAAATTATAATTTTCTTTTCTATTTTTTCTGCCAAAGTGGATAACCTCACATTTTCCCACATTATACTCCATGTGCCAAATGTTTGCCCATTCACTTAGCCTGTCTATATCCCTTTGCAGATTTTTTGTGTCTTCCTCACAACTTGCTTTCCCACCCATCTTTGAATCATCAGCAAACTTGGCTATATTACACTAGGTCCCTTCATCCAAGTCATTAATATAGATTGTAAATAGTTGAGGCCCCAGCACCTATCCCTGCGGCACTCCACTAGTTACTGTTTGTCAATCGGAAAATGATCCATTTATCCTGACTCTCTGTTTTCTGTTAGACAGTCAATCCTCTATTCATGTTAATATATTACCCACAATCCTGTGAACTTTTATCTTGTGCATAACCTGTTATGTGGCACCTTATCGAACGCCTTCTGGAAATCCAAATACACCACATCCACTGGTTCCCACTTATCAACCCTGCTCTTTACATCCTCAAAGAACTCTAGCAAATTTGGCAAGCATGATTTCCCTTTCATAAAGCCATGCTGACTCTGCTTGATTGAACTATGCTTTTCCAAATGTCCCGCTACTGCTTCCTTAATAATGGACTCCAGCATTTTGCCAACGACAGATGTTAGGCTAACTGATCTGTAGTTTTCTGCTTTTTGTCTGCCTCCTTTTTTAAATGTGAAGAAATATGAAATTATCCACTTTGGCAGGAAAAGTAGAAAAGCAGAATATTTTTTAAATGGCGAGAGACTGATTCCTGGGATGGTGCGAATTGTCTTACGAGGAGAGATTGAGCAGACTAGGCCTATATTGAGGTGTGATCTCATTGAAACGTATAAAATTCTTAACGGGTTGACAGGGTAGATGCTGAGAGGATGTTTCTCCTGGCTGAGATTCTACAACTCAGAAGTCTCAGCCTCAGAATAAGAGATTGGCTATTATTCTGAGATGAGGACACATTTCTTCACTCAAAGGGTTGTTGAGTGTTGTTGGAGCTGCACTGATCCAGACAAGTTGAGTATTCCACCTCACTCCTGACTTGTGCCTTGTAGATGGCAGAGGTAAGTCACTTATCGCAGAATACCCAGCCTCTGACCTGCTCTTGTAGCCGCAGTATTTATGTGGCTGGTCTAGTTACATTTCTGGTCAATTGTGACGCCCCAGGATGTTGATGGGGGGTTAGACAATGATAGTGCTGTTGAATATCAAGGCAGGTGGTTAGACTCTCTCGTGTTGGAGATGGTCATTTCCTGGCATTTGTGTGGCACAAATGTTACTTGCCACTTATCAGCCCAAGGCTGGATATTGTTCGGCTCTTGCTGCATGCAGACACAGACTATTTCATTATCTGAGGAATTGCGAATGGAGCTGAACACATGATTTGCCTTTTCTATTTTTCTCACTTTTCTTGCACTTTGCCTTACTTCTCCTCTTCTCCTGGACTGGGTTTGCTTGTGGTTGTCCTGAACACCATTCTGCTCATTTCTGTACCATTTTCTGCTTTGCAGTCAGCCTTCTTGATCAACATCTGTTTACCTTGCATTGGCGCCCTGTCCTTCAGTGGCCTTTGGTTCAAGCTCCACTTGCTCCTAGCCCATTCTCTGCTCATTCAGTGGCTTACTGACCTCTCAAGCCCCATGCCGACTTCCTCATTGAGATATCGTACCCTCCCTTAGCTTTTGCATGGAGCAGATCCTTATCCTATGTAACTCAAACCTATGCCTTAAATGTCCCTAGTGCCCTCGCCTCATAATTATATGCGTTCTTATCCTCACTTATGTTTATTCTTCATGTATTCCATTCTGTCATATCCAAATGCAAAGCTTTCATCTCCGCTTTCTTGTTTCTTTACCTATGACCACCCGCTTGATCTTGCTATTTATAGTGGGCTCTGTATCTGATCACTTCCTTGTCTCCCTTACTAGCCACATTCCTTCACCTCTTCCACCCAATTTGATTACCATTACAAATTCTGTCTACTCCTTCTCAAATACAGTCCAATCTTTGCTCCCTTAAGTCAGAAAGGTGTGAATTCTAATGGACCTGGTGTAGAACTGGCCTTGTCATCAATCAGCCATCAATGGCTTGACCATATCGCAATTTACCGTGCCTTGTTCTCTCTCCCAAAACTGCCTGCTATTTCAAAATCATTGAGGGCATGAACAATTCTAGGATCCTCTGCTGCACAACTAACTGCACCTCCTCATGCTTCAGGATCTGGGTGCTTTTTCGTCACTGGCTCAGGGGAGAGTGGCTAGCTGGGCAAGGTGCACAAGATCTCTTTCACCTTGTCCAGAATTGTGTTGATTACTAATTGAACAAAAATACAGTGATGCCCACTTAAAGGCACATCATTTTTACCAATTTTGGGTCATTCCCTCTAGAACAACACCACATCGGCCACAAAGAAACCCAAACTACATCTCCATCCTGTCGACCGCCTCATTAATTTAATAGTACAGGCACAGTATAAAAATAAAGGCCTGGAATTTCTGTGCAGGTTCCTTTGTGCTCCCGATGTTGCAGTGTGAAATCAGTAGAATCTGAATGGAACTTCAGGATGAAAATGTTATTTTCAGTCTGTAGCATTGTGGGTTCCAATAAGTCCTGCTTTGGAATATCCTGAGAATTTGCTATATAAATGCAAGTTCTTTCTTTCTAAGACCGAATCATGGTTTGTTCTTCCGTATTTTACACGTATGTAACTTTTTTCCTTCTCATTAATTCTTTTCTATTGGGGTTTTTACTCTTTCTTTAAAAAAACCCCAATTACAAATGTCTAGTACAGAATTTGTGACTTCTGCAAAGTCCTAACCTGTTTCAATCCCCAGCCCTCCCTGCAGTTCTGTGAATGATAAATGAACATGCTTTTAGCATTCCTGTCATTGACAGATCATTTCAGTTATTATTTTTGAGGGATGCAGAATGTTGGGTTTTTCTACAACAGAATCAAAGAGAATTTTATATGATTCCTTAATATTTTTTGAGAGGAAAAATAGGTCATTTGAGTAATACTGAGAGCTTCCAGCAAACTCGGCATGCCAGTTAAATGGATTGTTTTCCTTTGTCATATTCTGTGATACCATGGACTGGATTTTACCAACCTTGGTGGGTTCGTGGCGGGCGACGTTGGTTGCGGGTCCCGGCCCCACTGCTGCCTCCAGCTCGCTGTCCAAAATGATTTCCCCTTGATTGGGCTTGTTAAGCCTGCCCAGTGCATTTGCCGGCAAATTGAAGGAAGCGGGTCTGATGATGTCACTTGATGACGCATCATCAGCCAGTTTCTTTAAAGGGACCATGCACAAATTTAGTTTGACAGTTGTGCTGTTAGTGTTCTACATGTGTGCAGCAGAGCTGGTCTTCAGTTGGCTTGGTTAATCCTTGCCACTGGACCAAGATCTAGCTCTGTCAAGCCCGTGTGGTGGCTGGTGTGCACGCACAGGCATCTTCCACCCTTCAAGATGTAGTTCGGGATCTGGAATATTAGTTTGGGATCTGGAACATTGAAACACCTGTGAACTCATCCCTTTTTGGCATGGAAGCAAGTCATCCTCACTTCGAGGGACTGCCTATGACGGTGATGATAGTGCTCTGCAGCATTGAGGTGCTGCAAACACTGACAAGCACTGCACAGAGGTGCAGGGCTGCACCCAGGCTCTCCCATAACTCCCTCCATGTGCTTGTGGAGAGAGTCATAGCATGCAGAGAGGTTCTCTTTCCTTTCAATGGGCGGAACAGACCTCCCCAGAAAACCATTGCAGCCTGGTTGCATATTGCACAGGAGGACACAAGCAGGGATGTTGTCAGGAGGATCAGGCTGCAGTGGCGCAAACCTTTCAATAATCTTAGTATTTCATGAAACATTACTGCAAAGCCACACTCAACCTCATCTGCTGTGCCACTCATCACATCCACGTTACTCTGTCTTCTCTACCCTACTCCTGCACATCCTTACTCACACCAACTTACCTTGCACCTCCACCCATCCCTCTTTATCTACATTATCACTTCCCCATCTCACTAGCCACCTCTTACACTCACTCTCATCCTAGTGCAATCATACCAACTAACAACACACAAGGATAGGAACTTGGATGTTTTATGCAATGTTCATGTAGAGTTTCTGTTAATGTGGTGTCAAACATTGAAACCTTTATTTTCAACACTTTGCGTTCTTGGACAGATTTGTGTGCACATTTGGAAGTAACTTAGTGAGTTGCTATGAATGGCGAGACGTAATAATACCCCCCACAATGGTGATGAGTGTGAAAGGAATGGCTTGGATATTGGGATGCTTTGTGGTGCCAACCTGGCGCATCATGTGGCAGCCAGTGTATAAGGCATCAAGTGAAGTAAATATGGCCATGGTGAGGCCATCCCTGGCCTCCCAGGCAGCAATGTGGTCAGCTACTGATGCCCTGTGTCCTGTGCAGCATCAGTTGATTGTGGAGAAGGTTGTTGGTGCTGCTGGTGTTGGGGCTGATCGTGGTGGAATTCTGAAGACCAAGGTGAGATAGTTTCAAGAGCACCGATGCTGATGGAATAGATGGCAGGTGAACTTGAGATGACAGAAATGATCTGCCAATGGTGAGAAAGGTTGTTCTAATGAGGTGACACTGGATAGAGAATTACTACAAACACTTGCAACCTGCATAAAGCTCAATCTGTCTTCCAAATGCAGTAAGCAACCGCTTCTGAGCTTGGAAAGTGAACAGCTGTGTGATGGGAGCTTTGATAGTACATCTGCAGCTGTCAAGTAATGAGATGATTCCTTGGCCATTCAATTCCCGACCTGCTTACCTGACATGACCCCGTAGGTGAACTCGTAAACTCTGAAGGTGAGATCAAAATAGTTCTTAATGGTCTGTTAACAAGGTCATAATGACCTGAATTGCCTCCCATGCCGCTGCGTGTCAGGTCTACTGAACGTTGACAGACCCGACATTAAGCAAAGGCGCATGGTAGTGGGTTGACAGCGGGCTGACCCGCTGTCAGAAAAGATTTTCCCACCCGACCTGCCACCGATTGCGCCCCCCCCCCCCGACCCCGCACAATTCCACCTCCATTTTTCCAGTCCATTTGTACAGTTCTCTATTTTGTACGGTGTATTTTGTATTTGTCTTTAAAAACACAGGAATTTGTATTGCTTTTCCTGAAACTTGACAGAATTTTAGTTATTTGATTAATTTGAGGAAATGAGTTGATTAGTATGATGAGGGACACCTAGCGCTCAAGCAAGCTTCCTTGGACACACCTATAGAAGAGGTGAGAGTCTGAAATCATGTGTATGCCCTTTACAGTTGCCCCCGACTGCCCTGCTAGGCCACCAAATGCCTTTTTAAAAAAAACCTTTGGGGTAAAATTCAACTTTAGCAGAGTCCACTATGGAGTCCCAGAGGTGGGAGAGCAGAGTGGAGACCAAAGTTCTTACCCGCAGCTCTTTCAGAGACTGACTGTGATTTTTGGAGCCTTTTCACTTAATAACAACTTTTGGGGGATTTCCCTATGTGAATATTCTTATTGCTTTGTTGTGTGGAAGAGGGAAGGATAGAGACTAGGAGAGTGAGGTATCTACAGCTGAGCCTTTGACACCTACTCAATGGGGTTTACTGACCTCAAAGGCTGTACCTTTGCATGTCACACTGGTAATGTTTTAGAAGCTGTGCTTCCTCCTGGAGGTTGCTGGGGAGTTATGTTAGCTGCCGGCCAAGATTTGCGGCCCATATCAACAAGGAACACAGCTTTTTGATCAGCTTTAAAAATGTCCACAGACATAAACAGCCCTAAACTGTTGTACACCAGCAGGATTTCCCCCAGGCACAGGGGACAATTGATTGTACTCATGTAGCGTGGAACTCCCTCAATTTTACAAACCAGAAGGAGTTACATCGAATTAATGTGCAGCTGGTGTGTGGTGCCAACCACATAATTTTCATTTCAATCCCTGCTACCTAGGAACCTGCTGTGACTCAGTTATATTTTGTCAATCAACTATTTCTGTATTGTTGAGCCAAAAACATTGTAGCAGCATGGTTGATTGGAGCCCAGGATGCCTTGCGGTACAGCTCGGCAAGAGTATCAAGAATAATTGTTGGTCCTGTATGCTATACAACTACTCAGAGCTTCGACACGGCAAGCGAGTCCCAGGTGGGCAGAGGAAACGCTTCATGGACATCCTCAAAGCCTCCTTGATAAAGTGCAACAGCCCCACTGACACCTGGGAATCCCTGGCTCAAGACCGCCCAAAGTGGAGGAAAAGCATCCGGGAAGGCGCTGAGCACCTTGAGTCTCATCGCCGAGAGCATAGAGAAACCAAATGCAGACAGTGGGAACAGCGCGTGGCAACCCAGGCACCCCACTCACCCTTTCCTTCAACCACCGTCTGCCCAACCTGTGACAGAAACTGTAGGTCCCACATTGGACTCTTCAGTCACCTGAGAACTCAGTTTTAGCGTGGAAGCAAGTCATCCTCGACTCCGAGGGACTGCCGAAGAAGAAGAAGACAACTATGCACATATAAAAGCCCTTTTCAGATGCAGATGAGGATGAAAAGAGGAGAAGCAATAGGCCCCAAAACAAGAAGAAATGTGGTGATTGCTCATGAGGGAGACGCGGTGGTTTAGAAAACCCATTGCCTGCAGCTTGAGAGACAGACCAACTGCTTTCAATAAAGTTAACTCATGTAATACATGTAAGATCATTATCCTCTGGAGAAGCCCGCACCAGTACCCATATTCAAGGCTGAGATAGATAGATTTTTAGAGTCTTGGGGAGTCAAGAGATATGGTGATCGAGCAGGAAAGTGGAGTTGAGGTCGATGATCAGCCATGATCTTATTGAATGGCGGAGCAGGCTCGAGAGGCCATATGGCTTACTATTGCTCCTATTTCTTATGTTCTTATGAACACAAATCCCTTAGGGTTCCAAACTTTGTTCCTTTCTCGGAAAAGTTATTTTCTCACCATACACCCATGGGAATAGATGTCCACATATTGTAGCTGAAAAAACATGGAAATGTCTGACTAATAAATTAGCCTCTTACTTTACATAAACTATTGGCCCTGAATTCGCGGCCCCTATGGGCCCGTGCGCATGCGCTTAAACCCAGAACTTGCGATCTGTCAAGAATCCTCTTGATAGATCTTACACATGCAAACGTAAAGGGCCTCTGCGGGCAGAGAGTTGGGCTATTTGCCCAACTCCTGCCCGGCGAATGTCCTTGAAATGTTTACGACTGAGAAAATCAGGCTTAAGGCACAGAATAATAAATTTAAAGCACAGAATAATAAATTTTTTTCAATAATTTCAACATTTAAAATATTATTAAATAAGGTAAGTTTATTTTTGGACCCTTAAAAATATGTAAATTTATTTTTCAAAAAATTTAATTTTTGTTTTAAGTAATTCATTAAATTCCATTTTGATTAATTTTAAATATGTGATGTTTTTTGTGAAAATTTATCTCAAATGATTATGTGTTTTTGAAGGTATTCCCATTCATGTATGAATGGGAATACCTCTACTCGTGGTGTGTGGAGAGGCGTGAGTCCGGGGATCGGCGAGAGGCCTATAAAAGCCGCGAGATCAGGAGTTCGGGAGGTGCGTGGAGAGGCGTGAGTCGGGGGATCGGCGAGAGGCCTACAAAAGCCACGAGATCAGGAGTTCGGGAGGTGCGTGGAGAGGCGTGAGTCCCGGGATCGGCGAGAGGCCTATAAAGGCCGCGAGATCAGGAGTTCGGGAGGTGCGTGGAGAGGCGTGAGTCGGGGGATCGGCGAGAGGCCGACAAAAGCCGCGAGATCAGGAGTTCGGGAGGTGTGTGGAGAGGCGTGAGTCCCGGGATCGGCGAGAGGCCTATAAAGGCCGCGAGATCAGGAGTTCGGGAGGTGCGTGGAGAGGCGTGAGTCCGGGGATCAGCGAATGATACTTAAGAGGTTGACTGTGGATGGGCAATGGCAGACATTTAGAGACCGCATGGATGAACGACAACAATTGTACATCCCTGTCTGGCGTAAAAATAAAAAAGGGAAGGTGGCTCAACCGTGGCTATCAAGGGAAATCAGGGATAGTATTAAAGCCAAGGAAGTGGCATACAAATTGGCCAGAAATAGCAGTGAACCCGGGGACTGGGAGAAATTTAGAACTCAGCAGAGGAGGACAAAGAGTTTGATTAGGGCAGGGAAAATAGAGTACGAGAGGAAGCTTGCAGGGAACATTAAGATGGACTGCAAAAGTTTCTGTAGATATGTAAAGAGAAAAAGGTTAGTAAAGAGAAATGTAGGTCCCCTGCAGTCAGAATCAGGGGAAGTCATAACTGGGAACAAAGAAATGGCAGACCAATTGAACAAGTACTTTGGTTCGGTATTCACTAAGGAGGACACAAACAACCTTCCGGATATAAAAGGGGTCAGAGGCTCTAGTAAGGAGGAACTGAGGGAAATCCTTATTAATCGGGAAATTGTGTTGGGGAAATTGATGGGATTGAAGGCCGATAAATCCCCAGGGTCTGATGGACTGCATCCCAGAGTACATAAGGAGGTGGCCTTGGAAATAGCGGATGCATTGACAGTCATTTTCCAACATTCCATAGACTCTGGATCAGTTCCTATTGAGTGGAGGGTAGCCAATGTAACCCCACTTTTTAAAAAAGGAGGGAGAGAGAAAACCGGGAATTGTAGACCGGTCAGCCTGACATCAGTAGTGGGTAAAATGATGGAATCAATTATTAAGGATGTCATAGCAGCGCATTTGGAAAGAGGTAACATGTTAGGTCCAAGTCAGCATGGATTTGTGAAAGGGAAATCATGCTTGACAAATCTTCTGGAATTTTTTGACGATGTTTCCAGTAGAGTGGACAAGGGAGAACCAGTTGATGTGGTATATTTGGACTTTCAGAAGGCTTTCGACAAGGTCCCACACAAGAGATTAACGTGCAAAGTTAAAGCACATGAGATTGGGGGTAGTGTGCTGACATGGATTGAGAACTGGTTGTCAGACAGGAAGCAAAGAGTAGGAGTAAATGGGTACTTTTCAGAATGGCAGGCAGTGACTAGTGGGGTACCGCAAGGTTCTGTGCTGGGGCCCCAGCTGTTTACATTGTACATTAATGATTTAGATGAGGGGATTAAATGTAGTATCTCCAAATTTGTGGATGACACTAAATTAGGTGGCAGTGTGAGCTGCGAGGAGGATGCTATGAGGCTGCAGAGTGACTTGGATAGGTTAGGTGAGTGGGCAAATGCATGGCAGATGAAGTATAATGTGGATAAATGTGAGGTTATCCACTTTGGTGGTAAAAACAGAGAGACAGACTATTATCTGAATGGTGACAGATTAGGAAAAGGGGAGGTGCAACGAGACCTGGGTGTCATGGTACATCAGTCATTGAAGGTTGGCATGCAGGTACAGCAGGCGGTTAAGAAAGCAAATTGCATGTTGGCCTTCGTAGTGAGGGGATTTGAGTACAGGGGCAGGGAGCTGTTGCTACAGTTGTACAGGGCCTTGGTGAGGCCACACCTGGAGTATTGTGTACAGTTTTGGTTTCCTAACTTGAGGAAGGACATTCTTGCTATTGAGGGAGTGCAGCGAAGGTTCACCAGACTGATTCCCGGGATGGCGGGACTGACATATCAAGAAAGACTGGATCAACTGGGCTTGTATTCACTGGAGTTCAGAAGAATGAGAGGGGATCTCATAGAAACGTTTAAAATTCTGACGGGTTTAGACAGGTTAGATGTTGGAAGAATGTTCCCAATGTTGGGGAAGTCCAGAACTAGGGGTCACAGTCTAAGGATAAGGGGTAAGCCATTTAGGACCAAGATGAGGAGAAACTTCTTCACCCAGAGAGTGGTGAACTTGTGGAATTCTCTACCACAGAAAGTTGTTGAGGCCAATTCACTAAATATATTCAAAAAGGAGTTAGATGTAGTCCTTCCTACTAGGGGGATCAAGGGGTATGGCGAGAAAGTAGGAATGGGGTACTGAGGTTGCATGTTCAGTCATGATCTCATTGAATGGCGGTACAGGCTCGAAGGGCTGAATGGCCTACTCCTGCACCTATTTTCTATGTTTCTATATTTCTATGTTTACTCTGATAGGTTGGGCCGACCCACGTGATCTCACTGATGCGTACGAAGCGCATATGCTGCTTGGATACGTGAGCCTCTACGCAGGCCTTCGCCTCGAGGCCCAGGACCAGAACTCTCTGAAACTCCGGGAACAATATAGATTTCTGTGGAAATTTTTGTGGTCGGAGGTATCCGCCTGGGGGAAACCTCTGACCCCAAAATTTGTGCCATTGTTGGTAACTGCAACTGTTTCTTACCACTGTGTCTGCCCCATGTGCCTAAAACATTGCTAACTCGTGCTCCTAACCTCTTCTATGTGGTGCTCGCAAAGTGACGGGAAGTTGACAGGTGTGTGCTTGGAACATTTATGCTGGAGTCTTTGAGGACTGAGGTGAAGCTGATGTCCATTACCGAATCTAGCCGTATCTCTTGTCTGCTTGCATAAAATTCCTTTCTGCTAGCATCAGGAGGGATAAGGAAACAATGTGTTATGAAGAGGAGGAGGAAGAAGAGGACATGCAAAAGGCCTTCTTAAAGGTTCTTTGAGTCAGACTGTCTCTTTCCAACACTCCACCACCGGATCTATAGTTCAAGAACATCTGACTTAGACTTTTTATAGAATCATAGAAATTGGCAGCACGAAGAAGATCATTTGGCCCTTTGTGTCTGTACCGGTTAAAAAAGTGCGATCCAGCTTAATCACACTTTCCAGTTCTTGGTCCGTAGCCTTGTAGGTTACGGCACTTCATGTGCATACCGAAGTACTTTTTAAATGTGATGAGGATTTCTGCTTCTACCACCCTTTCAGGCAGTGAGTTCCAGATCCCCACTGCCTTCTGGGTGAAAAAAGTTCTCCTCAACTCCCATCTAATCCTACCACTTACTTTAAATCTATGCCCCCTGGTTATTGGCCTCTCTGCTAAGGGAAACGGGTCCTTCCTATCCACTCTATCTAGGCCTCTCATAATTTTATACAACTCAAGTAGATCTCCCCTCAGCCTCCTCTCTTCCAAATAAATCACACCCAGCCTATTCAATCTTTCCTCCATTTCTGGCAACATCCTCATAAATCTCTTCTGTACCCTCTCTAGTGTGATCACACCTTCCTGTAATGTAGTGACCAAAATTATAAGTAATACTCCAGCTGTGGCCTAACTAGTGTTTTATACAATAATAAGTGTTTTGTACAGTTCTATTATAACCTCCCTGCTCTTATATTCTATGCCTTGGTAATAAAGGAAAATATCCTGTATGCCTTCTTAACCGCTTTATCTACCTTTCCTGCTACCGTCAGGGATCTGTGGGCATGCACTCCAAGGTTGCTCTGTTCCTCTACCTTTCTCAGTATCCTACCATTTATTGTGTAGTCCCTTGCCTAGTTAGCCCTCTCCAACTACATTACCTCACACTTCGGATTGAATTTCATTTGCCACTTTTCTGCCCACCTGACCAGTTCATTGATATCTTTCTGCAGTCTACAGCTTTCTTCCTCACGACCAACTGCATGGCCAATTTTTGTACCATCTGCAAACTTCTTAATCATGCCCTCTACATTTAAGTCTAAATCATTGATGTATACCACGAAAAGCAAGGGACTGAGTACTGAGCCATGTGGAACCCCATTGGAAACGGCCTTCTAGTCACAAGAACACCTATCGCCCATTATCCTGTGCTCCCTGCCAGTTTTGGATCTAACTTGCCACTTTTCCTTGGATCCCATTGGCTTTTACTTTTCTGACCAGTCTGCCATATGGGACCTTGTCAAAAGCCTTGCTCTAGTCCATATAGACTACATTAGACGCACTACTCTCATTGGACCATTTCCCATATCTCGGGAGCCTCTTATCAACAAAGGCAGACATTGATGCGGAGATTCAACATCGCCTCCAGTGCGCCAGTGCAGCCTTCGGCCGCCTGAGAAAAAAACAGGCCCTCAAATCTACCACCAAGCTTATGGTCTACAGGGCTGTAGTAATATCCACCCTCCTGTATGGATCAGAGGCATGGACGATGTATAGAAGGCATCTCAAGTTGCTGGAGATGTATCACCAACGATGCCTCCGCAAGATCCTGCAAATCCCCTGGGAGCACAGGCGCACCAACATCAGTGTCCTCGTCCAGGCTAACATCCCTAGTATTGAAGCACTGACCACACTCGATCAGCTTCGCTGGGCAGGCCACGTAGTTCGCATGACAGATATTAGACTTCCAAAGCAAATGCTTTATGCGGAGCTCCTTCATGGTAAATGAGCCTAAGGTGGGCAGCGGAAGCGTTGCAAGGACACCCTCAAAGCCTCTCTGGTAAAGTGCGACATCACCACTGACACCTGGGAGACCCTGGCCGAAGACCGCCCGAGGTGGAGATAGTGCATCCTGGAGGCGTTGAGTTCTTCGAATCTCAACACAAAGAGCGTGAAGAGGTCAAGCGCAGGCAGCGGAAGGAGCGCACGGCAAACCAGCCTCACCCACCTCTTCTCTCAACGAATATCTGTCCCACTTGTGACAGAGTCTGTGGCTCTCGTATTGGACTGTTCAGCCACCAGATAACTCACTTTGGGAGTGAAAGCAAGTCCTCCTCGATCCCGAGGGACTGCCGATGATAATGACCTCATTGACCCTCCTTGTTAGCTCCTCAACATTTACACCTCAGAAGGAACCTAGGAACAGGAGTAGGCCATTTAGCTGCTTGAGCCTGTTCCCCCATTCAATAAAATCATAGCTGATCTGTGACATTATTCATATACCCGCCTTTGCCCCACATCCATTAATACTTTTGGTTAACAAATCTCAGATTTAAAATTAACAATTGACCCATCATCAATTGTTTTTGCGGAAGAGAGTTCCAAACTTCTACCACCCTTTGCACATAGAAGTGTTTGAGAAAAACTGAGTTAATGTTTCAGGTCGTTCACGTCTCCACAGACGTTGCCTGACCCGCTGAGATTTCCAGCATTTTCTGTTTTTATATCAGGTAACCTATGGCACTTTAGCTAGTCAGCAGCTCACTACTGCATCAAGGTCACTGATGCTCTCTTCAGGAATGCTTCTCAATTTATTTTCTTCCCAATGAAACCAGAGAATGAAAAGACTGGGGGTGCCGAAATTGCCCTCCGTCTGAAAAGGGGTGCACTCACCGATCTTGAAGATTTTTCTCCAGAGGGTCAATGAGGGTCATCATCATAGGCAGTCCCTCGGGATCGAGGAGGACTTGCTTCCACTCCCAAAGTGAGTTATCTGGTGGCTGAACAGTCCAATACGAGAGCCACAGATCCTGTTACAGGTGGGACAGACATTCGTCGAGGGAAGGGGTGGGTGGGGCTGGCTTGCCGCGTGCTCCTTCTGCTGCCTGCGCGTGACCTCTTCACGTTCTTTGCATTGAGACTCGAAGAGCTCAGCACCCTCCAGGATGCACTTTCTCCACCTTGGGCGGAGAGTAGAGCAAAATTCAGCTCTTTACATTTTTTTTTTCTTCTGTGCGGTGTTCGGGGCAGACGTCGATTGGTGTTATCAGCACGTTGCTAATGACGTCAGTTAAAGGGGAGGGCTGCTGCGAATTCTGCATTTAGTTTAGTTTGGCCCATTGGGCCACCAGGGAGGGTTTCGGCCGGGCCAGCAGGGATTCCAGGCTGCCTGTCGGCTGACAATTAAAATAAAATTGCAGACGTGCCACCAGCCACACACGCGGCTTCCCGCAGGGGAAAGCTGTCAGGGGCACCGAGCCCTTGGGGCAATTTCCCACTCAGGGCGGAAAGGGTTGCCGCTGGTCGGTGGGGGGTGCCCGACAGCGCGACAACACAGGTGGTGCGGAGACAAGCACTACTGGAAAAAACTGGAGTGCAATTTATGAAATGTTGGTGGCTCTGCGCCGACAAGGCGGTGAGTCCATACTGACTTGTGGCCAAAGAGGCAGTCACGGCTCTTATAGAAAGGGCAATTTCGGCCCCTGGCTGTATTGCCACAGATGCATTGAGCAATTGATGGGACTCATGTGCCATTCAAAGCCCCCAATGAAAACCCCCTCTATTTTATAAACAGAAAGGCTTCCATTCCATCAATGTGCATTCAGTTTTCAGTGCTAATCACCTCATCCTAAATGCCAATGCTTGACATACGGAGAGTTGCCATGACTCTTTCATCATGCAGCAAGCCACCATTTCAGCCCCTATGATTCATTAGGGTGCCTAATTGGAGACCAAGGCTATGGCCTCTGCTCATGTCTGATGACTCCAGTGAGGTTTCCACAGACAGATAGGGAGAACAGATATAATGAAGCCTATGCAACCACAAGTTGTGTTATAGAGCAGACTATAGATATTTTTGAATTCTTGCTTTGGATGCCTGGATAAATCTGAAGGAGCATTACCAGTGTCTCCAGGAGCACATTTGCCTCTGAGTCAGAAGGTTGTGGATTCAAGTCCCACTCCAGGAACTTCAGCACAGAAATCTAGGCTGACCATCCAGTGCAGTGCTGAGAGAGTGCTGCACTATCAGAGGTGTTGTCTTTCGGATGAGATGTTAAACCGAGGCCCCATCTGCTCTGTCAGGTGGACATAAAAGATCCCATGGCACTATTTTAAAGAAAAGCAGGGGAGTTATCCCCGGTGTCCTGACCAATATTTATCCCTCAATCAACATTACAAAAACAGATTATCTGGTCATTATCACATTGCTGTTTGTGGAAGTTTGCTGTACGCACATTGGCTGCCGCGTTTCCCACATGACAACAGTGACTACACTCCAAAAGTACTCCATTGGCTTTAAAGCACTTTGAGATGTCATGAAAGGCGCTATATAAATGCAAGTCTTTCTTTTCTTTCTTTGTTATTGTAGCGTGTTGCTTGCTTCATCGTGTCAAATTTGGCCACACTAGCTAATTTTATTAATTAATAGGTCTGAGAACGTAAGAACATAACATAAGAAATAGGAGCAGGAGTATGCCATTTGGCCCCTCAAGCCTGCTCCGCCATTTAATAAGATCATGGCTGATCTGATCATGGACTCAGCTCCACTTCCCTGCCCACTTCCCATAACCCTTTATTCCCTTAGCATTCAAAAATTTGTCCATCTCCGCCTTAAATATATTCAATGACCCAGCCTCCACAGCTCTCTGGGGCATAGAATTCCACAGATTTACAACCCTCTGAGAGAAGAAATTCCTCCTCATCACAGTTTTAAATAGGCAGCCCCTTATTCTGAGATTATGTCCCATAGTTTTACTTTTCCCTATGAGTGGAAATATCCTCTCTGCATCTACCTTGTCGAGCCCCCTCATTATCTTAGAAGTTTCAATAAGATCACCTCTCATTCTTCTGAACGCCAATGTATATAGGCGCAACCTACTCAACCTATCTTCATAAGTAAACCCCCTCATCTCCGGAATCAACCAAGTGAACCTTCTCTGAACAGCCTCCAATGCAAGTATATCTTTCTTTAAATACGGAGACCAAAACTGTACGTGGTACTCCAGGTGTGGCCTCACCAATACCCTGTACAATTGTAGCAGGACTTTCTTTGCTTTTATACTCCATCCCCCTTGCAATAAAGGCCAACATTCCATTTGCCTTCCTGATTACTTACTGTACCTGCATACTAACTTTTTGTGTATCATGCACAAGGACCTCCAGGTCCCACTGTACTGCAGCACTTTGCAATTTTCTCCATTTAAATTATAATTTGCTTTTCTATTTTTTTCTGCCAAAGTGGATAACCATTATACTCCTTCTGCCAAATTTTTGCCCACTCACTTAGCCTGTCTATATCCCTTTGCGGATTTCTTGTGTCCTCGTCACAATTTGCTCTCCCACCCATCTTTGTATCAACTTGGCTACATTACACTAGGTCCCTTCATCCAAGTCATTAATATAGAGTGTAAATAGTTGAGGACCCAGCACTGACCAAACCCTGCGGCACCCCACTAGTCACTGTTTGCCAACTGGAAAATGACCCATTTTTCCCGACTCTCTGTTTTCTGTTAGTTATCCATGCGAACATATTACCCCAAATCCACCACATCCACTGGTTTCCCATTATCCACCCTGTTTGTTATATCCTCAAAGAACTCCAGTAAATTTGTCAAACATGATTTCCCTTTCATAAACCGTGTTGACTCTGCTTGATTGAATCCTGCTTTTCCAAATGTCCTGCTACTGCTTCCTTAATAATGGACTCCAGCATTTTCCCAACGACAGATGTTAGGCTAACTGGTCTATAGTTTCCTGCTTTCTGTCTGCCTCTTTTTTTAAATAGGGGTGTTACATTTGCGATTTTCCAATCCAATAGGACCTCCCCAGAATCCAGGGAATTTTGGTAGATTACAACCAATGCATCCTAGAAGACCTTAGAATGCAAGCCATCAGGTCCAGGGGACTTGTCCACCTTTAGTCCATTATTTTACCGAGTGCTACTTCTTTGGTGATAGTGATTGTATTAATTCCTCCCTCCCTATAGCCCCTTGATTATCTACTATTGGGATGTTTTTAGTGTCTTCTACTGTGAAGACTGATACAAAATATTTGTTCAAAGTCTCTGCCATTTCCCTGTTGCCCATTGTTAATTCCCCAGTCTCATCAGATAAGGGACCAAGATTTACTCTAGCCACTTTTTCCTTTTTATGTACCTGTAGAAACTCTTACTGTTTGTTTTTATACTTCATGCTAGTTTGCTTTCATAATCTATCTTTCCTCTCTTTATTATTTTATTACTTGTTCTTTGCTGGCTTTTAGAAATTTCCCAATCCTCTGGCCTCCCACTAGTCTTGGCCACTTTGTATGCCCTTGTTTTCAATTTGTTACCATCGCCTATTTCCTTAGTTAGCCAAGAATGATTATCCCTTCTCTTGCAGTCTTTCCTTCTCATTGGAGAGCCTAGTGTCAACAATTTAAATAGTTTTATTAAGAAATACAAGCCTTAGCTTCTGCCTTATCTTGTATTGATACATCAGTCATATTAAACGTGCAAGTCTTGCACATCCACAGTAATTTACATCAGGTCAGCTTGCAGGATGGTCCCTCAACCACCTTTGGTTGATCTGGTATCTGAAGTGCAAGCAGCACTGCCTTCATCAGGATGCATCCCATTCTTATCCCCTGTAGTGTTCCATCTATGTCACCTGACTCTTCTTTGTCTCCTGGCCTGCTTCTGGCAGCCGGAAACTTTCTAATCTGATTTAAAAGGACATAGGAACAGGAGTAGGCCATTTAACCCCTCGAGCCTGTTCCCCATTCAATTAGATCATGCCTGATCTGTGACCTAACTCCAAATACCTGCCTTGCCCCATTTCCCTTAATACCTTTGGTTAACAAAAATCTATCAATTTCAGATTTAAAATTAACAATTGACTTAGCATCAATTGCCATTTGCAGAAGAGAGTTCCAAACTTCTAAACACCCATTGCAAGTTTCCAAACTTCCCTCCTGAAAGGCTTGGCTCTAGTTTTAAGACTATGCTCACTAATCCTAAATTCCCTAACCGGCAGAAATAGTTTCCCTCTGTCGACCCTATCAATTCCCCTGAATATCTTGAAAACTTTGTTCAAATCACCCCTTAACCTTCTAAATTCCAGGGGATACAACCCTAGTTTGTGTAATGTCTCCTCATAATTTAACCCTTGGAGTCCAGGTATCATTCTGGTAAATCTACACTGCACTCCCTCCAAGGCCAATATAGCCTTCCTAAGCTGTGGTGCCCAGAACTGCTCACAGTACTCCAGGTGGGGTCTCACCAGGGCTTTGTACAGCGGCAGGATAACTTCTACCCTCTTGTATTCCAATCCTCTCATAGAAACATAGAAAATAGGTGCAGGAGTAGGCCATTCGGCCCTTCGAGCCTGCACCGCCATTCAATGAGCTCATGGCTGAACATGCAATTTCAGTACCCTATTCCTGCTTTCTCGCCATACCCCTTGATCCCCCTAGTAGTAAGGACTACATCTAACTCCTTTTTGAATATATTTAGTGAATTGGCCTCAACAACTTTCTGTGGTAGAGAATTTCACAGTTTCACCACTCTCTGGGTGAAGAAGTTTCTCCTCATCTCGGTCCTAAATGGCTTACCCCTTATCCTTAGACGGTGACCCCTGGTTCTGACTTCCCCAACATTGGGAACATTCTTCCTGCATTTAACCTGTCTAAACCCATCAGAATTTTAAACGTTTCTATGAGGTCCCCTCTCATTCTTCTGAACTCCAGTGAATACAAGCCAAGTTGATCCAGTCTTTCTTGATATGTCAGTCCCGCCATCCCGGGAATCAGTCTGGTGAACCTTCGCTGCACTCCCTCAATAGCAAGAATGTCCTTCCTCAAGTTAGGAGACCAAAACTGTACACAATACTCCAGGTGTGGCCTCACCAAGGCCCTGTAAAACTGCAGTAACACCTCCCTGCCCCTGTACTCAAATCCCCTCGCTATGAAGGCCAACATGCCATTTGCTTTCTTAACCGCCTGCTGTACCTGCCTGCCAACCTTCACTGACTGATGTACTATGACACCCAGGTCTCGTTGCACCTCCCCTTTTCCTAATCTGTCACCATTCAGATAATAGTCTGTCTCTCTGTTTTTACCACCAAAGTGGATAACCTCACATTTATCCACATTATACCTCATCTGCCATGCATTTGCCCACTCACCTAACCTATCCAAGTCACTCTGCAGCCTCATAGCATCCTCCTCGCAGCTCACACTGCCACCCAACTTAGTGTCATCTGCAAATTTGGAGATACTACATTTAATCCCCTCGTCTAAATCATTAATGTACAATGTAAACAGCTGGGGCCCCAGCACAAAACCTTGTGGTACACCACTAGTCACTGCCTACCATTCTGAAAAGTACCCATTTACTCCTACTCTTTGCTTTCTGTCTGCCAACCAGTTCTCAATCCACGTCAGCACACTAACCCCAATCCCATGTGCTTTAACTTTGCACATTAATCTCTTGTGTGGGACCTTGTCGAAAGTCTTCTGAATGTCCAAGTACACCACATCAACTGGTTCTCCCTTGTCCACTCTACTGGAAACATCCTCAAAAAATTCCAGAAGATTTGTCAAGCATGATTTCCCTTTCACAAATCCATGCTGACTTGGACCTATCATGTCACCTGTTTCCAAATGCGCTGCTATGACATCCTTAATAATTGATTCCATCATTTTACCCACTACCGATGTCAGGCTGACCGGTCTATAATTCCCAGTTTTCTCTCTCCTTCCTTTTTTTAAAAAGTGGGGTTACATTGGCTACCCTCCACTCCATAGGAACTGATCCAGAGTCGATGGAATGTTGGAAAATGACTGTCAATGCATCCGCTATTTCCAAGGCCACCTCCTTAAGTACTCTGGGATGCAGCCCATCAGGCCCTGGGGATTTATCGGCCTTCATTTCCATCAATTTCCCCAACACAATTTCCCGACTAATAAAGATTTCCCTCAGTTCCTCCTTCTTACTGGACTCTCTGACCCCTTTTATATCCGGAAGGTTGTTTGTGTCCTCCTCCGTGAATACCGAACCAAAGTACTTGTTCAATTGGTCTGCCATTTCTTTGTTCCCAGTTATGACTTCCCCTGATTCTGACTGTAGGGGACCTACGTTTGTCTTTACTAACCTTTTTCTCTTTACATATCTATAGAAGCTTTTGCAGTCCATTTTAATGTTCCCTGCAAGCTTCCTCTCGTACTCTATTTTCCCTGCCCTAATCAAACCCTTTGTCCTCCTTTGGTGAGTTCTAAATTTCTCCCAGTTCCCGGGTTCGCTGCTATTTCTGGCCAATTTGTATGCCACTTCCTTGGCTTTAATACTATCCCTGATTTCCTTTGCGAGCCACGGTTGAGCCACCTTCCCTTTTTTATTTTAACGCCAGACAGGGATGTACAATTGTTGTAGTTCATCCATGTGGTCTCTAAATGTCTGCCATTGCCCATCCACAGTCAACCCCTTAAGTATCATTCACCAATCTATCCTAGCCAATTCACACCTCATACCTTCAAAGTTACCCTTCTTTAAGTTCTGGACCATGCTCTCTGAATTAACTGTTTCATTCTCCATCCTAATGTAGAATTCCACCATATTATGGTCACTCTTCCCCAAGGGGCCTCGCACAACGAGATTGTTAATTAATCCCCTCTCATTACACAACACCCAGTCTAAGATGGCCTCCCCCTAGTTGGTTCCTCGACATATTGGTCTAGAAAACCATCCCTTATGCACTCCAGGAAATCCTCCTCCACCGTATTGCTTCCAGTTTGGTTAGCCCAATCTATATGCATATTAAAGTCACCCATGATAACTGCTGCACCTTTATTGCATGCACCCCTAATTTCCTGTTTGATGCCCTCCCCAACATCACTACCAATAGCGTTTTCTGCCTCTTGGTATTCCGTAGCTCCACCCATACCGATTCCACATCATCCAAGCTAATGTCCCTCCTTACAATTGCATTAATTTCCTCTTTCACTAGCAACACCACCCCGCCTCCTTTTCCTTTCTGTCTATCCTTCCTAAATATTGAATACCCTTGGATGTTGAGTTCCCAGCCTTGGTCACCCTGGAGCCTTGTCTCCGTGATGCCAACCACATCGTATCCATTAACTGCTATCTGCAGTTAATTTGTTCACCTTCTTCCGAATACTCCTCGCATTCAGGCACGAGCCTTCAGTCTTGCCTTTTTAACACACTTAGACCCTTTAGAATGTTGCTGCAAAGTGGCCCTTTTTGTTTTTTGCCTTGGGTTTCTCTGCCCTCCACTTTTTACTAATTTCCTTTCTGTCTTTTGCTTCTGTCTCCATTTTGTTTCCCTCTGTCTCCCTGCATTGGTTCCCATCCCCCTGCCATATTCGTTTAACTCCTCCCCAACAGCAGTCGCAAACACTCCTCCTAGGACATTGGTTCCAGTCCTGCTTAGGTGCAGACCGTCCGGTTTGTACTGGTTCCACCTCCCCCAGAACTGGTTCCAATGCCCCAGGAATTTGAATCCCTCCCTGCTGCACCACTGCTCAAGCCACGTATTCATCCGAGCTATCCTGCGATTCCTACTCTGACTAGCACGTGGCACTGGTAGCAATCCCGAGATTACTACTTTTGAGGTCCTACTTTTTAATTTAGCTCCTAGCTCCTTAAATTCGTCTCGTAGGACCTCATTCCATTTTTTTACCTATATCGTTGGTACCAATGTGCACCACGACAACTGGCTGTTCACCCTCCCATTTCAGAATGTCCTGCACCCGCTCCGAGACATCCTTGACCTTTGCACCAGGGAGGCAACATACCATTCTGGAGTCTCGGTTGTGGCCACAGAAACACCTATCTAGTCCCCTTACAATTGAATCCCCTATCACTGTCGCTCTCCCACTCTTTTTTCTGCCCTCCTGTGCAGCAGAGCCAGCCACTGTGCCATGAACTTGGCTGCTGCTGCTCCCCCCTGATGAGTCATCCCCCTCAACAGTACTCAAAGCGATGTATCTGTTTTGCAGGGGGATGACTGCAGGGGATCCCTGTACTATCTTCCTTGCACTGCTCTTCCTGTTGGTCTTCCATTCCCTATCTGGCTGTGGACCCTTTACCTGCGGTAAGACCAACTCACTAAACATGCTATTCATGTCATTCTCAGCATCATGGATGCTCCAGAGTGAATCCACCTTCAGCTCCAATTCCGCAACGTGGTCCGTCAGGAGCTGGAGGCGGATACACTTCCCGCTCACATAGTCATCAGGGACACCGGAGGCGTCCCTGATTTCCCACATAGTACAGGCACATAACACGTGTCCGAGCTCTCCTGCCATGACTTAACCCTTAGATACACTTAAATTGGCAACAACAATGCTGAAAATTACTCACTGATATTGAAGAGAAAAAAGAAAAACTACTCACCAATCACTGACCCCCTTGGCTGTGACGTTACCTTTCTATTTCTCTCTACTTTTTTGCCTTCCCCCTGTAGCTGCACCGGCTAGCCTTTTGTAGGCCTCTCATCGACCCCGGACTCGCGTCTCTCCGACGCACCTCCCGACGCCTCTCGCGGCCTTTTGTAGGCCTGTCGCCGATCCCGGACTCACGTCTGTCCGACGCACCTCCTGACGCCGCTCGTGGCCTTTTGTAGGCCTCTCGCCGACCCTGGACTCACGTCTCTCAATATAAAGGCTGACATTCTATTAGTCTTTTTGATTATTATCTGTACATGCCCATGACATTTTAATGATCTATGTACCTGGACCCCAAGTCTTGTGGATCTGCACTGTTTCTAGCTTTCCTTGATGTCTGGCAGCATTCAGTTGTTTTCCTTCAGTCATTTTCTCATTACCTTTAAACTAATTTGCCAGTTAGTTATTTCTTATAGTCACATGATCATAGGTATAAACATCCCACATTATATTCTAATTTAATACTCTTACTGCAGCTTATATTATAGTTAATGATATACAAAGCCCCGTTCTTCCTACTTATCTCATTCAAGGTTTCAGTTAGCTGGCTGTGAGGAATGCCTGATCAGTGTTGCCTTGGCGACCTGTCCGCAGTGACGGCCTGCCTGTGCTTCTAACTTAAAGTTTCTCTTTCCCATAATGTGTGTTTTCTCAGCCATTTTGTTCAATGTATGCTAGCCATTTTCTGTTTATATACTCTACGGGCTAGAAATTGGCCAGCCTTGTGCCCGTTTTTTCGCCGATATTTCGGCTTTTTTGACGTTAAAAGGTGCTCACCTAAATTGGCCAAAGTTGTGCGGCGGCGGTTTTGAAATACCGCTGAAAAGCGGACCGTCGGCGTGCAATGCCAAAAGACGTGATACCGCTTTAAATTGACTGTTCGGCACACCTGTATTCTGCGTGAAAAAACCATCAGGTAAAAAGCTGTGTTGCAGCCTCAGAAGTAGCGGTAAGTACGAAGACCTGCAAAAAAGGTAAGTTAAAGTATTTAAAAAATTCTTTTGCAGTGATTACTTAGTTAAGGGTCTTGTAAATTTTTCGTGATTTTTGATTTTTTTGTTTTTTGCAATTTTGTTTTGTGTGTTTTCCTGGGCGGTAATCGGCCTTGGACTAAAATTGGCGAGGACCGTGGTTTCCACCGCAAATCCTTGTGCAACGCCGATTTTTACTGTCGGGTGCATTTTATTGCCAATTTTACCTCTTTAAAAAAATAGCGGTATTTGTAATGGTATTTTTGTGCAAAAAAGCCGAAAAAATATAGCTATCGCCAAAAATTCAATTTCTAGCCCTAAATGCTGAGACTTTAAAAATGGATTTTGCCATCGTGGCTCAGTGTTGTGATTTACATATTTGTAGTTGTCAGAGTGAGCAGTGACTATATCGGAGCACATTTCATCTAGCAATTGTATCAAGCAGTTCTTCTTGCTGCATTGTTGGGGGCAAATGAATGGCACCACATCAGCTCCCCTCTCCCCCCAACATATTGACCTGACAGTGGATACATTTATCCCATGCTCACTGATACAGATGCTGGTGGTGCCAGTGTAAAGGCCATTTTCAGTTGAGAGGAACAACTCTTTTTGGGAGAAAGTAAACATTAAATCAAGTGCCTCCCGATCTGGGGGACACTCCAAACATTTTTCAAGGCCCTTTATTCTGTTTTATTTTTGTTGTGTTTTTTTTTGTATTTTTTTTTTGTTTTTTTGGGCACTAAAATAATATTTTTACAAGTGCCCCCTATAAAAGGGGAGGGGGACACTAAAAACCCGGCAATTAAAACAAATTAAACTTTAAAACATATAAAATCAAATTAAAATTTGGTTGCCGGGGGTAACGATGCACTCCAGTCCCTCCGGCGCCCACCTCTCGCGGAAGGCCACGAGCGTACCGGTGGACACCGCATGCTCCATCTCTAAGGACACCCTGGCGCGGATGTATGAGTTGAGAGGAACAAGGCTGTTGCCTTTCCTCTCCACCCCCAGCACTTGTCATACTGAGTTATCATCAGAGCTTAGTGAAGAAGCTGTGCCTATACAGCAAATCAGCATTCCCTGCTGTGGTATCATCCAATCTTATTCTGGAAATGGCTTTGTTAAATACACCCTGGATAAATCCAAATTAAAAATTTGACTTTTATTTACAAGTGAGCAACTTTCAAAATTTATGAACTAAACCATTCAAAAACAATGGAATGGTCTGTATATTCCTCATTTTTATTGGTCTTCATAGTGTTTGGTTGCAATTTTGGTATTTACTCTGCAAGCCCAGAGTTTTACTGAAGGTAATGCCAGTTTTGAAAGCAAATTAAGCCAAGGAAGACTTGCCTCAGATACTTTGGGGGGTGAATTTCCTTGCCATTTCCAGCACTTGAAGTGATAAGTGTGAAATAAGGTATGTGTAAAATATTATTGAGAAAAAGGAGAAGCATATACACCAAAGCAAATCGGAAATGTAACTCGAAATGTTTGTGAGAGTTTGTTTCGTATTCAGTTGGTGACAGTGGAGCAAAGCATTGTCTCCTTATGAGTTATTTTAGAAAAGAATACCAGTTCATACATGTGAATCGTAGTTCAGTTTCAGTAAAAGACCCTAATCTGTGGACTCCACGTCAACTGACTTGATAGCTGCTTGTGATCTAAATAATGTTTAGTATTGTACAATTTACTTTAACCAGCTTCAGCTGTCTGTTGTAGAATGCTCGTTTCCTTTCAAATGACTATATTGCACCTGTAGAAAGAATGGACACAAGCTTCAGTATGGAGTATGTCTTTAAGTGAAGAGTTTGGTCTTCATTTTTATTGGTCTTCATAGTGTTTGGTTGCAATTTTGGTATTTACTTATAAACTTTGTGCTCTTGATGATTTACAGTTACGGTACATAATATACAATGGGCTCAATTTTTTGGCGCAGGCCGCTTTTTTTGGCCTAAATTTAAAAAACAGTTTCCCCGATCAATTTGCACCTCAGTTCGTTACGATTTTTTAAGGTAAGTTTTTTTTTGAGCCAAAGGGGACGTAACCTACCATCCGTGCCAATTCTGGCCATTTAGGCAAGTTTGGCCAGCTGAGTTATTCCAGTTCTTCTTAGGTCAGCGTATGTAGCCTCGGTAGTAAAACCTTCTGGAGAGTTAAGGAAATCGGCGCAGGTATGTGCAGCAGATGCCTGGACAGCAGCAGCAGGAGAGGTAAGAGAGAGGGGGGAAGCCTTTCGGGTATAGTTAGGTCCGGGGACCAGGAGGGAGGAGGCCATTTGTCCTGGGATAGGTCCGGGGGAGTGGACCGGGAGGTCATTTGGCCAGGGGTAGGGACGGGGGAGCGGACAGGCAAGCCAGTCGGCCTGGGATGTGGCGGGGGAGGGGGAAGCAGACTTGGAGGCCCTTCGGCCTGGGATAGGAGCGGGGATCGGCACCGGCATCGGGGGGGGGTGGGGGGGGGTGGTGGGGGGGGGAGAGAAGGGAGAGACACTTTAATAATTTAATGGAGGTAAGTTGCTGCAATTTATTTTAATGTGCTTGTGCAGGTTGCGAGCTGAGCTGTAAGTATCACTTTCCAGCCTCAGCCCGCATTGTGTCCCTGGTTACTGTAGCAACCCAATCTTTTTGGCGCAGGCCAAGGCTCCACCCCCAAAACTAAAGGACAGGTTAAGTGGCGCCAAAATGAAGAAATCAAACGGGGAAACTTAGAAATTTTTTTTTGTCGTACTTGGGTTAAAAAAAAACGGGTGTAACTCTTCAAGTATCTTCTGGAATTTTTTGAGGATGTAACTAGTAGAGTGGACAAGGGAGAACCAGTGGATGTGGTGTATTTGGACTTTCAGAAAGCTTTTGACAAGGTCCCACACAAGAGATTGGTGTGCAAAATCAAAGCACATGGTATTGGGGGTAATGTACTGACATGGATAGGGAACTGGTTGGCAGACAGGAGGCAGAAAGTCGGGATAAACGGGTCCTTTTCAGAATGGCAGGCAGTGACTAGTGGAGTGCCGCAGGGCTCAGTGCTGGGACCCCAGCTCTTTACAATATACATTAACGATTTGGATGAAGGGATAGAGTGTAATATCTCCAAGTTTGCAGTTGACACTAAACTGGGTGGCGGTGTGAGCTGTGAGGAGGACGCTAAGAGGCTGCAGGGTGACTTGGACAAGTTAGGTGAGTGGGCAAATGCATGGCAGATGCAGTATAATGTGGATAAATGTGAGGTTATCCACTTTGGGGGCAAAAACACGAGGGCAGAATATTATCTGAATGGCGGCAGACTAGGAAAAGGGGAGGTGCAATGAGACCTGGGTGTCATGGTTCATCAATCACTGAAAGTGGGCACGCAGGTACAGCAGGCGGTAAAGAAGGCAAATGGTATGTTGGCCTTCATAGCTAGGGGATTTGAATATAAAATCAGGGAGGTCTTACTGCAATTGCACAGGGCTTTAGTGAGGCCTCACCTGGAATATTGTGTTCAGTTTTGGTCTCCTAGTCTGAGGAAGGACGTTCTTGCTATTGAGGGAGTGCAGCGAAGGTTCACCAGACTGATTCCAGGGATGGCTGGGCTGTCATATGAGGAGAGACTGGATCAACTGGGCCTTTATTCACTGGAGTTTAGGGCTCAGATGAGGAGAAACTTCTTCATTCAGAGAGTTGTTAACCTATGGAATTCCCTGCCGCAGAGAGTTGTTGATGCCAGTTCACTGGATATATTCAAGCGGGAGTTAGATATGGCTCTTACGGTTAAAGGGATCAAGGGGTATGGAGAGAAAGCAGGAAAGGGGTACTGAAGGAATGATCAGCCATGATCTTATTGAATGGCGGTACAGGCTCGAAGGGCCGAATGGCCTACTCCTGCACCTATTTTCTATGTTTCAAGTACGCCAATGAAAAGCTTTGGGGAAAATTGAGCCCATAAACTGTAGGTATTTCTTGCAATCATTTAATTCAAACAACTCACTGTTTTTGATTTTTTTTTTAAACGTGTTACATTTAAATTTAAATTTTGATAGCCCAAGTTTTAAAATCAGATTTGTATGGAAATGCTTTAATTTCTTCTTTTTAACATTTCTTGGTATGTCAAGATTATTTTTATTACATGTAATAAGACAAGTACAGCTATGGTAATGCCTTAGCTTCCTTTATCTTTTAATGGAACCCTCTTTATTTATTAATATGTAACAAGCTGTGAGTTTAGGAGAACTGATTGAAAACAACAACTTATGATAAATGTGTAACCTTTATTTGAAAGCTGAAGCTTTGTGCTGGGTAAGCTTGTGCACTGATAGCTTCTTCCTCCTTGACATATTTTGTGGTCTGTTATACTTGATGGCATGCAACTTTAACAATTTATTGGTTGCTGTATGCATTAGTTACTTTTTGATATATTTATTTACTAATTTAGCATTTGACACACCTCAGTTACTATCGTTTTGTGCATGCTGGTGGTCAGCCTGATTTAAGTTTAAGCTGGATTTTATTCTGTTCTTGTTTCTAGTGAAGACCTTCCTTACATTTCTTGTACTGTTTATAAAGCAATCCCAGAATACAACAGTTGGGAAAACCTCAATCAAGTTTTAATTGTGTATTTAATGCTGTGTGCGTGGCAGACATGTTTACTGAATGGTGGAAACTCTACTATTTAATTATAGATTGTGTAAATATTGCTTTCAGCTGAACTGTTTTTGTATTTGTACGGAGTATTCCATTTATTCTGTCAAAGTTTAAAAAAAACAGAAAATAAATAGCATGCCCTCAAAAGATCAAAACATGTATAGATTTTTGAAAATTCCTTTGAATACTGAAAGACTACTTTACATTTATATTTTTTTCCTTGTGTTGTAACAATAAGAGGGACTTGTTGCCAGCTCTCTGTTGCTGCTATAACTGAACTCACCAGGTTCACCTTGACCGATCCTCCGAACAGAAAGAAAAATCACTTTCGCTGGAGCAGAGTTGGACTATTTGCCCATGTACCGACCAGCAAACGCCCACAAAACTTTTTGCATAGGGCTTGCTTTCGCCAGCGTAAGGGTTAATATAAATGTTAAAAATTAAAAAATTAAAAATCATCCACAAACACTTAAAATTAGTTTATACACATTTTGGCCCGGATTAAAATATTTAAAACTATTTTTCAAAAAATGAAATTTTTATTGTAAATACTTCATTAAAAGGACTTTTAGTTAAATGTGAAAATGGGAACATTTATTTTTATTAGAATTGTGTAAATTCTTTAATTATTAATGGATTCCGTTGCTTGTCATTAGGGGATTCCGTTCAGAAATGACAGCAACGGAATTCTCCTTTCTGATAGGAGGACCTGGCCCATGTGATCTCAGGGACGCTTCTGAACCACCTGCGTCCCTGGGATCAGTGGGCCTTTACGCAGGCGTAGGCCTACAGGCCCAGGACCTGAAGTCATTGAAGCCCGGGGGCCAGCAGGTACATATGATTACATAGGATATACAATATAGAAACAGACCATTTGGCCCAACCAATCCATGCTGACATTTATGCTCCACTCGAGCCTCCTCCCATCTTTCCTCATCTAAATCTATCAGCGTAACCCTCTATTCCCTTCTCGCTCATACGCTTGTCTAGCCTCCCCTTAAACAAATCTATACTATTTGCTTCAACCACACCCTGTGGTAGCGAGTTCCACATTCTCACCACTCTTTGGGTAAAGAAATTTCTTCTGAATTCCCTATTGGATTTCTTGGTGACTATCTTATATTGATGGCCTCTAGTTATGCTCTTCCCCACAAGTGGAAACATTCTCTGTATCCACTCTATCAAAACCTTTCATAATTTTAAAGATCTCTATTAGGTCACCTTTCAGCCTTTTTTCCAAGAGAACAGAGGCCCAATCTGTTCATCCTTTGCTGATATGTATACCCTCACATTTCTTGTAAATCTTCTCTGCATCCTCTCCAGTGCCTCTATATCCTTTTTGTAATATGATGACCAGACTGTACACAGTACTCTAAGTGTGGTCTAACCAAGGTCTGGATGAAATGCATCCCAGGCTGTTAAGCGAAGTAAAAGGAAATAGCCGAGGCCTTGATCATCATTTTCCAGTCCTCTTTGGATTTGGGCATAGTGCCAGAGGACTGGAGGACTGCTAATGTGGTACTCTTGTTTAAGAAGAGAGAAAGGGATAGGCCGAGTAATTACAGGCCTGTCAACCTAACCTCAGTAGTGGGAAAATTATTGGAAAAAATCCTGAAGGGATAAATCTACATTTGGAAAGGCAAGAATTAATTAGGGACAATCAGCACGGATTTGTTAAGGGAAGATCGTGTTTGACTATTTTGAGGAGGTAACCAGGAGGGTCGCTGAGGGTAGTGTGTACGATGTAGTGTATATGGACTTTAACAAAGCTTTTGATAAGATCCTACATGGTAGACTGGTCACGAAGGTTAAAGCCCATGGAATCCAGGGCAAAGTGGCTAGTTGGATCCAAAATTGGCTTAGAGGTAGGAAGCAAAGGGTAATGGTTGATTAACCAAGACGACTGGAGACCTGCTCTGGCCCAGTGCACGCACATATCGCAGTGTGGGCTGGCCCGTGCTGCACCTGGGCCCTCGCCTCTCCCGGGCCCTGAACTCATGCCTCTCCTGGACCCCGATCACGCTCCTCTACAATCTCTCGCCGCTCCTTCGCCCTGACCTCGCCACTCCTGCAGTACCTGCCCACGCTCCAATCACCGACCTGGACCTTGATGACATCACTCTTCACTGCCGTCGCCCTCCTGCTCCAGCACGTGCTGCTCCCTGGAGTGGTAGGCCGCCATGCTGCTCCTTCCGCTCCCCGACCAGCTCCGATGGTGCTCGCAGGCCGAGGGTCACTCCGCCTGCTGGGCCAGGCCGCCACGCTGCTCCTTCCGCTCCCCGAAGGACCAAGACCTAGCTCTGTCAAGCCCATGTGGTGGCTGGTGTGCAACGGTCACCACACGTTAAAAAAAGTCCATGCACAAGCATCATCCACCCTTCAAGGTTTAGTTCGGACCTGGAATTTTAGGTCCTTCATTGAAACACCTTGAACTTTTTGACGTGGAAGCAAGTCATCCTCGATTCAAGAGACTGCCTATGTTGATGATGATAAATGGTTGATGGATGTTTTTGTGACTGGAAGGATATTTCCAGTGGCGTTCCACAAGGCTCAGGACTGGGTCCCTTGCTTTTTGTGGTATACATCAATGATTTAGAAATGAATATGGGGGGAGTATGATTATGAAGTTTGCAGATGACACTAAAATTGGCTGTGTGGTTGATAATAAAGAGGAAAGCCATGGACTGCAGAAGGATATCAATCTACTGGTCAGGTGGGCAGAGCAGTGGCAAATGGAATTTAATTTGGAGAAGTATTGTGAGGTGATGCACTTTGGGAGGGCTAATAAGGAAAGGGTATACACATTGAGTGGTAGACCACTTAAAAGTGTAGATGAACAAAGGGATCTTGGAGTGCTTGTCCACAGATCCCTGGAAGTAGCAGGCCAGGTGGATAAGGTGGTTAAGAAGGCATACGGAATGCTTGCCTTTATTGGCCGAGGCATAGAATATAAGAGCAGGGAGGTTATGCTTAAATTGTATAATACTTTGGTAAGGCCACAGCTGGAGTACTCCGTGCAGTTCTGATTGCCGTATTATAGGAAGGATGTGATTGCACTAGAGTGGATGTAGAGGAGATTTACAAGGATGCTGCCTGGAATGGAGAATCTTAGCTATGAGGACAGGTTGGATAGGCTGGGTATATTCGCATTGGAACAGAGGAAGTTGAGAGGAGACCTCATTGAGGTTGTACAAAATTTTAATGGATAGCAGGGGCCTATTTCCCTCGGTGGAGGAGTCAATTACGAGGGGGCATAGTTTAAAGATGGTTGATGGAAGGTTCAGAGGAGATTTAAGGGGAGGCTTCTTCACGCAGAGGTTCGTGAGGGTCTGGAACTCACTGCCTGGAAGGGTGGTGGATGCAGAAACCCTCATCACATTTAAAAGGTGCTTGGATGGGCACTTAAAGTGCCGCAACCTGCAGGGTTACGGACGTAGAGCTGGTAAGTGGGATTAGACTGGATAACTTCTTGTTGGCTGGTGCAGATACGATGGTAAATACTGTAGTGAATCGAATACGGCCAGAGTGTTCTCCTGGACTAGTTTCGATCGCCTGGCTGGGTCGGAGAGGAATTTTCCCAGATTTTTTTTCCCCCAATTGGCCTGGGTTTTTATCTGGTTTATGCCTCTCCCAGGAGATCACATGGCTCCGGTTGGGGTGGAGTGTAGAATGTTTCAGTGCAAGGGGTGTTGCAGTTGTGTGGGGCAGACTGGTTGGACTGGGTGCCCTTTACCTTTCTGCCATTGTTCATTGTTTATAGGTTATATGTAACCTTTATGGCTGCTGACCGAGGGCCGTGTGGCTCTTTGTCAGCGGCACTGACACGATGGGCTGAAATGGCCTCCTTCTGCGCTGTAAATTTCTATGTTCAATACAGGTTTAGCATAACTTCCCTACTTTTCAATTCTATACCTCGAGAAATAAACCCTAGTGCTTGGTTTGATTTTTTTTATGGCCTTGTTAACCAGTGTCGCAACTTTTAGTGATTTGTGCTCCAAGATCCCTTTTTTCCTCTACCCTGCCTGGACTCCCAAATTCCAAAAATAAGTGACCTCCCTATTCTTCCTCACAAAATGTAATGTCTTACATTTATCTGTGTTGAACTTCATCTGCCAATTATATGTCCATTCTGCAAGTTTATTAATGTCCTCCTGTAATTCGTTGCACTCCGCCTCAGTATTGACATTCCCTCTTCCCCCCACCCCACCCCAAATTTGGTGTCATCTGCAAATTTAGAAATTGTGTTTTTGATTCCAAAGTCTAAATCGTTAATATAAATTATGAACAGCAGTGGTCCCAGCAATGATCCTGTGGAACACTACTACCTACCTTCTGCCACTCTGAATAGCTACCTTTTGCCCCTACTCTTTGCTTTCTGTCTTGAAGCCAGTTAGCTATCCATTCTGCTACTTGTCCCCTGACTCCGCATTCTCTGACCTTGTTCATCAGTCTATTACGACGTACCCTATCAAAGATAAGGTTGGAATTTTTTTCAGCCCATTATGTATCTGGCTCACGGGAAATCTTGACCAACCTTGCACCATGAATCAGAGCTGCTTTTTAATTCATTCATAGGATGTGGGCACAGCTGGCCAAGCCACATATATTGCCCATCAGTAATTGCCTTTGAGAAGGTAGTGGTGAGCCAAAGTCTTGAACTGCTGCAGTCCATGAGATAAAGGTATTCCCATAGTGCTTTTAGGGAGGGAGTTAAAGATTTTGACCCAGTGAATATGAAGATAGACAGGTAGAGCGTCTAAAATCCGGAAGCCTCGGGACCGAGGCCGTTTCGGATTTCAGAACGTCTTTCTGACGTCCAGAATCCAGAATCCAGAATCCAGAAACGCCTGGGCCGAAGTAAGGGTAGGGGTGGGGGCGGGGGGGGGGGCGGGGGAGGGTGAAGGGGGGGAGGGGGATGTTAGTAGACCAGATGTGTACTCAACACCATACAGAAGCTATTGGGAAGAATAATCCACCCTTGAAATCTCAAAGTTTTTCCATGGCTTCTCAGGGAAGCTGTTCTCCAGGTTTGCAGAGAAGAACAAGCCAGAATGCTGCTGCTTTCTTTGGTGTGACTCATTACAAGGGACTGGGGCTGTGTAAGCGATCCCACGCCCTGCAGCCAAACCACTTGGTGGATGTTCAAGAGATAATGAACTAGGCTGAAGGGCAATACAAGGAGCTGGTGCAAACCATTGAAGGATTTCCTCCTTTTGGAGAACAAATATTAGCACTGGACCAAGATCTGTTCACGCTCAAAAGGCGGTGGTGGTTGTCGGTGGGGGGGACTGGTGGTGGGGGTGTCGTCGTCGGCGGAGTGGGGGGACAGTGGTTCCGGGTTTGGCAGCTTCGGCGGCTGGGAAAAACTTGGGTTGAAGACCTGCAAAAAAGGTAAGTTAAAGTTTTTGGGCCCAAACTTGGTCAAAGCTAAGGCCTGCCCAAAGGACCGCCGAGAGATCTGGCGGTACTTTGGCAGGGAGATTCCTCAAAAAGGTCTGCAAAGACCAGCCGTTGGCAAAAAATCGACTTACTTATAATGAGGGCGGCAGCGGGCAGGAGCTTCCAATCTTGGCGGCAAATGCAATTCTCGCCAAAGTGCTGTCGAGGATTGAGGGGGGAACACACAAAAAATAAAAACTTACACAAAAATAAAAACACTGCAAAACCTTCAGGGGACCCCATCCACCTGAATCGCTATTTAAAAAAAAAATAAAAGAAGTTCACTAACCGTTTTTTGCAGGTCTTCATACTTCCCGTTGGGGTTAGGCCTACCTCCACACGGCGGTCCTTCCCCCTGCTGCCGCCGACTCCCGCCCAGAGGAATCTGGCAGCTCGGCGGGCGGGAGGACACTGGAGCACCTTGCGCACTAGCGGCCATCAGAGGGCAGTTCCCAGCGGCTCTCCCCTCCTGTCGGCGAGAGGCCGAGAGGAAACTGGCACCGAGGGGAGACCGCCCAAAAAACTCGGTGGCAGTCAGCGGCAGCGGGCGGTGAGTGCATCAAGTTCGGGGCCTTTATTTTTTAATCCTTTTTCAGCAATTAAGTAGGTATGGGTTTTGTGAATGTTTATTTTTTGTTTTTTGGAATTTTTTTTTTGATGTTTTCCCCCCTCCCTAGCCCAAACTCGCAGCGGTAATTGGTTTTAAAAAAAATGTCCGGATTTTGGAACATTTTCCGGATTTCGGATGACCCCGTCACAGATCAGCCTGTTGTCCGGATTCCGGAATGTTCTGAATCTCGGAACTCCGTATTTTGGACGCTCAACCTGTATTTCCAAGTCAGAATGGTGTGTGACTTGGAAGGGTACTTGCAAGTGATGGTGTTCCCAGCGCCTGCTGCCTGTGTCCTTATAGGTGGTAAAGGTTGTGGGTTTGGGAGGTGCTAGCGAAGAAGCCTTGGCGAGTTGCTGCAGTGTATCTTGTAGATGGTACACACTGCAGCCACGATGCACCAGTGGTGGAGGGAGTGAATGTTTAAGGTGGTGGATGGGGTGCCAATCAAGCGAGCTGCTTTATCCTGGATGGTGTCAAGCTTCTGGAGTGTTGTTGGAGCTGCACTCATCCAGACAAGTGAAGAGTATTCCATCACACTCCTGACTTGTGCCTTGCAGATAGGCTGTTGGGAGGTGGGTCACTTGCCACAGAATGCCCAGCCTCTGACCTGCTCTTGTTGGCACAGTATTTATGTGGCTGGTCCAGTTAACTTTCAGGTCAATGGTGACCCTCGGGATGTTAATGGTGGGGAATATGGCGATGGTAATCCTGTTAAATGTCAAGGGGAGATGGCTACACTTTCTCTTCTTGGAGATGGTCATTGCCTGACCATTGTGTGGCACAAATATTACTTGCCACTTATGAGCCCAAGCCTGAAGGTTATGCAAGTCTTACTGCATGTGGGCTTCAATATCTGATGAGTTGTGAATGGGAGTGAACACTCTGCAATCACCAGCGAGCATCCCCACTTCTGACCCTATGATGGAGGGAAGCTCATTGATGAAGCAGCTGAAGATGGTTGGGCCTAGGACACTGCCCTGAGGAACTCCTGTAGCGATGTCCTGGGGCTGGGATGATTGACCTCCAACAACCACAACTATTTTCCTTTGTGCTAGGTATGATTCCAGCCAGTGGAGAGTTTTCCTCCTGATTCCCATGGACTTCAATTTTACTAGGGCTTCTTGATGCCAAACTCTGTCAAATGCTGCCTTGATGCCAAGGGCAGTTGCTCTCACCTCACTTCTGGAATTCAGCTCTTTTGTCCATGTTTGGACCAAGGTTGTAATGAGGTCTGGAGTCGAGTGGTCCTGGAAGAATCTAAACTGAGCATCTGTGAGCAGGTTATTGGTGAGTGAGTAAGTGCCGCAAGATAGCACTGTCTGTCACCTTCCATCACTTTGCTGGCGATTGAAAGTAGGCTGATGGGGTGGCAATTGGTCATATTGGATTTGTCCTGTTTTTTTGTGGACCGGCATATTTGGGCAATTTTTCACATTGTTGGGTAGATGCCAGTGTTGTATCTGTACTGGAACAACTTGGCTAGTTCTGGAGCACAAGTCTTCAGTGCTACAGCCAGGATGTTGTTCGGATTACATCGGATATATGACACAGAAACAGACATTCGGCCCAACCAGTCCATGTCAGCATTTATGGTCCACTTGAGCCTCCTCCTCTCTTTCCTCATCTAAATCTATCCGCATAACCCTCGATTCCCTTCTCCCTCATATGCTTGTCCAGCCTCTCCTTAAATGCATCTATACTATTCGCTTCAACCACTCCCTGTGTTAGTGAGTTCCACATTCTCACCACTCTTTGGGTAAAGAAGTTTCGTTTGAATTCCCTATTGGATTTTTTGCTGACTATCTTATATTGATGGCTCTTCCCCACAAGTGGAAACAATTAGCTGAAAATTCTGGCCTTGCTGGGTCTGTACGAAGTGCACATGGACCCCGCGAGGTCTCGCAAAAGCCGGTTTTCGGGGCATGATGCGCATGTGCCAAAAAACAGCTTTACCAATCTGTCAACATTTCTCTTGACAGATTCTCTGCATCCTCGGGAGAAGGACATCCGCGCGGGAGAGATTGGGTAATTTGCCCAACTCATGCCCAGCGAATATTCTTCAAACATTTATGCCTGGTAAAAGCAGGTGCATAGCTTACTTTTGCCAGCATAAGAGTTTTAAAACATCTAAAAAATGTAATTTAATCATTCATTTTTATGTTAAAAACCCTGTCCATTAATGTAAGTTTATTTTTAACACTATTAAAACACACAAAAAAAATTCCAATTTTTTTTTCTAAAACATTTAATTACATTTAATTTCAATTAAATTTATTATGCTGTGTTTCTTGTTTTAGGAGGATTTTCTCATTGATAGTAATGGGATCTTGTACAACCGGAGATCCCATTTTTATCACTAAGAATACAGGGTACTACCTAGTGATTGGTGGCCCAGGCTCACGTGACTCCAGCATTTCCATACGTACAGGGAAGTCATCTCCCCATACGCTGCACATCGAATGAAGGCCTCTGACTGGAATCAAAGGTGCCTCCGTGACCACCAGGTATTTTCATACATTAGTTTCGGGTTGGAGGTGTTTGTCCGAAGGAAGCCTCCGACCACAATTTTCAATTTTCCCCTTATTCTCTCTGTATCCACTCTATCAAAACCTTTCATCATTTTAAAGACCTCTATTAGGTTACTCCTCAACCTTCTTTTTTTCAAGAGAAAAGAGACCCAGCCTGTTTATCCTTTTCTGATATGTATACACTCTCATTTCTGCTATCATCCTTGTAAATCTTCTCTGCACTCTCACCAGTGCCTCTATATCCTCTTTTTATAATAAGGCGACCAGAACTGTATGATGTACTCTAAGTGTGGTCTAACCACACAGGTTTAGCATAACTTCCCTATTTTTTAATTCTATACCTCTAGAAATAAACCCTAGTGCTTGGTTTGCTTTTTAAATGGCCTTGCTAACCTGTGTCGCAACTTTTAGTGATGTGTGTATTTGTACTCCGAGATCTCTTTGTTCCTCTACCCACCGAGATTCTCACCCTCCAAGTAATAAGTGACCTCCCTATTCATCCTCCGAAAATGTAATACCTCACATTTACCTGTGTTAGGGTAACTTTATGGGCCCAAGTTTCCACATGATTTGCGCCTGATTTTTAGGAGCAACTGGTGGAGAACGGACTATTTTAGAAATCGCAATTCTCCACATTTTTTTTTCTGCAGTTCTAGTCAGGTAGAACAGTTCTACTTTAGAACAGAATTTTTTCTTCAAAAAGGGGCGTGTCCGGCCACTGATGCCTGATTTGAAAGTTTCCACAGTGAAAATGTACTCCAAACTAAAGTAGAATGGCGCCAGTGAAGATTTTTGTAGAACTAAAAAACCTGTTCTACACATTAAAAAATCAGGCGCAGGTTACAAATTAGGCGTCCAGAACGAGGTGGGGGGAGGGGGGGGGGGAAGGGAACTCATTAAATTCGACAATAAATCCTTATTTATACTTCTACAAATATTATACAAATACATCCAACCTGAATAAACATTTATAAGCCAAGAAAAGATTAAATAAACCATCTTCCTACCTGTGTGAAAGTGCTTCAGCCAGGGAGAATTCTGCAGCTGTTCGTGCCGTTGAGAGAGGGAGGGAGGGAGGGAGAGAGGGAGAGAGGGAGGGAGAGAGGGAGAGGGAGGGGAGGGAGGGAGGGAGAGAGAGAGAGTGAAGGAGGGGAGAGAGGGAGAGAGGGAGAGGGGAGGGGAGGGGAGAGGAGAGGAGAGGGGAGGGTGAGGGAGGGAGGGTGAGGGAGGGAGGGGAGGGGGGGTCGGGGGGGTCGGGGAACAGGAGCGGGTGTCGGGTCGGGGGGGGGGGGGGAACGGGTGTCGGGTCGGGGGAAGGGGAGCGGGTGTCGGGTCGGGGGGGGGGTGGGAAGCGGGTGTCGGGGCGGGGGGGGAGCGGGTGTCGGGGCGGGGGGGGAGCGGGTCTCGGGTCTCGGGTCGGGGCGGGTGGGGGGAGCGGGTCTCGGGTCGGGGCGGGTGGGGGGAGCGGGTCTCGGGTCGGGGGGGGGGGGAGTGGGCCTCGGGTCGGGGCGAGTCGGGGCGGGGAGCGGGTGTCGGGTCTCGGTCGGGGCGGGGGGGATCGGGTGTCGGGTCGTGGCTGGGGGGCGGGGGGGAGAGCGGGTGTCGGGTCGGGGTGGGGGGGGAGCGGGTGTCGGGTCTGGTCGGCGGCGGGGGGGGCGGGGAGCGGGTGTCGGGTCGGGTCTGGTCGGCGGTGGGGGGGGGGTGGGGGGGAGCGAGTGTCGGGTCTGGTCGGGCGGGGAGCAGGAGCTGGCCGTGGGAGGAGCCCCAGTGAGGCCATTGGGCCAGGGCTAGGGGCTGCGTGCTTCGGGCCCCTCCCACACAGTTCGGCGCCTGGAGCTACTGCACTTGCGTGCCGACTGTAGCACGCATGTGCAGAGGTCCCGGCACTGTTTTCAGCGCCGGGACCTGGCTCCGCCCCCTCCACAGCTCGTGCTGGCTGCGCCGAGTGCCACAGGACCTGTAAGTCGGTGGAGAATACCGAGGATTTTTTTAGGCGCCGTTTTAGGCGCGAAAAACGGGCGCCCAGCTCGGAGGGGCGCCCGTTTTTTTTCTTGTGGAAACTTGGGCGCATTAACATGTATAATCATATATTTCAGGCACAAGTAAAGTTTTGAACATGTTTGTCCTGTTCATATATATGCACTTCATGTGTGAACCTTGTAGAAGAATATTTTTCAGTAGTCATACAACACAACCAGGGCCCTTGTGCTGTTTCATACTCCACTGCAAATCTAAATAAATGATCAAATTCCCTTACCACATGGCACCAAATAATTCATTCTTTTATAAGTATGGAAATTGCAGTGCAGTCCTCAAATGGTCAGATCGAAGATGTATTCTAGAGCTTGGCAGAGTGACACTGAGTTGGTTTCACGGGAAAGATTATCTGTGTTCCTGAAAGCATTTTTTTGTATGTTATTGGGAATCTCACTTTTTACATTGCAACTGTTTACAATCTATGAAAATTTGCTAGTGCTGGGAAAAAAAAATCTCTGTTCTGTTTCACAGAACAACATTGGATGCAATTTGCTGCAGAATTATGGATGGAAGCTTGGTAATGGCCTTGGAAAAGCTCTGCAGGGTATGTGTTTACATTCTAACAGTTTCAGAAATGTAATGTTTCTGTGTTTCGAGATCTGAAGCTGGATGACAATATTACTGCTGTACACTAGAGGTCACTTGGATCCTGAGTGATGGTATTTTGGCTGGTCAGCAAGAAAACTGCAGTCTCTCAACCTCTGCCATCATTCACTTGTTCACTTATTTACCTGTACACAAAGAATAAACATTTACTAGTCAATTTCCTCTGGCCTTGTACACAGTGAATTCAAACTGTAGTCTTCAGGTTAAGTGTGCTTGGAGGGTAGGGGGAAGTAGGAAGGGACAGGGGGAGGTACGGGAGGAGAAGTAAGGGGAGAGGTCAGGACTGGGGGGTGGGGGGGGGGGGGAGGAGGAAAGCAATGGGAGAGGTCAGGACTGGGGGGAGGGAGGAAGATGAAGACAGCGAGAAGTTAGGTATTGGAGAAAGCGGGATGGGAGGAAAAGGAGTTGAGGAAAATGTGGAGGAGTGGTAGCAGGCAGTAAAGAGCAGACTTGGGGGAAGAGGATAGGATCATGGAGAGGCAAACAAGAAAAAATCTTTTTGCTAGCAGCAGTTCTGATTGGGAAAAAAATTAAATTGAATGATGTTTGAAGATGGCTCAAGAACATAATTTTTAATGAACTTGCGACATAAAATATGGAATATTACCAACTTATTTGTGACCCCCTGATTCATTAGCTAGTAAATATTTCAATATCCTGTCAAAGAATTGAAAAACATTTATTTTAGCTTTGTTATGTCTTATTAATAACAGACATTTATATTTTCAGTGAACATTAGTGGTATTGTTAGAGGCTTCACATATTTTTTGGCCCCCATAATCTGAATTTAGCATTAATTATTTCCTCACGTGTAGCATCAGCCAAGTGCAAAATAAAAGTCTCTCTGCTCTGCCTGAACTCCAGCCTCAGAAGAGCTCCTCTCCATTGAACCAGTGATATGTCCATTTCTTGTACCAGTTGTTCCTGTGGCTTCCACGTAAAGTTGTGAATTTATGCTTAATTGTGGGCAGCTTATTTGGAACGAGAAACTAAGTTGAGACTGTCTAAACTCATTTCACACAAAATCCTTGTAATTAACACAGAAGCACTCTCATCCAAGCTGTTTAGGCTCTGGGATGCTAATTCATTGTGGCAGCCATTCCCTATTAGCATGTATTTCTAATGTTCCAGTTTTATGCTCCCAGTGTCATAGTTGAAATGTAAACGAGGTTAATCGACCCTAGACTCAGACTCACTATTGGAGTGTACTATTTTTGGAGTTAGATTGGTCTCTCGGTTCCAGATAGTGGGCTCAAGCTTCGGCTCGAGTTGCTCCTTTTTTTTGGAGCAACTAGTTTAGAATGGAGTATCTTAGAAATTGCAATTCTCGGCATTTAGTTTGCTCCAATTCTAGTGAGTTTGAATAGTTTCGTTTTAGAACAGTTTTTTTTTCAAAAGGGGGCGTTACCAGCCACTTATGCCTGTTTTGCAAGTTTAGGCAGCGAAAAGTTACTCCAAACTAACTTAGAATGGAGTAAGTGTAGATTTTTGTACGCTCAGAAAAACCTTGCCTACACTTTATAAATTAGGCGCAAGGAGTGAGAGATAGGAGGGGAAGGAAAGTTTACAAGCATTAAACATTTCACTTTTACAAATAAAGAGCCATCATCAATCATAAATGATAAATAAATCAATAAATCAACCAATAAGTCAATCATAAAAAATTTAAAATAATAAAAAATCAATCAATAAATAAAACATTAAAAGTTTCTACTCACCTACTGCAGCACTGGGAGCCCCCCAACAGCATGCTGGGACGGGGCCCCCCCAGGAGATGCCGGTCAGCCGGGCCCCGCCGCCGACAAGAACTTCGGGCACGCTCTACCGTCGACCAGGACTTCGGGTGGGCCCTGCCGCCGACCAGGACTTTGGGTGGGCCCTGCCGTCGACCAGGACTTCGGGTGGGCCCTGCCATCGACCAGGACTTCGGGCGCGCTCTACCGTCGACCAGGACTTCGGGTGGGCCCTGCCGCCGACCAGGAGTTTGGGTGGGCCCCGCCGCCGACCAGGACTTCGGGCGAGCCCTGCCATCGACCAGGACTTCGGGCACGCTCTACCGTCGATCAGGACTTCGGGTGGGCCCTGTCGCTGACCAGGACTTCGGGTGGGCCCTGCCATCGACCAGGACTTTGGGTGGGCCCTGCCGCCGACCAGGACTTCGGGTGGGCCCTGCCATCGACCAGGACTTCGGGTGGGCCCTGCCATCGACCAGGACTTTGGGTGGGCCCTGCCATCGACCAGGACTTCGGGTGGGCCCTGCCGCCGACCAGGACTTCGGGTGGGCCCTGCCATCGACCAGGACTTTGGGTGGACCCCGCCGTCGACCAGGACTTCGGGTGGGCCCTGCCATCGACCAGGACTTTGGGTGGACCCCGCCGTCGACCAGGACTTCGGGTGGGCCCTGCCGTCGACCAGGACTTCGGGTGGGCCCTGCCGTCGACCAGGACTTCGGGTGGGCCCTGCCGTCGACCAGGACTTCGGGTGGGCCCTGCCGTCGACCAGGACTTCGGATGGGCCCTGCCGTCGACCAGGACTTCGGGTGGGCCCTGCTGTCGACCAGGACTTCGGGTGGGCCCTGCCGTCGACCAGGACTTCGGGTGGGCCCTGCCGTCGACCAGGACTTTGGGTGGGCCCTGCCGTCGACCAGGACTTTGGGTGGACCCCGCCGCCGACCAGGACTTCGGGTGGGCCCTGCCGCCGCCCAGGACTTCGGGTGGGCCCTGCCGTCGACCAGGACTTTGGGCACGCTCTGCCGTCGACCAGGACTTTGGGTGGGCCCCGCCGCCGACCAGGACTTCGGGCAGGCCCCGCTACTGACCAGGACTTCGGGCGGGGTCCGTCCCAGCAGACAACGGACCGCTGCCCAGGACTTCGGGCGGGCCCCGCCGCTGCCGAGGATGCTGCTTTAGGCGGGGCCCGGCCCCAGCGAGATGGTGGGCGGGCCCTGCCGCCAACGAGGAGTTCGGGCGGGGTCTGCCCCCAGGAGATGCTGGGCGGGCGTCCATAGAAGAGGTAAGTACTGTCAGGTCACTCGGTCCAGGATAGGGGCGACGTCCCTTCGGCTCGGGATAGGGTCGTTGCCCAGAGACAGGACGTGCTGGAAGGGCCAGGAGCTACTGTGCATGCGCGCAGCCTCCACTGTGCACGCGCGCAGCTGCCGGCACTGTTTTTGGTGCAGGTCTGTAGCTCCACCCCCAGCAGCTCCTGCTGCGCCACACCGAGCTGGAAACGGCCCTACAGATATCGGAGAATTGCGAGGTAAGTATTTGGCGCTTTTTCATTTCTACAAATTAGGCGGGCCTCTCCGATGTGCGCCGTTCTAGCGGGGGTCCGAAACTTGAGCCCATTATTTCTGTTTTTTTTTAGAATGTTGATTCACGCCTCTCATAAATATGATAGTGAATAAATCTGTGATGCGTAGAATATTGTGAACTTTATCCCATGAGTAGCTGGCACATGTGGGTGATCTGTGGTACCTTGTACTGGGCTTTCTAACTACATTTTCCGCTTACATTCTGTGACACTGATTTAAAAAAAAATTATAAATGACAAAAATAAACACCCAAAATAATTTTAAATTTAAAAAAAAAAGCACTTTACTTCTGCATGACCTGTCTTCCTTTCCTTACCCCATTGTCTCTTCCTCATTGTCTGTCTGTATCTTTTTATTTAATTTTATTGAAATAGAAATATAAAGAACAAGAAAAGGTTAAACTTTGCCCATTATGCAGTAGCAATTCTGCAGTATCTGAAATATACAAAACAAATTACTTTTTTGAAATCTTGTCATTTATAATGAATAAATGTTTAGTATAGACGAGCTAATCTCCTGAAGCATGTTCCTGGATAATTCTTTTTACAAAAAATTGAAATTCTCATTTCCTGTAACTGTCTCTCTGCTTTCTCAAGTGTAGATTTTCTGATCGGTTATGCCCAATAATCAGATGTAAAGTGGGCATAACCAATTGGAAAATATATGCAGAGATCCATCACTCAATCTGGTACACAGCTTGTATAGTCATTCGGCTAGATCTGACTTGAACATTTTAAACACGACTGTCACACTTTCTTCAGCTCAAGAAAAATATATTACAGTGAGGAGGAAAGGGTGTAAAAGAAAAGATAGCCATCCGTGGCTAACTCAATAAATAAAGGACGGTATCCAATTAAAAACAAGGACATACAAAGTGGCCAAAACTACTGGGAGCACAGAAGATTGGGAAGCTTTTAAAAGCCAGCAAAGAATGACTAAAAAAATGATTAAGAAAGACTATGAAAGTAAACTAGCACGAAATATAAAAACAGATAGCAAGAATTTCTACAGGTATATAAAAAGGAAGAGCGGCTAAAGTAAATGTTGGTCCCTTAGAGGACAAGACCGGGGAATTAGTGATGGGGAACATGGAGATGCCAGAAACTCTGAATAAATATTTTGCATCAGTCTTTACGGTAGAGCACACTAAAAAATCCCAACAATGGACAGTCAAGGGGCTATGGGGGCAGCGGGGAGGAACTTACCACAATCACAATCACTAAGGAGGTGGTACTCAGTAAAACACATCATCATAGGCAGTCCCTTGGAATCGAGGAGGACTTGCTTCCACTCCCAAAGTGAGTTCTTTGATGGGTGAACAGTCCGTTACGATAGCCACAGACCCTGTTACAGGTGGGACAGACATTCGTCGAGGAAAGGGGTCGGTGGGGCTGGTTTGCCACGTGCTCCTTCCACTGCCTGCGCTTGGCCTCTTCATCCTCTTTGCATTGAAACTCAAAGAGCTCAACGCCCTCCCGGATGTACTTTCTCCACCTCGGGCGGTCTTCGGCCAGGGTCTCCCAGGTGTCAGTGGTGATGTCGCACTTTACCAGGGAGGCTTTGAGGGTGTCCTTATAACGTTTCCACTGTCCTCCTTTGGCTCGTTTACCATGGAGGAGCTCCACATAAAGCATTTGCTTAGGGAGTCTCGTATCTGGTATGCGAACTATGTGGCCTGCCCAGCGAAGCTGATCGAGTGTGGTCAGTGCTTCAATACTGGGGATGTTAGCCTGGTCGAGGACACTGATGTTGGTGCGCCTGTTCTGCCAAGGGACTAAAGGCGGAAAAATCCCCTGGATCTGATGTCTTGCATCCTCGGGTCTTAAGAGTAGTAGCGGCAGGGATAGTGGATGCATTGGTTGTAATTTACCAAAACTCCCTGGATTCTGCAGAGGTGCAGATTGGAAAACTGCAAATGTAACGCCCCTATTTGAAAAAGGAGGCGGACAAAAAGCAGGAAACTATAGACCAGTTAGCCTCACCTCTGTGATTGGGAAAATGTTGGAGTCCATTATTAAAGAAGAATTCTTTGAGGATGTAACGAACAGGGTGGATAAAGGGGAAACAGTGGATGTGGTGTATTTGGACTTCCAGAAGGCATTTGACAAGGTGCCACATAAAAGGCTACTGCACAAGATAAAAGTTCACGGGGTTGGGGGTAATATATTAGCATAGATAGAGGGTTGGCTAACTAACAGAAAACAGAGAATCGGGATAAGTGGTTCATTCTCGGGTTGGCAATCAGTAACTAGTGGGGTGCAACAGGGATCAGTGCTGGGACCCCAACTATTTACAATCTATTTTAACGACTTGGATTAAGGGACCGAGAGTAACGTAGCCAAATTTGCTGACGATACAAAGATGGGAGGAAAAGCAATGTGTGAGGAGGACACAAAAAACCTGCAAAAGGACATAGACAGGCTAAATAAGTGGGCAAAAATTTGGCAGATGGAGTATAATGTTGGAAAGTGAGAGCTTATGCACTTTGGCAGAAAAAAAATCAAAGAGCAAATTATTTCAATGGAGAAAAATTGCAAAGTGCTGCAGTACAGCGGGACCAGAGGGTCCTGGTGCATGAAACACAAAAGGTTAGTATGCAGGTACAGCAAGTGATCAGGAAGGCCAATGGAATCTTGACCTTTATTGCAAAGGGGATGGAGTATAAAAGCAGGGAAGTCTTGTTACAGTTATACAGGGTATTGGTGAGGCCACACCTAGAATACTGCGTACAGTTTTGGTTTCCATATTTAAGAAAGGATATACTTGCTTTGGAGGCAGTTCAGAGAAGGTTCACTAGGTTGATTCCAGAGATGAGGGAGTGACTTATGAGGAAATGTTGAAAAGTTTGGGCTTCTACTCATTGGAATTTAGAAGAATGAGAGGTGATCTTATCGAAACGTAAAAGATTATGAGGGGGCTTGATAAGGTGGATGCAGAGAGGATGTTTCCATTGATAGGGGAGACTAGAACTAGAGGGCATAATCTTAGAATAAGGGGCCGCCCATTTAAACCTGAGATGAGGAGGAATTCAGAGGGTTGTGAATCTGTGGAATTCGCTGCCCCAGAGAGCTGTGGAAGCTGGGTCATTGAATCAATTTAAGACAGATATAGATAGTTTCTTAACCGATAAGGGACTAGGGGATTATGGGGAGCGGGCAGGGAAGTGGAATGAGTCCATGATCGGACCAGCCATGATCGTATTTATAGTGTATATAGGCACCTTTAGTAATGACTCCACGAGGCAGGGTATGATACTTAAACTGTGTAGACCTGTAGTCCTTTATTTGCAGCTCCCGAGTGACGACAACAAGCTGTGAGTTCCCTTTTATACTGGGTTACCTGCCGTGTGCAGGCAACCCCTAGATCTCCAGCAGCAGCACCCTCTGGTGTACCGGTAAGGTGTGTACAGTATAAGGATACATTCAATGTGGCATAATAGCGTTACAGACATCACACAGTAAACAGGCATGCATACACAACAATACTCCCCCCTGAGTATTTTTCATATCCTTATTGTCATGACCAGGGGATTTGATCAGTGGTGGCCTATTGGAGGTTGTGGTGAGGGTTGTGTGGTTGCCAGGTGTGACCCCTGTGCTTGAGGGTTGCGGGACTCGGGGCAGCATTTCTGCCTTTAGAACTGGCCATGCGGTGCACTGCTCTCGCCGGTTTAGAGTCCTGGGTCAGTATTTGCCTGGAGTCGCTGGCCGAAACCATGTAGGCCAGGCTCACTTGAATTGCTTTCTGCAGGGTGACCGTGATGTCAGCCGAGAGCAATTTGTGTAGGAGGCCATCGTGGCCGATTCCGATGACAAATATGTCCCTTAGTGCTTCATTAAGGTGGTCGCCAAAATCACATGGTGCAGCTAGTCTTCTTAAGTGTGCAGCATACTTGGCAATTTCTTGGCCCTCCGGTCGCTGGTAAGTGTAGGCTGTGAGGATGCTTTCTTTCGGTTTTGGTTGTTCCTGTATGATTGTTACAAGTTCCTCATAGCTCTTGGTGGTTGTCTTCTCCGGGGCTAGTAAGTCCCTGACGAGACCGTAGATGGTGGGCCCACAACTGCTAAGCAGGATGGCCCTGCTTTTGTTCGGTAGTGTGGCCAGTGTGTCCCCATCCAGGTCGTTGGCTACAAAGAAGTGTTCCAATCTTTCCACAAAAGCATCCCAATCTTTCCCCTCTGTAAAATGCTGAAAGTTGCTGAGGTTAGACATGTTGAGCGTGTAGTTCGTGACCTCGTATTCCCGTCGCCAGTTATAGTGTCTATAGGCACCTTTAGTAATGACTCCACGAGGCAGGGTATGATACTTAAACTGTGTAGACCTGTAGTCCTTTATTTGCAGCTCCTGAGTGACGACAACAAGCTGTGAGTTCCCTTTTATATTGGGTTCCCTGCCGTGTGCAGGCAAACCCTAGGTATCCAGCAGCAGCACCCTCTGGTGTACCGGTAAGGTGTGTGCAGTGTAAGGGTACATTCAATGTGGCATTACAGTGTTACAGACATCACAGAGTAAATAGGCATGCATATACAATAGTATTAAATGGTGGAGCAGGCTCGAGGGGCCATATGGCCTACTCCTGCTCCTATTTCTTGCGTTCTTATGTTCTAAATCCTACTACTATTCCAAGATCATTCTGGAGAACAGGAACACTGCAAAGCTCCTTTACTCTGAATCTTTTCTCTTGCCTCACTAACTATATTCCTCAATTGCTTTTCTTGCAAAATGCCTGTTCAATTCCCTCTTAGCATTACTGATGTTATCAACATTGCTCACCTCCCTGCATAGTCCGTTCCATACATTCACCACCCTGTGTCTGAAGTAGTTGTGTATGATCTGCCTATTCACCCTCTGAACTTCCTCTCATGTCTCCGCATCGTCGTTTTTGGGCCATGGTAAACAGTTTCTCAGACTTCATCTTGTCGATACCCTTAATTATCTTGAAAAGCTCAATAGGTTCTCCTCTCTATAGTCTCTTCTCTGATGTTAACACACTTGACGTCTGCAGTCACTCAGTGTAGCACAGGGATCTGATGCCAGGTATCAGATGGGTAGGGCTGTGCTGCACCTTTTACAATGCTTTGATGTCTTTCCTGAAATATATTGGCCAGAACTGCAAACTGTAATCCAAGTGGAGATAAACCAATGCCCCACTTCCATGCGCTATGCAACCCAAAATCCTATTTGCCTTATTTACTGCAACCACATACTTTCCACCATTACCTCCAAATCCTTTGCTGTATCCTGTGGACGAATCCCATTTAGTTTATAGTTCAATGTTGATGCTGGCAGCATCGGACTTCACAGCCGGAATTTTCTGGCATTCTTGCGGGTGCGATTGGAGGCAGATCCGGAGGGAAATTTGGAAAAACCTTGGAGCGGATCGGGAACCCGCTGTCACTCCGCCCCCATGTGCCTTTCCCTCGGGTGTGTTTGCCAGTGCGGCAGCGACCTGAACAGCAGAGGTAATTTAGATCCTTATTCAGTATTTGTCAGATTCTTAAGCATCTTTTTAACCCGACTGTTCAAATTTCCCTCAATGACCACGGGAATCGCGCAGCTCGGGAACCACGTCTGTGAACCTGAGGTGGAAGTGGCCATTGATCCAGCTCATTAGTGCATGACATGAAAAGTACAATAAAAAATCCCACCTGACACCTGGTCATTTTCCTAAGACCGATGTTGTTGCCGAGTGCGTTATCAGCACAGATGTAGCTTTCTAGAGGTTGCAAGTCTTTTCAGCAAAGTCGGGATCCACTATCACCTCATTGGTTCTGTGATCTCTACCTGACCTTCCATCTATTACATCAGCATGACTGCAGTTTATACTGTCTCACCTTGGTCCTCAGAATCGACCCAGCAGCACCACCACCAACCACAACACCACCATCAACATTCTCCTCAACCACCTGATGCTGCACAGGACATAGTGCATCAGACCAGGACTGCACTGCGCCGGAGGCGATACCCCCAACACAGGGTATACAGGCAGAGGATGAGCTTCCTTAACATGACTGAACAGCAGTGCCAAAGGAGGTTCAGGCTATCGCAACAGTCATCACAGACATTTGTAGATTGCTGGAGCAAGAGCTGCAGCCCAGAAGAGCGGGTGGACATGCCTTACCAGTGGCTGTCAAGTCATTAGCCCTCAACTTCTTCGCCTCAAGCTCCTTCCAGGGATCTGCAGCAGACATTTGTGGCATCTTGCAGTTGGCCGCCCACAGATGCATCACAGAGGTCACCGATGCCATCTTTGACAAGTCAGCCTATAATATCAACTTTTCCACTGATTAAGTCAGTGTTACTCAGCGGGCGCTGGCCTTTGCTGCTCTGGATGGCTTCCCACAGATGCAGAGTATCATCGACTGCACAGATGTGGCCAACAGGGCATCCCATCGTCACCCAGGAGTCTTTGTCAACCGCAAGAGCTTCCATTCCCTCAATGTGCAGCTGGTCTACAGCCATCGGAAGATCATCATGCATGTTTCCGCCAAATTCCCTGGCAGCTGCCATGACTTATTTGTCCTGCACCAGTCCACCCTCTCTCACCTCTTTGTAAACAGGCTTACCGGCTGGCTGCTTGGAGACAAGGGCTATTCACTGAAGACTTGGTTCATGACACCCTTGAGGAGACCAGGTACTGAGGCTGAGGAGAGATATAATGAAAGCCACATTTCCACAAGATGTGTCATAAAGCAGACAATAAGCATACTGAAAATGTACTTCAGATGCCTAGAGGAGCCTTTCAGTACACACCAGCCAGGGTTTCCTGAATTGTTGTGGTCTGCTGTGCCCTGCACAACATAGTGAGGATTAGCACTGCACAAGGAGCCAGGCTCTGAGCACTCAACCTCGTTGGAGGCAGAGGAGCAGCATCAGCTGGAAGACAAGGAACAGGAGGAACCTGCGGTCCAGATCCCACCAGCAGCCGACCATATTGCTGCCTGGGAGGCCAAGGATGGCCTCATCGTGGCCAGATTTACTTAACTTCATGCAGTACACCCATATGGCTGCCACATGCTGCACCAGGTTGGCACCACCCCACAGCAACACCCTAAAGCATCACTACAATGACCAAGCCATTCCTTTCACACTGACCACCATTGCTGAAGGTAATGTTATGTCTCATCATTCACTTCAACTTACTAAGCCACTTCCAAAGTTGCACACAAATTTGCCCATGACCGCAGACTGTGGTGAAATTAGATATTTTTATCTGTGACATCAGAGTGTCTAACCTTGTGCATCTACTTGTGTTTCATCTTTCTCTTATGCGTGTTTTTACGAGGTGCTGCCGCTGTGGCTTCAGCAGAGGTAGACAGCCAGTTCACTTCCCTGCTGCAGCTGCACCTTTGGCGGTCGTCCTCTGGGTTTTGGAGCCTGTGGTGACCCTGCCAAAGTCTGCTCCTCCTGTGACTGTGCATGGGCAGACTTGGCAATTGTGATCTGAGGAGGCATCTCAGGCTCTGACTGAGGGGGACAACGTGGGAGAAATGTTAGCACTTTGAGAGAAGCCCCCACTTCCATGTTCATTCTCGCCGTCATCCCTCTCATGGGTCACTCGCACTTCCCTGCTAGCAAGGAGCTGGAGAGCACCTTGCTGCACAGGAATGGGGTCATGAGGACCCACATCTACGTTGAGATCCTTCCTAGTCTGGAGGTGTATCTGCCTCTGCCATTTATTCTCCACAGATAGCATGTGCTCATGTGAGCGGTGCATTAGCTGCTCCATGTAGGTGGCCATCCTTTCCATGGAAGAGCCTAAAGTCGGCGTTGCCTGCGACACGGTGGTGCTCATGAGATGAGCTAGAAATGTGATATCAAGAATGGGTACAGATACCATTGCACACATGATGAACATTCACTGGTTGTTGACATAATTCCCCATATGAGTGACTGCTGTATGCCATGTGGTTGTATGAGATGTAATTCTATCACCAGATTGCTGAGATGTCCCTCTCTCTCCGTCTCCCACCTCCAACTGCTCAGCCACTCCTTACACTTCAAAGAATGATCTCCTCTGCTGATAAGCTGGCCAATGATGGAGGGCCACCTCGGTTCTCTCCCTCTCCCTCTTACTGTGGGCTCTCTTCTCCTGCAAGGAGGGATAGAAGAAACACCAAGTTTAAGTGAGAGTGATGGAATGAGTGTAACAAATGAATGGGTTACATAGAGGGTGATTATGAAGGAGTAGCTTGGCATTACCACATGGCCTACTTGTTTGTTAGTTGGTAGCTGCATTAGGATGATGGTGAGTGTAAGGGGTGGTTAGTCAGATGGGGATGCAATAATGTAGATATACAGAGAGGTATGTTGGTATGAGTAATGATGTGCAGGAGTAGGGATGGGAAAGCAGTGATGGGGATGTAATGAGAGACACAGCAGGGTGAAGTTGAGTATGGCTTTGCATTAATTTTTCCTGATCTAATGAGACCATTGATGCATTTTCGGCACTGCCCCCAGGTCCTCCTGACAACATCGTTGCTATTGACCTCTGCAATCTCCAAACAGGTTTGTTTGGTCTGCTGGGGGGGTCTCTTCCACTCATTCGATGGGAAGAGGACCTCTCTGCGTGCTCTCAATCCAACCACAAGCATATGGAGGGAGTCATCTGAGAACCTGGGTGTAGCCCTGTCTCTGTGCAGTCATGTGTGCCACTCATTGCAACAGTCCAGTGGTCCAGTGCAGTGCCTACACTATCCTGGATGAACGTTCAAATGCAATGTGGCCATGGCTCCTTTAAATATCCCAGCTGAAAATGCCTCATCAATGATATCATCATTTAACCCGCACCATTTAATAGGGCCGGGTAACGCGCAAGGCTGCCTTAGTAGGCGCCATTAACGGAAAGTCGATCTCAGTAGCGGGATGGAATGAAGAACGGGGTAGCGACCCGTCACTCTGACCACCCGCACATGGCCCGCCCAGGTACAGAAAATTCCAGCCCACCTTTCCATTCCCTTGACCGTTGTTGGCAGATTGTCTGTTTTGATTTCAAGGCACAGATGAGTCAACATTTCCTCCAACTGAACGTTGAGAAGACCAACTCTGCATTTGGCACCAACAACTTTCCATTCTCCTCCCTGGCCACATGCTTAGGCTGAACCAGACTATGTGAAAACTTGGCATTCTATTTGGTCAAGAGCAGGTCTTTAAACATCATCATCTATCCATTCAAAACTGCTTACTTTCACTTCCTCAACATCATCCCTCTCCACTCCATCTCACCTTCACTGTCACTGAAGCCCTAATCTATGTTTTTGTCGCCTCTTTCCCGCTCCCCCATTTTATTTCGTGAAGGAACTCCAGCTTGTTCCAAACTCAACTAATTGTACCTTGTCTTACAGCCTTCTGGACTCAACATCGAGTTTAACAATTTCAAACCATAACCTCTGCCCTTACTTTTTTCTGTTGTTTTTTATCTCTTTCCCACTGCAGCTATTGATGATTCTGCCATCTCCATTTGCACCCGATCTAGACTCATCTTTTGATTCTTAATTTGTCCCATTACCATCTCCTTTTGCCTTGCCATCAAAAATATATTCCAATGAGAAGGACAGACTGTAAGAGACGGGATAAGCATTCTTGGCTAACTAAGGAAATAAAGGATGGTATCAAATTGAAAACAAGGGCATACCAAGTGGCCAAGACTAGTGGGAGGCCAGAGGATTGGGAAATGTTTAAAAGCCAACAACGAACAACTAAAAAAATAATAAAGAGAGGGAAGATAGGTTATGAAAGTAAACTAGCATGGAATATAAAAACGGATAGTAAGAGTTTCTACAGGTACATAAAAAGGAAAAGAGTGGCTAAAGTAAATGTTGGTCCCTTAGAGGATGAGACAGGGGAATTAATAATGGGGAACATGGAAATGGTAGAGACTTTGAACAAATATTTTGTATCGGCTTTCACAGTAGAAGACACTAAAAACATCCCAATTGTGGATAATCAAGGGGCTATAGGGAGGGAGGAACTAAAAACAATCTATCACCAAACATAGATACATAGAAAATAGGTGCAGGAATCGGTCATTTGGACATTCGAGCCTGCACCATCATTCAATATGATCATGGCTGATCATGCAACTTCAGTACCCCATTCCTGATTTCTCTCCATACCCCTTGATCCCTTTAGCCGTAAGGGGCACATCTAACTCCCTTTTGAATATATCTAACGAACTGGCCTCAACAACTTTCTGTAGTAGAGAATTCCACAGGTTCACAATTCTCTGAGTAAAGAAGTTTCTCCTCATCTCGGTCCTAAATGGCTTACCCCTTATCCTTAGACTGTGACCCCTGGTTCTGGACTTCCCCAACATCGGGAACATTCTTCTTGCATCTAACCTGTCCAATCCTGTCAGAATTTTACATGTTTCTATGAGATCCCCTCTCATTCTTCTAAATTCCAGTGAATATAAGCCTAGTCGATCCGGTCTTTCCTCATATGTCAGTCCTACCATCCCGGGAATCAGTCTGGTGAACCTTTGCTGCACTTCCTCAATAGCAAGAATATCCTTCCTCAGATTAGGAGATCAAAACTGTACACAATATTCAAGGTGTGGCCTCACCAAGGCCCTATACAACTGCAGTAAGACCTCCCTGCTCCTATACTCAAATCCTCTTGCTATGAAGGCCAACATGCCATTTGCCGCCTTCACCGTCTGCTGTACCTGCATGCCAACTTTCAATGACTGATGTATCATGACACTCAGGTCTCATTGCACCTCCCCTTTTCCTAATCTGTCACCATTCAGGTCATATTCTGCCTTCCTGTTTTTGCCACCAAAGTGAATAACCTCACATTTATCCACATTATACTGCAACTGCCATGTATTTGCCCACTCACCTAACCTGTCCAAGTCACCCTGCAGCCTCTTACCATCCTCCTCACAGCTCACACTGCCACCCAGCTTAGTGTCATCTGCAAACTTGGAGATATTACATTCAATTCCTTCGTCTAAATCATTAATGTATATTGTAAATAGCTCAGGTCCCAGCACTGAACCTTGCGGTACCCCACTAGTCACTGCCTGCCATTCTGAAAAGGACCTGTTTATTCCTACTCTTTTCTTCCTGTCTGCCAACCAGTTCTCTATCCACGTCAATACATTATCCCCACTACCATGTGCTTCAATTTTTCATTCTAATCTCTTCTGTGGGACCTTGTAAAAAGCCTTTTGAAAGTCCAAATACACCAAATCCACTGGTTCTCCTTGTCCACTCTACTAGTTATATCCTCAAAAAATTTCTAGAAGATTTGTCAAGCACGATTTCCCTTTCATAAATCCATGCTGACTTGGACCGATCCTGTCACTGCTTTCCAAATGCTCTGCTATTACATCGTTAATAATTGATTCCAACATTTTCCCACTACCGATGTCAGGCTAACCGGTCGATAATTCCCTGTTTTCTCTCTCCCTCTTTTTTTAAAAAGTAAGGTTACATTAGCTACCCTCCAATCCATAGAAACTGATCCAGAGTCCATTGAATTTTGGAAAATGACCACCAATGCATCCACTATTTCTAGTGCCACTTCCTTAATACTCTGGGATGCAGACTATCAGGCCCTGGGGATTTATCAGCCTACAATCCCATCAATTTCCCTAACACAATTTCCTGACTAATAAGGATTTCCTTTAGTTCCTCATTCTCGCTCAACCCTTGGTCCCCTAGTATTTCTGGAAGGTTATTTGTGTCTTCCTTAGTGAATACAGAACCAACGTATTTGTTCAATTGGTCTGCCATTTCTTTGTTCCTCATTATAACTTCACTTGATTCTAAATGCAAGGGATCTACATTTGTCTTCACTAATCTTTTACTCTTCACATATCTATCGAAGCTTTTGCAGTCAGTTTTTATGTTTCCTGCAAGTGTCCTCTCACACTCTATTTTCCCCCTCCTAATTAAATCCTTTGTCCTCCCCTGCTGAATTCTAAATTCTAAAGAAGTAGTACTCGGTAAAATAATGGGACTAAAGGTGGACAAGTCCCCAGGACCTGAAGACTTGCATCCGAGGGTCTTAAAAGAAGTGGCTGCAAAGATACTGGGTGCATTGGTTGTAATCTACCAAAATTCCGTGGGTTCTGTGGAGATCCCAGTGGATTGGAAAACCGCAAATGTAACACCTCTAATTTAAAAAAGGAAGCAGATAGAAAGCAGGAAACTATAGACCAGTTAGCCTAACATCTGTCATTTGTAAAATGCTGGAGTCCATTATTAAGGAAGCAGTAGCAGGAAATTTGGAAAAGCATAATTCAGTCAAGCAGAGTCAGCATGGATTTATGAAAGGGAAATCATGTTTGACAAATTTGCTGGAGTCCTTTGAGGATGTAATGAGCAGGGTGGATAAGGAGGAGCCAGTGGATGTGTATTTCGAGTTCCAGAAGGCATTCGATAAGGTGCCACACAAAAAGGTTACTGCACAAGATCAAAGTTCAAGGGGTTGGGGTCAATATATTAGCATGGATAGAGGATTGGCTAACTAACAGAAAACAGAGAGTTGGGACAAATGGGCCATTTTCCAGTTGGCAAACAGTAACTAGTGGGGTTCCGCAGGGATCGGTGCTGGGTCCTCAACTATTTACAATCTATATTAATGACTTGGATGGAGGGACCATGTGTAATGTAGCCTAGTTTGCTGACAATATAAAGATGGGTGGGAAAGCATGTTGTGAGGAGGACACAAAATCTGCAAAGGGATAAAGGCAGGCAAAGTGAGTGGGCAAAAATTTGGCAGATGGAGTATAATGTGGGAAAATGTGAAGTTATCCACTTTGGCAGAAAAAAAAAGCAAATTATTATTTAAATGGAGAAAAATTGCAAAGTTCCATAGTACAGAGGGACCTGGGGTTCCTTGTGCATGAAACACAAAAAGTGAATAATCAGGAAGGCAAATGGAATGTTGGCCTTTATTGCAAGGGGAATAGAGTATAAAAGCAGAAATGTCCTGCTACAACTGTACAGAGTATTGGTGAGGCCACACCCAGAGTATGGCATGCAGTTTTGGTTTCCGTATTTAAGGAAGGATATACATGCATTGGAGGCTGCTCAGAGAAGGTTCACTAGGTTGATTCAGGAGATGAGGGGGTTGACTTATGAAGAAAGGTTGAGTAGGTTGGGCCTATGCTCATTGGAGTTCAGAAGGATGGGAGGTGATCTTATTGAAACTAATAAGATAATGAGGGGGCTCGACAAGGTGGATGCAGAGAGGATATTTCCACTGATAGGGGAAACTAGAACTAGGGGACATAGTCTCAGAATAAGGGGCCGCCCATTTAATACTGAGATGAGGAATTTCTTCTCTCAGAGGGTTGTAAATCTGTGGAATTCTCTGCCTCAGAGAGTTGTAGAAGCTGGGTCATTGAATATATTTAAGGTGGAGATAGACAGATTTTTGAGCGATAAGGCAATAAAGAGTTATGGGGAGAGGGCAGGGAATTGGAGCTGAGTCCATGATCAGATCAGCCATGATCTTATTAAATGGCGGAGCAGGTTCGATGGGCCAAATGGCCGACGCCTGCTTCTATGTCTTATGTTCTTATGTCTCTTAATCTCTTCTGCCTAGTCTCATCTTTTGTTTCTTAACTTGTCCCATTATCATCTCCTTTTGCCTTGCACCATCATCCCTTTTGTTTCAATCTCTTCTGCCTTCCGCTCTATCACAGACCTTCCCTTTTGTTCTTTCCTCTCCTCCACCCTTTCCCTGCCCCTCTCTTCTTCGGCAGTCCCTCGGAACCGAGGACGACTTGCTTCCACACTAAAAATGAGTTCTCAGGTGACTGACGAGTCCAATGCGGGATCTATAGTCTCTGTCACAGGTAGGTTAGACGGTGGTTGAAGGGGCGGGTGAGTGGGGTGCTTGGGTTGTCATGCGCTCCTTCCACTGCTTGCGCTTCATTTCCGCTTGCTCCCAGTGAAGAGACTTGAGGTGTTCGATGCCTTCCCGGATGATTTTCCTCCACGCTGAGTGGTCTGGGCCAGATATTCCCAGGTGTCAGTGGGGATATTACACTTTCAAGGAGGCTTTGAGGGTGTCCTTGAAGGGTTTCCTCTGTCTACCCGGGTCTCTCTTGCCGTGTCGGAGCTCCGAGTGGAGCGCTTCTTTTGGGAGTTTTGTATCCGGCATGCGGATGATGTGGCCCGTCCAATGGAGCTGATTGAGTGTGGTCAGTGCTTCATTGTTGGGGATGTTGGCCTGAGCGAGAACACTGACGTTGGTGCGCTCGTACGCTTCAGTGAAGGTGTTGACGATGGTTTGTAGTTCGACCTCTGAGTCTTCGCAGAGGCAAGCGTCATCTGCATACTGTAATTCGATGACAGAGGATGGGACGAACTTGGATCTGGACTGGAGGCGACGGGGATTGAACAGTTTCCTGTTTGTTCTGTAGATTAGCTCCTCTCCAGCGGGGAGCTTACTGAGGGTGAGGTGGAGCATTGCAGCAAGGAAGATTGAGAAGAGCGTTGGTGCGATGATACAGCCTTGTTTGACCCCATATGTGGATTGGGTCTGTGGTGGATTCGTTGGTCAGGATCACGGCTTGCATGTCGTTGTGAAGCAGACGGAGGATGGTGGAAAACTTGAGAGCAGCCAAATTTACTCGAAGGCCTTTCTGAGGTTTTCAAAGAAGGCCATGTACAGCGGTTGGTGTGTTCCTGCATTTTTCTTGTATTTGACGCACGGTGAAGATCATGTCCATTGTGCCTCTTAGTGGGTGGATTCTGTATTGCGACTCTGGGAGGAGCTCTTCAGCCACTGGGAGAAGGCAATTGAGGAGGGCTTTTGCAATGATTTTTCCTGTGGCAGACAGTAAGGAAACTCGGCTGTAATTACCGCAATCGGACTTGTCACCTTTCTTGAAGATGGTCACGATTACGGCGTCTCTGAGATCCCCTGGCATGCTCCCTCCTTCCAAATAAGAGAAGTGAGTTCATATATTCATGGCAGTAGTGCTTTAGTGCCTTGGCAGGGATTCCATCTGCTCCTGAGGCCTTGTTGTTCTTCAGTTGTTGGATGGCTGGGCTGGGGTTGTGCTGAGGTGGTGGCAGGTAGCATGCTGTGGGATGGAGTTGAGAACACTTGCGTCGAAGACAGAGTCTCAGTTAAGGAGATCTTCGAAGTTTTCCTTCCAGCGGGCACTGACTGCCTCTCTGCCTACACTTGCTTAATAACCTGTTACATCTCTAACTTTTTCCAGTTCTGACGAAGGGTCATCAACCAGAAACGTTAACTGTCTTTCTTTCTCCACAGATGCTGCCTGACCTGCTGAGTATTTCCAGCATTTTCTGTTTTTATTTCAGATTCCAGCATCCGCGCAGTATTTTGCTCTTGTATTTGCTCGTATCCTGCTTGCACAGTAATTGTAAAAACTCCAAAATTGTATTGAGTGCTTAACTCAGGCAATTAATAAAATCTCCCACAATATTGGCAAAATAGTCAGGACTCTCAGTTGCCTATAACTGTTGAGTTCTTCATGGGTGATCAGAATAAGATTTATTTGCAATAAAAATCTTGGCAAGTAGTGAAATGGAATTTTAATGCAGCGCTCAAGTTTGAGACCATAATGTAAAACTGATTTAATAATGCATTTGATAAATAGTTCCAGTAACCATTTATGGAATTGCATCATAAACTCCACGAATTAACTCATGCAATCGCTATATCTGCTTACTGAATTTATAATGTGTCATCTTGTGCACCATATGCTAAACTAATTCTTTTTGTCGTGAAAACAAACTAATGTTCTTTCAATTCTATGATTCTTCTTAGCCAGGACAGTAATGGTGAACTCTGTATCTTGAGGACACCTGTTTGATTTTAGGAGGAGTCTGTAAAATGAAATTTTCATTGACTTATTGGGGTCTAATTTTGTTGGGTTGCAATTGTCATTAAAGTATTTTTAGATGAGCTAGTTTTCACACTACACAAATCCTGTGTCTGGTTGGTTATCAAGGGAAATCAGGGATAGTATTAAGGCCAAGGAAGTGGCATACAAATTGACCAGAAATAACAGCCAACGTGGGGACTGGGAGAAATTTAGAACTCAGCAGAGGAGGACAAAGAGTTTGATTAGGGCAGGGAAAATAGAGTATGAGAGGAAGCTTGCAGGGAACATTAAAACGGATTGCAAAAGCTTCTATAGATATGTAAAGAGAAAAAGGTTAGTAAAGACAAATGTAGGTCCCCTGCAGTCAGAATCAGGGGAAATCATAACCGGGAACAAAGAAATGGCAGACTAAATGAACAAGTACTTTGGTTCGGTATTCACTAAGGAGGACACAAACAATCTTCCGGATATAAAAGGGGTCAGAGGGTCTAATAAGAAGGAGGAACAGAGGGAAATCGTTATTAGTCGGGAAATTGTGTTGGGGAAATTGATGGGATTGAAGGCCGATAAATCCCTAGGGCCTGATGGTCTGCATCCCAGAGTACTTAAGGAGGTGGCCTTGGAAATAGCGGATGCATTGACAGTCATTTTCCAACATTCCATAGACTCTGGATCAGTTCCTATTGAGTGGAGGGTAGCCAATGTAACCCCACTTTTTAAAAAAGGAGGGAGAGAGAAAACAGGGAATTATAGACCAGTCAGCCTGACATCGGTAGTGGGTAAAATGATGGAATCAATTATTAAGGATGTCATAGCAGCGCATTTGGAAAATGGTGACATGATAGGTCCAAGTCAGCATGGATTTGTGAAAGGGAAATCATGCTTGACAAATCTTCTGGAATTTTTTGAGGATGTTTCCAGTAGAGTGGACAAGGGAGAACCAGTTGATGTGGTGTATTTGGACTTTCAGAAGGCTTTCGACAAGGTCCCACACAAGAGATTAATGTGCAAAGTTAAAGCACATGGGATTGGGGGTAGTGTGCTGACGTGGATTGAGAACTGGTTGTCAGACAGGAAGCAAAGAGTAGGAGTAAATGGGTACTTTTCAGAATGACAGGCAGTAACTAGTGGGGTACCGCAAGGTTCTGTGCTGGGGCCCCAGCTGTTTACATTGTACATTAATGATTTAGACGAGGGGATTAAATGTAGTATCTCCAAATTTGCGGATGACACTAAGTTGGGTGGCAGTGTGAGCTGCGAGGAGGATGCTATGAGGCTGCAGAGTGACTTGGATAGGTTAGGTGAGTGGGCAAATGCATGGCAGATGAAGTACAATGTGGATAAATGTGAGGTTATCCACTTTGGTGGTAAAAACAGAGAGACAGACTATTATCTGAATGGTGACAGATTAGGAAAAGGGGAGGTGCAACGAGACCTGGGTGTCATAGTACATCAGTCATTGAAGGTTGGCATGCAGGTACAGCAGGCGGTTAAGAAAGCAAATGGCATGTTGGCCTTCATAGCGACGGGATTTGAGTACAGGGGCAGGGCGGTGTTACTACAGTTGTACAGGGCCTTGGTGAGGCCACACCTGGAGTATTGTGTACAGTTTTGGTCTCCTAACTTGAGGAAGGACATGCTTGCTATTGAGGGAGTACAGCAAAGGTTCACCAGACTGATTCCCGGGATGGCGGGACTGACATATCAAGAAAGACTGGATCAACTGGGCTTGTATTCACTGGAGTTCAGAAGAATGAGAGGGGATCTCATAGAAACGTTTACAATTCTGATGGGGTTAGACAGGTTAGATGCAAGAAGAATGTTCCCAATGTTGGGGAAGTCCAGAACCAGGGGTCACAGTCTAAGGATAAAGGGTAAGCCATTTAGGACCGAGATGAGGAGAAACTTCTTTACTCAGAGAATTGTGAACCTGTGGAATTCTCTACCACAGAAAGTTGTTGAGGCCAATTCACTAAATATATTCAAAAAGGAGTTAGATGTAGTCCTTACTACTAGGGGGATCAAGGGGTATGGCGAGAAAGCAGGAATGGGGTACTGAAGTTGCATATTCAGCCATGAACTCATTGAATGGCGGTGAAGGGTCGAATGGCCTACTCCTGCACCTAATTTCTATGTTTCTATGTTTCTATGTTAGTACGTGGCTGCTTATCACCTATTGATACTTATTCAATAATTGATGATAATAGTGGGTAGCCAAGGTTTTAAATTTTAGTAAATGCTTAATCAACTGATTTTACCTATTCATAGCCTTATTAGGCTCATGTGAACTAACATTACATAAAAATACAGAAAAGTTGTATATTTGACATTCTAAATTATGCGTATTATTTAATATATAAACTATTATGGGGAGTTTAAAAATACATCAAAGATTGCATTTAAGCATTTAAATGTTACATATGTTTAATTTGTTTTTCAGTGCTCGGTAATTCTTTAACGTTTTTGGTATATATCTTTTGAGTCTGGCCTCCATCATTGAATTACTTCATCTATCCCTAGTGCATATCGGAAAATGTTAATATACAAAGGGCTAAAAATTCATTTGCCCCCGATGATGGGCACAGGGATCGCGATGTGAGTAGCTGCTGATTAGCATGATTGTGGTGCCCAGTCCAGCACTGCACATGCTGCTGAGTGGCTGAACGCTCAGCAGGGGGCCCAAGTTCGTGCGAGGCTAGCACCAATTAAAGCTCAAAGGCAGTCTGCACCTCTTAAATTTAAGGTGCATTTTGCCTGCAGCAGCTCATTCAACTGACTGTGAAAGAGAGTGACAGTAGTGAGGAAAAAAACAATGATGTCACAACAAGTCAGAGAGTGTGCACTGAGGTTCTCCAATGCAACACTGGAGGCCTTGGTGCAGGAGATCAACATGAGGAGAGAGGTTCTATTTCTGCAGAGGCCAGGAAGCCCTCCAGGCAAATGCGTAAAATCTAATGGGAGCAGATAGTCGCTGTCGTGAATGTCAGCAGTATCGCCCCAGGACTTAGACACCGTGTAAGAAGAAGTTTAATGATCTCACACGACTGGTCAATGTCATCAAATTCATCCTCAAAATGCTAAATGTCACCATCTGCACCACTTGTCTCAATGCAACACCAACCCATCACTCACCTACCAACAATCTGTACCAAACCTGACTCATAGCTTCACCACATCCTCACATTCTTATCACTGCTGCAACCCTCACACTCACATCTTTCAGCTTGCGCACACTGTCAGCTATTCAACCACAGCAGCCACATCCCCCAAACACATTGCACCATACTCACTGACACAATTCCCTTTCTCTTGCAGAACAAGGCGGCTCAAAATCTGAGCCAGCAAGGGCTACCGAAAGAGAGACAGGCGCGCCTGCATAATCTTACCCCCATGGAGGAGACAGTGCTGGCCATTCATGGGAGGGCACTCGCTGAGCCTATGGCTGGCAGTGGGACTGAAAGAATACAAGATGCCGGTATCCTCATGCGTAATCCTTCTTTTCACATTCCACATGCCCCTCATCCCACAATCTATTCTAAGTTATAAGCTGCATATGGTGTAAGCATGCACCTCTTACTTTCCCCACCGCCCCTCACCACAGCCTTACCCTTATGCTTTTCTCCTTTCAGATATCCAAGAATTGACACCTAGGCAGGCACTGGTGGAGGAGCATGAAATAGAAGAACACTAAGGCACTGATGATGAAGACATAACATCACCACTCGATTTCACACTTGGCAGCCACCACCTCAGACACCGACAGACCGCTTAATTTAGAGGATAGGTTAAAGGCGGGATCTGCATACGGTGAGAGAGCGGGCACAATTGGCCCGCTGCCAGGTCAGGAGGAAAGGGTAGCACAGGTGCCAACTCCCCGGTGGGCGAGGTCGCACACGAGTTCTGTCGCAGAGGACTCCGATGGGGCGGCCTATAGAAGAACGCTGATGGGTAAGCACAATGAAATGCTTGGTGCATTGGCAAGCCTGCCAGAAAGCCTGAATGCAGTGTCCAGGAGCATGGAGCGGTCCAGCACCAAACTTGCACAGGTCTTTGCGCAGAGTTTGGCACCAATGATTTCCAGTCTGGAAGTAACGGGCAACTCCATTACCGCATTGTGGACCCAACCATGCAGCATCCGATGGCTAATGTCTCAGTTTCCATTGCAATACAAGCAGAAGCCATGCAACATCTGATTGCTACAGTGAAAGCTCAGACTTCTATCATGTAAGCTCAGACTGCTCTCATGCAGGCTCAGCTTGCTGCCATCGTGGCTGCATTTACCAATATGGAAATTGGCTTGCAGGGTGTCACAGCAGTCCAGCAATTTGTTCTCCAACAAATTATAGGATTGCTGAGGGGTTTCCCCTGGGGGAGTGGAGTGGCTCCATGAAACACAAATCTGTTGTCCTCTCTCAGGATGACGGCATTCATCTTTTTACCACTGCTACTTTGCCAGCGCCCAGTACCCTTGCTGTTGCCTGTCAGCCAACCAGCCCATATGTTGCTGCCCATGCCGAGGTGGTCCAGTCCGTACCCACGCTTTTTAGGCCCAGAGTTGCTTGACGTGGCCCTGCAAGGCCATCTGCCGTCTTCCGCCCCACTGAAAGTCAGCAGTTTTCCAACAGCCATGCTGCAGCCATTGGAGTAGTACTTGTAGGAGCACTAGGACAGGCAAAGGCACATTGAAGACAGCCACTAAGGGAATGCATAAGGGTGGTTAGTTGACTTTGTTATGTAATGTTGGATGGATTGATGTATAAAGTTGGATTGGAATATTTCTTTTGTGGTGGCTTTTCCTTACAGCATCCTGTTGGCCACAATGCTGAGATGGTCAGGGTCACAGGTCAGGTAACTCATAGTGGAAACTAAAACTAGTGGACATAGTCTTAGAATAAGGGGCCGCCCATTTAAAACTGAGATGAGGAGAAATTTCTTCTCTCAGAGGGTTGTAAATCTGTGGAACTCTCTGCCCCAGAGAGCTGTGGAGGCTGGGTCATTGAATATAGTTAAGGCGGAGATAGACAGATTTTTGAGCGATAAGGGAGTAAAGGGTTATGGGGAGCGGGCAGGGAAGCGGAGCTGAGTCCATGATCAGATCAGCCATGGTCTTGTTGGGTGGCGAAGTGGGCTCGAGGGACCGAGTGGCCTAATCCTGCTCCTATTTCTTATGTTCTTCTTATGTAATGTATTGGACTATTGTTGAATGGGGAATTGGGGTTGCATTCACTGGTATCGCAGTCGGATGAGTTGATCACGGGCAGAAAGGAGCTGTCTAGGTTGCTTTCTCCTCCTCTTTCTCTTCCTCCTCCTCAGCTGGTCGCCGTATGCCAGGTGGCAATGGCTGTTCCTTCATGGTGGTGAGATTGTGGAGCATGTAACAGACCATGAAGAATCTTGATACTGCAGGGATCCTCCAGAGTAGTCCAGGCATCTGTCCGACAGCATGGCTTTGTTATATGCATGCTGCCCACATGTGGTGCGGGTTGCACAGCGGAGTCATGAGCCAAGTGGTCAGTGGATGGAACTATTTCAAAGAAGAGTAGGGGAGTTTTCCCTAGCCAATATTTATCCCTCAATCAACATCACTAAAAACAGATTATCTGGTCATTATCACATTCGGGCTGAAATTGTGGTTGGAGGCTTCCCGTGGGCAATTGCCTCCGACCTGAAACATTTCTACGAAAGTACCTGGAGGTCCGGGAGGAGCGTGGGAATCCGTTGGGGAGGCCTTTTCTTCCCGAGCTGTGAAGTGCGCTCCCATCCTCCTGGTTCCCACGCAGAAGGTGCAGTCATGTCTGACTGCTCAGCCAATCAGGTACGATATTCCACAGCTTTCTCATTAATAGCAATGAGAAATCCGTACCTACAAGTTCTCATTGCTAGTAATGAGAAAAAAAACAAACACACTAAACACATAATAAAAAATAAAAAACACACCTCGCATAATTAAAATTAATTGAAATTAAAGTTAATAAATATCTGTGAGAAAATTTTTTTTCTGAGTTTTTAAAAGTTTTTTTAATTATGGTTAAAAATAAATGTAACGTAGTGGACATGGTTTTTAAAAATACTATATTTTTTTTATTACGCCTGTAACAGTAGGCTATGCGCCTGCTTTTATCAGACGCAAGAATTTTGAGGAAATTTCCTGGGCAAGATATGGGTAAATACCACAATCCTGCCCTTGCAAATGTCCTCGCTCCCAATAAGCGTAGGATTTGACAAGCTCCAGCTTGACAGATTGGAAAAGCCGGATTTCAGCGCATGTGCATTGTGCGCTGAAAACTGACTTTTGCGATGCCTTCCCGGGTCCATAGACATTCCGTACAGACCCGGGGAGGCCGGGATTTCCACGCCATTGTTGTTTGTGGGATCTTTGCTGTGTAGTCACTGTTGCAATGTAGGAAAAATTTCCTACATTGCAACAGTGACTACACTTTAAAAGTACGTCAGTGTCTGTAAAGCGCTTTGGGACATCCTGGCGTGAAAGGCGCTATTTAAATGCAAATCTCTCTTCCTCTCTCTATTTCTCTCTTTCTCTTTTTCTCTCTCTCTCGCTCCTTTTCTTTCTCTCTTTCTCTTTTTCTTCTTTTTCTTTCACTTTCTCTCTCTCTCTCTCTCGCTCTCTATTCAGAGGGAAGACAATGAACGCCCCTATCATGTCATTAAAACATCTTTCGTCTCTCTTGTACAGCAGTGGATGACGAACTGGGAGAGTTACAGATGTTGCTGGCTGCAGACTGCAAAGATCCCGATGCAAAGAAATTCAGGGCCACGGTTACCTTCACGGTCACTGGCAGCGTTGTTCTTGCCCTGGTGTGAGGCTGCAGGTCTGGTTGCAAGAGGTGGCAGAGTTCTGTGACCATCTCCTTTTGTAAAGCGCAAATGCCTCATGTGCTGGTTCAGGCTGAGGTAAGAGAATTGCTCTCAAAAGACCCTTGGTGCATAAGGCCTATTGGTGAGAGCTCTCGCTATCCTCGCTTCTCTGTGAGCAGCTTGTCCTCTTTGCTGCCTCTGCTCCATCTCCCTCTCATGTTGAAGGCCAAGGGGGATGACAACAAGAGCACGCATGACTGGGAGCAAGTGGTGTGACCAGAACTCTTGAAGTCAGAAGCAAGGCCTTTTCCACTTACAGCACCATTGCCTGTCACTTCAGCAACTTCAAACAACTCTAAAAAGCACCAAACAGTTCCACAAACTTAGACAGAGCCAGTAGAAATTAATCAGCAACTAACCTTATAGTGGTTGCTGATCCCTTTAAATATCGATGGTCGAGGCTCCTTGCTACTGCTGTACACATGTTCAGCTGTCCTAGGTTAAGACAGGGCGTTAGTTCCAGCTTTGAGGACGGAAATGGCAGCGCTAGCGTCAAGTCAACATTACATGCTGATTGATGTCACGATCTGTCTGCTCTACATATGCATGCTCCTAACCAAGATAGCGTTCGGTGCGGCAGGCACCAGAAGTGTGGGCGCGTGGCGTGGACTCGACTCCATTTTCATCACAAAACGGCATCCATAGCGCTGAAATATTGGTCGCTACGGAGTTGAATTTCTAGCCCATAGTGTTATTTCTAACCAGGGGTCACAGTCTGAGGATAAGGGGTAAGCCATTTAGGACCGAGATGAGGAGAAACTTCTTCACCCAGAGAGTGGTGAACCTGTGGAATTCTCTACCACAGAAAGTAGTTGAGGCCAATTCACTAAATATATTCAAAAGGGAGTTAGATGAAGTCCTTACTACTCGGGGGATCAAGGGTTATGGCGAGAAAGCAGGAAGGGGGTACTGAAGTTTCATGTTCAGCCATGAACTCATTGAATGGCGGTGCAGGCTAGAAGGGCTGAATGGCCTGCTCCTGCACCTATTTTCTATGTTTCTATATAAATCAAGTTTGGCTTATTGTGCTGCCACCTCTGGAAAGTAGGGGAATGTTTGTATGAATTGACTTTGTGAAGCTTATTTTTCTTTCATTGTGCAATATACAGATTTTATAGAGCCTGTACTGTTGGAATTAATTTGACCAGCTTTAATCCCACCAATACGTGAGACTATGTTAAACCAAGACCCCGTCTGCTCTCTCAAGTGGACGTAAAAAATCCAATGGCATTATTTCGAAGAAGAGCAGGGGGAGTTATCCCCGGTGACCTGGCCAATATTTATCCCTCAATTAACAACAAAAAAACAGATTATCTGGTCATTATTACATTGCTGTTTGTGGAAGTTTGGTTGTGCACAAATTGGCTGCTGCGTTTCCTACATTACAATAGTGTCAACACTCCAAAAGTACTTCATTGGCTGTAAAGCGCTTTGAGATGTCTGGTGGTTGTGAAAGACGCTATATAAATCCAAGTCTTTTCTTTCTAGTGAAAGATTTTGTGGCCGAAATTGGTGAAGGCCAAGGGCCGCCCAAAGGACCGCCGATAGCCGCCGAGATATCTGACGGTACTTTGTGCGGGAGTTTCTGCAAAAAGGTCCTTGAAAGGGCGCCCGGCGGCAAAAGAGGGACTTATGCCGTCAATTTCAGCGGGAGCGGGCGGGAGCTCCCAATCTCGGCGGCAAAGGCTCTTGCCGCCCAATTGCCGCTGAGGATGGAGTCGGACCCATGGAGGGTTGAAGAGCTGAAAAGAAAAATCAATGCAAAAAAAAACCCAGAACACCTTCAGGGGACCCTATGCAGGTAAATCATTGTAAGAAAATGTTTTTAAAAACGTTCATTAGGCTTTTTTTGCAGGTCTTCAGACCTACCATAGGGGATAGACCAGCCTCCAGCCAGCAGTCCTTCCCTGTCCTGCCGCCGACTCCCGCCTGCACCAATCTGGCATCTCGGCGGGCGGGACGTCACTTGCGCCACTTGGCCATCAGCTGACGTCAACCCAAGTGCAAACTGGTACAGGGCGGAATCCGAAGAGGAATGTTGGCGGATCTTGGCGGCAGTCGGCGGTAAAGCCATCAATTTCGCCCCTTTTATCATTATTCATTGGAAAAAATTCATAGCATTTGCACAGTCTTAATTCCATGGGTCAGTGGTTTGTAGCGAAACTAGTACTCATTGGAGCTACATCTTTTTCACTTTGATATTTCTAACATTTCTGGTATTATTGAGGGTGCTTGGGATTTTTGTTATTTTTACAGAGCCTATGAGCAACATTACCCAATAACATAGTTCAAATAGTTTTTCTTGCAGACTTTGGGATGTGTACATTGTTAATGTATTTAATCCCTTGTAACCTGCATCACACCTGTCCACCAGAGGACCTACCTGTTGGAGTGCCAAGAGATCCCAGCATCCCTTGGGAGTACAGTATATAAGCAGGCCACCCAGGAGGTACCTGCACTCTGGAACTACAATAAAGGAGCTAAGGCCACACTTGCTCATTACACACAGTTCTCAGTCTGAGCATTTATTATGAGTATAACAATTGGTGACGAGGTAACAAACCGCATGAAAATGCAAAGAACAGTCGACATCCTGGAGAAGTTCTTGGAGGGGGACGATTGGGAGGCCTTCATGGAGAGACTCGACCAATACTTCGTAGCCAACGAGCTGGAAGGGGGCGCGATCGCGACCAAACGAAGGGCGATCCTCCTAACTGTCTGTGGGGCCACAACCTATGGCCTCATGAAGAATCTCCTGGCCCTGGCTAAACCAACAGAGAAGTCCTACGAAGAACTGTGTACGCTGGTCCGGGAGCACCTAAATCCTAAGGAAAGTGTTTTAATGGTGAGATATCGGTTCTACACATGTCAATGATCGGAGGGCCAGGAAGTGGCGAGCTACGTCACCGAACTAAGGCGTCTTTTAGGACATTGTGAGTTTGAAGGATTCCTTGAACAACTGCTCAGAGACTTTTTTTCTACTGGGCATCGGACATGAGACGATCCTTCGCAAACTGTTGACTGTAGAAACTTCTAATCTGAGTAAAGCCATAATGATAGCCCAAGCATTTATGTCCACCAGCGACAGATTTCGCAGAGTAAAGAAGTTTCGGCCAGGACTATGCATAAAGTAACGTCGGTTTTGAGCAGAAATATACAGGACAGAATGTACACGCCGGCCGCTGTGGCCCGACCTCAATTGACCCAGAGTCCGCCATCATCTGTTAATGCGAGGCAGTTAACACCCTGTTGGCGCTGCGGGGGTGATCATCGGCCCCATCAATGCCGCTTTAAGCACTATGCGTGCAATGGCTGCAGAACAATGGGACACCTCCAACGAATGTGCAGGCGAACTGCAAACCACCACGTTGCAGAGGAAGATTGGTCCACAGTGGAACGGACAGAATTGGAAACTCATACGGAGGAGGCAGAGGTGTACGGGGTACACACGTTCACGACGAAATGCCCACCAATAATGTTGAAAGTTGAACTGAATGGTATTCCAGTGTTTATGGAGCTGGACACAGGGGAAAGTCAGTCCATAATGAGTAAAATGGCCTTCGACAGGCTGTGGGGGAAGAAGGCACACAGGCCCAAGTTCAGCCCCATTCACACGAAGCTAAGGACATTTACAAAGGAACTAATTCCGGTAATTGGCAGTGCTGAAGTCAAAGTCTCCTATGATGGAGCAGTACATGAACTCCCACTGTGGATTGTGCCAGGTGATGGCGCCACGTTATTTGGCAGAAGCTAACTGGGACGACATCCAAGCGCTCTTGTCAGTTGACGACACCGCATGTACTCAGGTTCTAAGCAAGTTCCCATCGTTATTCGAGTCAGGCATTGGAAGCCTCTCGGGAGCGAAAATGCAGATCCATTTGGTTCCCGGTTCGCGACCCATTCACCACAAGGCTCGGGCGGTACTGTACATGATGCGTGGAAAAAGTGGAAATTGAGCTGGACAGGCTGCAACGTGAAGGCATCGTGGAGTTCAACGACTGGGCCAGTCCGATTGTTCCAGTACTCAAGGAGGATGGTAGAGTTAAAATTTGTGCTGACTGTAAAGTAACAATTAACCTTTTTTCGCTGCAGGGCCAGTACCCGCTATCCAAGGCAGATTACCTATTTGCGACCCTGGCTGGAGGGACGATGTTCACCAAGCTGGACCTGACCTCGACCTACATGATGCAGGAGCTGGAGGAATCTTTAAAAGGCCTCACCTGCATCAACACATGCAAGGGTCTGTTTATTTACAACCGGTGCCCATTCGGGATTCGGTCGGCTGCAGCGATCTTCCAGCGGAACTTGGAAAGCCTGCTAAAGTCGGTTCCTTGTACAGTGGTTTTCCAGGACGACATATTGGTTACAGGTTGGGACACCACGGAGCACCTGAAGAATCTGGAGGAGGTTCTTAGTCGGTTGGATCGCATGGGGTTCAGATTGAAACGCTCAAAGTGTTTTTTCCTGGCACAGGACGTCGAATTCTTAGGAAGGTGGATCGCAGCAGACGGCATCAGACGCACCGACGCCAAGACAGAGGCCAGCAAGAACGCACTGCGACCACGGATTGTGACGGAGCTGCGGTTGTTTCTGGGACTCCTTAACTACTTCGGTAATTTCCTACCTGGGTTAAACACCCTGCTAGAGCCCCTGCATGTGCTACTGCGCAAGGGAGACAACTGGGTATGGGGGAATTCACAAGAGGCTGCCTTTAAGGAAGCCAGAAATTTACTGTGTTCTAACAAACTGCTTGTCCTGTATAACCCATGTAAATGAGTAGTGTTAGCTTGCGATGCGTCATCATACAGGGTCGGGTGTGTGTTACAACAGGCTAATGAATCGGGAATTTTGCAATCAGTTGCGTATGCTTCCAGGAGTTTGTCCAAGGCCGAAAGGGCCTACAACATGGTTGAAAAAGAGGCTCTGGCGTGCGTTTATAGGGTAAAAAAAATGCACCAGTACTTATTTGGCCTCAAGTTCGAGCTTGAAACAGACCACAAGCGGCTCATATCGCTATTCTCGGAGAGCAAAGGGATTAATACCAATGCCTCTCTCCGCATCCAAAGATGGGCGCTCACGCTGTCGGCATACAACTATGTAATTCACCACAGACTGGGCACAGAGAACTGCGCAGATGCTCTCAGTCGGCTACCATTGCCCACCACAGGGGTGGAAATGGCACAGCCAGCGGACTTGCTTATGGTCATGGAGGCAATTGAGAATGAGAAATCCCCCGTTACGGCCCGCCAGATCAGGACCTGGACCAGCCAGGATCCTTTACTGTCACTGATTTAAAAAAAAAACTCTCTCCTCCATGGGAGCTGGTCCAGTGTCCCAGTGGAGATGCAGGAAACGATTAAGCCATTCGACAGATGCAAAGATGAGCTGTCCCAGCAGGTGGATGTCTCTTGTGGGGCAAACGTGTGGTCTTGCCCAAGAAAGGCAGAGAGACATTTATTGGGGAACTACACAGCACCCACTCAGGCATCGTGATGATGAAAGCCATAGCCTGATCCCACGTGTTGTGGTCAGGCATCGACTCAGATTTAGAGTCATGTGTACGCCAGTGCAACGCTTGCTCTCAGTTGAGCAATGCACCCAAAGAGGCACCGCTAAGTTTATGGTCCTGGCCATCCAAACCGTGGTTGAGGATCCATGCAGACTATGCAGGCCCATTCCTAGACAAAATGTTTTTGGTTGTTGTGGATGCTTACTCAAAGTGGATTGAATGTGCAATAGTGTCTGGAAGCACGTCCACGGCCACCATTTGAAAGTCTTAAGAGCTATGTTTGCCACGCATGTCCTGCCTGATGTCCTAGTCAGCGACAATGGGCTGTGCATCACAAGTGCCGAATTCAAAGAGTTCATGACCCGCAACGGGATCAAACATGTCACATCTGCGCCGTTCAAGCCCGCATCCAAGGGCCAGGCAGAACGGGCAGTCCAGACCATCAAGCAAAGCTTGAAACATGTGTCGGAAGGCTCCCTGCCGACCCGGTTGTCCTGAGCACTGCTCAGCTACCACACCAGACACCACTCACTCACAGGGATTCCCCCAGCCAAGCTGCTCATGAAAATGGCGCTTAAAACAAGGCTCTCTCTGGAGGACAAGCTGCATCAACAGAGTGTGTACCATGACTGCGCAAACTTGTCATGCGATAGAGATCAATGATCCTGTATTTGTGCTCAATTATGGACATGGTCCCAAATGGCTCGCTGGTACGGCCACAGCCAAAGAGGGAGTAGGGTGTTTCAGGTCAAACTGACCAATGGACAAACACACAGAAAACACTTGGACCAAATTAAACTGGGGTTCACTAACAGTTACGTACAACCTGAAGAGGACACCAACTTTGACCTTCCAACACAAACACAAGTGGCAACTGAAATCACAGTTGACCATGAAACAGAACTCATCATCCCCAGCAGCTCGGCAAGGCCGGCTGCCCAACAGCCCAACGAAGAACTGACCAACTCAATCACACCAGCATTTGTACCGAAATGATCGACAAAGCTCCAGATCATCTCACCTTATAAATAAGTGTATTGTTGACTTCACGGGATAGTGATGTATGTATTTAACCCCTTGTAACCTTGTAACCTGCATCACACCTGTCCACCAGAGGGCCTACCTGTTGGAGTCCCAAGGGATCCCAGCATCCCTTAGGAGTACAGTATATAAGCAGGCTACCCACGAGGCACCTGCACTCTGGAACTACAATACACACAGTACTCAATCTGACCATTTATTATGAGTATAACATGCACATCACTCAATAAGAACATAAGAACATAAGAAATAGGAGCAGGAGTAGGCCATTTGGCCCCTCGAGCCTGCTCCGCCATTCAATAAGATCATGGCTAATCTGGACTCAGCTCCATTTTCCTGCCCGCTACCCGTCATCCTTTTGCTACCTTATCACTCAAAAGTCTGCCTATCTCCACCTTAAATATATTCAATGACCCAGCCTCCACAGCTCTCTGAGGCAGAGAATTCCATAGATTTACAACCCTGCGAGAAGAAATTTCTCCTCATCTCGGTTTTAAATGGGTGGCCCCATATTTTAAGACTGTGTCCCCTAGTTTTAGTTTCCCCTATGGGTGGAAATATCCTCTCTGCATCCACCTTGTTGAGCCCCCTCATTATCTTATAAGTTTCATAAGATCACCTCTCATTCTTCTGAACTCCAATGTGTATAGGCCCAACCTACTCAACCTATCCTCATAAGTCAACCCCCTCATCTCCTGAATTAACCTAGTGAACCTTCTCTGAACAGCCTCCAATGCATGTATATCCTTCCTTAAATACGGAGACCAAAACTGCATGCCATACTCCGGGTGTGGCCTCACCAATACCCTGTACAGTTGTAGCAGGACGTTTCTGCTTTTATACTCTATCCCCCTAATAAATGCCAACATTCCATTTGCCTTCCTGACTATTTGCTGTAAGTGTATACTAACTTTTTGTGTTTCATGCACAAGGACCCCCAGGTCTCTCTGTACTGCAGCACCTTGCAATTTTTCTCCATTTAAATTATAATTTGCTTTTCTATTATTTCTGCCAAAGTGGATAACCTCACATTTTCCCACATTATACTCCATCTGCCAAATTTTTGCCCACTCACTTAGCCTGTCTATATCCTTTTTCAGATTTGTTGTGTCCTCCTCGCAATTTGCTTTCCCATCCATCTTTGTATCATCAGCAAACATGGCTACATTACACTCGGTCCGTTCAGCCAAGTCATTGATCCAGCATCAATCTCTGTGGCACCCCACTAGTCAATGTTTGCAACTGGAAAATGACTCATTTATCCCGACTCTGTTTTCTGTTAATTAGCCAACCCTCTATCCATGCTAATATATTACCCACAACCCCATGAGCTTTTATCTTGTGCAGTAACCTTTCATGTGGCACCTTATCAAATGCCTTCTGGAAATCCAAATACACCACATCCACTGGCTCCTCCTTATCCACCCTGCTCATTACATCCTCAAAGAATTCCAGCAAATTTGTCAAACATGATTTCCCTTTCATAAACCATGCTGACTCTGCTTGGTTGAATCATGCTTTTCCAAATGTCCTGCTACTGCTTCCTTAATAATGGACTCCAACATTTTCCCAACAAGAGATGTTAGGCTAACTGGTCTATAGTTTCCTGCTTTTTATCTGCTCCTTTTTTTAAATAGGGGCGTTACATTTGCGTTTTTCCAATCAGCTGGGACCATCTCAGAATCCAGGGAATTTTTGCAGATTACAACCAATGCATCCACTATTTTTGCAGCCACTTCTCTTAAGACTCGAGGATGTAAGGTATCAGGAGCAGGGAACTGAATGGGCCTTTAATCCTATTATTTTACCTAATACTACTTCATTAGTGATAGTGATTGTATTAAGTTCCTTCCTATCTATAGCCCCTTGATTATGCACTATTGGAATGTTTTTAGTGTCTTCTACTGTGAAGACTGATACAAAATATTTGTTCAACGTCTCTGCCATTTCCCTGTTATCCGTTATTAATTCCCAGTCTCATCGTACAGGGGACCAACATTTACTTTAGCCACTCTTTTTCTTTTTATGTCCCTGTAGAAACTCTTACTGTCTGTTTTTATATTTCGTGCTAGTTTACTTTCATAATCCATCTTCCCTCTCCATCATTTTTTTAGTCATTCTCTGCTGGCTTTTAAAAATTTCCCAATCCTCTGGCCTCCCTCTAGTCTTGGCCACATTGTATCCCTTTGTTTTCAATTTGATTCCCTCCCTAATTTCCTTAGTTAGCCACGATGGTTATTCTGTTCTCTTACAGTCTTTCCTTCTCATGTGCAGGATAATGTCACGACTGTGACATGTGCTCATCTCAGATCAGCTTGGACAAGGAAATACTTTGAAGGTGAAAAATAAACAGAAATTTTTTTACTGTCCACTAACCCAGAAAGATTCAGCAATTTATTGTTGGAAATCGGTAATAAAAGTCTATATTAAAATAATTGAGTGGATACAAATCAAGAGATTGATGTAAAAAATGTAATCTTAGTTACTGTGGAATTTATTCATTTGTTTATTGTATTGCCATCTGGAATTAGAAATATTTATAATGCAGGAACATTCATGTTGAAGGTTATGAACTGCTAGCATTCTACAATATATATCTATTCATACACGTGTAAATGAAAATCAGAACTTGGGTTCTGTGTTATGAATGAAGTTGTGTAATTAGTGTCCTACTTTCTAGAACAATGAGTACTATATTTTAGCCCCTATTTTACTCGGGGTGACAATCATGTTGTCGAGGGCTGAGGCGGGTGGTTAAACATCTCGACCTCGGCAGCATGAGGCCCAGTCAAGTTCCGGTTCAAGGGGCAGCTGGCTGACGGGAGGGAGCAGAATATCGGGTGGGAGCCAGGTAAGTGCTTAAGAGGTGGGTCAGGAGGGCTCGCTATTGGGGGGCTGGGAGTGGGTGGCACAGCGGCGCGGGGAGCCCAGGTAGAGGAAGTGTAAACTTTCCTTGTTGCTCCTCCAGGCCCCATAACGAAAGTCAAAAAAAGTTTTTAAAAAGCGTACCTTTTTGGGTCTCTTCCCTGTGCAAGTCTCTCTGATTAAAATAGCGTTTTCGCTTCGCTGATGTCATCAGAATCTGTATATTTAAAGACGGACCCTGTCGGCTTCCAGTAAGTGTCCTTCATGCCAGGTCAGAACACCAGGTTAAAATTGCAACCTGCAGTAGAAAGCAGGACCTCCGCGGCTCAATGCCATGGGCGATTTTAACGGCACGCCCGCCCAGTTTCCACGGAGCAAGCAGGGTTAAAATCGCCTATTCTATTTTATACCGTGTTCATTTTCCTAATATTTTGGATGCAATGGGATTTTTAGAAGAGAAATCTTTAGCTTCTGAGGGAACAGAGGAAACTGTAGACTTCTGGGAGCAATTTTCTTTTTCAGCCACCAGATGGCCAACTGGGAGCACCAAATAGTGTCCATGGAGCACGGTTAAACAATTATGCAACATTCTTCGGCGTGCTGCCTAGCTTTAAAAGGTCCTGTCAGCAGTGCAAGGCGGTTAGCGATATACTTATTTATTCAATCGGGTTATGCGGCTGTTTTCACAGTGCACATAAATAACCATGTGTTGTTGGTAATTTTCTTTTGCGGTAAATTTCTAGGGTTTCCTGAAAGAATTCCAACTGTGACACCAATAATAGTGGCTTAATAATAATGCCATTTGATGATTTGACATCAGCAAACAAGAACCATTTAAGGAAACGCTATCTGTGTGTGTGTGTGTGTGTGTGTGTGTGTGTGTGTGTGAGAGAGCAATGAATACTGACTGCCCCCCTTTTACCTGAAGACATTTCAGAGGCACAGATAGAGATTGCTGTTCACACGTAGCTCCAGCATGTGAGGTGACAGCTCCTTGTGCTCTTGTTTTCCAAACAAGTAATTGCAGCAGACTGGTGCAGGATGTGGGTGCTCAATAATAAAGAGGTCAGTGGGTGGCTGGCTGTGAATCACACAGCGGAAATCAAATCGAGAGGTTCACCTTTGCCATAAACCATTCAAGCTTCACTTTCTGAAACCCTTCATTAAATCATGTTCCTAAATCCTGTAGATAATTGTCTTTATTTATATTTGCGATGGCAATGACAACAAAACTGTCAGCGTTTGCCATCATTGCCCATCTGAAACCGACCATAACTTCAGGATTTAGCGCATGCGCAGATAAACATGGAAATCCTGAGGTTGCGGTCAGACATTCACTGCCACAGGCTGCACCGTGGAACTCGCTGTAGCCGGCAATCTGTGAAATCATTTGAGCTGATGAAAACTAAAGCTTTTCCGCTGTAATATCACTGTTTAAAAACCCCATAAAAAGTTAAAGCCTTGTTCAATGAGAGCTAGCTGGGGATTAAACGGGGTTCTGAGTAATAACTACCGCTGAACAACTGGCCCTGAAAAACTAATTTTATATTTGTGGAATGTCACTTTTCTCCAGCACAATAAAATTTACGACATTAACATTTTTTTTAAGTTTGTTTGATATTTCAGCTTTTACCTTCACCTCGTGTATATCCAATCTTTATTTTGCTCCCTGTAAATATTTTTAAAAGTGAATGATAAAGGCTGCTTTTTATTTCCTGGTTTGTTGTCTAAGAATTTTTCAATGTAATTGGCTGCTCAGCCAGCTTGATGACATCACTGCTGCTTGATGCTCGAGATCCCCTATAGACAGCACGACAATGAAATTAACGTGTAGAAAGCTAAAGTTTTTGCCACACAGATCACGAGATCTTTGTGGGCAGCTTTTTTCGAGATCTGTAGCGATTGCTATCTCTTCGCCGCGGACTGCAAATTCCGAGCCATGATTATGGCAACAGATACCCAGGGACTATAATTTATTGGCACTAGTGACAATGGGAACAACTTTTAACTTTGGTTATCTCTGCTATAGAAAAACATATTTTTGATGGGGCCTTTTTTCTTTAAGCTCCTGATTTGATTTGATTACCCTTGGACATATGCAGCATATTTCACTATATTAATCAATTATTTTGCTGTTTTACTTGTGGATTCTTTGAAAGTTCTAAGTTCCTAGCGATATGTATATTTCCTGCGGACAACAGTTCATATCTTTTCTGTAACTCAACTTATGACAGACATTTAGCACCAGTATATAATTACAAAACTTCAGAGTCATTTGCCTTGATGTTGAGGTGCTGATCTGGGACTTGCGTCTTCTGATCTGCTCATTTAAATATGCATTGGTGTTGGATGTATATACGTCGACTGTCCTGGAGTTTAGCCTCTGTATGTGCGCACATTCGACGTATTTACTGAGGTGTATGAAAGCATGGGCCTTACGCTAAACATCCGTAAAACAAAGGTCCTCCACCAGCCTGTCCTCGCCGCACAGCACTACCCCCCAGTCATCAAGATCCACGGCGCGGCCCTGGACACCGTGGACCACTTCCCATATCGCAGGAGCCTCCTATCAACAAGAACAGGCATTGATGACGAGATCCAACACCGCCTCCAGTGCGCCAGTGCAGCCTTCGACCACCTGAGGAAAAGAGTGTTTGAAGACCAGGCCCTCAAAACTGCCACCAAACTCATGGTCTACAGGGCTGTAGTAATACCTGCCCTCCTGTATGGCTCAGAGACATGGACCATGTACAGTAGACGCCTCAAGATGCTGGAGAAATATCACCAACAATGTCTCCGCAAGATCCCACAAATCCCCTGGGAGGACAGGCGCACCAACATCAGTGTCCTCGTCCAGGCTAACATCCCCAGCATTGAAGCACTGACCACACTCGATCAGCTCTGCTGGGCAGGCCAAATACTTTGCATGCAACACACGAGACTCCCAAAGCAAGTGCTCTACGCGGAGCTCCTTCACGGCAAACGAGCCAAAGGTGGGCAGTGGAAATATTACAATGACGCCCTCAAAGCCTCCTTGATAAAGTGCGACATCCCCACTGACACCTGGGAGTCCCTGACCAAAGACAGCCCAAAGTGGAGAAAGTGCATCCGGGAGGGCGCTGAGCACCTCGAGTTTCAACACCGAGAGCATGCAGAAATCAAGCGCAGGCAGCGGAAAGAGCATGTGACAAACCAGTCCCACCCACCCCTTCCCTCAACGACTATCTATCCCACCTGTGACAGGATCTGTAGCTCTCGTATTGGACTATTCAGCCACCAAAGAACTCACTTCAGGGGTGGAAGCAAGTCTTTCTCGATTCCAAGGGACTGCCAATGATGATGATGATGGGTGTTGGATGAGTGCAACTCTTGTGCAACATGGAATTATTGCACTTGGGGTTGGACAATTGCAGCCTTTAAAAATCCTAGAATGGCTGAAGGTATGTAACAGCAGGTTAGCGGAGCAGCAGGTAAGTATTAAACCCTTTGAAGGACTGTGTAAGTTGTCAGGTAGCTGTAATAGATGGCTCATGATTTGTGGCACTTTAAAAGAATATCTTCAAGTGGAGGAATGGACAGAGGCACCCGAAGGGAGCAAGGTATTGGAAGGAGCTGGAAAAGAAGTGCACAAAATTTGAATGAGGTTGACTTTCAGACACCTGAAGGAACTGCAACAACGGAGAGAGACTGCTGGATGTTTATGGGAGGAAACCTTACAAAAGTATCTTGTATGTTATGTGAAGGAAGCTGGCAGTGGCACTGATTGGCATCTCTCATACCCAGAACTGCTGACCACTATTTGAAAAAATTCAGTGCTCTAATGAGGACAGGCACGGTAATAGACTGGCCACACTCCAACATTCTGTTCACCCTGAAACATTAATAGGTGAACAGATGTGTAATGAGAAGGGACTAATTAGCAATCTTGATTTGCGAAGCCCCTTGGGGAAGAGTGACCATAATATGGTAGAATTCTTTATTAAGGTGGGGAGTGACACAGTTAATTCGGAAACTAGTGTCCTGAACTTAAGGAAAGCTAACTTCGACGGTATGAGGCGTGAATTGGCTAGAATAGACCGGCAAAGGATACTTAAAGGGTTGACGGTGGATAAGCAATGGCAAACATTTAAAGATCACATGGATGAACTTCAGCAATTGTACATACCTGTCTGGAGTAATAATACAATGGGGAAGGTGGCTCAACCATGGCTAACAAGGGAAATTAAGGAGAGTGTTAAAACCAAGGAAGAGGCATATAAATTGGCTAGAAAAAGCAATAAACCTGAGGACTGGGAGAAATTTAGAATTCAACAGAGGAAGACTAACGGTTTAATTAAGAGGGGGGAAATACAGTACGAGAGAAAGCTTGCAGGGAACATAAAAACTGACTGCAAAAGCTTCTATAAATATGTGAAGAGAAAAAGATTAGTGAAGACTAATGTAGGTCCCTTGCAGTCGGATTCAGGTGAATTTATAATGGGGAACAAAGAAATGACAGATCAATTGAACACATACTTTGGTCCTATCTTCACGAAGGAAGACACAAATAACCTTCCGAATGTACTAGGGGACAGTGGGTCTAGTGAGAAGGAGGAACTGAAGGATATCCTTATTATGTTGTGTTGGGGAAATTGATGGGATTGAAGGCCGATAAATCCCCGGAGCCTGATAGTCTGCATCCCAGAGTACTTAAGGAAGTGGCCCTAGAAATAGTGGATGCATTGGTGATCATTTTCCAACAGTCTATCGACTCTGGATCAGTTCCTATGGACTGGAGGGTAGCTAATGTAACACCGCTTTTTAAAAAGGGAGGGAGAGAGAAAACGGGTAATATAGACCGGTTAGCCTGACATCAGTAGTGGAGAAAATGTTGGAATCAATCATTAAGGATGAAATAGCAGCGCATTTGGAAAGCAGTGACAGGATTGGTCCAAATCAGCATGGATTTATGAAAGAGAAATCATGCCCCCAAAATCTTATGTACAAGTTATTTACAAGTTGAGGTGATCCGGGGCTCTGTGTTCCCGGGTTGATCGCCTGAGTTGAAGTCCTGGCATGGGTGAGTCGGTTGGATCATTGCTGTACTGCGGTGTGGCTGGTCTGATCAGACTGTCGGGCATGGTGGGTTCATCCTCGTGGTTGACCGCCAGGTCGATTTCTGGTTGGGTGTGTGTGGGTGGGTGGATCAATGATGGTAATGTTCTCTTCAGTTGTCAGTGAACCGCAGTTTGGTCTGATCCAAGTGCTTTCTGCACGTTTGTCCGTTCAACAGTTTGACAACAAACTCTCTTCCCCTCCTTGGCTAACAGAGTGCCAGCAACCCATTTAGGACCATGAGCATAATTAAGAACAAACATAGGGTAATTAACCTCAATGTCAGTGATACAGCCACGCGATCGTGGTACATGTTATGCCGGTGACGCCGGGCTTCTACATGATCATTGAGATCGGGGTCGACTAAGGAAAGCCTGGTTTTGAGTGCTCTCTTCATTAGCAATTCTGCAGGGGGAACCCTGGTAAGCGAGTGGGGTCGCGTGTGGTAGCTGAGCAGAATCCAAGATAACCGGGTCGGCAGGGAACCGTCCGTCACGCGTTTCAAGCTCTGCTTGATGGTTTGGACTGCCCATTCCGCTTGACCATTGGATGTGAGCTTAAACTGTGCAGACCTAACATGCTTGATGCCATTGCAGGTCCTGAACTCGTTGAATTCTGAGCTGGTGAAGCATGGTCCATTGTCACTAACAAGGACGTTGGGTGGCGAACCTGGCCCGGAGGCTTTCAATGGTGGCAGTGGACGTACATGATGACATTATTATACATTCACTCCATTTAGAGTAAGCGTCCACTGCTACTAGGAACATCTTTCCTAGAAAGGGGCCAGCGAAATCTACGTGGACCCTTGACCACAGTTTGGAGGGCCATGACCACAGACTCCGTGGGGCCTCCCTTGGTGCATTGCTCAACTGTGAGCAAGTGTTACATTGGTCTACGCATGACTCCAACTCCAAGTCAATGCCGGGCCACCAAACGTGTGACCTGACGATAACCTTCATCATGACTATGCCTCGGTGGATACTATGAAGGTCGCATATAACCGTTTCCCTGCCTTTTTTTGGCAAAATTACACGATTCCCCCATAGGAGGCAGTCCGAATGGATCGACATTTCATCCTTGCGTCGGTGGAACGGCTTAATTTCGTCTTGCATTTCCCCTGGGATCGGGATCGCGATCGCCGACCAGCTCCCATTGAGGATGCAGCTTTTTACAAGTGATAACACCGAGTCCTGGCTAGTCCAGGTCCTGATCTGGCGAGCCGTGAGGGGTGACCCCTCGCTCTCAAAAGCATCCATTACAAGGAGCAAGTCTGCGGGTTGCGCCATTTCCACCCCGGTGGTGGGCAATGGTAGCCGACTGAGGTCATCCGCACAGTTCTCAGTGCCTGGTCTGTGGCAGATTACATAGTCATACGCAGATAATGTTAGTGCCCATCTTTGGATGTGGGATGAAGCATTGGTAATACCTTTGCTTTCTGAGATCAACTAAATGAACGGCCTGTGGTCGGTTTTCAGCTCGAACCGGAGCCCAAATAGGTATTGGTGCATTTTCTTAACCCCGTATACACATGCTAATGCTTCTTTCTCAACCATACTGTAGGCTCTTTCAGCCTTAGATAAGCTTCTGGATGCATATGCAACCGGTTGCAATTTGCCTGACCCATTGACTTGCTGTAACACACAACCGACCCTGTACCAAGATGCATCACAAGCTAGTACTAAATGTTTACACGGATCATACAATACAATAACTTGTTAGAACATAGCAGGTTTCTGGCCTTCTTAAAGGCTGTCTCTTGAGATATATTCCAAACCCAGTCATCACCCTTGCGTAGCAATAAATGCAATAGTTCCAGCAAAGTGCTCAACCCCGGTAGAAAGTTACCAAAATAGTTGAGGAGTCCCAGGAACGAACGCAGCTCCATCACATTCTGTGGTCTGGGTGCATTCTTGATGGCCTCCGTCTTGGAGTCCGTGGGTCTGATGCTGTCCGCTGCAATCTTTCTCCTCAGAAATTCGACCTCTGGTGCCAGGAAAACACACTTGGAGCATTTCAGCCTGAGTCCCATTCTGTCTAGTCGCTTGAGAACCTCTTCCAGGTTGTGCAAGTGTTCAGTGGTGGTGCGGCCAGTGATCAAGATGTTGTTTTGGAACACCACGGTGCGCGGAATCGATTTCAGCAGACTCTCCATGTTCCTCTGGAAGATGGCTGCCACCGAGCGAATCCCAAAGAGGCATCTGTGGGATATGAACAGTCCTTTGTGCGTGTTGATGCACGTCAATTTTTTCTAAGCTTTAGCCAAACCCTGTGTCATGTAAGCAGAGGTTAGATCCAGCTTGGTGAACGACTTCCCCCCTGCTGCTAGTGTTGCAAACACGTCATCTGCTTTGGTAGTGAGTACTGGTCCTGCATCGAGACTCAGTTGTAGCCCCGCAGATTATGACCGTCCCATCACTCTTCAACACCGGAACAATTGGACTGGCCCACTCGTTGAACTCGACTGGCGAAATGATCCCCTCTCATTGAAGTGTGTCCAGCTCGATCTCGACGTTCTCTCACATCATGTATGGAACCGCTCGGGCCTTGTAATGAACGGGTCATGCATCTGGGACAAGATGGATCTGCACTTTGGCGCCTGTGAAGTTGCTGATGCCTGGTTCGAATAACAACGGGAATTTGTTTAGTACTTGGGCGCACAAGGCTTCATCCTCCGAAGACATTGCTTTGATGTCGGATCTTTCAGATTTTTCCTAGCCAGCTTCTGCCGAACAGTGTTGGGCCATCGCCTGGTACAATCCATAGTGGTAAATCATGCACAGCTCCATCGTACGATACCTTCACTGCCGCACTGCCAATGACTGGTATGAGCTCTTTGGTGTAAGTACGCATCTTGATGTGGATTGGGCTTCGTTTTGGCCTTTGTGCCTTGTTGCCCCACAGTTTCTCAAAAGCCTTCTGGCTCATAATTGACTGACTCGCCTCCGTGTCCAATTCCATGGAAACTGGAATGCCATTTAATTTGACTTTTAACATTATCGGAGGGCTTTTGATGATGAAGGTGTGTACCCCATACACTTCCTCTTCAGCCTCTGGTTGAGTTGTCTCTCTTACTTGTTCAGCGTGATCCGCGCCGGATCGGTCATCTTCTGTCAACTCTGCCACGTGGTGAGTTGCAGCACGTCTGCACATTCGCTGGAGGTGCCCCATTGTTCCACAGCCCTTGCACACATAGTGCTTGAATCGACATTAATGGGCTCGATGATTACCCCCGCAGCGCCAACATGATGCTAATGGATTTGCATTCATGCCCCACGGCGGACTCTGAGTCATCCTAGGTCTAGCCTCTGCGGGTGTGTAGGCCCTGCCATGTACAGTTCTGCCTGCTGAAGGCATTATTTTATGCACAGTACTTGCCGGTGAGTTCCGATGCTGCAATGATATCTGTTTAGTGTTATCGTTCATGGACATAAACGCCTGGGCTATCGTGATGGCCTTGCTCAGATCGAGGGATTCGGCAGACAGCAATTTGCGAAGAATGACCTCGTGCCGATTCCAAGCACGAAAAAGTCCCGCAACACTTTCCCCAAAAATCCAGCAAATACACACGGTCCCGCAAGGCGTCTTAGGTTGGCGACATAGCTCGCCACGTCCTAGCCCTCGGAGCGGTGGTGCGTATAAAAACGATACCTGGCCATCAAGATATTCTCCTTCGACTTGAGGTGTTCCCGAACCAGCGTGCACAACTCTTCATATGTCTCCTCCGTTGGTTTCGTCGGTGCTAGCAGATATTTGATGAGGTCTTATATCGTGGACCTGCGCTTGACCACGGTTTCTTCCTTTTCCAGCTCGTTGGCCACGAAGTACTGGACAAGATACTCAACGAAGGCTTCCCAATCATCATCCGCAACAAATCTCTCAAGAATACCAACGGCAGCCATAACTGTGTGAAAGTTCGTGATCTGTTACTTGTCGCCAATTGTTACGTTTAGAATAACGCCACAAGATTGTATATCTTAAACTCAAACTGTTGTGACCTTGGTCTCTTTATTGTAACTCCAGAGTGAGGAGGCAGCATGGTAGACTGCCTTTTATGTGCAGGGTGTGCAGGTGATCTTTTGGGTCTCCCACAGGTGCGCCCCCTGGTGGCAAGTCTTACACATTGGTAATGTTTACATACATAACAGATTCCATCACCCTCCCACACCACTGTCTCGGGCTGAACCAGACCATTCGCAACCTCGCCATCCTATTTGACCCTGAGCTGAGTTTCTGACCCCATATCCTCTCCAAGTCTGCCTACATCCACCTCCAGAATAACACCCGCCTCTGTCCCGCTTCAGCCGATCTTCTGCTGAAACCCTTATCCATGCTTTTGTTAGCTCCAAACTTGACTATTCCAATGCTTTCCTGCCCAGCCTTCCATCTTCCACTCGCCATAAACTTGAGCTCATCCAAAGCTCTGCTGCCCATATCCTAACTCGCACCAAGTCCCATTCACCCCTGTACTCACTGACCAACATTGGCTCCTGGACGACCAATTGCTCAAATTTAAAATTCTCATGCTTGTGTTCAAATCCCTCCATGGCCTTGTTCCTCCCTATCTCTGTAATTTCTTCCAACCCGACAACTCTCTGAGAATTCTAGATTCCTCCAATTCTGGTCCCTTGTGCATTCCCGACTTATTTCGGCCCACTATTTGCGTCTGTACCTTTAGCTGTCTAGGCCCTAAGCACTGGAATTCCCTCCCTAAACTTCTCCACCTCCCTCTCCTCCTCTTAAGATGCTCTTTTAAACCTACCTCTTTCACCAAGCTTTAGGTCATCTGTTCTAATGTCTTATTCTTTGGCTCTGTGTCAATTTTTGTCTGATTATGCTCCTGTGAAGCATCTTGGGTTGTTTTACTATGTTGAAGGCGCTATATAAATGCAAGTTGTTGATAGCAGCTGATCTGTTACATCAGCTGTCTGGTGCCACTTTGGAGATGGCCCTCAAATGCTATCTCCCACCTAAAGTGTTTAATCTTGTTACAGGAACACCTTGCACACAATGCCCATGAAAAGCATGGGGCACCCACAACATTAGACAGGTTGTCCATTATAAGGAGCACGACATAGTGCTGTTGGGAAGGAGTGGGAGATGGGACAGTACAGGCTAAAATTAGCAGGTGCAGACCTAGCCGCCCCTATGGCATTAATGTTAAGCGTTATACATCCAGAACCTTCCAGATCCTTCTCTGTCTCCATAATCCCAAAGGTAGTACGCTTATCCATTTTTAACTGCGTCCTTTCCTGAAGATCCTTCACAGCAACGAGATGCAGAGGATGATGAAAGGGGGAAAAAGAGTAAGAGCAACAGGGCAAAATTTTTCTTGTCAACATTGATGCTGAGGAAGAGGATGATGAGGATCAGGCCCTAAGTAACCCCAGGAACAAGATTCTGCCCATGTTCCATTGCCTTAAATCCTTTATTGACACCCCTCCCCCTGCCTCTTCCTCATTTGACTTATCAGCTCAAAGATTGTCACCTGTGGTGAATTAGACCTGTGGCAGTGGGACCAGGGAGCCTGGGGAATGGGTACGAATATACCACCTACCTAATGGAGACAGAGAAGAATTCCTATGGCTTTGGAGTCTTTGCACAAAGGATTCTCTAAATTGTTTTTATTTTCTATCCACTATTTTCCCCTCTACTGCTCCTCTTCTGAAGGTGGTGACTAATGCTCGGATTCAGTCCCAGAGGTGGTGATAGCAGCACACTGATAGTACTGTACTTTTGTAATAAATATCTAATGATGTAAATTTACATTTTAATTTAAAATGTTTGAAAACTGACAACGGCGAGGTTGAAGGGGCGTCTGGGACCTTGGTGAACGATGGGACCAATAGTCTTATCTACTCAACCAACAACATTTAAGGATAGAGAAAGAAACAGAACAAACAACAGAGAAGGAAATAGGGTGAATTAGAGTCAAATTAGATACAGAAAGAGAAATCAAGAGGATAGGAAGATTGGATTAAGAGAGATAGAAAAAAAGAGACGGAAAGGAAAAGTAAGAAAAAAAATGTAATAGTAAAAGTTAAAAAGTTCTTGGAACAATTTATTACCTGCAGGAGTGAAACTCCAATTTCAGTTGTTCCCTTTCTGGGCCTCCAAGTTTGAGTGACATGTCTGGACCATAAATCACCCATTAACAGGATTCTTACACCGTGAAATACCAGCCCTAATGTTCTGCGGCGAGTTTAATTCGTAGCTACAATGCAAATCCTGCAATTTCTTGACACTCATGGGGAGGTTGACGGCAAGATTCCATTTCTGTGAGGCCAGTGGCAAATCGTCCAGCAATTTGTGGCAACTCGCGTATCTCTTCTTCGCCGCGTTGCTGTTTTTTTTGCGCACTAACAACGGCATACGCCATGATCCCGCCATTATTTTTACAGCAATTTCTGTGCCTATATTGGCCCTGAAATTCCAGTCGGAGGCATCCCGCAGGCAATTGCCTCTGACCTGAAACATTTTTACGAATTTACCTGGTGATCCGGGAGGAGCATGCGATTCCGGGTGGGGAGGCCTTCTCTTCCGGCGCTGTGAAGCACGCTCCCGTCCTCCAGGTTCCCAGGCAGAAGGTGCAGTCATGTGTGACTGCTCAGCCAATCAGGTACAGTATTCTCAATTAATAGCAATGAGAACTCCATATTTCCGAGTTCTCATTGCTATTAATAAAAAAACACCAAACACATGTAATAAAAAATAAAAAACACACCTCATATGATTAAATTTAATTGAAATTAAAGTTAATAAATATCTGATAGAAATTTTTTTTTCCGAGTTTTTAAAAAGTATTTTTAATTATGGTTAAAAATAAATGTAACGTAGTGGGCAGGGTTTTTAAAAATAATGTGTTTTTCTAATTAATTTAATTATATTTTTGTATGTTTTTAAACTCTTACACCTGTAAAAGTAGGTTATGCACCTGCTTTTATCAGGTGCAAACATTTTGAGGACATTTGCTGGGCAAGATATGGGTAAATACCGCAATCTTGCCCTTGCAAATGTCCTCGCTCCCGATATACGTGAGATCTGTCAAGCATGCCTTCCCGGGTCCGTAGAAACTCCGTACGGCCCTGGGGAGGCCGGAATTTTAGGGCCAATGTTTCAATTACAGCAAATGTGTATTTACATTTATATTCATATATTCTATACTGCACCTATGCAGTTGAAGGGGAGGGGCTGAGTGCATTGGATTAGACACTCCTTTCTGCTTTGTGATCAAAATTTAACTGTGGCTTAGATTGATGGGATAAAAGTCTCCTCTGTGTTAACTGGAAGGGTGCTTAATGAAATGAGTTTGGGCAGTCTCAGTTGAATTCCTAGTCGCAATGACTTACAGCACAAAACTCCCCAATTTACCATTAAACTGGCAATCTCAGTGAGAGGGACTACAGTATGGTTGGTGTTTGAAATTGAAAAATATTACATGGGTATTGGGGTGCTTTTGTGAGTTTAGTTACTTTGCATCTACCTGTGCTCTATGTGACCTGGGAGTGCTTGATGCTGGATGCTTGAAATGGAAGTATTTGGTTTCCAAGTATGATTTATGCCTCTGCTTTTAGCACAAAATTCTCAAAAAAGATACTGTTGATGGGTTATCAGTTCCTGTTTTTCCCCTCAATGTGCCAGAGCAGAATTAGAACTTGACACCACAGATTCAGAAATAACCATCCAGCTTTCACAACACTCACAGGAACTCTTGACAGTTGTACTGTATGTTCATTGGGACTTTTTATTTTGCAATAGTTTTCTGCTACTGATGCTTGTTAAGTATGTTCAGTGATCTGAATGGCAGAATAACTTTAGGAATTCATCAGTTAGTCACAGGAAATGAGTCATGCAGTGAATCCATGTGTGTCAATTCTATGCAAAATTGCTCTTCTGGCTTGTTGAGTAGTTGAGTGATGGAAGGGATTGAATCAGAGAATTCCCAGGATGGGACTCCAGATATGGTCTGCGGAAGACTTGCAGGAATGGGAAATGTCTGGATTTTTAAAATTGACAGCTGAGACTGTTACAGGTAGTGGAGGAGCTCTGATGTCACCTGTGTCGGATGAATGGGGTTTTCTGTAAGGTCTGCCTGATAACATAAAAAATAGGAGCAGGAGTAGGCCATTCGGTCCTTCGAGCTTGCTCCGCCATTAAATAAGATCATGGCTGACCTTCTACCACAACTCCACCTTCCCGCACTATCCCCATATCCCTTGATTCCCTTAAAATCCAAAAATCTATTGATTTTCTCGTTTGAATATACTGAACGACTGAACATCCACAGCTCTCTGAGGTAGAGAATTCCAAAGATTCACAACCCTTTGAGTGAAGAAATTTTTCTTCATCTCAGTCCTAATAGACGAACCTGAGTTGTGACCCCTAGTTCTTGACTCCCCAGGGAAACATCCTCCCAACATCTGCCCTGTCAAGCCCAATAAGAATTTTGTATGTTTCAGTGAGATCACCTCTCATTCTCCTAAACTCTACAGAATATAGGCCTTGTCTACTCAATCTCTCCTGATAGGACAATTCACTCATCCCAGGAATCTGTCCAGTGAACCTTCGTTCATCTCTGTCTCTACCTCTAAGGGATCCACGTTTAAGTTCGCTAATCTCTTTATTTTTACATAGCTATAGAAGCTTTTACAATCTGTTTTTATGTCTCTTGCTAGTTTACTCTCATATTCTCTTTTCTCTCTATCAATTTCTTGATCATCCTTAGCTGAATTCTAAAATCCTCCCAATCCTCAGGCTTACTACTCTTTTTGGCAACATTATAAGCTTTTTCCTTTAATCTAATACTTTAACTTCTCTTGTTAGCCATGGTTGGACCACTTTTCCCGTGGGGTTTTTATTCCTTAAGGGAATGATAGACATGCATTGCCACTTTGGTAGCAATATTCTTTGTTGTATCGGTGTCCTGTGAAGCTTCGTGGCACTTTTACATGAGACTGAACGAAACACTGCATATACACACGCTGATAATTGATGGTTGAAAGGAGAAGTGCAATGCAAGGTCCTAGTCCTTACTGGGGTGGAAATAATTGCGCAGAACAAATATTGAACATATTGGAGGAATGGTATAAGAACAAAGCACCAATCGTCAGTTCAGAAGTTGTTCTTTTCAATGAACAGGATTATTTAGAGAAAGACATAAAAGGGCAGATTTTCACCAGATTACTGCTCCTACCTCACTTGAATGATTGAATGGTGCAGTCAATCCACCCCTCTTTCCCCTTGCCCCTGCCCCCCCCAAACCTCAGTGAAAGTCTCCAAGCAACATGATACCAGTTAAACATTACTATAAGTAGGTCCATGCCTTTGTTACCTCTAGACTTGACTACTCCAGCACACTTCTGGCTGGCCTCCTCATTCTACCCTACGTAAATTGAGGTCACCCAAAACTCATCAGCCCGTGTTCTAACTCGCACCAAGTCCCGCTCACCCATCGCCTCTGTGTTTGCTGACCTACATTGGCTCCCAGTTAAGCAATGCCTCAATTTAAAAATTCTCATCCTTGTTTACAAATCTCTCCATGACCTCACCCCTCCCTATCCCTGTAATCTCCTTCAGCCTCGCAATCTCCCCAAGATGTCTGCACTCCTCAAATCCTGCCCTCTTGAGCATCCCTGATTGTAATAGCTCAGCCACTGGTGGCCGTGCCTTCAGCTGCCTGAGCCCAAAGCTCTGGAACTTCTTCCTTAAACCTCTCTGCTTCGCTACCTCTCTTTCCTCCTTTAAAACGCTCCTTAAAACCTACTTTTTGACCAAGCTTTTGGTCATCTGCTGTAATTTCTTCTTATGTGGCTCGGCATCAAATTTATTTGTTTTGTCTTATAACACTCCTGCAAAGCCCCTTGGGATGTTTTACTACTTTAAAGGCGCTATATAAATGCAAGTTGTTGTTGTACATTATAGAGTATGCTATTGGATTTTCGAAGGCATGCTTCAAGTACCTGGATCAGTCTGGAAGTGCTTTGCAATATAGTCCATTGTGGTGCAGTTTAGCTGCTTAATCTTTCCTCATAAAGAGGCCTCCTCATGGAGGCCCTGGAGGAGGAAGGTGCCCAAAGGCCGCAAGTGCCTCAGGAAATTGAATAGCAGTGTTGAGGTGGAAGCAACACACAACTCATTGGCAGCTGTAAGAGACAATCTGATATGGGAGATGTTATCTTGAGTACCACATTTGCCCATGGCAGAACAGTCCCGTCTATATCTGTCCCTTTCCCATCGTTCATCTACAGCCACTTCTCCATTCACATCAACTCTCGCCGATCCCATTTATGCGACCTCATGGGAGCTACTTCTAAACTGTGATGAAAGCAACCTCTACCTCAACTCTAGTGCCCCATAATTTTAATCAAAACCTGTACTGCGTGTGTGCCTAATCTTTCCACCATACGTTTGCATACCATTATATGATGTGTGACCTCCTATACTTAGCCACGTGTTTCCCCTTGATGCTACCAGAGTAGTAGGAGTGCATGAGATAGTTGGCTGCTCTATTACTTTAGCAGTCTTTTGGGAGTGATATGGCCTTTGTCTCATGATAACTAAGTCCTGAGATAGATCTGCTAGAGGCTGCATCTCTTGTGTTGCTGTATAGATTGCTTAGTCCCCCATCCTGTCTGCCACATGTCCAGGCTTTATTGGGACGTGGTGCGAGGGCATGCATGTGCTACTATCCCGATAGACTGCAGCATTATGTGAGTGGAGTCTTACCATGACACTGGAACTGAACACTGACTCTGCATTATCACTGACTTGTAGGAAAACAATCCTAATGGTACCAATAAAATCCACGAGGCCCAGAGGGATGGCAGTCTGTCACCTTTGAAGCCAGTAGAGACAAGGCTCTTCAATCTGGCATACCAGACCTAAGCAGTCTGCACATCCATGCCAGAAGCTGATACTCAGGACCATCGGGATCACTGTCTACGTCCCTCTCACCTGGCTCCCTTGTGCGCTCCGTGCTCTATTGGTGCTACTTCACCGGATGTATTGCATAAACCCTGTTTCTGTTTCACATCCAGTGAAGTAGCGCAGAGTGGGAGCAGTTCTGATGAATTTCCCAGCCATTATCTCTCTAAATCTGGCCAACTGCATTTGAGGCATCAGAGTCGATTATGCTGGAGTGACATCCACCCGGCTTTTCACCCTTTGGCCTATCTTTGTTGGACATAAAACATTGTAGAAATTTTCCCCACTGGAATGTTATTCCAGAGGAGGAATGTTATTTTCCTCCTCAGTGTGCTGTTGACCAGCATTTGTTTGAGACATGCTAGGCAGACAGCAATTATCAGGAACTTCTCATGAACCCCATGATGGGCAGGACTGCTTACTATCAAACGTGCTAATGTATTGCCATCATCCTGTATTCAGCAGGCAGAGAAATTGAGGGGAAGGGACGGAGCTGCAATTGCAACTTCAGCTCTTGCCTTTCTGTAGGCAGTCACTGTAGACTCTCAACCCTGGATGTATGAATGCATATTTTCATACTTGGTCTTCCAGCAGCTATTGTCCCAAGTCTTCAAGTTCCTCATTAGCTAAAGTAGACAGGCATCTGTCTTCAGCATAGGATGGACCTGTGCAGTCGCCTTGATCATCTGGACCTCTGAGTCCAACACTGTATACCAGGCTTACTTGTTAGTAACTGCTTACTGTCGATTCCCTTGACATGCCTGTCTCCAATCCAAACCATCAGTTGTTTAATGACCAACTTGTGACAACCTTTCTTGATGCAGAGGTAAGCTGGGTGCTTTTGAGATGCAGGTGGCTCAAAGACGACAGCCACCAATGGAAGATTAGAATCAAGTCAGCCCTCTGCTCTGTCGCAATCTCTGCAATTGAATCCCTGAGCCAGTCAGGTCTGCAGTATTTCTGGGCTGTTGATGTTTGACCCACTCTGCCTCATTAATAGGATGTAGAAAGGTAGACCTGTCACTGAGCACTGAGAATATTTTCGCTCAACTTCAGATAACCCTGGAAGCCAGTGCCCTCAAACTGGTAGTTAGTCCTAGCTAGATAAACAGCAGGAATCATACTAATGCTCTGTGCTAGTAAACTGCATTGGTTTAGCTGGTTAAACTCCAGCAGTATCCTGCACACATTTGAGGAGCAGTAAGCCTAGGTTCTTGCTAACTTGTGCTTGCGTTCCCAGGACTCTGGGTATGTGGTGAGTACATTCATATTGGGCAAATATAAACTCTGTCGACTTCTCAGAAGCTTGATTTGGAAACTCTGAAGCTGACTAAAATAAACATGTGCTGCTTCACGTTGGAAGCTTTTCCAGAGTCAAACCGTGCATTTTTAACCTTTGTAGACTGAAAGCTCTTTTAAGCTAAGTTTCAATTTTTCTCATTGAATTTTTATAATATATGCATGTTGGAAACCCATGGTTTTCATTTCCATATGGGTGAGCTCTGCATTGTATTTTTCTGAGGATAGAGTGCGGGTAAATTTCCATGGGGTTTATGCCATTTTTCCGGGGCTACTGCAGCTTTTTCACCGAAGTTACAGTGGGCGAGCAGGAGAGGCCCTGTGGAAATTCCCCCCCAATGGGCCCAATTTTGGACATGACTTGTATCAATATTTTTAGACTAAGTTTTTTTCTGACGTAAGTTTAAAAAATACCATTTTTCCCCCAAAATTTGCTCCAGAGTAAGTTTTTTTTAGTTCAGTTTTTTTTATCAAAATGGGGCGTTCCCAGACACTTAAACCAGTTTTGGCCATTTATGCTACTTTGGCCAACTAAAACTTACTCCAGATCAACTTAGGTCAACGTATGTGGCCAGCTCTGAAAAAACCTTGCGTGCAGTTACGAAATCGGCACAGGTTAGTACATTTAAAGCACCAAGACTTACAAAGCACTAAACAAAGCACAAAAATAAGCATTCAGTCAATAACAAATAAAAAATAGAAGTCCTATCTTTATGCCAGAATCAAGTTTTTTTTAAAAGTTCCCCCCCCCATCAAAAAACTTTTTCTCCACGCCCCCCATCAAAACACTCTCTCTGCCCCCCCCCCCGAAAAACACTCTTTCTACCCCCATCCCCCCAGCCCCCAATCAAAACTCTCAAGCCCAACCATCAATGAATAAAAAATAAAACTGAAATCCTACCTTACTCAGTGGGCCGGCCGGTGCAGGAGGCCGCTCGGCCAGGGATCGGGTGCAGCGAAGATCGGGGCGTCCCTTCGGCAGGGGATAGGGGCTGCGAGCATCGGGTCCTGCTCATAGCCCGCAGGACACGCTGGGAGGGCAGGAGCATGCGCGCAGACTTCATTGCGCATGCGCGCAGGTGCCGGCACTGTTTTCGGCGCAGGCCTGTTGCTCCGCCCCCCACTTCACAATGCATGCCATGCTGGTACTCCGGGGACTCGGAAGAGTGGCCAGGATGGGGCGACTTTTTTCCGACGCCGTTTCCAGCGCGCAATGTCGGTAAGTGCGCTGAAAAAAGGGCTTGGGCAAAATTGAGTCAATGTCTCTACGCTGTAAGAAGTCAGTTTATTTGTGTGACAGTCATTTTTTTAAACTTCCTGAATCTGCCCATAGGCACATTCTCAATGTATGTGAGTTTTGAGATTATTTTTTTTCTGAAGGAAGAAGCTTTTTAAAAAAAAAAGCATTTTCAATCAGATTAAAATATACATGCATCAAAGTAATTGTTTTCCTGTGGAGGAAGATAATTTTTTTAATGTAGGATACTATAGTAACATTCCCTCAGGTTCACCTTTGCTATGATTGAGCTCTGTTTCCAATATTACTGAAGGGTGGGACCTTTTAGCAAAACCGCTTTTATATGTTAAACTCATTTTCTTGTATATCTGTTAGAACCTGTTCTTTTACATTCTAATTTTCTCTCGATTTAAACTGTTCTCTATCACCCTCCAGGATTTCCAGTTTTCTTTCACAAAAGGAGAATTTTGTAGGGTTTACTTCCAGAACATGATTCACAAGGACTCAGGTCATCATTCATTTCCCTTTTAACAAACTCAATGCTATACAAAAAAAATCTTTTAATTATAAGCACAGATCCTCTAAGTCGGTGAGCATCACAGCAGTAGCAACAAGAAAAAAGACCTGCAAGAAACACAGCATTCATTCCTCTCATCCCACACAGGCTGCTGAAGATTCTCAGGAGGACATTCATCATCATCACAGGCAGTCCCTCGAAACAAGGATGACCTGCTTCCATGCCAAAAAGGGATGAGTTCACAGGTGTTTCAATGAAGGACCTAATATTCCAGATCCCGAACTACATCTTGAAGGGTGGAAGATATCTGTGCATGGATTTTTTTAACGTGTGGTGGCCGTTGCACACCAGCCACCACACGGGCTTGACATAGAAACATCGAAAAAAGGTGCAGGCCCTTCGAGCCTGCACCACCATTCAATATGATCATGGCTGATCATTCACCTCAGTACCCCTTTCCTGCTTTCTCTCCATACCCCTTGATCCCTTTAGCCGTAAGGGCCATATCTAACTCCCTCTTGAATATACCTAATGAACTGGCATCAACAACTCTCTGCGGCAGGGAATTCCATAGGTTAACAACTCTCTGAGTGAAGAAGTTTCTTCTCATCTCGGTCCTAACTGTCTTACCCCATATCCTTAGACTGTGTCCCCTGGTTCTGGACTTCCCCAGCATCAAGAACATTCTTCCTGCATCTAACCTGTCCAGTCCCATCAGAATTATATATGTTTCTATGAGATCCCCTCTCATTCTTCTGAACTCCAGTGAATACAGGCCCAGTCGATCCAGTCTCTTCTCATATGTCAGTCCTGCCATCCCGGGAATCAGTCTAGTGAATCTTCGCTGCACTCCCTCAATAGCAAGAACGTCCTTCCTCAGATTAGGAAACCAAAACTGAACACAATATTCCAGGTGAGGCCTCACCAAGGCCCTATACAACTGCAGTAAGACCTCCCTGCTCCAATACTCAAATCCCCTAGCTATGAAGGCCAACATACCATTTGCCTTCTTCACCGCCAGCTGTACCTGCATGCCAACCTTTAATGACTGATGTACCATGACACCCAGGTCTCAGTGCACCTGCCCTTTTCCTAATCTGTCACCATTCAGATAATATTCTGCCTTCATGTTTTTGCCACCAAAATGGATAACCTCACATTTATCCACATTATACTGCATTTGCCATGCATTTGCCCACTCACCTAACCTATCCAAGTCACCCTGCAGTCTCTTAGTATCCTCCTCACAGCTCACACCACCACCCAGCTTAGTGTCATCTGCAAACTTGGAGATATTACTCTCAATTCCTTCATCTAGATCAGTGATGTATATTGTAAATAGCTGGGATCCCAGCACTGAGCCCTGCGACACCCCACTAGTCACTGCCTGCCATTCTGAAAAGGACCCATTTATCCCGACTCTCTGCTTCCTATCTGCCAACCAGTTCTCTATCCACGTCAATACATTACCCCCAATACCATGTGCTTTAATTTTGTACATCAATCTCTTGTGTGGGACCTTGTCAAAAGTCTTTTGAAAGTCCAAATACACCACATCCACTGGTTCTCTTGTCCACTCTACTAGTTACATCCTCAAAAATTTTAGAAGATTTGTCAAGCATGATTTCCCTTTCATAAATCCATGCTGACTTGGACCGATCCTGTCACTGCTTTCCAAATGTGCTGCTATTACATCTTTAATAATTGACACAGCTAGGTCTTTTGGTCCAGTGGCAAGGATTAACCAAGGCGACTGGAGACCAGCTCTGCTGCATGGACTAGTGCGCACACATATCGCAGTGTGGGCTGGCCCGTGCACCCCTGAGCCCTCACCTCTTCTGGACCCCAGACTGACGCCTCTCCTGGGCCCTGGTCACTTCCTTCTACAAACTCTTGCCGCTCCTTCACCCCTCCTGCTGTGCCTGCCCGCACTGCAATCAGCGACCTGACTTCGCAGCCGTTGCCCTCCTGCAGTGGTATGCCTCCGCACGCTGCTCCCACTGATGGCCCTGGCCTGCTGATGGTCTTGCAGGCCAGGACCGGCCGATTTCCGGGCCGCCGCACGCTGCTCCCACTGTGGTCCTGCTGAACAAGGATCCCTTAGATAAGACAGCAATAAAACAGCCCTCTCTAATAGGTTCTTCTGTAGTAAGTTACCTTTTAACTGCTAATGCAGACTTGACGCAAAATACTTCACACATTTCTGGATGTCCTTCGGAATAGAGACCCTCTATTCAAATAGCTACAAACCAGAATGATGCAAATATAATAATACAATATAAAGTCTGCTTCATGAAGAGTTGGAATAGAATACAAGTTAAGGTATAGATATTCTGTTTCCGGCTGTCTATTGTTGAGGTGGGCTGGGACTGGAAAGAGGGGGGAAGTTTTGCCCTGATGGAACTCCACCTGGACTTTCTGGTGGGTGGGATTGGAAGTATTTGCTTGCATGCATGTAATTCATTTCAATATTAATTTGTGCTCATCGATATCCGTCTTGCCATCCACATACAGGATAGTAAAAGTAAATTTAAAGGAACGTTAGCAAAGTGGTAATATTAATGGACTAGTAATCCAGAGACAAGAGTTCAAATCCCATCATGGCAGCTGTGGAATTTAAATTCAGTTAATTAAATAAATCTGGAATGGTAATGGTAACCGTGAAAGTATCAGATTGTTATCATAACCCATCTGGTTCACTATGTCCATCATGCAAGAAAATCTGCCATCCTTTCGCAGTCTGGCCTATATGTGGCCCCAGGCCTATCGCAATGTGGTTGAATCTTAAATTACCCTCTGAAATGGTGGCTCACCACCATCTTCTCAAGAGCAAGAAGGGATGGGCAATAAATGCTGGTCTTGCCAGCGACGCTCACATCCCATGAACGAATAAATACATAAAACTTAGGCCGATGTAATACAGGTTGAACCTCTCTTATCTAGAACTCTCTTATCCCGGCTGCCGGGTGGCGCATGCGCAGATTAATTTTTTTCGTACTCACCAATATTCTCTGCTCTCCTGAAGACGGAGACTCCTTCCTCGGTCCGATTCTGAAGGCACTGATTGCCTAAGTGGCCTTGAGGGTGGGTATTCAAGTCGGTGAGGGGGGGCGGGGGGGGTGGAACGAGATACTAATAACTATATTTTGAATTCATTTCTAAATAAAAGCTTGATAAAAGTTCTTTAAAAAAATATATCTATGTTTAAACCCCACGGCTGGTTTTTCGCTTTGCCGAGCTTGGCCGCTATCTTGCTCCCTGATGCCAGGAACTCCTGCAACCACAGAGCTGCCATAGCTCCACTTACACTGGGCGGGTTTGCTCTGAACGCAATTCCGGCTCAGCACATGGATTGCACTGAGTCCCATCGACCTGCCTCCCGCTCCCTGGCCAGGGTCGGGCCGGTGGGCCGTGACCTGGGCTGGCCACTCCTCCGTTCCCCTCCCTGCTGCTGTCAGCACTTCCTCTGGGGCCGGGCTCGCCGCTCCTCCCCACTGCCCTCGGCGCTCTGCCAAACAAAAAGAAAATACCTTTTCATTTCTTTCAATGAGTCTTGGAGATCATTGGGGGTGGTGGGGGGGCTGGGGGTTGGCCGTTGTAAAACACGGGAGAACACGTGACCTCCCCTCGTCCGGCAAAATCCCTTATCCAGCACAGGCCAAGTCCCGAGGGTGCCGGATAAGGGAGGTTCAATCTGTTTAGGCATCCAAGGTTGCTAGGCAGTGGTAACTACATTGTACACAGTAATGTTAAGATATGTTTATTTCAGCTGTTATCTTTAAAAATTGGTTTTTCTCTCGTCATTTAGGATCTCATGAGCCTATGTGCCATTTATTGTAAAATATATTTTGCCACTGAAATATTATAGATACAAATTGGTTTCCCAATGGGAATCCTCTTATCTAATGTGTTTGAGGGAGTGTTCTATTGTCTGTGGTGCCAGCAGTTTGTAAAAGAGTTCATGGCGCTTTTTGAATGGAGAATCCTTGTGCTGTCCTGGACATTATCATCATCATAGGCAGTCCCTCGAAATCGACTTGCTTCCACTCTAAAAGTGAGTTCTTAGGTGACGGAACAGTCCAATATGGGAATTACAGTCTCTGTCACAGGTGGGACAGACAGTCGTGAAGGAAAGGGTAGGTGGGGAGTCTGGTTTGCCACATGTTCCTTCCACTGTCTGTGCTTGGTTTCTGTATGTTCTCGGCGACGAGACCCTAGGTGCTCAGTGCCCTCCCGAATGCTCCTCCTCCACTTAGGGTGGTCTTTGGCCAGGGACTCCCAGGTGGGGAGCATTTTATCAAGGAGGTTTTGAGGGTGTCCCTGAAACGTTTACTCTGTCCACCTGGGGCTCGCTTGTCATGTAGGAGTTCCGAGTAGAGCGCTTGCTTTGGGAGTCTTATGTCAGGCATGCAAACAATGTGGCCTGCCTAACGGAGCTGGTTGAGTGTGGTCAGTGCTTTGATGCTGGGGATGGCAGAACAATTGAACAAATACTTCGGCTCTGTCTTCACGAAGGAAGACACAAATAATCTCCCGGAAATACTAGGGGACCCTAAGGACTAGTGAGAAGGAGGAACTGAAGGAAATCCTTATTAGTCAGGAAATTGTGTTAGGGAAATTGATGGGATTGAAGGCCGATGAATCCCCAGGGCCTGATAGTCTGCATCCCGGAGTACATAAGGAAGTGGCCCGAGAAAATAGTGGATGATTGGTGATCATTTTCCAACATTCTATAGACTCTGGATCAATTCTTATGAATTGGAGGGTAGCTAATGTAACACCACTTTTTAAAAAAGGAGAGCGCAAGAAAACAGGGTATTATAGACGGTTAGCCTGACATCGGTAGTGGGAAAAATGTTGGAATCAATTATTAAAGATGTAATTGCAGTGCATTTGGAAAGCAGTGACAGGATCGGTCCAAATCAGCATGGATTTATGAAAGGGAAATCATGCTTGACAAATCTAGAATTTTTTGAGGATGTAACTAGTAGAGTGGACAAGGGAGAACCGATGGATGTGGTGTATTTGGACTTTCAAAAGGCTTTTGACAAGGTCCCACACAAGAGATTAGTGTGAAAAATTAAAGCACATGATATTGGGGTAATGTATTGATGTGGATAGTGAACTGGTTGGCAGACAGGAAGCAAAGAGTAGGAATAAACAGGTCCTTTTCAGAATGGCAGACAGTGACTAGTGGGGCACTGCAAGGTTCAGTGCTGGGACCTCAGCTATTTACATAAGAACATAAGAACATAAGAATTAGGAACAGGAGTAGGCCATCTAGCCCCTCGAGCCTGCTCCGCCATTCAAAAAGATCATGGCTGATCTGGCCATGGACTCAGCTCAACTTACCCGCCCGCTCCCCATCACAGATAGATACATTTTTAAATTTTTAACCAATAAGGGAATTAAGGGGTATGGGGAGTGGACGGGTAAGTGGAGCTGAGTCCACGGCCAGATCAGCCATGATCTTTTTGAATGGCGGAGCAGGCTCGAGGGGCTAGATGGCCTACTCCTGTTCCTAATTCTTATGTTCTTATGTTCTTATGTTTAATTCCCTTATTGGTTAAAAATCTATCTATCTGTGATTTGAATACATTCAATGAGCTAGCCTCAACTGCTTCCTTGGGTAGAGAATTCCACAGATTCTCCCTCTGGGAGAAGAAATTCCTTTTCAACTCAGTTTTAAATTGGCTCCCCCGTATTTTGAGGCTGTGTCCCCTAGTTCTAGTCTCCCCGACCAGTGGAAACAACCTCTCTGCCTCTATCTTGTCTATCCCTTTCATTATTTTAAATGTTTCTATAAGATCACCCCTCATCCTTCTGAACTCCAACGAGTAAAGACCCAATCTACTCAATCTAGCATCATAAAGTAACCCCCTCATCTCCGGAGTCAGCCTAGTGAATCGTCTCTGTACCCCCTCCAAGGCTAGTATATCCTTCCTTAAGTAAGGTGACCAAAACTATATATTGATGATTTAGACGAAGGAATTGAATGTAATATCTCCAAGTTTGCAGATGACACTAAGCTGGGTGGCAGTGTGAGCTGTGAGGAGGATGCTAAGAGGCTGCAGGGTGACTTGGACAGGTTAGGTGAGTGGGCAAATGCATGGCAGATGCAATATAATGTAGATAAATGTGAGGTTATCCACTTTGGTGGCAAAAACAGGAAGGCAGAATATTATCTGAATGGTGACAGATTAGTAAAAAGGGAGGTGCAATGAGACCTGGGTGTCATGGTACATCAGTCATTGAAAGTTGGCAAGCAGGTACAGCAGGCGGTGAAGAAGGCAAATGGCATGTTGGCCTTCATAGCGAGAGGATTTGAATATAGGAGCAGGGAGGTCTTGCTGCAGTTGTACAGGGCCTTGGTGAGGCCACACCTGGAATATTGTGTTCAGTTTTGGTTTCCTAATCTGAGGAAGGACATTCTTGCTATTGAGGGAGTGCAGCGAAGGGAATTAAGGGTTATGGGGAGCGGGCGGCTAAGTGGAGCTGAGTCCATGGCCAGATCAGCCATGATCTTGTTGAATGGCGGAGCAGGCTCGAGGGGCTAGATGGCCTACTCCTGTTCCTAATTCTTATGTTCTTATGTTCTTATGATGACAGGACTGACATATGAAGAAAACCTGGATCGACTAGGCTTATATTTACTGGAATTTAGAAGAATGAGAGGGGATCTCATAGAAACATATAAAATTCTGACGGGATTGGATAGGTTAGATGCAGGAAGAATGTTCCTGAAGTTGGGGAAGTCCAGAACCATGGGGTCACAGACTAAGGATAAGGAGTAAGCCATTTAGAACTGAGATGAGGAGAAACCTCTTCACTCAGATAATTGTGAACCTCTGGAATTCTCTACCATGGAAAGCTTTTGAGGCCAGTTTGTTAGATATATTCAAAAGGGAGTTAGATGTGGCCCTTATGGCTAAAGGGATCAAGGGGTATGGAGAGAAAGCAGGAATGGGGTACTGAAGTTGCATGATCAGCCATGATCATATTGAATGGTGGTGCAGGCTAGAAGGGCCGAATGACCTACTCCTGCACCTATTTTCTATGTTTCTATGTTGGCCTGATCGAGAACATATGTTGGTGCGCCTGTCCTCCTCGGGGATTTGCAGGATCTTGCGGCGACATCATTGGTGGTATTCTGTATATGGTCCACGTCTCTGAGCCATACAGGAGGGTGGGTATCACTGCAGCCCTGTAGACCATAAGCTTGGTGCCAGATTTGAGGGCCTGATCTTCGAACACTCTGTTCCTCAGGCGGCCGAAGACTGCACTGGTGCACTGGAAGCGGTGTTGAACCTCGTCGTTGATGTCAGTCCTTGCTGATAATAGTCTCCTGAAGTAGGGAAAGTGGCCCACGTTGTCCAGGGCCACGCCGTGGATCTTGATGACTGATGGGCAGTGCTGTGTGGCGGGGTCAGGTTGGTGGAGGACCTTTGTCTTATGAATGTTTAGTGTAAGGCCCATGCTATCGTATGCTTCAGTGAAGATGTTGACCATGACTTGGAGTTCAGGCTCTGAATGTGTGCCAATGCAAGTGTCGTCCGCTTACTGTAGCTCGACGACAGAGAATGGGACGTTCTTTGATCTGGCCTGGAGACGACGAAGGTTGAACAGGTTCCCACTGGTTCTGTAGTTTAGTTCCACTCCAGCAGGGAGCTTGTTGAGTGTGAGGTGGAGCATTGCAGCGAGGAAGATCGAGAAGAGGGTTGGCACGATGACAGCCCTGCTTGATCCCGGTCCGAACGTGGATTGGGTCTGCAGTGGATCCATTGGTCAGGATCACGGCCTGCATGTCATTGTGGAGCAGGCGGAGGATGGCGACAAACTTTTGGGGGCAGCTGAAATGGAGGACGACGCTCCATAGTCCCTCACGGTTAACAGTGTCAAAGGCCTTTGTAAGGTCAAAGGAGGCCATGTACAAGGGTTGGTGCTTGCATTTCTCTTGCAGTTGTCGTGCTGTAAGGATCATGTCCGTTGTATCCCGTAGTGGACGGAATCCGCACTGTGACTCTGGGAGGAGCTCCTCATCCACAGGGAGAAGATGGTTGAGGAGGATTTTAGCGATGACCTTCTCAGTGGCTGATAACAGTGCGATTCCTCAGTAGTTGCCGCAGTCGGACTTGACCCCTTTTTAAAAAATGGTCATGATTACTGCATCTCTGAGATCTCCTGGCATGCTCTCCTTCTTCCAGATGAGAGAGATGAAGTCATGCATTCGTACCAATAGTGCCTCTCCGCCATACTTTACTGCCAACAACAATGACAAGCAGTTTAACCAGTAATTCAGCTCAGTGCTGTTTGTGGGACCCTGAGGGGTGGAACATGGTTGCCACATGTGCTATTGTAACAACAGTGATTACACTTCAAAGTAATTCATTGGATGTGAAACATTTTGCGACATCTTGAGGATGTTAAAAGCATATAAATGCAAGTTCTTTTTCCTTAATAATATTGTGTTGAGAAATGTTTTGACAAGTACAAGATAATCAGCATGCTGCCAAAACACTTTAAAACAAACTCTATCTTCTTTCCCTGTCAGACAAAGGGTACTTTTATAAAAATGTAACTGTGTCACCTGCTTTTACTGTCATCATTATTCCTGCTGTGAGTGGACCTGAATTTGGCAGCAGGAAGAAAATTAAACAGGGATCGCATGCAGCATGCTACAAACCTGCGATATAGTCTCAGGAATTTGAAACTTGGGTGTTGCTATTGTGGTTTGACATTATCTAAATCCTTAGATTGTGTTAAAGGTAAGGAGGATTATAGGAGCGGGAGGAGGTTACAGAAATAAAGGGCTAGAAATTCAGTTTTTGGCAATATCTGTTTTTTTCCATTATTTTACAGCAAAAATAGCACTTAAAAACGTCACCATTTTTTAAGGGGGTAAATTGGCAAAAAAAATGCGCCCGACGGTAAAAATCGGTGTTGCACAATTCGCGGTCCTCGCCAACTTTAGCCCTAGGCCTATCACCGCCAAAAGTACAGGCCCTGGGAGGGGAGAAAACACAAAGAAAAATTGCAAAAATCAAAAAATCAAACATCAGAAAACATTCACTATACACTTAACTAATGAATCGCTGAAAAATAATTTAAAAATAAAAACTTCAACTTACCTTTTTTGTAGGTCTTCATACCTACTGCTGTTTCTGGGGCTTCAACACAGGCATTTCTCGGGCGCTTTTTTTTTCACCCTGAGTATGGGTTCCCCGAACGGGCAATTTTAAGCAGTGCGTTTTTTTTGGCGTTGTACGTGGTCAACCCGCTTTTCAGCGATATTTCGAAACCACCATTTGTTAACTTCAGCCAATTTAGGTGAATACCTTTTAACGCCAAAAAAGGTGAAGTATTGGCGAAAAAACGTGCGCAAGGCTGGCCAATTTCTCCCCCAAGCAGTGTTGTAGGGCTGGCGGAGGTTACAGAGATAAGGAGGGTTGTAGGGCTGGAGGAGATTACAGAGATAGTTTAAGGCTGTGGCTGTGTTTTGTGTCAATTCTGCTTCCTCATTTTCACACTTTGGAAAATTCATGAAAATTATGGGCTAGAAGTTGCGGTTGGAGGTATGCCTACGATCCGCAAATTATTTCCGAACCTACCTCTCGGCGTCCAGGCTGCATAGAGTCGCAGTCTTGGGCCTCCAGGCAGACGGCAGCTTAAAGGCTCACGGATCCCAGATACACAGGCTGTTTAGAAGTGTCCCTGGGATCATGTGGGCCCAGTCCTCCAATCACAACGGAGAATTCCATTGCAATCATTTACGAAGGGAATCCCCTAATAACATGCAATGGAATCCCCAAATAATTATACAATTTACAGAATTCTAATAATTCTAAATGCACTGAATTGCAGTTTTATGCATTGTTCTTTCATAGTTCCTCTCTTGCACCAAAATCAATTAAAAATTAAATTTTTAGATAAATAATTATAAGTATCTTACGGCTGGAAATTCATGAAAAACCGCCACCACCAGTTTGCCACCCAAAAAAACGCTATGACTCCGCTTGAATTTTCGGCAGAAAATTCATGAAAAAATGGAGAAAAATCCGCCAGGCAGGAAAAATCGGCGTTGCGCGAGGATTTGCGGCGGAAACCGTGATCCTCGTCAACTTTAGTCCGAGGCCGATTACCACTGTGAGTTGGACCTCGGTAGGGGGGGAAACACAAAAAATATTTTTCCAAAAAATAAAAAATCGCAAAACATTCACAAGACCCTTTTCTAGTGAATCGCTGCAAAAGAATTTAAAAATAAACTTTAATTGACCTTTTTGCAGGGTTTCATGCCTACCGCCGTTCCAAGGGCTGCTCTGACAGGTTTCTCCTCAGCATTTGTTTTCCCCATCAATGGGTCACCATTGTGACCAAATTCGGGTGGAAGTGGTTTTTCGAGTGTTGTACGCCAGCGGTCCGCTCCTCAGTGGTATTTCAAAACCGCCGGCGGAAGACTTCAATGAATTTCCCGCTGCACCGTTTTCCATCCAAAATAAAGAAATACCGCTGAAAAACGCGGCGGAAGGCTGATGAATTTCCAGCCCAATATCTGGGTCAATATTTGCATGAACTCATTTCAAGTGTATGTGCATTACTTTTAGATTTAAATTTTTTTATTGAAGCATTACAACCTTACGCTGATGAAAGCAAGCCCTATGGCCTGCTTTTACCAGCTCTAAGAATTGCATGGGCAAATTGCTGGGCAAATAATCCAACCACGTACCAGCAATACTGAGTTTCCCTGTGGTTCAGATGATCTGTCAAGGTTGACAGATCATCTGAACCACAGGGAAACTCAGTATTGCTGGTACGTGGTTGGATTATTTGCAAGTTCTGTATTTCACACATGCACAAGCACATGCGGAATTCTGGAACTTCCGGGGCCTTCGCTGTCATGGAGACCGCAATTTCAGTCCCAATGCTTTGCCATTGTTCCATGTCAGAAAACATGCATTGTTAAACCTCAAACTTTCAGTTCCAAGTGTGAGAAAGTATAGTACAGTCAATGCTCACACATTATTTTACGTATCTTATTTTTCTGCAGCCACATTTGAACTATGTTGGATGGGAATGAGAACAAGGTTTAAACATTGGTCCTTCTCTAAGCTCATCTTTCAGCAGAGCCTGGCCTTTAAAGCAATACCATCAATAGTTAGCACGAAAGGTTAATTTCTGCTGAATATCTTCACAGCCGTATGTCATAATTTAATGAGCACTCACAAGGAAAGTTAATTAAACAACAGGGAAAATAAATTGAAAAACTTCTGATAACCTTATTTAAAATGGTACTGGCTACAGAATTTAATATGTGCCTAAAATTTGGATCTCATGCTTTTCCATATTTTTTAATTAATATACAGCTTATTGTTATTTCTCTCTCTGAGGTACATGGTGAGAGTTGGTGCAATTAATATTATGCACAATGAAATGGCTTTGTATCTCATTCAGGCTGTATGGCTTTGCATGAAGTAACATGCTCCTTCAGAGCACTGCTTGGTGGATCATGCGTTCCCTCTCTCCCAATCCTTGGCTCTCCGCATGGTGGAGAAGATCCTTATATTCTTTGCATGGAGTGCCTGTTTTTTAGTCTTTGAAATGTTATAAAATTGTGAGACCCTATATATTTCACAGAAGTCTCTGACAGTCAATTGGGACCCTCTGACTTTTGCAGAGCTTCATGGACTCTGTGCAAAAGTGTACTCCATGCAAATGGGAAGTCATGGAGCTAGATTTTTGCCGAAGAGAAGTTTTCGCTGACTTTGCGACTGGGTTTTCGCTGCGATTTGACCCTCCGCGGCGAAAACCCGGTCGGCGGGATCTTCGGGCACCTTTTTGCGGCGGTGCTTCCATGTACTGCTGGGGAGAGGAATGCCGACGTGCAATGCCGCGTATTGCGTAACCGTCGTACTTTTGGCACTCTCCACCATGCCCAGAATACCGAACAGGTCAAACCTGTCGGTGCAGCCCTGCCAGCAACGGTAAGTGTGAAGACTCGCAAAAAAGGTAAGTTAAAGTTTTTATTTTTTTATTATTTTTCAGCGATTTAGTAGGTGCTAAGGGTTTTGTGAATGTTTTTTGAATGATTTTTTGTCATTTCCCCCCCCCACCCCGCAACAAGGCCTCTCTCGCAGTGCTACCAGCCCCAGACTAAAGTTGCCGAAACTCGCAGTTTTGCACCATGAATCCTCGTGTAATGCCAACTTTACCATAGCGCTGAAATTTAGGCCTAAAAATGGTAGTGCAGCAAAAACGGTAATGTCATGTATCCTACATGGCTACTGTTGGTACTATCTCAAGGTGTGCCACCAGAGGGCACAGCAGTGGGAGACTTGTAGGTTACTTGGTTATGTGTGCCTGGCCTAGTATAAAAGGCAGGCCACCAGGTGTGATTCTCACTCTGGAGCTAACGAATAAAGGACTGAGATCATTACAGTGAAGTCGTTGCTAGAGCATCTAAGGACACAACAATTGGCGACGAGATTACGAGCTTTCACGCGAAAATGGTTGACCTTGGTACATTGCAGCAGTTCTCCAATGGTGATGACTGGGACATTTTTGTGGAGAGGCTGGAACATTTCTTCACAGCAAACAACCTGGCAGGAGACGACCCGGCCACACTGGCTGATAAGCACAGAGCTATCTTGCGAACCAGTTGTGGGCCCACCGACTATGGCCTCATCAGGGATTTGCTGGCACCAGCGAAGACAACAATCAAGACGTACAAGGAGCTCGTAACCTTGATCCATGAGCAACTCAAGCCCAAGGAGAGCATCCTCACAACCAGACACCGGTTCTATACCCACCGATGGCTCGAAGGCCAGGAAATCGCGAAGTACACCGCAGACCTCAGGAGGCTGGCAGCACCGTGCGAGTTTGGCACCCACCTCAACGAAGTGCAGTGGGACATTTTTGTCATTGGACTTGGCCATGAGGACCTTCTTCATAAGCTACTGTCGGCGGCTACCACAGTCACACTGCAGAAGGCCATCTCTGTGAGCCAGTCATTCATAACCTCGACCTGCAGCTCTAGGCAGATGACTCACAATCACTACTCAAACCCGGTAGGTACTGTGCACAGACTGGCGCCGTTTAGAGGTTGGACTGTAGAGCGTGAATCCTCTCAGGGAAGAGAGAACAGGCCCACGAGTCCCTGAACTCAAAGAGTCCGCCGAGAGGGGCTAATCGTGTAGCACTATGCTGGCGTTGCAAAGGAAATCACAGGGCTCACCAGTGCCGCTTTAAAGACTATGTATGCAAAGGCTGCAGCACCAAGGGCCACCTCCAGCGAATGTGTGAGAGAAATATGACTCACTGTGTCGATGAAGAGTCTGCAGATGGCCAGGAATCCAGCGCGGATTATGAATCGATAGGCAGAGAGGCAGCCCAGCCCCATGGGGGGGTACATAGCATGTTTACCTGCACCACCGAGTGTTCCCCGCTGAAGATGGAAGTCGAGATAGATGGCGTTCCAGTCTTCATGGAAGTGGACACAGGGGCGAGCCAGTCAGTGATGAATCAAGAAGCCTTTGAAAGGCTATGGGACAATCAGGCTGAACGACCCAAGTTGGTCCCGGTTCAGGCAAAGCTGCGCACCTACATCGATGAAATTATCCCAGTCGTTGGTAGTGTGAATTTAAAGGTACTCCATGATGGCGCGGTGCACAAGTTACCTCTGTGGATTATTGCAGGTGATGGACCAACGCTGCTCGGCAGAAGGTGGATGGAGTAGATCCATTGGAAGTGGGAAGACTTCACCCCTCCAGTGATCAACGTCCTCTGCGCTCAGAGGCAAAGCAAACCCCCACCTGAGAGTGGACCCGGTACCCGAGAGCAGACCAGCACAGCACCCGAGGCACAGACCGCTCAGCATGACTGGAGATGATCCAGTTGAGACGACCCGAGCGCACCTTCCAGGCTCCAGTGGCAGGATTCCGGAGGAAGAAAATTGGATCCAGAGGCGACTTCCCAGCTTTGGAGGCAGAACCCGGAGAGAAGAGGATCACCACAGTCGACGTCATGGAGGGAGGAAAGATGGCGCCTAATCCATGAGGCAAGGTGCTGAAGAAAAAGATGGCTGTGGCCAGACCACAAGGTGCAGCGCTGATGGAGCAACACGTGGAACCAAACGGAGAAGCGGATTGGGGTAAAGAAAGCAAGGCTCTCTTAAACCCACTTCAATTAAAGGGACAGTTCCACACACTCGAGCAATGTAATAGTAACTGTAAGTCAGAGACAAAATGTGTAACCGATCATGTAAAATGTGTAGCTGATACTCTGAATTGTGTACATGCAACCAGCAAGGAAAAGTCGTGCGATTATGTAAAATGTGTAATAGATGATCTGAATTGTGCACATGCAACCAGCGAGGAAAAATCGTGCGATCTCGATCGGACCCACAGAGTGTCCATCATAAGTAAGGAAAAGTTGTGCGATGCAGGATTTCAACTGCATGCAGCCAATGCAGCTGGCAGACACCCATTGGGAGAATACAAGTCCAGCGAGCTACCCAATGCTGTATGTAGCCTGTGACCCGGGGACTAGAGTAATGCACCATGAAGTGTGGCCACAAGCAGCCAACACATACGAGTTGCAGAGCAAGGGACCTCAGCAGGGCAATGGCACCGGTATCGATACCCTGCCCCTGGTCGGCTCCACCTCTCAGGCACCCGATGGCACTGAGTGCCACGAACCTGAAGGAGCAGACTGTACTAAGGTGCAGCCCCCAGACCCCATCGACACCAAGGCCATACCCGTAAATGAAGGGTCACCCGCCACAGTTCCCCCAAAGTGGACTGGGACCAGCCAGGATCCTAAACCAAACAACGCCCAGGCCAGCGAGTCAGCAGTCCCCTGTGCACTGCTAGGCGGCAGCTCCTCAGGAAGCAGTAGCGACCCAGGGCACAAAGAAAGGACAAGGCGGTCACAGGCATCTGTGAACCGGCCCGACGCTAGGGACAACGGCAACAGCCCCAAGAGCAGGCAACTCGAGCCAACCGGGCTCCCACTTCTAGCACTGGGCACTGAGCCGCCACCAGACTGCATGGACACCATCCAGCAGCTCTGGAACTAGTTTGTCCTCACGCATCGGTCACTGCATCAATAAGGCATCTCACCAGTCTAACGTACTTGTCTCACAACGGAACCATAAATGTAAAGTTTTCCCTGAACTTGAATGTATATGAATGCTATGAGCCTCCGTCATCATTTATACGTTGGTGGGAGAATGGAGTGGTCAGGGACACACACAAACAGCAACCACCAGAACTCTACTGCACCAACCACTCAACCAAGATTGAAACGACCTGCCAAGGGTCAACCAGATAGAGCCACCATAGAGCTAAGCCCAGAGCACAGTCAATGTAAAGGCAATTTGCACTAAAGGCTCAGGGGAGAGTGATGTCATGTATCCTACATGGCTACTGTTGGTACTATCACAAGGTGTGCCACCAGAGGGCAGAGCAGTAGGAGACTTGTAGGTTACATGTATAGGTGTGCCTGGCCTAGTGTAAAAGGCAGGCCACCAGGTGTGATCCTCACTCTGGAATAAGGGACTAAGGTCACTACAGTTCAAGTACAACACATTGCCTCGTGGAGTCATTACTAGAGCATTTAAAGGACACAGCAGGTAATTTTGGTGTAAAACTACTGTTTTCGCTGACAACTGAAAATTTAGCCATGGGGTGTTATTTTGGCCAAAGGGTGAAAACGGGCGCTAAATGGGTGTTGTGCTAATAAGAAGCGCCTGTTTGAAAGTGGATTTAGCATGCAATTTTGGGGTTAATTGATGATTATCATGATTTAAATGTGTTGAAACGTAACTGCAGGTTTAGCACATAAGCACTGATTAGATGCAATTTTCATGGAGCTGTATATGTAGCCTGCACTTATCCACTTCCACTGAAGGTGTAGAGTATGCTGGCTGGGAGTGGAAGGATGTCTCAAGGAGCTAGAGAGCGGGCGCTCGGGTTCTCTGCAGCACTGGAAGTCCTGATGGAGGAGGTGCAGAGGAGGAGGCTTGTCAACCCACAGGAGGGCGGGGGGGAAAGAGGCCACAGAGGCAGCTAATGTGGGAGTAGATTACCTGGGAGGTGACAATCAGGAGCCTTGGCCCCAGGACAAGCCTGGAGTGCCACAAGAAATTTAATGACTTGTCAAAGTAAGATCCTATTATGTATGTCTGTAAACCTCACCAATATGTAAAACTTGCCACTAGGGGGCACACCTGTGGGAGACCTAAGGGTCACCTGTTCACCCTGGGGCAAGCAGGTATAAAAAGTGGATCCACCATGCTGCTTCCCCACTCTGGAGCCTGAATAAAGAGACCAAGGTCACAACAGTTTGAGCTTACAATACAGTCATGTGGATTTATTCCGAACATAACAAATTGGTGACAAGTAACAAATCATGAAATTTCACGCGGTTATGGCTGTCATTGGTATTCTTGAAAGATTTGTTGAGGGTGATGATTGGAATGAGGGTGATGAGCGCCTCGACCAGTACTTTGTGGCCAACGAACTGGACAATGCTGAGACGGCGACCAAGCGCAGGGCGATTCTCCTCACCATATGTGGGTCTTCGATATATGGCCTCCTCAAAAATCTGCTGGCACCGGTCAAACCAACGGACAAGATTTACACAGAGCTGTGTACGCTGGTTCGGGAACACCTCAAGCCGAAGGAGAGCATCTTAATGGCCAGGTATCGCTTTTACACGCACCATTGCTCCGAGGGCCAGAACGTGACGAGTTTTGTCGCCGACCTAAGACGCCTTGCGGGACAGTGCGAATTTGCAGGATCCCTGGGGGAAATGTTGTGGGACTTTTTCATGCTTGGAATCGGCCACGAGGTCATTCTTCGCAAACTGCTGTCTGCCGAATCCCTAGATCTGAGCAAGGCCATCACGATAGCCCAAGCCTTCATATCCACAAGCAATAACACGAAACAGATATCTTCACAGAATCGAAGCTCACCGGCAAGTGCTGTGCATGAAATAATGTTTTCAGCTGGCAAACTGTACAGGGCAGGGCCCACACAACCGCAGAGGCCAGACCTAGGCCTAGAGTGACTCAGAGTCCGCCGCGAGATGTGAATGCGTATCCATTAACACCATGTTGGTGCTGCGGGGGCAGTCATAGAGCTCATCAATGTCGATTCAAGCCCTATGTGTGCAAGGGCTATGGAACAATGGGGCACCTCCAGCGAATATGCAAATGGCCTGTGACTTAGCACGTGGCAGAGTCAGGAGAGGACGACCGATCCAGCGAGGATCACACTGAACGAGCAGGAGAGGCAACTCAACCCAAGGATGAAGAGGAAGTATATGGGATACAGACCTTCACCACCAAAAGCCCTCTGATAATGTTAAAAATGGAACTCAACGGCACTCCAGTCTCCATGGAATTGGACACGGGGGCGAGTCAATCAATAATGAGCCAGAAGGCATTCGAGAGGTTGTGGGGCAACAGAGCACAACGACCCAAGCTGATCCCGATTCAGGCAAAGCTGCGCACCTACGCCAAGGAACTGATACCAGTTATTGGTAGTGCGGACATAAGAGTATCCCATGAGAGAGCGGTGCACGATTTACCACTGTGGATTGTTTCAGGTGATGGGCCAATGCTGCTTGGTAGAAGGTGGATGGAGAAGTTTCGATGGAACTGGGAAGACCTCTGCATACCTTCTCCGGCGAACGACATCTCCCTTGCTCAAAGGCTGAGCAAAGCCCCACCTTCAGCTGAACCAGGCATTGAAGTGCAGATCCATTGGCAGATCCTCGAGGCACAGACCGCGCATCACGACCACGAGGAGGTGAAGATCAACCGAGCAGCGGTACAGGCGCGGCACCCACCAACCAAAGCCGACGACCTCTTTGCGACGATGGAAGAGGCTCCAGGTCAACCAAGCAGAGTAGGACTCTGGCCGAAACGATCTGAATGTGTCTTCCAGACATCAGAGGTTGAATCCCTGGGGAGGAAGATCGGGGCATTCGGCATCACGGACATGGACGAGAGTGCGTCCAGACCACGGAACGAAAGAGCATCCAGACCATGGGATAATAGTGCTTCCAGACCACGGGACGAGAGAGCGTCCAGACCATGGGATGTCGCCGCAAAGAAACAGAGGCCTGTGTTGCCCAGCAAGGAAGACGACTGGATTTGGGGCAAAGGTAAAGGGGCGGCCGCTGAGAAGGCCAGGAGCCCACTACGTTCCAACAAGTTATTTGCACTGTGTAACCCATGTGAGCATTCTTTCGTGGCCAATGATGTACTATCACATGGGGTCAGGGGTACCTTACAGCAAGCCAAAGTAGCAGTCGAACTCCAACCATTTGTATATGTATCTAACAAAGTATTTGTAGCAAGTGATGTGTTACCACACTGGGTCGGGCGTGTTGTGCAGCAAGCCAAAGTAGCAGGCGAGCCCCAACCAGTTGTAGATGTATCCAATAAGTTAACCAAGGCAGTGGCCTGCGTTCACGGGACAAAAGAGACGTACCAAAGAGAGTTCCAATGTTTGCTCGAGTCAGGCAAGCTTCTCATCCCACAGTTTTAGGAGAGCAGAGGCACCATTATCGATGCTTTGTTTCGAGAATGTCCAACACTGTCTGTGCACTGTAACATGATCCGCCATGGGCCAGGCACTGAGAACGGTACTAATGCCCTCAGTTGGCTACCGTTGCCCACCACCGGGGTGGAAACTGCGCAGCCTGCAGACCCACTCGTTGTCGTGGAAGTGCTAGAAAGCAAGGGGTCAACCGTAACGGCCCCCCAGTTTAGGATCTGAACCAGCCAGGATCATACGTTACCGCCTGCCAACGGCGAACCGCTAGACGGGATGTTGCAGCTTATCTGTCGAAAAGACGAAAGGCTCATCTCATCAGATTGCCCCCTATGGGGCAAACCTGCAACGTTGCAAAGAAAGGCAAGGAGGCTACACACAGTCGGTGGTCTGGGGCCTCCATACCATAGCCCAGAATCCACGAGAACCACGCAGCCTCCCGCCACTACTGAAAGTCTCAAGGCCATATCGGCCATCCTGGGCTTGCCAAACCTTAGGGTCAGCTACAATAGAAACATTGAAACATAGAAAATAGGTGCAGGAGTTGGCCATTCGACCCTTCGAGCCTGCACCACCATTCAGTAAGATCATGGCTGATCTTAGACTGGAGTGGGCAGCCCAAATCATAAAGCCAAGCACCACATGTGTCTGTCGACTCCCTACAGACCCGACTATCCCGGATGCTACGCAGTCACCAGACAGAATCACTCAGAACCGAGCCTTCCATATGCTATCAGCAGAGAATGTACCATGATCACACAGCTCCTCCACGCGACATCAGAATAAATGATGTAGACCATGTTCAGGGCCCCCGATGGGCTGCTAGCACTGTATTAGCCAAAGAGGGGAATGGAGTGTTCGTGATGAAAATGGAGTGTTTGTTGTGAAACCATGTACTGGGCAAACACAGAATGCATTTGGATCAGACCAAACTGTGAACTACAGATAATCAGTAACCACTGTGAAAGGACCTGGCCCCCAGCAATCCATTAACACAATCAACCTCGCCGTCAACCACGAGGATGAACCCACCATGCCCTCAGTCCAATCAGACCAGCCGTGCAGCAACAATCCGACCAACTCACCCATGCCAGGACTTCAACTCAGGCAATCGACCCGGGGACGCAAGGCGCCAACTTGCAAATAACTTGTACATAAGACCTTGGGGAGGAGTGATGTTATGTATGTATGTAAACCTTACCAATATGTAAGACTTGCCACTAGGGGGCATACCTGTGGGAAACCTAAAGGTCACCTGTTCACCCTGGGGCAAGCAGGTATAAAAAGTGGATCCACTACGCTGCTTCCCCACTCTGGAGTCTGAATAAGGTCACAACAGTTTGAGCTTACAATACAGTCTTGTGGATTTATTCCGAACATAACAGATCCCATCTCCCAAACACACTTCTCAATAACTGCACCACCACCAGCATTACAACCGCAACACACTTCTTCCACCATCTAACTATACACTGACATTCACACACTTCACACTATTGCATCTTTCAAAAGCACTACTCAAACATCAGACATATCTCGCATATCTAAGTGAGGAATCCCACATATACAAACACACCTGTCAATACACTAATTCACGATCATCCCCTTTCTCTTCCAGGCAAAAATAGCACATAACAGGTGGAAGCAGGATTTGACCGGGGGAGGACAACCACGCCTGCATGACATCACTCCCCTTGAGGATGCAGTGCTGGCGTGATTAAGAGGGGAGTGGCAGACGCCGTGGTCAGAGGCAGAGCAGGGAGCATATCTTCAAGAGATCTGCGGCCACTCCAGCTTCCTTACAGATACACAACTATTCCTGATCCCTCATCCACTCCAAAGCTATCCTCACTCCCAAGCCACATATGGTCTCATCACACATCCTCCAAAAGTGGCCACACGCTGCACCCTAACCCATCCAGTGTTGTTTTTGCAGGCTCCCAGGAGCAAGAGCAACCTTGCTGCTCCGGAGCAAGTGCAAGATGAGCAACAGCCACCTCACCCTCCAGAGGAAGAGGATGACAGCGATGAAGAATGCACTGTCAATATCTACCACTGGCACAGGCACAAGCTCAGAGACCGGCACCACGATAACTTAGAGGCTAGGCTAGAAGAGGGATCCTCACAGTGGGATGCAACTGGCAGTAGTGGGCAGCAACTATGCAGGGTGGAAGGGACACAGGTGCTCCCTTTCCGTGGGGGGTTGGGGCATGGGGAGGCAAGGTCGCTTATTAGTTCTGCTGTAGAAGAGTCAGCTGTGGACCTGGCAGGGCCAAGCTTCAGAAGAAGGCTAATGGTCTGATGAACAAAATGCTTGGTTAAATGGATAGCCTACCTGAAAGCTTATGACTTGTGGCTGGGAGATGGAGGAGACCACCTCCACCTCAGCAGCCAGCGACCTGTGGAGCCCGACATGCAGCTTCCAGTGCAGTCATTGCAGCTTCCATGGAATGGCAAACTGCTGCAATGGAAGCTCAGGCAGCTGCCATGGTGGCTCTGGACTCCTCGGTCAAAAGGGGCTTGCAGAGAGTCTCCAATAGCCATAGATCTGTCCTCCACCAGATCACTGGGCGAGTTTAACATGGAGCAGGAACCTGCTGGCCTCTCTCCGGATGCCAGCATTGCTGCTCCCTCCCCTGCCACTCCACCATTGCTCTTGCCTGTTAGCCAGGCATGCCAAACTGCTGAAGCCCATGCTGTGATGGTGCAGTCTGAGGCGGGGCCATCATGGTCCATGCCTCTCGAGGGCATCCCAGGAGGACATCTGAACTTCCCTTTTCAGATTCTCAGCAGCTATCCACCTGGTCTGGCACTGCCACTGGGGTTGCACTTCGTAGACGCACTAGATTACAGAAGAACACTTACAGATAGACACTAAGGGTAAGCAGGATCTTACGGAGACATCATTGGTGATATATCTCCAGTGACTTGAGGTGTCTTCTGTACATCGTCCATGCCTCTGATCCATACAGGAGGGCGGGTATTACTACAGCCCTGTAGACCATGTGTTTGGTGGTAGATTTGAGGGCCTGGTCTTCGAACACTCTTTTCCTCAGGCGGCCAAAGGCTGCACTGGCACACTGGAGGCGGTATTGAATCTCTGCATTAATGTCTGCTTCCGCAAGACCCTGAAAATCCCCTGGACAGGCACCAACATCAGTGTCCTCATCCAGGCTAACACCCCAGCATTGAAGCATTGACCATATTCGATCAGCTTCGCTGGGCAGGCCACATAGTAAGCAATTGCTCGATGCAGAGCTCCTTCACGGCAAACGAGTCAAAGGTGGGAGGGGGAAACGTTACAAGGACACCCTCAAGGCCTCCCTGATAAAGTGCAACATCACCACTGACATCTGGGAGTTCCTGGCCGAAGATTGCCCTAGCTGGAGAAAGTGCATCCAGGAGGGCATTGAATTCTTCAAATCTCAACGCCGCGAGCGTGAAAAGGTCAGGCGCAGACAGCGGAAGGAGCGTGTGGCAAACCAGTCCCACCTCCCCTTTCCCTCGATGAGTATCTGTCCCACCTGTGACGGGGTCTGTGGCTCTCGCATTGGGCTGTTCAGCCACCAAAGGCACAGACTTTCGGAGTGGAAGCAAGTCTTTCTCGATTCCGAGGGACTGCCTATGATGATGATGATGAAGGGTAAGCACCAAGATGAATAGTTTAATATTTGTAACTGCAGTTGGTTGTGTCCTGTTTACATTGTTTATTTTTTATTTATATAAAGAATGACGATGGTAATTGGGTAGTGTTGGAATTGATCTTTTTTATTGTGACCTTCATAGGGAAGGGGTTGAAAGGATTGAGTGTAGATTATGGACTGCCTGATGGATCCTAAGTCATGGAAGGTACATCATGTGGCAACAGTGCTCCAGAGTCTGATGGCGGAGCATGTCTCTCAAAAATGCTCCTGGCAGCGAGCATTTCAGGTCCTGGCCGTCTACCTGGAAGCCGATAGCACTCCCCCGTCCTCTTCCCCGCTTCCTCCTCCTCAGCTTGATCATCTGGCACAATTGCTGGTGGTAACGTCTGACTCTCATGATCGGCAGATTGTAGAGCATGTAGCAAATCACCATGTATCTGGCCACATTCTCAGTCGAGTACTGTAGGGCACCTCCTGACAGGCCAAAGCATCTAAACCTTTGCTTTAGGACCCCAAAGGTCTGCTCAGTGATATTCCTGGTAGCTGAGTGACTCACATTGTATGCGTGCTCAGTTGGTGTCTGGGGGTTTCTCAGGGGAGTCATGAGCCATGACATCACAGGGTATCCCTTATCACGTAGCAGCCAGTCATGCACATTGATCAGTGGGATGCATGACTGTCTCATTGTGGCAGCTCCCTGGATAGCAGGCATTCAGCTGCATGATGCGCTGCCAATGGTCGCAGACAAGCTGCACATTGAGGGAATGGAAACCCTTGCTGTTCCTGAGTGCCTCCAAGTTTAAATGAGGGTCTCACATGGCCACATGTGTGCAGTCAATGGCTACCTGGACATTGGGGAATCCCGCAATCCTGTTGCATCCTAGAGCTCTCTACCTCTGCTCTTCTCTGGGAATAGGGAATGATATATAGTCATTCCTCATGAGCGTATAGAGGTGCAGAGTCCTCCCTTATGCAGAACTGCACAGAGGATTGTGATATTTGACTGGTATCACCTGTGGCAGCTTGGAAGATTTCAGTTGCATAAAAATAAAGTGCTACCATGACATTGACTGTCACAGGCAATGCGATGAGGCTGCAACCTGCTTGGTAAAGCACAGCCTCCTCAGACGCTGGTCTTGCATCATGTGAATATAGGGGTAGTGCTCTCTGAAGACCCTGAGTGGATAGCACCTCCTGTTCAAAGCCCTCCTCACCCTCCTGTTCCTCTCTCCTGCAGCAGCTGGTGCTGCTCTGCCTGGGCTCGTCTCCTCCTCCTTGTTTTCCTGCTCCTGCGCCCCCTCCTTCTGGGTGACCCCGAGCAGGATGCCCATGACCAAGCATTCCATTTCTCCTGGTGATTTCTATAAGGTAGAGTCACTCACTCTTGAGGTGATGTCCTAAGAGAATACTTGAAAAAGTGTCCCGATGTGTCTAAAAGTAACTCTTAAAACGCAGTATAGTCAGTCGATCTCAATCAGCAAGTGAACAGTGAAAGCTGAGCAAGACTTTAAGTAGTGTTCAAAATCCTCAGCAACAACTTGTTTACTCCTGTTTAGCTGGTTGTTGTTAGGAGAGGTCGTTAAATAAAGTGTTACCCACCAAAATGGTCTGCAGCCCATGAGCGCTTGTTGACAATTTAATTTCTAGCGTACGCTTTAACTCCTTTACCAAGATGGCGTCCTGAGCTAAGCAGGGACTAAACCAGCGTTGCAGATTAAGAACATAAGAACATAAGAATTTGGCAGCAGGACTAGGCCATTAGGCCCCTCGAGCCTGCTCTGCCATTTAATAAGATCATGGCTGATCTGATCTTGGGCTCAGCTCCACTTCCCCGCCCGCTCCCCATAACCCTTTACTTCCTTATTGTTCAAAAATTTGTCTATCTCCACCTTAAATATATTCAATGAGCCAGCCTCCACAGCTCTCTGGGGCAGAGAATTTCACAGATTTATGACTTTTTGAGAGAAGAAATTTCTCCTCATCTCAGTTCTAATTGGGTGACCTCTTACTCTTGAATTATGCCCCCTAGTTTTGGACTACCCCACGAGTGCAAACATCCTCTCCGCATCTACCTTGTCGAGCCTCTTCAATATCTTATATGTTTCAATAGATCACCTCTCATTCTTCTAAACTCCAATGAGTATAGATCCAACCTGCTCAACCTTTCTTAATAAGTCAACCCTCTCATCTCCAGAATCAACCTAGTGAACTTTCTCTGAACTGCCTCCAATGCAAGTATATCCTTCCTTAAATAAGGAGAGCAAAACTGTACACAGTACTCTAGGTGTGGCCTCACCATGCCCTGTACAGTTGTAGCAGGACTTCCCTACTTTTATACTCCATCCCCCTTACAATAAAGGCCAACATTCCATTTGCATTCTTGATTACTTGCTGTACCTGCTGTTGTGTATGCAATAACTCAATCGACTGAATACTGTAAACTCCGAACAGGTACTACTTTATTAGGGCCCAAAGTGATTACATTAGAAGATGGCTGGCCTTTTATACCTGGGCCGCACACACATGCGCACAGCCCAATGACCTCTGACAGTGGCGCCACCTGGTGGCTAGTAAACCCAAGCATACATGCATGACAATATCCCCCTTTAAGATATTAGTAACGATCTTTTTATAAATTGAGGCGGTCCGGAGCTTTCCGCTCCCGAGTTGAACATCTCAGTTCAACTTCAGCCTTGGGTGAGCATTCTGAGTCTGTTATGACTGGGGGCTGGGTAGCCAATCTGATGGGAGTGGCAATGACCACATCAGGGATTGAAAGTTCAGATTCATTGACCATGTCATTGATTGAAAGTCCAGATTCATTGATGACAGTGGAGTCCTCTGATGACTGAGGGTAGGTTGGTTGGTCACTGATTGTGCCTTCCTCAGACTGTTCCGGTTCATCCGTGTGCCGCAGCTTTATCTGATCGACATGTTTCCTGCATGGCTGCCCATTCTTGAGCTTAACGATAAACACTCTGTACCCTCCTTGGCCGTAACAGTACCGGCGATCCATTTTGGACCTTGACCATAATTCAGTACATACACAGGATCATTGATAGAAATGTCGCGTGACACAGTAGCGCGATCATGATAACCTTGCTGACTTTGACGTCTGTATTCGACACGATTATTCAAGTCAGGGTGGACAAGAGAGAGCCTGGTCTTGAGACCTCTCTTCATCAATAGTTCAGCAGGGGAGACCCCGGTAAGTGTTTGGGGTCTTGTCCTGTAACTAAGCAATATGTGTGACAAGCGAGTTTGCAGTGAACCTTGAGTTACACGTTTCATACTCTGCTTGATGGTTTGGACCGCACGCTCTGCTTGTCCATTGGATGCAGGTTTGAATGGTGCTGACCTCACATGTTTGATACCATTGAGTTTCATGACTCTTGAAACTCCATACTGATGAAGCAGAATCCGTTGTCGCTTACAACAATGTCAGGCAGACCATGCATAGCAAACATGACACGAAGGCTCTCAATGGTAGTTGTGGATGTGCTGGATGACATGATTGTACACTCCATCCACTTGGAATAAGTATCCACCACAACTAAGAATATCTTTCCCAGGAAGGGACCTGCAAAGTCGATGTGGATCCTAGACCATGGTTTGGATGGCCACGACCATAGACTCAGTGGCGATTCCGCTGGTGCTTTACTAAGCTGCATACAAGTGTTACATTGATGCACACATGATTCCAGATCAGAGTCAATTCCAGGCCGCCATACATGAGACCTGGCAATGGCTTTCATCATGACAATACCAGGATGCGTGCTATATAGACCATGCACAAATTTCTCTCTGCCTTTCTTGGGCATAACAACACGATTACCCTACAGTATACAATCTTATTGAATGGATAGTTCGTCTTTGCGACAGATGTAAGGTTTGGTCTCCTCACACATTTGCTTGGGTATGGCAGACCAATCACCACTAAGGATACAACGTTTCACAACAGATAATATCGGGTCCTGGCTGATCCAGGTCTTAACTTGTTGGGCCGTGACAGGGTTCCTTCACTTTCAAAAGCATCCATGACTAACAGTAGGTCTGCTGGTTGTGGCATCTACACCTCTGGTGTGGGCAACGGCAGACGGCTCAATGCATCAGCACAATTCTCAGTGCCAGGTCTATGGAGAATTACATAATCATAGGCAGATAATTATAGCGCCCACCTCTGGATGCAGGACGATGCATTGGTATTTGATACCTTTGTTTTCCGAAAACAATGAAATGAGTGGCTTGTGATCTGTTTCCAGTTCAAACCGAAGACCAAACAGGTACTGATGCATCTTTTTAACCCCATACACAGCTAGTGCTTCTTTCTCTACCATGCTCTAGGCTCTTTCCACCTTTGACAAACTTTTTGAAGCATATGCAACAGGTTGTAATTTGCCCGACTCATTAACTTGTTGGAGCACACAACCAACTCCATATGATGAAGCATCACAGGCCAATACTAGATGCTTACACAGATCATAATGTACCAGCGGTTTGTTAGAGCAAAGCAGATTAGTAGCTTTCTCAAAAGCTCTATCTTGAGACGCACCCCAAACTCAGTTGTCGCCTTTTCTTAGCAGTATGTGCAGTGGCTCTAATAAGGAACTCAATCTAGGTAAGAAATTACCGAAGTAGTTGAGTAGACCAAGGAACGAATACAGCTCTGTCACATTCTGAGGCTTGGGTGCATTTTTGATGGCCTTCGTTTTTGAGTCTGTAGGCCTGATACCGTCAGCAGCAATTTTTCTCCCCAGGAATTCGACTTCGAATGAAGATGCACTTCGAGCGTTTCAGTCTGAGTCCCACTTTGTCCAGACGATGTAGAACCTCTTCCAGGTTGTTCAGATGTTCGGCGGAGTCACGACCTGTGATCAGGTCTTGGAACATGACGGTTCTGGGGACGGACTTCAGTAGACTCTCCATGTTCCTCTGAAATATGGCTGCACCCGAGCGAATTCCAAAAGGGCACCTGTTGTAGATAAAGAGCCCTTTATGAGTGTTGATGCATGTAAGTTGTTTCGATGTGTCAACCAGCTCCTGTGTCATGTAGGCCGACGTCAGATCCAGTTTTGTGAATGATTACCCCCCCGGCTATTGTTGCAATCAGGTCATCAGCCTTCGGTAATGATATTGATCCTATTTCGAAACTCGGTTGATCGTAACCTTGTAGTCTCCACAAATCCTGACAGTGCCATCACTTTTCAACACGGGAACAATGGGACTGGCTCATTCGTTAAATTTGACTGGTGATATGATCCCTTCATGCTGGAGTCTGTCCAGTTCGATTTTGACCTTCTCCCTCATCATGTACGGAACTGCCCGAGCTTTATGATGGGCGGGTCTTGCATCCGAGTCCACGTGGACCTGCACCTTGGCTCCCGTGAAATTGCCGATGCCTGGTTCAAACAGCGAGGAGAACTTTCTCAACACTTGAGCACATGGAGTATCCTCCTCCGATGACAATGCTTTGATCTCGTTCCAGTTCCATTTGATTTTTTCTAACCAGTTCCTGCTGAACAGCGTTGGATCATTGCCTGGAATAATCTATAACGGTAAATTGTGAACCGCACCATCATACGACACCTTGATTACTGCACTGCCAATCACCGGTATGAGTTCTTTGGTGTAAGTACGCAACTTGGCATTGACTGGACTCAGCTTAGGTATCACAGCCTTAGTATCCCACAGCCTGTCGAATGTCCTCTGGCTCATTATTGATTGACTCGTACCCGTGTCCAATTCCATCGATACCGGCACACCATTGAGTTTTATATTAATCATTATCGGTTGACTCTTTGTTAGGAACGAATACAGTCCATACACTTCCTCCTCTGGTATCTCGGATTGCATATCCGGATCCGCGCTAGACTGGTCATCATCCTCCATGTGGTGTGTCACAGCACGCTTGCTCAGTTGCGGACATATGCGCTGGAGATGCCCCACTCTCGAACAGCCTTTACAAGTATACTGTTTAAACCGACACTGATGATGTCGATGATTTCCCCCACAACGCCAAAATGGTGATATTGGATTAATTCAAGTTGGTGGACTTTGAGCAGCCACAGGTTTCGCGTACGCAGTCGGGTAGGCCCTGCCATGTGCAGCTCTGCCAAACGAAAATACTATCTTGTTCACAGTACTTGCCGTGTTCCGATTTTTTCAATGATATCTGCTTTAAGCTTTTGTCCGTCATCATGCACGATTGGGCAATTGTAATGGCCTTTCTCAAATCCAGCTTCTCCGCCACCAGTAGCTTATGCAGGATCACCTTGTGGTTGATGCTGATTACAAAGAAGTCTCGCAGCCTGTCTGCTAATGCAGTTTCGAACTTTCATGGTCCAGCTAGACGTCTTAGGTCGGCAACGAATTCCGATACATCCTGGCCCTCAGAATGAACGTGCGTATAGAATCGATATCTTGATGATGCCTTCATGTGGTTTGAGATGGTCACGTATCAGAGCGCGCAATGTTTCATAGTCCTTGTCCGTTGGACTTACGGGCGAGAGGAGATTCTTTATGAGTCCATAGATTTTTGGACCGCAAACTGTGAGGAGGACAGCCTGGCGCCGAACTGCGTCTGCCTCTTCCTCCATTTTGTTGGCCACGAAGTACTGGTTCAAGCAGGCTACAAAGTCTGCCCAATCTTCTCCCTCCACGAATCGCTCCAGAATTCCAATCGTGCTCATTTTTGCATGCGAAGGTTCTTGTCACATCGTCGCCAAATGTTGTGTATGCAATAACTCAATAGAATGAATAATGTAAACTCCGAACAGGTACAAATCTGGCTCTACTTTATTAGGGCCCAAAGTGATTACATTACAAGATGGCTGGCCTTTTATACCTGGGCCGCGCACAGGTATAGCCCAATGACCTCCGATAGTGGTGCCACCTGGTGGCTAGTAAATCCAAGCATACATACATGACACTTGCATACTAACCTTTTGTGTTTCATGCAAAAGAACCCCAGATCCCTCTGAACTGCAGCATTTTGTAGTTTCTTTCCATTTAAATAATAATTTGCTTTTTTATTTTTCCTGACAAAATAGATAATCTCACAATTTCCCACATTATACTCCATCTGCCAAATGTTTGCACCCTCATTTAGCCTGTCTATATCCCTTTGCAGATTTTTTGTGTGCTCCTCGCAACTTGCTTTCCCACCTATCTTTGTATTATCAGCAAACTTGGCCACATCACTTTATCCAAGTCATTAATATAGATTGTAAATAGTTGAGGCCCCAGCACCGATCCCTATGGCACCCCACTAATAACGTTTGCTAACCGAAAAATGACCCATTTATCCCGACTCTTTGTTTTCTATTAGTTAGCCAATCCTCTATCTATGCTAATATATTACCCCCAACCCTTGAACTTTTATCTTGTGCAAAAACCTTTTATGTGGCACCTTATCGAATGCCTTCTGGAAATCTAAATACACCACATCCACTGATTCCCTTTATCCACCCTGCTCATTACATCCTCAAAGAACTCCAGCAAATTTGTCAACATAATTTCCCTTTCATAAAACCGTGCTGACTCTGCCTGACTGTATTATGCTTTTCCAAATGTCCTGTTACTGCTTCCTTAATAATGAATTCCAGCATTTTACCAATGACAGATGTTAGGCTAGCTGGTCTATAGTTTCCTGCTTTCTGTCTGCCTTTTTCCCGGGATCTCTCCCAAATCCAGGGAATTTTGGTAGATTACAACCAATCTTGGCCACCTCGGAGACTCTTTAACGCTTAAAGTATCCGTCGAAAATTGCCCCTATTGTTTACCCTAACTTAAAAAAAGGACAGACATTTGAAGGGTGCATCAAATCAGAAATTCTCTTGAACTCAGTAAGGCAACTGTTGTAACTCATCTTTGACATAGGCTGAAAAGAGGCCCTCTACCTGTCCTCTTGACTGGATAATATTGCAAGGAATGAGTCGACCTTCAGATAGAAACCAGTAACTTGAAAAACCAGAGGTGGGAGGGTGATTCCGCATTTAGTATAAAGAGCTCTGATATATGCAAATGAAGAAAATACTTTTGTGGGGGGGGGGGGAGGGTTTGCTAAAATATTTAAACGTTTCTCAAACAAAAAATACATCAGGGCGTGTAAATGAAAAAAAATCTTTCGGAGAAGTTACAAAGCTGACATTTTTTAGGATGAAACTTAAAGGTACCTTTACATGTCTCTTTCTGCGCTTCGTATCATCCTCTGACAAGGAGGATGGACAGGGAACTTGTTATTAGATCTGCCTATGCTGCTATGAAAGTAGCTGCGAGGATATGAACAAGTTGGGGGTCATTTTAACTATGGATGATCGTGCAAAACGCATGATATCGGCTCAGCAAGACTTCCAGTGCTCCAACTGTAAATTGTGCCACCCAACTGTTTTAATAAATGTTCACATCTGCAGCTCCATTTTGGAGCTTGGAATTCAAGCGAAGTGACTCCCACATTCGCACCACTTTTACTGGGCAAGCCATTGCACTATGTGACAACTACAGTATGACCACTGGGTCTATTTTTTTTTCAGCTGCAATCTACATACTTAGTGGATTGAACTTTCTCCCCATCCCCCAATATGCTCCCCTGCCGAAGGTGAAAGTTCTGACGAGTGTGTTCAATAAAACCAACCTTTGCTTCCTCATGCCAGTGTGTTGATTGCTGTTTTTATTAGACTTATTCACTGACATCCTGCACACATTTTGCAGAATTTCCAAGGTTTTATGATCGTCATCCTTGCTTACATATTATAAGTGCAATTTCATGAGTTTTTGCTGCTGGCATGGAGCTTGCATGCATTGTGGCTGCATATATGGGATTCGAGCAAGTGCCTCACAATTTTACATCCACATTTTAATGGACTTGAATTCCCAATATGGATATCCAATGGCAAAGTTCCACATCAGGAGTACATACTTGTAAAATTATGCTCAATATAGTGATTTTGTAATAAATATACAAAGGTGAAGGACCTGAAAAGCTATAGATATAGGGGAAACTGTAGCATAGTGGTTATGTTACTGGACTAGTAATCTAGAGGCTTAAATAATGATCCGGAGATACAAGTTCAAATCCCACCATAGCAGCTGTAGAATTTAAATTCAGTTAATTAAATAAATCTGGAATAAAAGGCTAGTATCAGTAATGGTGACCATGAAACTACTGGATTATCGTAAAAACCCCATCTGATTTACTAATGTCCTTAAAGGTAGGAAGTTGGCCATCCTTACCTGGTCTGACCTTCATGTGACTCTAGACCCACAATGTAGTTGACTCTTAACTGCCAAAGTAGCTTAGTTGTTACCACATGGACGGCAGCATTCAAGGGCAATAAACGCTGCTCTTGCTAGTGACGCCCACATCACATGAACAAATAACATAAAATATAAGCTGTGTAACATACAGCACTTGTTTTTCAATACCATAAATAACTTGGCAAAAAAACACAGTATTACAAAGTATTATACACTGCACCTGTTAGCTAACAAATAAAGAGAGCAATCAGATTGCAGAGAACAGTCCTCTTAATGGGAACCGAGGTTGTGACTACAATTTGTCTTTCTTTATACTGTAATTGGTAAAGCAATTTAAAATGATCCCTGTTGAGTAAATTTAAATGGTTTTACATTACTCAACTGTCTTCAAAAAGAGATTGCAGCCACAATTTGCATCTACTTCACGCAAGCTTTTACATAGAAACATAGAAAATAGGTGCAGGAGTAGGCCATTCGGCCCTTCTAGCCTGCACCGCCATTCAATGAGTTCATGGCTGAACATTCAACTTCAGTACCCCATTCCTGCTTTCTCGCCATACCCCTTGATCCCCCTAGCAGTAAGGACCTCATCTAACTCCTTTTTGAATATATTTAGTGAATTGGCCTCAACAACTTTCTGTGGTAGAGAATTCCACAGGTTCACCACTCTCTGGGTGAAGAAGTTCCTCCGCATCTCGGTCCGAAATGGCTTACCCCTTATCCTTAGACTGTGACCCCTGGTTCTGGACTTCCCCAACATTGGGAACATTCTTCCTGCATCTAACCTGTCTAACCCCGTCAGAATTTTATATGTTTCTATGAGGTCCCCTCTCATTCTTCTGAACTCCAGTGAATACAAGCCCAGTTGATCCAGTCTTTCTTGATAGGTCAGTCCCGCCATCCCGGGAATCAGTCTGGTGAACCTTCGCTGCACTCCCTCAATAGCAAGAATGTCCTTCCTCAGGTTAGGAGACCAAAACTGTACACAATACTCCAGGTGTGGCCTCACCAATGCCCTGTACAACTGTAGCAACACCTCCCTGCCCCTGTACTCAAATCCCCTTGCTATGAAGGCCAACATGCCATTTGCTTTCTTAACCGCCTGCTGCACCTGCATGCCAACCTTCAATGACTGATGTACCATGACACCCAGGTCTCTTTGCACCTCCCCTTTTCCTAATCTGTCACCATTCAGATAATAGTCTGTCTCTCTGTTTTTACCACCAAAGTGGATAACCTCACATTTATCCACATTATACTTCATCTGCCATGCATTTGCCCACTCACCTAACCTATCCAAGTCGCTCTGCAGCCTCACAGCATCCTCCTCGCAGCTCACACTGCCACCCAACTTAGTGTCATCCGCAAATTTGGAGATACTACATTTAATCCCCTCATCTAAATCATTAATGTACAGTGTAAACAGCTGGGGCCCCAGCACAGAACCTTGCGGTACCCCACTAGTCACTGCCTGCCATTCTGAAAAGTACCCATTTACTCCTACTCTTTGCTTCCTGTCTGACAACCAGTTCTCAATCCATGTCAGTACACTACCCCCAATCCCATGTGCTCTAACTTTGCACATCAATCTCTTGTGTGGGACCTTGTCGAACGCCTTCTGAAAGTCCAAATATACCACATCAACTGGTTCTCCCTTATCCACTCTACTGGAAACATCCTCAAAAAATTCCATAAGATTTGTCAAGCATGATTTCCCTTTCACAAATCCATGCTGACTTGGACCTATCATGTCACCTCTTTCCAAATGCACTGCTATGACATCCTTAATAATTGATTCCATCATTTTACCCACTACCGATGTCAGGCTGACCGGTCTATAATTCCCTGTTTTCTCTCTCCCTCCTTTTTTAAAAAGTGGGGTTACATTGGCTACCCTCCACTCCATAGGAACTGATCCAGAGTCAATGGAATGTTGGAAAATGACTGTCAACGCATCCACTATTTCCAAGGCCACCTCCTTAAGTACTCTGGGATGCAGTCCATCAGGCCCTGGGGATTTATCGGCCTTCAATCCCATCAATTTCCCCAACACAATTTCCCGGCTAATAAGGATTTCCCTCAGTTCCTCCTCCTTACTAGACCCCCCGACCCCTTTTATAACCGGAAGGTTGTTCGTGTCCTCCTTCGTGAATACCGAACCAAAGTACTTGTTCAATTGGTCCGCCATTTCTTTGTTCCCCGTTATGACTTCCCCTGATTCTGACTGCAGGGGACCTACATTTGTCTTTACTAACCTTTTTCTCTTTACATATCTATAGAAACTTTTGCAATCCGTCTTAATGTTCCCTGCAAGCTTCTTCTCATACTCCATTTTCCCTGCCCTAATCAAACCCTTTGTCCTCCTCTGCTGAGTTCTAAATTTCTCCCAGTCCCCAGGTTCGCTGCTATTTCTGGCCAATTTGTATGCCACTTCCTTGGCTTTAATACTAACCCTGATTTCCCTTGATAGCCACGGTTGAGCCACCTTCCCTTTTTTATTTCTATGCCAGACAGGAATGTACAATTGTTGTAGTTCATCCATGCGGTCTCTAAATGTCTGCCATTGCCCATCCACAGTCAACCCCTTAAGTATCATTCGCCAATCCATCTCAGCCAATTCACGCCTCATACCTTCAAAGTTAGCCTTCTTTAAGTTTTAAAATTTTATTTTGTGTATTTTAGTCTATTTTCCCCACCAAGGCGTCCACCATGATTCAGTGGTAACAATCTCGCATCTGAGTCAGAAGGTCATGGGTTCAAGTTCCACTCCAGAGACATGAATATGTAATCTAGGCTGGCACTTCAGTGCAGTACTGAGGGAGTGCTGCTCTGTCGGGAGGTGCCATCTTTCAGATGAGACATTGAACTGTGGTCCCATCTGCCCTCAGGTGAACGTAAAAGATCCCATGGCACTATTTTGAAGAAGAGCAGGGGAGTTCTCCCAGTGACCTGGCCAATATTTATCTCTCAACCAACATCACTAAAAAAAGATTGTCTGTTCATTATCTCACAGCTGTTTCTAGGGCATTTCTGTGTCCATGTTGGCTGCTATGTTTCCCTACATTACAATGGTGATAGTACTTCAATGGCTGTAAAGTAATTTGGGACATCCTGAGATCATGACAGGCACTGTATAAATGCAAGTTCTTTCTTTGTAAATTTTCTTCTTTGCTCACCTGACGGGTATGACTTCAAGGACACTAACCACGCTCCAATACCTCGCCAAAATGTCTAACCTTCACACAGTCTGTAAGCTTGTAATGTTTGTAGCTCCATACTGTGGATGTGGACGTATTGTGTACTGCAACTGCAGAGTTAATAATAAACAGAACAAGGCAGATTCCGGAGGCTTCTGAGAGAGAGCTGCCTGCCATGTTAGGAACTGTCTGTGCTTGTGCTCTGTGAATATATCACATTTGGCGATGAAATGGGATTTTTCGGATGATTTAAACCTTAAATTTTGTTGGGGAAGGATTCAACCAGCCGACAGAGAGACTTTGGAAGTTTCTGTCTTTGGAAAACAGCTACAAAATCTGAGGTAAAATACAGCACACGGTATGGACAGCTCGAGATTAAAATGGCAGGTGTAATCGGACATTTAGGGGAATATAGACACGAGCGGGAATGTTTTAAAGCGTATATGGATCAGCTAGAAATGTATTTCACTGCAAATAACATAATCGAAGTTCCAGACAATGCAGTCCAGAACCGGGCTGTGTTGGAACATAAGAAAGCGATCATCTTATCGGAGTCACGTCCAGCATTGTACGAAACCCTTTTAAATCTGCTTGTGCCTGACGAACCAAAGGACACAATGCTTAAAGAGATTTTAACGAAGCTGTAGCAGCATTATAACCCCAAACATTAGAAATTGCTGAAAGCTATCGTTTTGGTATTCGGAATCAAAAGGCTGATGAAAGTATCAGTGATTACATTGTAGCATTAAAAAAGCTATCGATGCACTGTAATTTTGGAAACATTTAAAACCGAGCATTACTGGATCGTTTTGTTTGTGGGGTGAAAAATGATGCGATCAGAAGGAAGTTATTGACGATGGATGACTTGACTTTTGAGATTACTTGTCAGACAGCGAGGTCGATGGGTATGGCCGAACAATATTCCCGAGAATTAAATAATAATTATGGTCATCAGTCAACCGAGGTAAATCACCTGCAGGTTCAAATTAAAAGATGGTGGGGGCCCAAAGTCTCAGAAACTGGAAATTCTAACAGAGCGTCGAAGTCGTGCTATAGGTGCATGGGACAACACATTGCTCAAAGTTGTCCATACGTGAAGGCAGAGTGTTTCTTCTGCAGAAAGACTGGGCATCTTGCGAAGACATGCCGACTGAAGGGTAATCCAGCTTTTAAAGCTATGAGTCCAGCATTCAAAGCTATGAGTAGAAATCTCAAGAGACTACATAGCATGGAAGAACAACAACAGGACGAGGAGATGTTAGAGTTACACGTCATCAGGAGCACGAGGTTAACGGACAGCGATTCGGAAAGCAGCCAAAATCCACATAGATGTTGCGGGATTCAAGATAACAATGGAAATTGAATCGGGTGCACCCGTGAGTGTAGTACCGGAGTCGCTGTATCTCGACAAATTGCGTGATTTCCAACTGGAGAAATCCAAGATAGAGCTGCGAGGCTACTCGGGGGAGAAAATTCCTGTGGTAGGTCGTATCACCGTACCAGTGAAATATAAAGATCAATTTCAGAACTTGCCTCTAATAGTAGTGAAAGGAGATAAGTCTGCCTTACTAGGAAGAAATTGGTTGAGCTCACTGAAGCTGGATTGGAGCAAGATTTTTTGTGTGGAAGGGTGATTTTCATCAACGGATGAGGTTATCAAGAAGTATCCGAAGGTGTACTGTGAAACAGGCAGTCCGATTCAAGGTGAGTGTCAGGGTACAGAAGGACACTAGATCGGTTTACGACAAGCCACGTTCCGTACCATATGCACTCAAGGAGAAAGTTGAGCAAGAACTCAAAAGACTAGAGACTGAGAACATTATTTGTAAGATAGATCGATGTAATTGGGCTACACCCATTGTTGTTGTACCTAAGTCCGATAGTAAGGTAAGATTGTGTGGCGATTAGAAAGTAACTGTAAACCAGGTTCTAGAGGGTAATGTCCCCAATACATTGCCGAATATAGAAGATTTGTTCACAATACTGACAGGTGGTCAGATCTTCTCAAAACTGGATCTTACGAATGCCTACTTACAGCTTGAACTAGATGAGGAGTCCAAGTCATGTTTGACTATAAATACTCATCTAGGCCTATATCAATTTAATAGGCTACCATTTGGAGTGTCTTCTGCCCCTGCCATATTCAAAGGGATGATGAACCAGATTTTGCAAGGTATTGAAGGGGTAGTATGTTATTTGGATGACATATTAATTTCAGCACCAAATAGGCAAATTCATAATAACATATTGAATGAAGTCCTCAAACAGCGAGAGAAGCACAGAGTACGAGTGTCTGCTCATAAGTGTGAGTTATTTAAAAGTCAGTCGAGTACTTAGGGTACAGAGTAGACAAAGATGATTTACATCCAACCATGGAAAAATTGGATGCAATTAGAAATGCACCCACTCCCAGGAATGTCACTGAACTTCGTTCATTCTTGGGTCTTTTGAACTATTATGAGAAGTTCCTACCAAATTTGTCGACAGTATTAACATCCACTGAATGAACTTTTGAAAAAACAGGTCCATTGGAAGTGGTCAAAAGAATGCGATACAGCATTCAAGGAGTGTAAAAGCAAATTGGTAGAGAGCACCATGTTAGTTCACTATGACATATCTAAGGAGATTAAGCTAGCATGTGATGCCTCTCCATATGGAGTTGGGACAGTAATCTCTCATGTATCACGTAGTGGGGAGGAGAGACCAATTGCTTTTGCTTTACGCACTCTCAGTGCCAGTGAGAGTAATTATGCGCAAATTGAAAGGGAAGCTTTGGCATTAATTTTTGGGGTCAAGAAGTTTCACAAATACTTGTATGGTCGTAAGTTTACCTTCGTTACCGACCATAAGCCCCTAACAGCAATCCTCCATCCAAAGTCCCCAGTTCCAACATTAGCTGCAGCCCGAACGCAGAGATGGGCTTTGATTTTGTCAACATATACATTTGATATTGAATACAGACGATCAACTGATCACAGTAATGCTGATGCAATGTCTAGATTGCCTTCCCCATCACAAGTTACACCTGCTAGGGAAGAAGTGTTTTATTTTTCATATATTGATGAACTGCCAGTCACAGCTGAAGAGATTGGTAGAGCAACCAAACATGACCCAGTGATGTCAAAGGTGTATGAGTATATTGCAAATGGATGGCCAAACCAGGTAACAGACAAAGATACACATCCATTCTTCATTCGTAGGAATGAATTATCAGTCGATAAAGATTGTATCATGTGGGGTGCAAGAGTGGTTATACCAAATAAATTCAGGTCCAAATTATTAGGAGACCTCCATGACCAGCACCTGGGAATGTGCTTGACCAAGAGTTTTCCACGCGGTTATTTATGGTGGCCAGGTCTTGATAAAGATATAGAGTACATCGTGAGTCAGTGTACAGCATGTCAATCGGTAAGCAAGCAACCACCATCAGTAACATTACAGGGTGTGGCAAAGGCTACATATTGATTTTGCTGAGTTAGAAGGACAACAATTGTTCATTGTGATTGATAGCCATTCAAAGTGGGTTGAGGTGTTTCCAATGTGGAAAATAACAACAAGTAAAACATTAGACATTTTACGAAAATTATTTTCTTCATTTGGCCTTCCTGAAGAGATTGTTTCAGATAATGGACCACAATTTCGTTCAGAAGAGTTTGCACAATTCATGAGCAAAAATGGTGTGAAACATACTAAGGTTCCACCATACCATCCTGCTTCGAATGGTGCAGCAGAGCACACTGTACAAATTGTAAAACGTGCCCTCATAAAACAAATATTAGATCCAAATCCAAGGAAACGACAGTTGTCATTGGATCACAAATTGGCTAATTTTTTGATTACATATCAAAATACTCCTCATACAACTACTGGTAGAACAGCAGCAGAGTTGTTTCTCAAACGACAGCCACGAACCAGATACTCATTGTTAAAGCCAAATTTGGCACAGTCCATAGAAGAGACACAATTAAGACAGAAAGAGAATCATGATAGAGGTAGAGTAAAAGAGAGGTGTGAAATTAAACCAGAAAGTGAGAGTGAAGAACTATCACCATAAATGGTTAAAGTGGTTACCAGGAAGAGTGGTGAAGATATGTGGTCATCGCACATATTTGGTAAAGATGTTTGATAATGGACAGGTTAGGTTTGTTCATATTGCTCATATTTTACCTTCAGACATGGAAGGAGTTGAAGGTGGGAATAATTCAATTATTTCTGACTCATCAGATAGTTTTGATACTATTGCGTTCCTAACACAGATGAGGCTGCACACAGGGAGGTTAAAGTAACAGTGACCTCAGTCTTTAATAAGACACTCCAGAGTGAGGAACAGGCCTTCGGGGCCGGCTTATATACAGTGCTCCCAAGGGATGCTGGGATCTCTTGGGACTTCAGGGGATGAGCTCCCTGGTGGCGGTACATGGGAGTGCATGCTTTACAGATACACACCAGATACACCAGTAGCAAATCCTAAATCCAATGTACTGGAAACAAATCCAGGAGAGAATCAGAATGAAAGTCTGAGTCCGAGTCAGGAAAACAAAGAGCTTGAAGTTAGAGTGAGTTCAAATGAAAATCAAGGAAATTCCGTGGAGGAAAACGTTCCTCAGGATGAGCCTCGAATGAGTGTGAAATCGACACTAGGTTTGGAAGCTTCTGTTCGAGAGCGAAGGTATCCTCTTCGAAACAGAAAACAAGTGGTAAAGTTAAATTTGTAAATATGAAAAAAAAAAGTTTATATCCTGTGTTATGTATACACATGAAAGTTATGTATGATGTTTCTTATAATAACTTCTTCATTGAGGAGGGAGAAGTGTAATGTCTGTAAGTTTGTAATGTTTGTAGCTCCACACTGTGGATGTGGACGTATTGTGAACTGCAACAGCAGAGTTAATAATAAACAGAACCAGGCAGATTCCGGAGGCTTCCGAGAGAGAGCTGCCTGCCATGTTGGAAGCTGTGTGTGCTTGTGCTCTGTGAATATATCACATAGACAGTGAGTGCTAGCTATGCTATCATGGAAATTATCACAGTGAACCTGCCATCAGCCAACATGCAGGTACACACTTTGCAGCAGGGGCCATTGGTTTACAATACATAGTAGGAACCTCGGCTGATCTTTTCTTTCATCTTCCCCTCTCAAGTCCTGCGGCCTAGAGGGCAATGCAACTACCACCTGGCTGAAATAATCTAATTCAGCACAGATCAAGGTTGATTCTGTGAGTTTCATTGTCTGCATAGCTGTGTTCCGCACTGAGAAGAGCATTTATCATCTGAGCTACCAGGAGAGCCACGCTATTTTCTTTTGATAACTTCGTCGGCCATATGTCCTTATGCTCTTGCTGTGCATAAGCAGAGGACCAGGAACACTATCAGTGCTTGGGTTAATGGCTAGCTGGTACAGGGAGCTGTATGGACGGTCGGGTGATCTTTCGTGACTGCTATTAACTGGGTTCCTAACCTGTGCTGCAATTTTTGTTTTAACACTTGCCTAAAACCATTGACTGGTCATCTGGAGGAGCTCACAATATTAAGGCCATCTATTAAAACATGGATTTATTTATTTAATTGTTTATGACATTGCCTTCTTCAAGAAAGTTTGTAGAAACAAGGCTGATAAATAAGGCAACAACAAAAGCAAATAGAACTGGAGAGAGCAAGTGAAATACGTTTAAAGGAATAATGCTGAGCATGCAGGACCAATGCATACATAGAATCATCAAATTCAGTTTAAATAAATGTGCTCCTGAATAGATTGACAAATTAAAAGTGAAATAAAGAGGGAAAGTGACCTACAAATCCTGCAATGAGAAAGGGGTACGGGTTCACTGGACTAAATATAAGAACATGCAGAAACACATTAAACGGTTAATTTGGAGGAACAAGAGAGATCTGAAAATAAGCATGCTGCAGAGACAAAAATTAGCAGTAAAAAACAAATCAGTATTCCAATAAGTAAGAGGGCAATCGGGGAAGAGATAATCCACAAAAGGTGCAAACGGACTCAAACTGAGGAAGAGCACAAAGTAATATATAATCTTAATAATTACTTTCTCCAAGAAGACACAAGGCAAGGCACAAGCAACATGTTATCCCCAAACAGAAATATAACTAAGGCAAAATTAATTATATCCATATAAATGAGATGGAAGTTCTAGATATGATAAAAGGTCTTATAACAAATTCATTTCCAGGATAGATCATTTTTATCCCAGAATAGTAGGAGAGACTAAGGAGGAGATTATGAAGCATTGGCAATCAATATTAAGGAGCCACTCAGCACTGGAGGCATAGATTGGAAATAGGCTGATATGGTATGGATATTCAAAATTGGGGACAAAACAGACACTGTTAACTACAGACCCATTCGATTTGCTTCAGTTCCATGTAAAATAATGAAATTAATTATCAAGAATAAACTTGAGGATTATTTGTATAACAATAATTTAGTAAACAACTGTCATTATGACATTACCTGACCAACCTCCTTGAGGAAATCACAACCCGTCGATTGCAGACTTCTCTATGATATGGTGTACTTAGAGTTTCAAACAGCATTTGACAAAGTTCCACAAGAAAGGCTATTCGCCAAAGCTGTGGGGATTCAGTGTAGATCTTGGAAATGGATAAAATATTAGTTGAAAAGTAGAAAGCAATGACTACTTGTTAGATGAGTTATGGCAGGGTGCGGGTGGAATGCTGAGTGAAGTACCCCAGGGTTCATTGTTGAAAACACTGCTGTTTCTAATTTACATCAGTGACTTGGATACATGAACTCGTTGCAAATTGGTCAAATTTGTAGAAGGCATCAAACCAACAACAACAACAGCAACTCGTATTGAGTGAAACGTCCCAAGGAGCTTCACAGGAGTATTATGAGATAATAAATTTGACACCAAGCCGCATAAGGAGAAATTAGAGTTGGTGACCAAAAGCTTGGTCAAAGAGGTAGGTTTTAAGGAGCGTCTTGAAGGAGGAAAGAGAGGTAGTGAGATGGAGAAGTTTAGGCAGAGAATTATAGAGTTTAGGGTCTAGGCAACAGAAGGTTGCCAATGGTTGAGTGATTATAATCAGGGATGCTCAAGAGGACAAAATTAGAGAAGCGCAGATATCTCAGGGTGGGGCGGGGGGGAGGTTGTGGAGCTGGAAGAGATTACAAAGATAGGGAGGGGCGAGGCCATGCAGGGATTTGAAAACAAGAATGAGAATTTTGAAATTGAGGTGTCGCTTAACCGGGAGCCAATGTAGGTCAGCAAGCGCAGGGGTGATGGGTGAGTGGGACTTGGTGCGAGTTAGGACACAGGCAGCTGAGTTTTGGATGTGAGAGGCCAGCTAGGAGTGCATTGGAGTCGTCAACTCTAGAGGTAACAAAGTCATGGGTGAAATCTTCAGTAGCGGATGAGCTGAGGCAAGGGCGGAGATGGGTGATGTTTTGAAGGTGGAAATAGGCGGTCTTAGTTATGCTGCAGATATGTGGTCGAAAGCTCATTTCAGGGTCAAATATGACACCAAGGTTGTGAACAGTCTTGTTCAGCCTAGTTGGGGAAAGGGATGGCATCAGTGGCTAGGGAATGGAGTTTGTGATGGGGACCAAAAATAATGGCTTTGGTCTTCCTAATATTCAATTAGAGAAAATTTCTGCTCATCCAGAACGGGATGTCAGACAAGCAATCTGACAATTTGGAGACCATGGAGGGATCGAGAGAAGTGGTAGTGATGTAGAACTGGGTGTCATCAGCGTACATGTGGTTTCTGATGAAATTTGTGTTTTCAGATGATGTCGCCAAGGGGCAACATGTAGATGAAAAATGCGAGGGGGTCAAGGATAGATCCTTGGGGGACATCAGAGGTAACGATGCAGGGGGAGGAAGAGAAACCATTATAGGTGATTCTCTGGCTACGATTAGAGAGATAAGAATGGAATCAGGTGAGTGCAGTCCCATCCAGCTGGATGACGGTGGAGAGGTGTTGGAGAAGGATGGAGTGCTCAACCGTGTCAAAGACTGCAGACAGGTCAAGAAGGACGAGGTGGGATAATTTGCCTTTGTCACATTCACAAAGGATGTCATTTGTGACTTTGATGAAAGCCGTTTTGGTACTGTGGCAGGTGCGGAAACCAGATTGGAGGGATTCAAACATGGAATTGCGGGAAAGATGGGCACAGATTTGGGAGGTGACAACATGTTCAAGGACTTTGGAGAGGAAAGGGAGGTTGGAGATGGGTGGTAGTTTGCAAAGACAGAGGGGTCGAGGGTTGTTTTTTTGAGGCGAGGGGTGATGACAGCAGATTTGAGGGAGAGGGGGACAGTACCAGAGGAGAGAGAACCGTTATCAATGTCAGCTAACATGGGAGCCAGAAAAGGCAGTTGGGTGGTCAGCAGTTTAGTGGGAATAGGATCAAGGAAACAGGAAGTGGGTCTAAGGGACAGGATGAGCTCGGAAAGGTCATGGGGGAGATCAGAGAGAAACTGGAGAAAGATGTGAGGTCAGGGCTAGGGCAGGGGCGATTATTAGAGGAAGCTTGGCTCGGTGGACTCGGGAAAGGAAGGGAAGAGGCAGAGGCGGCCGAACGGATGGTCTCAATCTTAAAGATAAAGAAGTCCATGAGCTCCTCACACTCATCCTCAGAGGTGAGGGTGGAGATTGGGGAGAGGGGATTAAAACGGTTTGCAGTGAAGAATAGAAGCTGGGGTTTATCTTTACAGGAGAACCAGTGGAATCATGGGAGGCAGCTCATTAATTACTGAATGCGTTGGGTAAAATATGTATATGGACAGAACAATGAATGATAAAAATTAATACAGACAAGTACTGCGTATAGGAATGAAAGTGGGCAAGACATATAATTCATGAGTGATCTTGAAATACCTGGAAGCTGCCATGATACTTGTGTTCTACATCAATCCATGATACCTGCATTATTAGTCAGAATAATATAGCCAGATCGTTCCTTGGTGATCAATGATATCCTTTGCAAGATGACCCCACTCCAAATTCAGCTGCAGATAACAGGTACACTGTGGTACTTACAACTGCTTTCATTATCATTGAGCAGATAGTTGGGATGTTAAAATCCTACCTTATTTGCTAATCATTGAACTTAATGGTCATATGCTTGAAATTCTCCTCTGCACTTCCAGCAGACGAAGGTCCCAATGGGAATGCAAAGTCTTAAAACTACCCCTTTATTTTTAAGGTTAATATTATGCGAGTTGTGAACAAACATGGGCTCAAAAACTATTAAAATAAAATATGATTTGACTACAGTGCTTCATAATTTTGCTACAGTAATATTAGGTGTGCCCACCATTGGTCAGCGTGAGAATTAGTGGCATTCAGTGTTCTGTTTTAAGTGGAATGCTTCCCTTTGCTGCACATAGTTCTTAACTTTTTTCTGTGTTTTCTTTTCTTTATGTTTGCTTCCCTTTCTTGTTCTTCATTCATTCATTTAAAAAAAAGGCAAAGAAATATTTGCATTTGCATGTATAGCACATTCTCACATCTCAGAAATATCTCAAAACGTTTTGGGGGCGATATTCCCCTGCTCTGCGACTCCCATTAATGCCTCCGGTGGGGGGGGCACCAGTGGGGCACGAATCTGTTTTTGCTTGGGGGGGGGGGGGCGCTACCAGCTCCCGCAAGATAGCACTTGAGATAGGGAAGGCACTAACACGGTAGCGTTGCACCCCACCTGAAGCGCCCGGGCGATGGGTGACATCATCACCATGCACGGTGACTCCTAGAGCCTCACGGCGACCCCTTTTCGCCCTGCGACTGAAATTGGTCAGAGCCCCGCGAGGTTCCCATGAGCGGTGTTAGCGCCAGCCTCATGAACCAGCGAACCAGGCCGCCCTCTTGGTGCTCTATGGCATGGTCCAGGTCACCAACGTGCAGTCCGGCACTCTGTTTGGGTGCCGTGCTGTGGACACGGCACTACGCCGCCCTGGTGGCCCAGTGGAGTGTGCAGGGGCCCTCCCCTTTAACGGAAGGGGAGGGGCATTGAAACGCATTAGCTCTATGCAGAGAAGCTGTGTAGCGCTGTCGATCCTGCCCGAGTAGCCCCCCCCGGATACCGGCCCAACAGGAAGTGGAGCGTGCGACATTGCGCTCCACTTCCTGTGAGGGGCGGTAACCTCAATTTTACGGCCAGACTGGGACTTCCGTACCGTGCACAGGAAGTCCCTCCCCGACTGGGTTACCACCCCCAAACAGGGTGCTGGGGAATTTCTCCCTCTTTGCATTCATTTAACTGATTTTACTTATGTTTTGAGGATCAATATTTTTTCTTTTAAAATTTGCAGTTATATCGTCATTTCTTTCTTAACATTTTCTGATTAGGTTTTCTTCCCTTTCTTTTCTTTGACACAATTTTCCTCTAATTCTGTTTTTCCAATATTTTACTCCTTTTTCTAACCTTTATTTACCGTCAAGCCTTGTCACCTTCCTTCATCACCGCAGGTACATTTGATATATTGTAATTAAAAAGATGTGGTTAAGAGATGTGAGCACTTGAGTCATTTTCACCCCAGCTTAGCAGGCAGCATATCCATCAGCGTTTCTCTCGGTTCCCAGAGGCTGGCAGCAATAGCCAAGATAAAGTCACGCGAATGGGTGAGATCCAAAAATCTACAACACCCAGGCTTCAGTATTTAAATTTTCACATGTTGATGATGGAAGTATTTACTTTACAAATGAACCTTGGAATTTTTTGTGAATTAATTGAGGAGAAATTAAGCTCATAGCCGCACGTTTTACGCCTGGGAAAATGGCCTGCCGGCAGTTGAAAATCATGGTAGGATGGTCGTGGGATGGGACCTCAGCCTCCCATTGATGACCAAGATCCTCCTGCCACAAAATGAGATGGGCTTGTAAATGGGAAAATAGCCCGCCCGCTTGAAATGTGTGCAAGGCTGCTGAGCTGTGCAAATCAGGGTTCTATGTGTGTTGTTGGACCTCCATTGCAAAATACAGCTACAAATGGGCGGAAGCATGTGCCACGCAACTTTAAATTAGGGTCAGATTTTTAATGATAAATTTAATTTATCTCACCTTGCTTTCCTTTACTTAGTAAATTACAGGCAACCCTTATAGTGATCTTAGTTCCTATTTAGATCTTAGACTTGGAAATCTAACAATCCCTGCACCTTCAATTTTCTTTCCCTTACAACACATACTCAAACTATTCATATCTAAACATTTGTGTCTTGTTACCCAAGCCCACAGTCCTTACACTTTTCCACAAAATAAACAGAAATCTCACATTGGAGATTTAGCTCTTAAAATATTCAAACAGGTAATGGGCAGTGCATCCAATAATCCTGAATATATTCCGGTTTCCTTATTCACTTAGCCTGGCAAAATGTTATAAATGCAAGTTGTTTTTTTTTAAACTTGACAAGTCTGTTTCTGCACAAAATTACATGGCTGAGTCTCCCAGGATTTAAAGCCCAAACTCCCAGCTACCTGTCACAAGTTGCTCAGTGACAGTACTGAGAGACTCAAGCTAGAAATGGTGTCTTGCAAACATCAATACAGAATCTCAAATTGTGCTCACATTAATAAGAAATGAGGGAATCCATTCATAAATAAAGCGCTTCAATTTGAGTTATTTTAGTCTGGATTCTTCCCAGGAGAGAAGTGGTAAGGAAGTGGAAGAATCAAGCTTCATAATTACATTCCTGTTTTATAAAGCCTCTAACCATCATTTTCCAGTCCTCTCTGGCTACACGTGTGGTACCGGAGGACTGCTAATGTTGTACCTTTGTTTAAAAAGGGAGAAAGGGATAGACCGAGTAATTACAGGCCAGTCAGCTTAACCTCAGTGGTGGGAAAATTATTGGAAAAAATCCTGAGATTTCAGGATAAATCTTCATTTGGAAAGACATGGATTAATCAAGGACAGTTAGCATGGATTTGGCAAGGAAAGGTCGTGTCTGACTAACTTGATAGAATTTTTTGAAGAGGTAACCAGGAGGATCGATGAGGGCAGTGCATATGATGTAGTGTATATGGATTTTAGCAAAGCTTTTGATAAGGTCCCTCATGGTAGACTGGTCATGAAAGTAAAAGCCCATGGGATCCAGGACGAAGTGGCAAGTTGAATCCAAAATTGGCTCAGAGGCAGGAAGCAAAGGGTAATGGTTGATGGGTGTTTTTGTGACTGTTAGGCTGTATCCAGTGGGATTCCACAGGGCTCAGTGCTGGGTCCCTTGCTTTTTGCAGTACATCCCTTTGCAGATTTTTTTGTATCCTCCCCACAATTTGCTTCCCCACCCATCTTTGTATCATCAGCAAACTTGGCTACATTACATTCGGTCCCTTCATCCAAGTCATTAATATAGTAAATAGTTGAGGACCCAGTACCAATCCCTGCGGCACCCCACCAGTCATTGTTTGCCAACCGGTAAATGACCCATTTATCCCGACTCTTTGTTTTCTGTTCGTTAGCCAATCCTCTATCCATGCTAATATATTATCCCCAACCCCATGATCTTTTATCTTGTGCAGTAATCTTTTATGTGGCATCTTAGTGAATGCCTTCTGGAAGTCCAAATACACCACATCCACTGGTTCCCCCTTATCCACCCTGCTCATTACATCCTCAAAGAACTCCAGCAAATTTGTCAAACATGATTTCCCTTTCATAAAACCATGCTGACTCTGCTTGATTGAATTATGTCTTTCCAAATGTCCCGTTACTGCTTCCTTTATAATGGACTCCAGCATTTTCCCAATGACAGATGTTAGGCCAACTGGTCTATAGTTTCCTGCTTTTTGTCTGCCTCCTTTTTTAAATAGAGGCGTTACATTTGCGATTTTCCAATCCGCTGGGACCTTCCCAGAATCCAGGGAATGTTGGTAGATTACAACCAATGCATCCACTATCTCTGCCATAACCTACAGGGCTACGGACCAAGAGCTGGAAAGTGGAATTCGGCTGGATAGCTCTTGGTCGGCTGGCGCAGACATGATGGGCCGAAATGGCCTCCTTCCATGCTGTAAATTTCTATGATTCTATGAAAGACAATTTGGCAAAAAATATACAGCTGTAATAAAAACGGAAAATGCTGGGGATGCACAACAGCTTCGTCAGCATCTGTGAAGAGAAAAGATAGGTTCATGTTAAAGGTAGAGTTCCTTTGTTACATCTATGTTATGAAACCTTCTAAGCTTAAATAATTTTCCTCCATCTCTAATATAAATAGATAGTGCTTCATCCCTAAAATATTAGAAAGGCCAGATTACTACAGACCTTCCAACACGTCCTACTTTTAACAATGACACCTGTGTGGAAAAAAAAATCCTCACATTTATAAATAATGTATATGTACAGTTGTCGCATTTCTTAGTTTACTGGTATATTTTCTATCAAACAAAATAAATAAGAATTTGTGACAGTGCAAAGCCCTAACAAATCTATTAATCTGCTCATACCTGCCTCAAAAAAGAATTCACTTGGGTCTGTTACTATTGAACATATGGTAAGGTAGTTACCAATTTATCAAAGCAAAAACAGAACTTGCATCTATTCATAACCTTGGGATGGCCTAAAGTGTTTTATTGAAATACTTTTGCGGTGTTGTCACTATTTTAATGTATGGAAATGTGGCTGCCAATTTACACAAAGCAAGATCCTACAGACAACAGTGAGATAAATAAAATGATCATCTGCAAGAACATTTTTGGATCCTTCTGCGCATGCGCGCGGTCGGACCCGTCCCTGTTTGCGCATGCACACCCCAAGCTCTTCTGCGCATGTGCGCTGGCACCGAGGTCCAGCCACGCATGGGCAGTACCCCACAGTGCCGTGCAGTGTGGACCCGTGCTCCCTGGATCAAGGCCCCGGAGAAGGTTGGATCGAAGGGGAAGGGACAGGGGGATTGGAGAGAGAGAGAGAGACGGAGGACAGAGAGTGAGAGAGACAGGGGGAGAGAGAGGGAGTCAGGGGAGAGAGAAAGGGAGTGAGACCGAGATAGAGACTGGACGGAGAGACGGGGGAGAGAGAGGGGAAGATGGATCGAGAGGGAGAGACGGAGAGAGGGAGGGTAAGACAGAGAGCGAAAGGGTGATGGAGCGAGGGACTGGGGAGAGAGAGAGACTGGGAAGGGAGAGGGAAAGAAGGAGACAGAGAGAGTGGGGAGACGGAGAGGGATAGGGAGATGGAGAGAGAGAGGGAGAGATGGGGAGGAAGATGGGGGGACAAGTGGGAGAGAGGGGGAGATTGAGCAGAGGGAGAGAGAGAGAGGCTGGGGATAGAGAGAGAGACACTGGGGAGATGGAGAGAGATGGGGGGGGCGGAGACAGAGCAAGAGAGAAGGAGAGAGCGAGGGATATGGAGAGAGAGACTAGAGGGAGAGAGATGGAGACAGTTGGAGGGAGAGACAGGAGAGAAAAGGGGAGAGAGGTGAAGAGACGGAGAGAGGGGGGGAAAGACAAAGGAGAGAGAGAGAAAGAAATGGGAGAGATATCGGGGAGAGGGAGTCTAGGGAGAGAGGGGAAGATGCGGAGAGAGAGGGGAGACTAGGGAGAAAGAGAGAAACTGGGGAGAGGGGGGAGATTGGATGGGGGGAAAGAGGGGGAGATCTGAGGGGGGGGAAGAGAGGGAGATTGGAGTGGGGGCGAGAGAGGGGAAGATCAGGGGAATCGGAGTGTGTGGAGAGCGGACATCAGGAACTTAGTAGTGGGAGGGGTGGGTGCGGGAAGAGTACAGAGAGCAGAGTGGGGATGGCAGAAGAACTTGATACAGGTCTAAAGAGGGGGTTGATAGCGAGAACATGATCCAGATGGTAAGACTGGATGAAATCTGGAAGTCACTATTCACTTCATACCCAATAAACCTGTTAACAAGCTGTGATCCACATACAATGCACCATCTATAGTGGGGGAGGAGAAGGTCAGGAACTTGTTGGGGGTGGGGCAGGAACTTATTTGGGGGGGTGGGAGAAGATCTTACCCCATGAGAGGGAGCCCTGTCTGTTTCGAGTGAGCTCTGTTCTGTCTGGAGTCGGCAGTCAGAATAGCTCAAATTACACTTTGCAAAGATAAACTGCTAGGTGTGTCTTATCCTCCAAGGGGGCCAATCAGCAATCCATTCTTGTCATCATGGGGGCCCAATCTGATCCTTACATGTTATAAATAAACGTACAATCTGATTTAGTGATGTTGGTTTGGAGATAATAGATTAAAATGTAAGACGGTTGATGAGCAATGGCAGCCATTTAAGGAGATATTTCAGAACTCTCAACAAAAATATATTCCAGTAAGAAGGAAAGACTTTAAGAGAAAAGAGAACCATCCGTGGCTAACTAAGGAAGTAAAAGATGGTATGAAATTGAAAACATTGGCATACAAAATTGCCAAGATTAGTGGGAGGCCAGAGGATTGGGAATTTTCTAAAAACAGCAAAAGACGACTAAAAAAATAATAAAGAGAGGGAAGACATTATGAGAGTAAACAAGCAAGAAATAAAAAAACAGATAGTAAGAGCTTCTAAAGGTATATAAAAAGGAAGAAAGTAGCTAAAATAAACTTTGATCCCTTAGGGGATGAGACTGGGGAATTAATAATGGGGAACAAGGAAATGGCAGAAACTTTGAACAAATATTTTGTATTGGTCTTCACGGTAGAAGACACTGAATAATAGATAATCAATGGTCTATAGGGAGGGAGGAACTTAAAACAATCACTATCATTAAAGAAAAAGTATTTGGCAAAATAATGGGATTAAAGGTGGACAAGTCCCCTGGACCTGATGGCCTGCATCCTAGGGGCTTAAAAGAAATGGCTGCAGAGATAATGGATGTATTGGTTGTAATCTACCAAAATTCCCTGGATTCTGGAGAGGTCCCAGCGGATTGGAAAACCACAATATAACACCCCTATTTAAAAAAGGAGGCAGACAGAAAGCAGGAAAATATAGACCAGTTAGCCTAACATTTGTTGTTGAGAAAATGCTGGGGTCCATTATTAAAGAAGCAGTAGCAGGATATTTGGAAAAGCAGAATACAGTCAAGCAGAATCAACATGGTTTTATGAAAGGGAAATTGTGTTTGAAAAATTTGCTGGAGTTCTTTGAGGATGTAACGAGCAGGATGGATGAGGGGAACCAGTGAATGTGGTGTATATGGATTTCCAGTAGGCATTCGATAAGGTGCCACATAAAAGATTACTGCACAAGATAAAAGCTCACGGGTTTGGGGGTAATATATTAGCATGGATAACGGATTGGCTAACTAACAGAAAACAGAGAATCGTGATAAATGGGTAATTTTCCGGTTGGCAAGTGGTAACTAGTGGAGTGCCACAGGAATCGGTGCTTGGGCCTCAATGATTTACAATCTATATTAATGACTTGGATGAAGGGACCGAGTATAATGTAGCCAAGTTTGCTGATGATACAAAGATGGGTGGGAAAGCAAATTGTGAGGAGGACACAAGAAATATGCAAAGGGATATAGACAAGATAAGTGAGTGGACAAACATATGGCAGATGGAGTATAATGTGGGAAAGTGTGAGGTTATAAACTTTGACAGGAAAAAATAAAAAGCAAGTTATTATTTAAATGGAGAGCAATTACAAAGTGTTGCAGTAGAGAGGCCTAGGGGTCCTTGTGCATGAAACAAAGAAAGTTAGTATGCAGGTACAGCAAGTAATCAGGAAGGCAAATGGAATGTTGGCCTTTATTGCAAGGGGGATAGAGTAAGAAAGCAGGGAAGTCCTGCTACATCTGTACACGGTATTGGTGAGACCACACCTAGAGTACTGCATACCGTTTTGGTCTCCTTACTGAAGGAGGGATATACTTGTAATGGAGGTAGTTCAGAGAAGGTTCACTAGGTTGATTCCTGAGATGAAGAGATTGACTTATGAGCAGGTTGGGCCTATACTCACGACGACACCTGCTACACGATGATATGCAAGCCATGATCCTCACCAACGGATTCACCACAGACCCAATCCACGTCCGGACCGGGGTCAATGCGCCAACACTCTTCTCGATCTTCCTTGCTGCAATGCTCCATCTCACTCTCAACAAGCTCCCCACTGGAGTGGAACTAAACTGTAGAACCAATGGGAACCTGTTCAACCTTCATCGCCGCCAGGCTAGATCCAAGGTCGTCCCATCCACTGTCATCAAACTACAGTACGCGGACGACGCTTGCGTCTGTGCACTTTCAGAGGCCGAACTCCAAGCCATCGTCAACATCATCACCGAGGCGTATGAAAGCATAGGCCTTATACTAAACATCTGTAAGACAACGGTCCTCCACCAACCTGACCCCGCCACACAGCACTGCCCCCCAGTCATCAAAATCCATGACATGGCCTTTGACAACGTGGACCATTTTCCATCCCTCAGGAGCCTACTATCAGCAAGGGCAGGCTTTGATGACGAGGTCCAACACCGCCTCCAGTGTGCCAGCACAGCCTTCGGTCGCCTGAGGGAGAGAGTGTTTGAAGACCAGGACCTCAAATCTGGCACCAAGCTTATGGTCCACAGGGCAATAGTGATACCCGCCCTCCTATATGGCTCAGAGATGTGGACCATATACAGTAGGCACCTCAAAGCGCTGGAGAAGTACCACCAGAGCTGCCTCCGCAAGATCCTGCAAATCCACTGGGAGGATAGTCGCACCAACATCAGTGTTCTCGATCAGGCCAACATCCTCAGCATCGAAGCACTGACCACATTTGACCAGCTCCATTGGGCGGGCCACATCGTCCGCATGCCCAACTCGGCTGCCTGGTGTGGTGAGTCCAGCTGGGCCGCTGCAGGTGATGGGTTCTGCTTCGTGGTCAACCGCGGTGTCGGTTGCCACTGGTGTGTACGTTGGAGGGTCAAAGAAGGTAGGGTCCAATGTGGGTTGCTTTGGATAGTCCCTGAATCTGAGTTTGATTTGGTCCAAGATGGGTGAGTCCATTTGAAAGTTTGACCCAAAACACCCTACTACCCTCTTTGGCCATAACAGCGCTAGGAAGCCATTTGGGACCTTGTCCATAGTTCAACACAAATACAGGATCATTGATTTATATTTCGCGTGACACATTTGCGCTATCATGATACATACTTTGTTGAAGCTGCCTGCTCTCTACCTGTTCATGTAGATCAGTGTGGACTAATGAGAGCCTTGTCTTAAGTGCCCTTTTCATGAGCGATTCAGCAGGTGGAATCCCAGTGAGTGAGTGAGGTCTCGTGCGGTAGCTAAGCAGGACTCGGGATAGGCAAGTCTGCAGTGAGCCTTCAGTTACCCTCCTCAAGCTCTGCTTGATGGTTTGCACTGCTCCCTCTGCCTGACCATTGGATGCTGGTTTGAACGGGACAGATGTAACATGTTTGATCCCATTATGGGTCATGAACTATTTGAACTCGGCACTGGTGAAACATGGCCCGTTGTCGCTCACAGGGACATCAGGCAGGCCGTGTGTGGCAAACATGGCCCGCAGGCTTTCAGTGGTGGCAGCGGACGTGCTTGCCGACGTTATCTCACATTAAATCCATTTGGAGTGCACATCTACAATTCACATTCAATCCATTAGGAGTGCGTATCTACAACCACTAGGAACATTTTACCCAAAAACGGGCCTGCATAGTCGACATGGACCCTGGACCACGGTTTGGAGGGCCAAGGCCATAAACTTAGTGGTGCCTCCCTGGGTGCATTGCTTAACTGCGAGTATGTGTTACATTTGTGCACACAGGACTCTTAAGTCCGCATCGATATCGGGCCACCACACGTGGGATCTGGCTATCGCTTTCATCATTACAATGCCTGGGAAAGTACTGTGGAGATCACTGATGAAAGTGTCCCTGCTCTTCTTGGGGACCACTACTCGATTACTCCACAGAAGGCAGTCTGCCTGTAAAGACATTTCATCATTGCGCTGCTGGTATGGCTTTATCTCTTCCTGCATTTCCAATGGGACACTGGACCAGCTCCGTGAAGCACACAATTTTTTACTAGGGACAGTAACAGATATGATGTGATTGGGATTACAGAGACGTGACTCCAGGATGATCAGGGATGGGAACTCAACATCCAAGGGCATTTAACATTCAGGAAAGATAGAATAAAAGGAAAAGGAGGTGGGGTAGCATTGCTGGTTAAAGAGATTAATGCAATAGTTAGGAAGGACACTAGCTTGGATGATATGGAATCTATATGGGTAAAGCTGCAGAACACCAAAGGGCAAAAAACATTAGTGGGAGTTGTGTACAGACTTCCAAACAGTAGTAGTGATGTTGGGAAGGGCATCAAACAGGAAATTAGGAGTTCATGCAATAAAGGTGCAGCAGTTATCATGGGTGACTTCAATATGCATATAGATTGGGCTAACCAAACTGGAAGCAATACGGTGGAGGAGGATTTCCTGAAATGCATAGGGATGGTTTTCTAGACCAATATGTCGAGGAACCAACTAGGGGGGAGGCCATCTTAGACTGGGTGTTGTGTAATGAGAGAGGATTAATTAGCAATTTCGTTGTGCAAGGCCCCTTGGGTAAGAGTGACCATAATATGGTGGAATTATACATTAGGATGGAGAATGAAACAGTTAATTCAGAGACCATGGTCCAGAACTTAAAGAAGGGTAACTTTGAAGGAATGAGGCATGAATTGGCTAGGATAGATTGGCGAATGATACTTAAGGGGTTGACAGTGGATGGGCAATAGCAGACATTTAGAGACCGCATGGATGAACTACAACAATTGTACATCCCTGTCTGGGATAAAAAAGGGAAGGTGGCTCAACCGTGGCTATCAAGGGAAATCAGGGATAGTATTAAAGCCAAGGAAGTGGCATACAAATTGGCCAGAAATAGCAGCGAACGCGGGGACTGGGAGAAATTTAGAACTCAGCAGAGGAGGTCAAAGGGTTTGATTAGGGCAGGGAAAATAGAGTACGAGAGGAAGCTTGCAGGGAACATTAAGACGGACTGCAAAAGTTTATATAGAAATGTAAAGAGAAAAAGGTTAGTAAAGACAAACGTAGATCCCCTGTAGTCAGAATCAGGGGAAGTCATAACTGGGAACAAAGAAATGGCAGACCAATTGAACAAGTACTTTGGTTCGGTATTCACTAAGGAGGACACAAACAACCTTCCGGATATATAAGGGGTCAGAGGGTCTAGTAAGAAGGAGGAACTGAGGGAAACCCTTATTCGTTGGGAAATTGTGTTGGGGAAATTGATGGGATTGAAGGCCGATAAATCCCCAGGGCCTGATGGACTTAAGGAGGTGGCCTTGGAAATAGCAGATGCATTGACAGTCATTTTCCACCATTCCATAGACTCTGGATCAGTTCCTATCGAGTGGACGGTAGCCAATGTAACCCCACTTTTTAAAAAAGGAGGGAGAGAGAAAACAGGGAATTATAGACTGGTCAGCCTGACATCGGTAGTGGGTAAAATGATGGAATCAATTATTAAGGATGTCATAGCAGCGCATTTGGAAAGAGGTGACATGATAGGTCCAAGTCAGCATGGATTTGTGAAAGGGAAATCATGCTTGACAAATCTTCTGGAATTTTTTGAGGATGTTTCCAGTAGAGTGGACAAGGGAGAACCAGTTGATGTGATGTATTTGGACTTTCAGAAGGCTTTCAACAAGGTCCCACACAAGAGATTAATGTGCAAAGTTAAAGCACATGGGATTGGGGGTAGTGTGCTGACGTGGATTGAGAACTGGTTGGCAGACAGGAAGCAAAGAGTAGGAGTAAATGGGTACTTTTCAGAATGGCAGGCAGTGACTAGTGGGGTACCGCAAGGTTCTATACTGGGGCCCCAGCTGTTTACATTGTACATTAATGATTTAGACGAGGGGATTAAATGTAGTATCTCCAAATTTGCAGATGACACTAAGTTGGGTGGCAGTGTGAGCTGCGAGGAGGATGCTATGAGGCTGCAGAGTGACTTGGATAGGTTAGGTGAGTGGGCAAATGCATGGCAGATGAAGTATAATGTGGATAAATATGAGGTTATCCACTTTGATGGTAAAAACAGAGAGACAGACTATTATCTGAATGGTGACAGATTAGGAAAAGGGGAGGTGCAACGAGACCTGGGTGTCATGATACATCAGTCATTGAAGGTTGGCATGCAGGTACAGCAGGCGGTTAAGAAAGCAAATGGCATGTTGGCCTTCATAGTGAGGGGATTTGAGTACAGGGGCAGAGAGGTGTTGCTACAGTTGTACAGGGCATTGGTGAGGCTACACCTGGAGTATTGTGTACCATTTTGGTCTCCTAACTTGAGGAAGGACATTCTTGCTGTTGAGGGAGTGCAGCGAAGGTTCACCAGACTGATTCCCGGGATGGCGGGACTGACATATCAAGCAAGACTGGATCAACTGGGCTTATATTCACTGGAGTTTAGAAGAATGAGAGGGGATTTCATCGAAACGTTTAAAATTCTGGCGGGTTTAGACAGGTTAGATGCAGGAAGAATGTTCCCAATGTTGGGGAAGTCCAGAACCAGGGGCCACAGTCTAAGGACAAGGGGTAAGCCATTTAGGACCGAGATGAGGAGAAACTTCTTCACCCAGAGAATGGTGAACCTGTGGAATTCTCTACCACAGGAAGTTGTTGAGGCCAATTCACTAAATATATTCAAAAAGGAGTTAGATGTAGTCCTTACTACTAGGGGGATCAAGGGGTATGGTGAGAAAGCAGGAATGGGGTACTGAAGTTGCATGTTCAGCCATGAACTCATTGAATGGCGGTGCAGGCTCGAAGGGCTGAATGGCCTACTCCTGCACCTATTTTCTATGTTTCTATGTTTCTAGGTCCTGGCTCGTCCAGGTTCTAATCTGTCAGGCTGTGACGGGCGATTGCTCACTCTCAAATGCTTCCGTTACCATGACTAAATCTATGGGCTACGCCATTTCCACCCCCGTGGTGGGCAATGGCAGCCTACTGACAGCATCGGCACAGTTTTCTGTGCCTGGGCTGTGGCAGATGGTGTAGTTGTATGTGGACAACGTGAGCGCCCATCTCTGGATGCGGGCTGATGCATTGGTATTTATCCCCTTACTTTCAGAAAAGAGAGATATCTGTGGCTTATGGTCAGTTTCCAATTCAAATTTGAGCCCAAACAGATATTGATGCATTTTCTTTACCCCATAAACACGCTGTAGGCTCTCTCAGCCTTAGAGAGACTTCTGGATGCATAAGCAACCGGTTGCAATTTCCCAGATTCATTAGCTTGTTGCAATACACACCCGACCCCGTACGACGATGCATCACATGCTAGTACCAAACGCTTACATGGATCATATAACACAAGCAATTTGTTTGAGCATAACAATTTTCTAGCTTTTACAAAGGCATTTTCTTGGCTTTTATCCCATACCCATTCGTCTCCTTTACACAGTAAGGCGTGCAGTGGTTCTAACAGTGCTGAGACCCAGTAAGAAGTTATCAAAGTAGTTCAGGAGTCCAAGAAAGACCGCAGCTGCATAACGTTGTGTGGCCTCGGTGCGTTCTCGATTGCCTCCGTCTTTGAATCGGTGGGCCTGATGCCGTCTGCCGCGATTCTCCACCCCAGGAACTCCACTTCAGGCACCAGGAAATGCACTATGAGCGTTTTAACCTGAACCCCAAACGGTTGAATCGACTAAGAACCACCTCCAGGTTCTGCAGATGCTCGACTGTGTCCCGACCTGTAACCAAGATGTCAAGCTGGAAGACCACCGTGCGCAGGACCGACTTCAGTAAGCTTTCCATGTTTCCCTGGAACATCGCCACGGCTGAGTGAATCACAAACGGGCATCTGTTGTCAATGAAGAGACCTTTGTGCGTGTTAATGCAGGTGAGGCCCTCAATGATTCCTCCAGCTCCTGCGTCACGTAGGCCGAGGTCAAGTCCAGCTTCATGATCGTCTTTCCTCCCGCCAGCATCGTAAAAAGATCGCCTGTCTTTGGTAGTGGATATTGATCCTGCAGGGAGAAACAATTGATAGTTATTTTGTAATCACTACAGATTCTGACGGTGTCGTCTCCCTTGAAAACTGGAACAATCGGACTGGCCCACTCGTTGAATTCGATCACCGAAATCATGCCCTCTCGTTGCAGCCGGTCCAGCTCGATCTCCATCCTCTCTCACATCATGTACGGTACTGCTTTCGCCTTGTGATGGATGGGTTGCGCCCCCGGAATTAGATGGATCTGCACTTTTGCTCCTTGGAACTTCCTGATGCCTGGTTCGAACAGCGTGCGCAACTTGTTTAAGACCTGGGCACACGAAGTGCCGTCAACGGACGAGAGCACTCGGACGTCTTCCCAGTTCCAGCATCTCTTTCCCAACCAGCTCCTGCCGAGCAGCGTGGGACCATCGCCCGGTACCACCCAGAGTGGTAGCTTGTGCATCGTTCTATCGTAGGAGACCTTTATGGTAGCACTGCCGATTACGGGAATCAGTTTCTTTGTGTAAGTTCTCAGTTTAGTGTGAATGGGAGTCAGGACTGGTCTTGAGGCCTTGCTGCACCACAATTTATCGAAAGTCTTTTCGCTCATAATGGACTGGCTCGCTCCCGTGTCCAGCTCCATTGACACCGGGAGTCCATTTAATTCAACCTTCAGCATTATCGGGGGACTCTTTGTGGTAAATGTGTGCACCCCATATACCTCTGCCTCCTCGGTCTGAGGCTCTGGTTCGTCGTGATCCACCGTGTATCTGTCCTCCTCTGCAACATGGTGGTTTGCAAGATTAGCAGGGTTTGTAGCTCGCCTGCACATATGTTGAAGGTGTCCCATTGTTCCACAGCCCTTGCAAACGTACCCTTTGAAGCGGCATGAATGGAAACGATGGTCGCCCCCGCAGTGCCAACAAGGTGTTAATGGCCTTGCATTCATCACCCTTGATGGTGGGCTCTGAGACATATGCGGACGTGCAGCTGCAGGCATGTGATTGTGATTTGAAAACAACATCACTTTGTTCACAGTACTTGTAGTAGCACTCGTGTGCTGAGAGATTTGCTTAGTATTGTCACTGATGGCAATGAACGCCTGGGCTGTCGCTGTGGCTTTACTCAAGGTTGGGGTCTCTACAGTCAAAAGTTTGCGAAGCATCACTTCATGGCCAATGCCAAGTACAAAGAAGTCCCTGACCATGTGTTCCAAATGTCATTCAAACTCGCAATGTCCTGCAAGGCATCTCAGCTCGGCAACATAGCTCGCCACTTCCTGGCCTTCAGACCTTTTGTAGGTGTAGAACCGGTACCTCGCCATCAGAACGCATTCCTTCGGGTTCAGATGCTCTCAGACCAATGTGCACAAATCATCGTACGATTTCTCAATGGGTTTTGCTGGAGCAAGCAGATTTTTCATGAGGCCATACGTTGGTGCCCCGCAAACAGTGAGGAGAATCGCCCTTTGTTTGGCAGTGTTCGCTTCTCCTTCCAACTCATTGGCCACGAAGTATTGGTCGAGTCGCTCCACGAAGGTTTCCCAATCATCTCCCTCCGAAAATTTCTCTAGAATGCCCACTGTTCTCTGCATCATTGGGTTCGTCATCTGTATCTTATCGCCAGTTGTTATGTATGAATAAAGAGTCTGACTGGATATTGTGAGCTCAAAGAAAAGTGTGACCTTAGTCTTTTATTGCAGATCTCCATAGTGCCTCTCCAACCTGTGAGGCCTCCTTAAATACCTGTTCTCCCAAGGGATTGTGGAATCCCTTGGGACGCCAGGGGATGAGCCCTCTGGTGGCTACACAAGGTATTTACAGGTTTACATGTATAACAAGTACCATGGGATCTTTTACATTGACCTGAAAGGATAGACTAGGTAATGTCTCATCCGAAAGACAGCACCTCCAACAATGCAGCACTCCCTGAAGTATCAGCCTAGATTATGTGATTGAAATCTCTGGAGTGGGGCTTGAAACCATAACCTTCTGACCCAAAGGCAAGAGTGCTTGCTACCTGTGAACCAATGCTGACACCTTCCTTTCTCTTGGTTTACTTGTGCCACATATAATAATTGTGAATGTTCAGGTGAGCTGCTCTCTGGTCTTTGCTAATGTTGCTCAATAATCAGGTGTTTGAAAATATACAGCATTCATCTGGGGTGATTTCTTTCCTCTACTACTTTAACTATTGATATCTGAATTGTTTTTGTATTTGTCCCTTTATCTTTGCTGCATGTTCTCTTACACTTCCCTCACTCATCTGTTCTGTGCTGCCTGTTCTTCATTGCTAATTGTGTGCACTGTTTTTCTCGTCTTTTTAAACCTGAGAGTTAGCTTCTCTGCTAATACTAATTAGTGAGTGGGAGGTGTGAAAAATAAGCTGATTTTAATGACTAGACATGCCAGTTTAAATGTGCCCAGCAGGACTTGCATTGGATCAGTGTATGGATCAAGGATAGGGATCTTGCAGCAATAAAAAAATAAAGAGTCAAAAGTCCTGAGCATGTCAGGACAGGGGGAGTGTCATGCTAATGGTTTGGGATTATGTGAGAAAGATGAACCATGAGAGGAAGATTAGGCAGGAAACTTGCCAATAGCCAGGCTAAAATAGCACTTTCTTTAATGATTTTTGTTAAGTTTTTTTCTAAGTTTCACAATCTTCTTTGAAGTGGGGCAGGAGGTAATTCAAAATAACTTTGGTGCTGACTGTGAGTTCCAGAAGATGGATTGATTGTACCAACACTTCCCTTATTCTTAGATATTCTTACAATTGGAAGTGAAAAACCTATTCAGTGCAAGATTTCAATAACATTTCTGATTACCACCTGTAAGGAAATTCATTTCAGGGTAACAGAATGAGTATATGCCTCATATCTCAATGCAATTCAATGTCAGCACCTCAGTCACTTTTTTTTCCTTTTTCTCACTTCCTCTGTGAAAGGAAAGCATTAGAAAACCTGCCGGAATAGACTGCAAGTCCTTTGAGGCATTGCAGTGTATTACTACACCATAAATAAACATTAAAAATCTGATTAGAGCGCCTTGATGCTGACAAATCTCTATTCAGTGGGAGTGTGAGTACACTTGCAGATGTCAGGGAAGTGTGCTCCCTGACTCAAACCTTATTTACAGTGAAGAACGGTATGCCTTCATAACGAAAACATTTCATGTTCACAATGCTGCACCCACTTTATTCTCTAGATAAGATTGAAATACGCTTTTACTTTTAAACCTCAAGGTTGGAGGGGATCAGGTCGGACAGTTCAAAATATAGGGCCAATTTTAACTCGGGATGGGAATTGGAGGTTGAACCATCTCTACCCCCCGCCCCTCTCCCTCCTGGAGACTGAGGTGCTGGAGATAACTTCCAGGTCCCATTTGCATGCCCTGAATCTGACTCCTGCCCAAAGCTGGTGGGAATGACATAACAACTGGCAAGCGGGAGTTAAAATTAGCGGGGGAGCCTTGGGGTAGCGGAGGAAGCCAGGGACAGGGGAGGCCCAAGGTGTCACTGTCGGGCGAGGAGGAACATTCCTGCTCCTCCTGGCCCATAAGGAATCTTTATCGATGGAAAAACACATGTACCTGGGTCTCCACTGGCTTGGATCCTTGCTGCCACCAGCTTTTTCAGGCGGGGCGGAGAATGTGCGGGTATTAGTCGGGCCCATCATTAAAATGGTGTGGCCGTTTCTATGATGTTATGGGGACATGACACTGCAATTTAAATTAGGCCACTGCTCTCCTGGGACGGGTGGCCTTTCCGTGCCTGAATTCAAGCAAGTAAAAGCTTTGGGAGCGTGGCACAGACCCCTACTCTACCATCTTACCCTCCCACTTGCATTGTTCCCAACGGGTGGGATTAAAATCAGCCCTTATGCTTAGTACCTAAGGGCCCAAATTTCGGATGTCCTCCCAGAATGGCACACTCCGAGAGGCTCGCCTATTTTTTAGAATTAAAAAAGTGCCTAAAACTTACCTCGCGATTCTCCGAGTCCAGCAGGCCTGTTTCACATTCAACGCAGTGCAACACAAGCAGCTGGGGGCGGAGCTACAGCCCTGCGCCAAAAAGAGTGCCGAAGGTACGTCCCCTATCCCGGGCCGAGTGGCCTGTCTGCCCGAACTCTTCCCCGGTGGTGGGCCCCGTCCGAGCAGTACATCTTGCCAATTTAAGTGTATCTAAGGGTTAAGTCATGGCAGGACAGCTCGGGCACGTGTTATGCTCCTCCTGTACTATGTGGGAAGTCAGGGATGCCTCCGGTGTCCCTGATGACTACGTGTGCGGGAAGTGCATCCGCCTGCAGCTCCTGACGGACCGCATTGCGGCACTGGAACTGCGGGTGGATTCACACTGGAGCATCCACGAGAATGACGTGAATAGCACGTTTAGTGAGTTGGTCTTACCGCAGGTAAAGGGTCCACAGCCAGATAGGGAATGGATGACCAACAGGAAGAGCAGTGCAAGGAAGGTAGTGCAGGGGTCCCCAGCGGTCATCACCCTGCAAAACAGATACACCGCTTTGGGCACTGTTGAGGGGATGACTCACCAGGGGAGGGCAGCAGCAGCCAAGTTCATGGCACCGTGGGTGGCTCTGCTGCACAGGAGGGCAGGAAAAAGAATGGGAGAGCGATAGGGGATTCAATTGTAAGGAATAGATAGATGTTTCTGCGGCCGCAACCAAGACTCCAGGTTGGTATGTTGCCTCCCTGGTGCAAGGGTCAAAGATGTCTCGGAGTGGGTGCAAGGCATTCTGAAAAGGGATGGTGAACAGCCAGTTGTCGTGGTACAAATAGGTACCAACGATATAGGTAAAAAACAGGATGAGGTCCTACAAGCCAAATTTAGGGAGCTGGGAGCTCAATTGAAAAGTAGGACCTCAAAAGTAGTAATCTCAGGATTGCTACGTGCTAGTCAGAGTAGGAATTGCAGGATAGCTCAGATGAATACGTGGCTTGAGGAGTGGTGCAGAAGGGAGGGATTCAAATTCCTGGGACATTGGAACCGGTTCTGGGGGAGGTGGGACCAGTACAAACTGGACGGTCTGCATCTGGAAAGGACCGGAACCAATGTCCTAGGGGGAGTGTTTGCTAATGCTGTTGAGGAGGAGTTAAACTAATATGGCAGGGGGATGGGAACCTATGCAGGGAGACAGAGGGAAGTGGAATGGGGGTAGAAGCAAAAGATAGAAAGAAGAAAAGTAAAAGTGGAGGGCAGAGAAACCAAAGGCAAAAAGCAAAAAGGGCCACATTACAGCAAAATTCTAATGGGGCAAAGTGTGTTAAAAAGATAAGCCTGAAGGCTCTGTGCCTCAATACGAGGAGAATTCGGAATAAGGTGGACGAATTAACTGTGCAGATAGCAGTTAACGGTTATGATGTAATTGGCATCACGGAGACATGGCTCCAGGGTGACTAAGGCTGGGAACTCAATATCTAGGGGTATTCAACATTTAGGAAGGATAGACAGAAAGGAAAAGGAGACGGGGTGGCATTGCTGGTTAAAGAGGTAATTAACACGTTAGTAAGGAAGGACATTAGCTTGGATGATGTGGAATCGGTATGGGTGGAGCTACAGAATACCAAGGGGCAGAAAATGCTCGTGGGAGTTGTGTACAGACCACCAAACAGTAGTAGTAAGGTTGGGGACTGCATCAAACAAGAAATTATGGATGCATGAAATGAAGGTACAGCAGTTATCATGGGTGACTTTAGTCTACATATTGATTGGGCTAACCAAACTGGTAGCAATGCGGTGGAGGAGGATTTCCTGAAGTGTATTAGGGATGGTTTTCTAGACCAATATGTCGAGGAACCAACTCGGGAGCTGGCCATCCTAGACTGGGTGATGTATAATGAGAAAGGACTAATTAGCAATATTGTTGTGCGAGACCCCCTGGGGAAGAGACACCATAACATGGTAGAATTTTTTATTAAGATGGAGTTAATTCAGAAACTAGGGTCCTGAACTTAAGGAAAGGTAACTTCGATGGTTTGAGGCGTGAATTGGCTAGAATAGACTGGCAAATGGTACTTAAAGGGTTGACGGTGGATAGGCAATGGCAAACATTTAAAGATCACATGGATGAACTTCAGCAATTGTACATCGCTGTCTGAAGTAAAAATAAAACGGATAAGGTGGCTCAACTGTGGCTAAGAAGGGAAATTAAGGATAGTGTTAAATCCAAGGAAGAGGCATATAAATTGGCCATTAAAAGCAACAAACCTGAGGACTGGGAGAAATTTAGAATTCAGCAGAGGAGGACAAAGGGTTTAATTAAGAGGGGGAAAATAGAGTACGGGAAGAAACTTGCCGGGAATATAAAAACTGACTGTAAAAGCTTCTGTAGATTTGTGAAGAGAAAAATATTAGTGAAGACAAACGCGGTCCCTTGCAATCGGATTCAGGTGAATTTATAATGGGGAACAAAGAAATGGCAGACCAATTGAACAAATACTTTGGTTCTGTCTTCACGAAGGAAGACACAAATAACCTTCTGGAAGTGCTAGGGGTCCGAGGGTCTAGTGAGAAGGAGGAACTGAAGGATATCATTATTAGGCGGGAAATTGTGTTAGGGAAATTGATGGGATTGAAGACCGATAAATCCCCAGGGCCTGATAGTCTGCATCCTAGAGTACTTAAGGAAGTGACCCGAGAAATAGTGGATGCATTGGTGTTCATTTTCCAACAGTCTATCGACTCTGGATCAGTTCCTATGGACTGGAGGGTAGCTAATGTAACACCACTTTTTAAAAAGGGAGGGAGAGAGAAAGCGTGTAATTATAGACTGGTTAGCCTGACATCAGTAGTGGGGAAAATGTTGGAATCAATTATTAAGGATGAAATAGCAGCACGTTTGGAAAGCAGTGACAGGATCGGTCCAAGTCAGCATGGATTTATGAAGGGGAAATCATGCTTGACAAATCTTATGGAATTTTTTGAGGATGTAACTAGTAGAGTGGATAAGGGAGAACCAGTGGATGTGGTGTATTTGGACTTTCAAAAGGCTTTTGATAAGGTCCCACACGAGATTGGTGTGCAAAATCAAAGCACATGGTATTGGGAGTAATATACTACGTGGATAGAGAATTGCTTGGCAGACAGGAAGCAGAGAGTCGGGATAAACGGGTCCTTTTCAGAATGGCAGGCAGTGACTAGTAGAGTGCCGCAGGGCTCAGTGCTGGGACCCCAGCTCTTTACAATATACATCAATGATTTGGATGAAGGAATTGAGTGTAATATCTCCAAGTTTTCAGATGACACTAAACTGGGTAGCGGCCTGAGCTGTGAGGGGGATGCTAGGAGGCTGCAGGGTGACTTGGACAGGTTAAGTGAGTGGGCAATTGCATGGCAGATGCCGTATAATGTGGATAAAAGTGAGGTTATCCATTTTAGGGGCAAAAACGCGAAGACAGAATATTATCTGAATGGCGGCAGATTGGGAAAAGCGGAGGTGCAACGAGACTTGGGTATCATGGTTCATCAGTCATTGAAAGTTGGCATACTGGTACAGCAGGCGGTGAAGAAGGTAAATGGTATGTTGGCCTTCATAGCTAAGGGATTTGAGTATAGGAGCAGGGAGGTCTTACTGAAGTTGTACAGGCCCTTGGTGAGGTCTCACCTGGAATATTGTGTTCAGTTTTGGTCTCCTAATCTGAGGAAGGACTTTCTTGCTATTGAGGGAGTGCAGCGAAGGTTCACCAGACTGATTCCTGGGATGGCAGGACTGACATATGAAGAGACACTGGATCAACTGGGCCTTTATACATTGGAGCTTAGAAGGATGAGAGGGGATCTCATAGAAACATATAATATTCTGACGGGATGGGACAGGTTAGATGCGGGTAGAATGTTCCCGATGTTGGGGAAGTCCAGAACCAGGGGACACAGTCTTAGGATAAGGGGTAAGCCATTTAGGATTGAGATGAGGAGAAACTTCTTCACTCAGAGAGTTGTTAACCTGTGGAATTCCCTGCCGCAGAGAGTTGTTGATGCCAGTTCATTGGATATATTCAAGAGGGAGTTAGATATAACCCTGACGGCTAAGGGGATCAAGGGGTATGTAGAGAAAGCAGGAAAGGGGTACTGAGGGAATAATCAGCCATGATCTTATTGAATGGCGGTGCAGGCTCGAAGGGCCGAATGGCCTACTCCTGCACCTAATTTCTATGTTTCGGCGGCGGGGCCCGCCCGAGCAGCCCCTCTTCGACGGCCGGGCCCGCTCGACCAGCTCTTTGGCAGGCTGTTGGAGGGCTCCCGGTGCTGCAGTAGGTGAGTAGAAACTTTTAATTTTTTATTGATTGATTTTTTATTTTTTATTTTTAAATTTTTTTTTTGAGTGATTGATTTATTGTTTGATTTATTGATTTATTTATCATTTATTATTGATGATAGCTCTTTATTGGTAAAAGTGAAGTATTTAATGCTTTGTAAAATCCCCTAACTTCCCTCTAACTTTCCTTCCCCTCCTATCTCTCGCTACTTGCGCCTACTTTATAAAGTGTAGGCAAGGTTTTTCTGAGTGTGCAAAAATTGACACTTAATCTGTTCTAAGTTAGTTTGGAGTAACTTTTCGCTGCCTAAACTTGCAAAACAGGCGTAAGTGGCTGGTAACGCCCCCTTTTGAAAAAAGAACGGTACCAAAACGAAACTATTCTAACTAACTGGAATTGGAGCAAACTAAATGCCGAGAATTGCGATTTCTAAGATATTCCATACTAACCTAGTTGCTCCAAAAAAATAGGAGTAACTTGAGCGGAAACTTGGGCCCAAAGAATGCAGGTTGTCAAATGTACCAAGCTCTAATACTCTCATTAATGGCCCGGATTTCGCGGTGGTAATGTCAGATGAAACTGTCAGCAGCGTTCGCCGTCATTACTTCTCTGAAAGTGACAGGAACGTCTGGAGTCAGTGCATGTGCAGACAATTGCCGAAATCCAGAAGTCATTTCTTGCTCCATTCTGACCCCGAAAAACTAATTTTATATTTGTAGAATGCCAAAGTTTTCCATTAATATGATAAGAACGACATGGCTTTTAATATATATATATATATATTTTTTAAATTCTTAAAGTTTGTTTATGCTATTTCAGCTTCTACCTTAATCCAATGTATATGTCTCAAATCAATATTTCGCTCTCTGTAAAATTAATAAAAGCAAATTAGAATCTGTTCATTTTACTTCCTGGTTTGCTGTCTGTGAGAATGTTTAATGTGATTGGCTGCTTAGCCTCCTTGATGATACGACTGTTGCTGCCACTGGAGATTTGCTTGATTTGGCGCCAGATTCAAACTAATGTCGGAAGAGCTGAAATTCACGCCTCAGAGATCGCTAGGTCTTTGTGGGCAGCTTTCTTTGAGGTCAGCGGCAAGTGCCATCTCTTCATCGCTGACCGCAAATTCCGGGCCAATATGTTGGATTTTTAAAACCCATTTATATTTTGTTGCACAATTTCATTTTTATCTTCTGTGTAGCAGTCAGCAATAAAGTATTCCTGACATGAATTTGATGGATACAGCAGTACAAGGTAGCTATAATAAAGTGTTTCTTAGAGTTTAGATTTTTCAAATGGTCTTATTTAAGTAACAGTTGTAATCCATAGGGGTTACTGCAGGTGGGGTGGGGGGGGGGTTAATATGGGGTGGAGGTCTCCGCTGCGTTTCCGACACATACCCGCCTCCATCATCATTATTTGCCCAGATTTTGGATGTGGAGGATTTTAGTACGTGTGGTTTGCATATTTTGCTGAAATCTGAAAAATGTTGCTGAATGCAGAAAAGGAAAATACTATCCCATAGTTGAGCAATACCTCACTTCTGAGCTTCGCAGTTACCAAACCAGAAGCAGCCATTGCTCTTTGCTGTTCCCATGCCAAACAACTCCAGAGTGATTGGAATTAAAATTAGTGAGGCAATCATCGGTCTCCCAAGGAGAATCTATTATAGACCTTCAAAAGAAGTGACAATTCCTGAAGTAGTGCTTAAGGGGAAATGTGACATGCATGGGCACAAATGCAACATTAACAGAATTTATGGCAAATAGCTGCAGTGAATTTTATAATTTTATACCATGTACACAGTCATAAATCATTTGCTTTACCAAAAAAATTGTTTTCATGATCTGTGCAATGCTGGGAATGGCGCATTTATTGCCCATACTTATTTGCCCGAAGAAGGTGGTGGTGGCGGGCCTTCTTGAACTGGGACTGTCCTTATAGTGTTGCTGCTACCATGAGGGTGTTAGGTCAGGAATTCCAGGATATTGACCCAGCGATGACGAATGAATGGCGATATATGTCTAAGCCAGAATGGTGTGTGACTTGGAGGGGAATTCGGATGTGTTGGTGTTGCCACAACATTGTTGCTCCTGTCCTTCTCAGTGGTAAAGGTCTCGTGGGAGTGAAGTGCCACTGAACCTTGTTTAGTTGCTGCAGTGCATCCTGTTGATAATATATTCTGCAGCCACAGTATTCCAGTGATGGAGGGGTTGAATATTGAACCTGGTTGACAGGGTTGCCAATCAAGCAAAACTGCTCTGTTCTGAATGATGTTGAGCTTATTAAATGTTGTTGCAGTTGCACCCCTCCAGGTGATTGGTGAATATAGATCTCAATTTAAAGATAGAAAAGAAGTAAATAGTCGTGGTTCAAACTTGAATGTGAATAAATTTGATTAATATTATTGTATTTGTGGGGCAAAAAACACAATTGCCACAGATGGTGTAAACAATATCGAGATTAAATATTGACTAGCAGTATCTAGGCACTGATGGTTACGGGTCATTTTCAGGTTGGCAAACTGTAACTAGTGGGATGCCACAAGGATCGATGCTTGGGCCTCAGCTATTCACAATCTATTTCAATGATTTGGATGAGGGGATCAAATGTAATATATCCAAGTTTGCTGATGATGCAAAGAGGCTTCAAGGGGATATAGACAGGCTAAGTGAGTGGGCAAGAACATAGGAAATGGAATATAATGTGGAGAAATGTGAAATTATCCACTTTGGTAGGAAAAATAAAAAAGCAGAGTATTTTTTAAATGGTAAGAGATTGGGAAATGTTGGTGTTCAGAGGGACCTGGGTATCCGTGTACACGAATCACTGAAAGTAAACATGCAGGTGCAGCAAGCAAGTAAGAGAACAAATGGCATGTTGGCCTTTATTACAAGAGGATTGGAGTATAAAAGTAAAAGTGTCTTACTGCAATTATATAGGGCCCTGGTGAGACCACACCTGGAGTATAGTGTGCAGTTTTGGTCTTCTTACCTAGGGAAGGATATACTTGCCATTGAGGGAGTGCAACGAAGGTTCACCAGACTGATTTCTGGGATGGGGGGATTGTTCTATGAGGAGAGATTGAGTCGACTAGGCCTAGCTTCTCGAGAGTTTAGAAGAATGAGAGGTGATCTCATTCAAACATACAAAATTCTGACAGGGCTTGACAGGGTAGATGTAGGGAGGATGTTTCTCCTGGCTGGGGTGTCTAGAACCAGGGGTCACAGTATGAGAATAAGGGGTCGGCCATTTAGGACTGAGATGAGAAGAAATTTCTTCATAACATAAGAAATAGGAGCAGGAGTAGGCCATACGGCCCCAAGAGCCTACTCCGCCATTTAATAAGATCACGGCTGATCTGATCTTGGGCTCAGCTCCACTTCCCTGCCCGCTTCCCATAAGACTTCAGTCCCTTATCATTCAAAAATCTGTCTATCTCCACTTAAATATATTCAATGACCCAGCCTCCACAGCTCTCTATAGCACAGAATTCCACAGATTTACGACCCTCTGAGAGAAGAAATTCCTCCTCATTTCAGTTCTAAATGAGCGGCCCCTTATTGTTAAATTATGCCCCCTAGTTCTAGATTCCTCCACGAGTGGAAACATCCTCTCTGCATCTACCCTGTCGAGCCCCCTCAGTATCTTATATGTTTCATAAAGATGCCCTCTCATTCTTCTAAACTTCAGTGAGTACAGGCCCAAACTGCTCAACCTTTCTTCATAAGTCAACCCTCTCATCTCAGGAATCAACCTAGTGAATCTTCTCTGAACTGCCTCCAATGCAAGTATATCCCTCCTTTAAATAAGGAGACCAAAACTGTACGTAGTACTCTAGGTGTGGCCTCACCAATACCCTGTACAGTTGTAGCAGGACTTCCCTGCTTTTATGCTCCATCCCCCTTGCAATGAAGGCCATCATTCCATTTGCCTTCCTGATTACTTGCTGTACCTGCATACTAACTTTTTGTGTTTCATGCACAAGAACCCCCAGGTCCCTCTATACTGCAACATTTTGTAATTTCTTCATTTAGATAATAATTTGCTTTTTTATTTTTCCTGCCAAAGTGGATAACTTCACACTTTCCCACATTATACTCCACCTGCCAAGTGTTTGCCCACTCACTTAGCCTGTCTATATCCCTTTGCAGATTTTTTGTGTCTTCCTCACAACTTGCTTTCCCACCCATCTTTGTATCATCAGCAAACTTGGCTACATTACACTCAGTCCCTTCATCCAAGTCATTAATATAGATTGTAAATAGTTGAGGCCCCAGCATCGATCCCTGCGGCAACCCACTCGTTACTGTTTGCCAACCAGAAAATGACCCATTTATCCCAACTCTCTGTTTTCTGTTAGTTAGCCAATCTGCTATCCTTGCTAATATATTACCCCCAACCTCGTGAGCTTTTATCTTGTGCAGTAACCTTTTATGTGGCACCTTATTGAATGCCTTTTGGAAATCCAAATACATCACATCCACTGATTCCCCCTTATGCACCCTGCTCATTAGACTCTGCTTGACTACATTATGCTTTTCCAAATATCCTGCTATTGTTTCCTTAATAATGGACACCAGCATTTTCCCAACGACAGATGTTAGGATTACTGGTCTATAGTTTCCTACTTTCTGTGTCCCTATTTTTTTAAATAGGGGCGTTACATTAGCTGTTTTCCAATCCGTTGGGACCTCTCCAGAATCCAGGGAATTTTGGTAGATTACAACCAATGCATCCAGTATCTCTGCAGTCTCTTCTTTTAAGACCCTCGGATGCAGGCCATCAGGTCCAGGGGACTTGTCCACCTTTAGTCCCATTATTTTACTGTGTACTTTTTCTTTAGTGATAGTAATTGTATTAACTTCCTCCCTCCCTATCGCCCCTTGCTTATCTATTATTGGGATGTTTTTAGTGTCTTCTACCTTGAAGACCGTGAAAGTCTCTGCCATTTCCCTGTTCCCCATTATTAATTCTCTTGTCTCATCCTCTGAGGGACCAACGTGTACTTTAGCTGCTCACTTCCTTTTTATATACCCATAGAAAGTCTTACTATCTGTTTTTTTTATTTCTTGCTAATTTACTTTCATAATCTATCTTCTCTCTATTATTTTTTAGTCGTCCTTTGCTGTTTTTTAAAAAAAATTCGCAATCCTCTGGCCTCCCACTAATCTTGGCAACTTTGTATGCCATTGTTTTCAATTTGATATCATCCTTTACTTCCTTAGTTAGCCATGGATGGTTCTCCTGTCTCTTAAGGTCTTTCCATCACACCGGAATATATTTTTTTGAGAGTTCCAAAATATCTCCTTAAATGTCTGCCACTGCTTATCAGCCATCTCACATTTTAATCTGTTTTCTCAGTCTACTTTAGCCAACTCTGCCTTCAAACCTTTGTAATCGCCTTTATTTAAGATCAGGAAACTAGTTTGAAATCCAACTTTCTTACCCTCCAACTGAATTTGAAATTCAACCATGTTATGATCACTCTTTCCTAGAGGATCCTTTATTATGAGATCCTTCACTCAGAGGGTGGTGAATCTTTGGAATTTTCTACCTCAGAGGGCTGCGGAGGCTCAGTCATTGAATATATTCAAGACAAAAATCGATAGATTTTTGGATATTTTCGGAATCACGGTATATGGAGATTGTGCAGGAAATTGGAGTTGAGGTAGAAGATCAACCATGGTTCGTGGGGCCAAATGGCCTACTCCTGCTCCTATTTCTTATGTTTGAAGCGTAAAGCTAACTAAAAAGTCGCTGAGCTGACTGCCACTTATTTTCCAAATTCAGCTGATTTGAATAATGAGGTTGAGTTTCCAGTGTGGCTTTGACCTTGCACTTGGAAATAGCCTAATGGCAGATGTGTAAAATCTGATTAGTTGGTCCAAATTTAAACCATTATGCCCATGTATGGGGAAAGATTTTGGGGGAAATATTTGACTGTTGCCTGCCCGTTTCTCGCCTGTGAAATTGGCGACTGGCAGTTCAAAATCTAATGATGACCTTGTGCACCCATTTTTTCGCCTGAATCAACATTTAAGCAAGTTTTTAAATGGGTGCCCAGCACATCCTCCTAAAACAGCCGGGAGAGTATTTAAATTTGCAAATCGGGGCCCTACAACTGTTTAGGACCCCAATTGTGACTTTCAAAGAGAAATGGGTGGAATATACATGGCGCCTGCCAGTCCCACTTTTGTCAGACGTTGAGAGGCATAACTGGCTGGCTGCCAAACCGTTCTTGCCACCCACTCCTTGGCATCACCCCTCCCTCCCAACAGGCCTTGCGTGCCGCCGGGCTGTGTGCCGTAGCCACCTGATTTTCCTCCTCGCCAGACCAGTGAGCCGCAGTGGTGCCCCAGTTTGGGATCTGAAGTTCGCTGAGAAAATGTTAATGAAGCCCAAACCACCGACATCGCGGCCATTCATAGAATCATAGAATCATAGAAATTTACAGCACGTTATCATTTACTGGTTTCTGCCAGGTGGATATGGTTACAATTGACTCCCAGGTCTTAGAGGCCCTGTGCAAATGTGGCATCTAGGCAGAAACCCCCCATGCAACTATTGAAGGCACTCTGGAAGCCATAGCTGCATTTGAAGCTGTACCTGGTGTCTTGATTTCCCAGGAATCTACTAGGCTATCACATTTTCTCTTCCACATTCTGCACGTCAAAGTTCTTGCAATATGTGCCAGATGCAGGTAGCACACTCCATTTGTTCATCATCTCAGTCATATTCATGGAAGCTCTCTCCACTCCCTCCAAATGAGATCAATGCTCATTAATCATAGCTCTGTTGAGATCAGATCTTTAGGCTCCTCAGCCAAGGGCGGTCATTTCTTCACCTTCTGTGAAGAGATGGCACTCTCCCAGTCTTCCACTCCCAGATCCTTATTCTCACAAGTGCTTAATGCTTCTGACAGCCCTCTGACTCACTGCCAAGTGGGTGTCTCTAGGCTGGTGCTTGCGCAAGTAAGATGTCATGAGACGGTGAGGAAGTGGCAGTAGTTGAGGTTGTAGTTCTGGCAGCTAATTCCATCGTGGAAGTTCCTGAGTGGTCATCATCAAGCCCAGCCTCTTCCTGGAGAGCTCTCCTATAATGTTCTTGTTCAGCTGTGCACTCAATTACATTCCTCCTTAAGGATTGCAAGGGCATTGCAATACTTTGAGAAAGCACATAAAACTGAGACAACCTATGAAAAGGCCTTTACCAACCTCCTGCTTGCATCTTGCCTGCTCTGCTGTCTCTTTTACAGATTCTTCTGTCTCCCTACCTATGATTTGTAGTGCCTCCTCTTAGTGTCCACTTTCAGCACTGCTGCTCCAATGCCCTCGCCTTATTTCTTTGGTATTGGTTGTAGGTAATCTTTTTCTTTGAAGGGAGAGAAGATTGTGTTAAGGGCATGTGAGTGACATAGATACTTTCCCCTACATCAGTGCATGCATCTCATGATGATTATTTTTGGAGTGCCTTGTCCCTTTAAATCAAATGTCAATGAAGGCTGGCCATTGCCTTTGTGGCAAATAATGTGGGTTGGCCGAGTGATCTTGAGTAAAGAAAGTGCTTGACCTTTGCAGAAGTGCATTTTTCTAACACTCAGAGGCTGAAAGAGAAAGAGTATGAAACATAAGGAAGTGAGTGTGAGCTATCTGAATGGAAGAGGATGTGTATTAACAAGAGTGCCCAGGCTTACTTGTGAGGTCATTGAACCTCAACTTTCAGATCTTGAGAATATGGAGGTAACACACTGGCTGCTTCTGTCACCACCCTCCAGACAGCCTGCTTCACTCTTTCATTGGGCTTCCTGCCCGTAGTGCCCAGCAATCTTGCTCTTCTGCCAAAAGGACCTCCAGGAATGCATCCAAGAATCTCGGAGCCCTTCCAGCTATCGATACTGTAATGTTAATGTTATTGCTTCAGCCATGCTTGCAGGAAAGTGAGATTGTCTCTTTATTGGCTGCAACCTTCTGAAGGCTGCACCAGAACTGTATTTCTATCCCCCCCCGCCCCACCCCCTCATAGTGGTAATGCTATCAGGATCGGTGTTATTGCTCCAAACCCATCTTGAGTAACAAATAAAGATCTGAGGAAGACACTGCTGTTGGTTATCAACTGAACTACGTGGGTGGACGATATTCCGTTGTGAACATCAGCCACCAACGAGGAAGAAATCCAGTCTATGCCTCTGGAGAGACTTGTTAGCAAAATTGAAGCCCATGGGATTAAGGGAGCAGTGGCTGCGAGGATACTAAATTGGCTTTCCATACCTCGGGAGCCTATTATCAGCAAGGGCAGACATCGACGACGAGGTTCAACACCACCTCCAGTGCACCAGCGCAGCCTTTGGCCACCTGAGGAAGAGAATTTTCGAAGATCAGGCCCTCAAATCTGGCACCAAGCTCCTGGTCTACAGGGCTGCAGTGATGCCCGCCCTCCTGTATGGCTCAGAGACGTGGACCAAATACAGTAAACACCTCAAATCGCTGGAGAAATACCACCAACGATGTCTCCGCAAGATCCTGAAAATCCCCTGGGAGGACAGACGCACCAACATCAGTGTTCTCGATCAGACCAACATCCCGGCATCGAAGCATTGACCACACTCGACCAGCTCCGTTGGACGGGCCACATTGTTCACATGCCTGACACAAGACTCCCAAAGCAAGCGCTCTATTTGTAACTCCTACGCAGCAAGCGAGCTCCAGATGGGCAGAGGAAACATTTCAAGGACACCCTCAAAGCCTCCTTGATAAAATGCAACATTCCCACCGACACCTGGGAATCCCTGGCCAGAGACCGCCCTAAGTGGAGGAAGAGCATCCAGGAGGGCACTGATCACCTCGAGACTCGTCGCCAAGAGCATGCAGAAAGCAAGAGTAGGCAGTGGAAGGAGCGTGCTGCAAACCAGACTCCCCACCCACCCTTTCCTTCAATGACTGTCTGTTCCACCTGTGACAGAGACTGTAATTCCCGTGTTGGACTGTTCAGTCACCTAAGAACTCACTTTCAGAGTGGAAGCAAGCCTTCCTCGATTTCGAGGGACTGACTATGATGATGATGACTAAATTGGCTAATCCGCCTAATCTGCTCTGTCCTCGCCATCAATGTAGCCCCAAAACAGCGGTGGCAGCAGAAACTATACTGCAGGAAAATCAACACTGGAGCACCTAAAAGACCCTGCTAAGAAAGCCCTATTCAGCCAGCGCCTCACAACCAACTTAATGACTCCCAGTGATCCAGAGATGCAGAGTGTCCAAAGCACCTGGTCAACCCTCAAGGCTTCCATAATCAGCACCTGTGAAGAGACACTTGGTCCCTTGACCAGGAAACATTGACTGGTTTGACGAGAACGACCAGATCCAGGAGCTAATAAGCCGCAAGTACAAGACATTCTTGAACTGGAAACAGCAACACAACTCGAGAGCAAGAAAGAAGCTCTATAAACGTCTGAAGGCCAAGGTCGAACATAAAACTCGCGACCTAAAGAACAAATGGTGGATGGAGAAAGAACAGGAGATCCAGCAACTAGCCGACAACCATAATGTGCATGGCTTCTTTAGCGCAGTCAAGACCACCTATGGCCTGAGCACCCAAGGTCCTACCCCACTGTGGGCCAAGAACAGTGAGGTACTCATCAAATACAGAGAGGCAGTCAGTGTCTGCTGGAAGGAGTACTTTGAAGATCTTCTTAACTGAGACTCTGTCTTCGACGTGAATGTCCTCAACTCAATCTTGCAGCATGCTACCCGCCACCATCTCAGCACAACCCCAGTCCAGCATGAGGTTGAAAAGGCTATCTGACAACTGAAGAACAACAAGGTCTCAGGAGCAGAAAGAATCCCTGCTGAAGCACTAAAGCATGGCAGAGAAGCACGAGTGGCGCGAGTACATGAACTCATTTCTCTTATTTGGAAGGAAGAGAGCATGCCAGGGGATCTCAGAGAAGTTGTAATCGTGAGCATCTTCAAGAAAGGTGACAAGTCCAATTGCAGTAATTACAGATGAGAGTCCCTGCTGTCTGCCACAGGGAAAGTCATCGCAAGAAATCCTCCTCATTCGCCTTCTCACTGTGGCTGAAGAGCTCCTCCCAGAGTCGCAATGTGGATTCCGCCCACTAAGGGGCACAATGGACATGATCTTCACCGCGCATCAACTTCAAGAGAAATGCAGGGAACAGCACCAACCTCTGTACATGGCCATCTTTGACTTCACAAAGGCCTTTGACACGGTCAACCGTGAAGGATTATTGAGTGTCCTCCTCAAATACAGCTGCCCTCAAAAGTTTATCACTATCCTCTACCTGTTTCACGATGACATGCAAGTTGTGATCCTGACCAATGGATCCACCACATACCCAATTCACGTATGGACCAGGATCAAACAATGCTGTATCATCGCTCCAACGCTCTTCTCGATCTTCCTTGCTGCAATGCTCCAACTCACCATACAAGCTTCCCGCAGGAATGGAGCTAATCTACGGAACAAACGGGAAACTGTTCAAACCCCCCTACCTCCAGTGCAGATCCAAGGTCATTCCATCCTCTGTCATCGAACTATAGTATGTAGACTGATATCCTTTACTATACAGTACAAGTGCACACAAGGCCCATACTAGAGAGAAGGTCAATCTGTGACCAGTAACCTTTATTCCAGCACTGAAGTGCTGAAGGTGGGTGGAGCTTCCCCTTTTATATCTGAAAATCCAGGTTAGGAGTGTCTCCCACAAGTTCACCACCTAGTGGTCAGTGTTCTCACGGTGTACAACTTAAGTCAGTTTATACATGGGTTACAATGACAGTTGAATACATGACATCACCTTCCCCCCAAAGTCTTATTGGGAACACATGTTAAGTTTCTCTGGTGGTTTACGCTCCCTTGTAGAGCGCCTGAGTTGGGGCTCCGGTTGTTGGGCGCTGGCCTGAGTGTCTGCTGTTTGCGGTGCCTCAAGCCTGTCCGGACTGCCCACAGTGACTGGGCTCGCCTCCACTTGGTTCCTGTGTTCGGTCAGCTGTGGTGAAGTGAACTCTACATCGAGTTCTTCCTCTGCTTCTTCTATGGGGTTGCTGATCCATGTGTTTGTGGCAGATTTGTCCATTGGTAAGTTTAACTACCAGAATCCTATTCCCCTCTTTGGCAATCACAATGCCTGCGAGCCATTTAGGCCCTGCAGCGTGGTTGAGGACAAAGACAGGGTCATTGACATCAATACATCGCGCCCTCGCATTCCCATCATGTAGTCACATTGTGACCGGCGCCTGCTCTCAACAATTTCTTTCATAGTGGGATGTATAAGGGATAACCTGGTTTTGAGTGTCCTTTTCATTAGCAGCTCTGCGGGTGGAACCCCTGTGAGCGAGTGTGGTCGGGATCTATTGGCCAACAGGAGGCGTGATAAGCAGCTTTGTAGGGAACCCCTTTGGATTCTGAGCATCCCCTGTTTGATTATCTGCACTGCTTGTTCCGCCTAGCCGTTTGAGGCTGGCTTGAACAGTGCCGTTCTGACATGGTTGATACCATTTCCTGCCATGAAGTCCTGGAACTCAATGCTTGTAAAGCATGGGCCATTGTCGCTGACCAAGACGTCCGGTAGACCATGGGCGGCGAATATTGCCCGTAGACTTTCTACCGTGGCAGAGGATGTGCTTGAATTGAAAATGTCACACTCAATCCATTTGGAGTAGGTGTCTACTACAACCAAAAACATTTTTCCCATGAAAGGACCTGCGTAGTCCACATGGATGCGTTACCATGGCTTGGCGGGCCAGGACCAGGGGCTAAGGGGGGCTTCACTGGGCACATTGCCCAGCTGGGCACACGTGTTGCACCTGCGAACACAAAGTTCCAGGTCTGCATCTATCCCTGGCCACCAAACGTGTGACCTGGCAATTGCCTTCATCATGACAATGCCCGGGTGCTCATTGTGGAGTTCTCTGATGAACACCTCTCTGCCCATCTGGGGCATGATTACTCGGTTTCCCCATAGTAGGCAATCAGCCTGAATTGAGATTCATCCTTGCGCCTGTGAAATACTTTAAATTCCTCAGGGCAGGCCCCGTACGTGGCTGCCCAGTCCTCATTAAGGACACATTTCTTGACCAAAGACCGTAGCGGGTCTCTATTTGTCCAGACTTTGATCTGACGTGCTGTCAAAGGTGAGCCTTCGCTTTCGAAAGTGTCAACAGCCATGACCATCTCAGCAGCATATTCGGTTGCCCCCTCGGTGGTGGCTAGTGGGAGCCTGCTGAGTGCATCGGCGCAGTTTTCAGTGCCCGGTCTGTGCCGAATTGTATAGTAATAGGCGGCCAACGTGAGTGCCCACCTCTGTATACGGGCCGACGCATTCTCTACCACAGAAAGTTGTTGAGGCCAATTCACTAAATATATTCAAAAAGGAGTTAGATGTAGTCCTTATTACTAGGGGGATCAAGGGGTATGGCGAGAAAGCAGGAATGGGGTACTGAAGTTGCATGTTCAGCCATGAACTCATTGAATGGCGGTGCAGGCTCGAAGGGCCGAATGGCCTACTCCTGCACCTATTTTCTATGTTTCTATGTTTCTATTTGCATTTATGGCTTTGTTGTCGGCCAAAAGGGATGTTAGGGGTTTGTGATCTGTCTCTAGCACAAATTCCTACCAAACAGGTACTGGTGCATTTTTTTTTACTGCATATACACATGCAAGCGCTTCCTTTTCTACCATACCGTAGCCCCTTTCTGCCTGGGACAGACTTCTGGAGGCATAAGCTACTGGCTGTAACTGACCCTTGGCATTAACATGCTGCAACACACACCCGACCCCATAGGACGACGCATCGCACGTTAAAACAAGTTTCTTACATGGGTCATATAGCGTTAACAGATTGTTGGAGCATAACAAATTGCGTGCTCTATCAAAAGCCCCTTCCTGGCTGTCCCCCCAGACCCAATCGCGACCTTTGCGTAGGAGCACGTGTAGCGGCTCTAACAGCATACTCAATTTGAGAATAAAGTTACCAAAATAGTTCAGGAGGCCCAGGTGCGAACGCAGCTCCATCGTGTTACGGTGCCTTTTTCAGTCGTAGACCTACCCGGTCCAGTCTGCGTAGCACCTCCTCCAGGTTGTGGAGGTGTTCTTCAGTATCGCAACCCGTGATGAGGATGTCGTCTTGAAAAACCACCGTCCTTGGAATCGACTTGAGACTTTCCATGTTTCGTTGAAAGATCGCGGCGGCCGAGCGAATCCCGAACGGACATCTGTTGTAGTCAAACAACCCCTTGTGTGTCGTGATGGTGGTCAGCTTCTTCGACTCACTCGCCAGCTCCTGGGTCATATAAGCTGAGGTCAGGTCCAATTTTGAAAAAAGTTTGCCACCGGATAGCGTCGCAAAGAGGTCCTCCGCTCTCGGTGGCAGGTACTGGTCTTGGAGTGACACCCGATTGATGGTGGCCTTGTAATCACCACATATCCTGACCGACCCATCCGCCTTGAGCACCGGCACAATCGGGCTCGCCCAGTCACTGAATTCGACTGGCGAGATGATGCCTTCCCTCAGCAGGCGGTCCAATTCGCCTTCTATCTTTTCCCGCATCATGTACGGCACCGCTCTGGCCTTGTGATGTACTGACCTGGCGTACGGGTTTATGTGAATCACTACCTTGGACCCATGAAAGTGCCAATGTCTGGTTGAAATAGTGAGTCAAATTTGTCCAGGACCTGTGAGCATGATATTCGCTCCACAGAAGAAATTGCATTGACGTCGCCCCATTTCCAGTTCATGACAGCAAGCCAACTGCTCCCCAGCAGTGCGGGACCATCCCCCGGGACAATCCAGAGTGGCAACCTGTTCTCCGAATCTTTGTGGTCACGACTACCATGGCGCTGCCTAGCACCGGAATGATCTCCTTTGTATATGTCCGTTGCTGTGCGTCAATCGGCCATAATTTTGGCCTCCTGGCCTTGGACGCCCACAACTTGTTGAACTGTTTGATACTCATCAGGGACTGGCTGACCCCCGTGTCTAGCTCCATTGATACTGGGATGCCATTGTGGAGTACTTTCATCATTATCGGTGGCGTCCTGGTGTATGAACTGTATATGTGCTCCACATGAACTCGCTGAACTTCAGCTTCCAGCGATTTCTCCCAATGTCCATTTGGCCTCGTAGGGCTTACATCAGGCCCATCCTCCTCGTACATCAACCTGGCTGCAGGCTTCCTGCACATACGCTCCAAGTGACCGCTGACGTTGCAATTTCTGCAGGTATATTGCTGATACCTGCAAGCTCTAGCTGTGTGTTTGCCTCCACACCTCCTACATGAGCCGTTGTTGGAAACAAAAGGTCCATTACCAGTCGATCATCTCTGACTGTCTCTGTAAATGTCCTTAAACGCACCATTGACAGGTGTTGATGGACCAATTACTGGCCTCATTGTCCCTTGCGATGGCATGAATCGCCGTTCAGCTAGCCATTGTCTCTGTTGAATTCCCCCTTTGGGTTCGACTACATGCTCGGGCATGTCCGATTGCCCCTGTCTGCCTGGAGAACTGTGTGCCACGTTAACAATGTTGACTCCCTGTCCATTTGCTGCATTTAAACCAAGATTTTTGTCAAACATCATTCTGGTCTCTTCCTCCCCTGAGATAAATGTCTGGGCCATCAAAGCCGCCGTTTCCAAGGTCAAGTCTTTGGTCTCAATCAGTTTCCTGAAAACCCCAGCGTGCCCGATGCCCTCAATAAAAAAGTCTCGCAGCATCTCCGCTCTGCATGTATCTGGGAACTTACATAGGTTCGCCAGTCGCCGGAGGTCTGCCACGAAATCTGGAACACTTTGCCCTTCTCGCCGCCAGTGCGTGTAAAACCGGTGTCTCGCCATATGCATGCTGCTCGCCGGTTTAAAGTGTTTCCCGATCAACTTACTGAGCTCTTCAAAAGTCTTGTCCGCCGGCTTCTCTGGCGCTAGAAGGTCCTTCATCAGGGAGTACGTCCTGGATCCACAAACCGTCAGGGAATGAGCCCTGCGTTTGTCGGCTGAATCCTGTCCCAACCATTCCTTAATGACGAAACTTTGCTGTCTTCTCTCAGTAAAATTGTCCCAATCATCACCAACACAGTACCTCTCGTCTGTGCTGCGAGTGGCCATGCTCCCGTGGTTTAAATCCCAGTTTCTCGTCGCCAATGATATGTCCTTATTATACATTACAAATGCACACGAGGCCCATACTAGAGAGAAGGTCACTCTGTGACCAGTAACCTTTATTCCAGCACTGAAGTGCTGAATGTGGGTGGAGCTTCCCCTTTTATACCAGTCCAGATTAGGAGTGTCTCCCACAAGTTCACCCCTAGTGGTCAGTGTTCTCACAGTGTACAACTTAGGTCAGTTTATACATGGATTACAATGACAGTTGAATACATGACATAGACGACATTTGCGTCCGCGCACACTTAGAGGTTGAACTCCAAGCCATCGTCAACACCTTCACCGAAGCGTACGAGAGCATGAGCCTTACACTAAAAATCCATAGTACATAGGTGCTCTACCAACCTGCCCCCACCACACAGGACTGTCCCCCGATTATCAAAATCCACGAGGAGGCCTTATACAGCGTGGACCATTTTCCATACCTCAGTAGCCTATTGTCAACAAGGGCAGACTTCGATGACGAAGTATAACACCGCCTTCAGTGTGCCACTGCAGCCTTTGGTCACCTGAGGAAGAGAGTGTTTGAAGACCTGGACCTCAACCCTGGCACCAAGCTCATGGTCGACAGAGCAGTAGTGATACCCGCCCTCCTATGTGCTTCAGAGATATGGACTATGTACAGCAGCCACCTCAAAGCACTGGAGAAGTACCACCAACACTGCCTCCGCAAGATCCTGCAAATCCATTGGCACGATAGGCGCACCAACGTCAGTGATCTCGCGCAAGCCAACATCCCCAGCATCGAAGCACTAACCATGCTCGATCAGCTGCGATCGACGGGCCACATCGTCCGCATGCCCGATACGAGACTTCCAAAACTAGCGCTCTACTCGGAGCTCCGACACGGCAAGCGAGCCCCAGGTGGGCAGAGGAAGCGCTTCAAGGACACCCTAAAAACCTTTTTGAAAAAGTGCAACATCCCTACCGACACCCGTGAATCCCTGGCCCAAGACCACTCAAAGTGGAGGAGCCGCATCCGGGAAGGTATCGAACACCGCGAACACTTGTTTCATTTTGCAAGCAACTTACATTCCAGAAGACCAGCCATGCTTTCCCCTCAAGACATTTAAACGTCATCCTATTTATATTGGAAAGCCTGTTGTCTTAAGACACAAAGAAGTTTGACTGTTAACCCTTAACACCCCAAGATCCAACCTACATCTTTCCAGGATGTCCAACAACACTTCAGTGCAGTAGTTAGGGCTTGATTTTAGGCTTTTCTGTTTTCGTGGTGAAAATGGAGGTGGGGCGGTAAAGTTACCGGCCGGGAATAGTTTGCACTTCAGCGTGGAAGTTTCAGCATCTGGGTCCTGCATCAGGGGGCGCTGCACTAAGGGAGGTGTTGTACACTTTTCGTGACGCAAGGATCGGAAACTTGCAAACTCAAGAGCCAGGCCATGTGCGCTCTGAGAGAGGCCTGGGGGGATGAGGGGGGGACCTTAAATAAAACACAAAAACATTCCCCAAGCATTGCCCATGCCACCATAACACAAATCGTTAAAAAAAACTTAACAGAACAAACACTTGCACTTATCTTTGGAGTACTTTACATAGAAACATAGAAAATAGGTGCAGGAGTAGGCCATTCGGCCCTTCAAGCCTGCACCGCCATTCAATGAGTTCATGGCTGAACATGCAACTTCAGTACCCCATTCCTGCTTTCTCGCCATACCCCTTGATCCCCCTAGTAGTAAGGACTACATCAAACCCCTTTTTGAATATATTTAGTGAATTGGCCTCAACAACTTTCTGTGGTAGAGAATTCCACAGGTTCACCACTCTCTGGGTGAAGAAGTTTCTCCTCATCTCGGTCCTAAATGGCTTACCCCTTTACCTTCCTCTGCGCGCCGGCTATGTTGGACCGCTCTGATTTCCCAAGTGGTCATTGCAGGCGCACTTCCGGGTGGACGATCGGGCAAAAGTCAAAACTACTGCTGGTGTCGCAACCAGAGGTGTTGCCCACCCGGCGCAGCTGTAGTGCCGCCGCAAAACAGGACCGGAGGATCGCGGCGGGGCACCGGAGACCTCAACGCCGCCTTTGCTCCAGGGCAAAACCTGCAGCACAAAGGACTGGAAAATCCAACCCTTAGGGAGTGCTGCACTGCTGGAAGTGCCGTCTTTTGGATGAGACGTTAAACTGGGGCCCCGTCTGCTCTTTCAACTGGACAGAAATGATCCCATGCCACTATTTGGAAGAAGAGCAGGGGAGTTCTTCTCGGTGTCCCAGCCAATACTTATCCCTCAACCTGCATCACAAAAGAAACTGATGATCTGGTCATTATCGCATTGCTGTTTGTGGGACCTTGCTGTGTACAAATTGGCTACCGCATTTCCTGCATTACAACAGTGACTACTTCAAAAAGTAGTCAATTGGCTATAAAGCGATTTGAACATAACATAAGAACATAAGAAATAGGAACAGGAGTAGGCCGTACGGCCCCGCAAGCCTGCTCCACCATTTAATACGATCGTGGCTGATCCGATCATGGACTCAGATCCACTTCCCTGCCTGCTCCCCATAACCCCTTATTCCCTTATCAGTTATTAAACTGTCTATCTCTGTCTTAAATTTATTCAATGACCCAGCTTCCACAGCTTTCTGAGGCAGCGAATTCCACAGATTTCCAACCCTCTGAGAGAAGAAATTCCTCCTCATCTCAGTTTTAAATGGGCGGCCCCTTATTCTAAGATTATGTCCTCTATCAGTGGAAACATCCTCTCTGCATCCACCTTTTCAGGCCCCCTCATAATCTTATACGTTTTGATAAGATCAGCTCTCATTCTTCTGAACTCCAATGAGTAGAGGCCCAACCTACACAACCTTTCCTCATAAGTCAACCCCTCATCTCTGGAATCAACCTAGTGAACCTTCTCTGAACTGCCTCCAAAGCAAGTATATCCTTTCGTAAATATGGAAAGCAAAACTGCACGCAGTATTCCAGGTGTGGCCTCACCAATACCCTGTATAACTGTAGCAAGACTTCCCTGCTTTTATACTCCATCCCCTTTGCAATAAAGGCCAAGATTCCATTGGCCTTCCTGATCACTTGCTGTATCTGCATACTATCCTTTTGTGTTTCATGCTGTTCTGCAGCACTTTACAATTTTTCTCCATTTAATTAATAACTTTCCAACATTATACTCCATCTGCCAAATGTTTGCCCACTCACTTAGCCTGTCTATGTCCTTTTGCAGGTTTTTTGTATCCTCCTCACACATTGCTTTTCCTCCCATCTTTGTATCGTCAGCAAACTTGGTACGTTACACTCAGTCCTTTCATAGAAACATAGAAAATAGGTGCAGGAGTAGGCCATTCGGCCCTTCGAGCCTGCACCACCATTCAATAAGATCATGGCTGATCATTCACCTCAGTGCCCCTTTCCTGCTTTCTCTCCATACCCCTTGATCCCTTTAGCCGTAAGGGCCATATCTAACTCTCTCTTGAATTTATCTAACAAACTGGCATCAACAACTCTCTGCGGTAGAGAATTCCACAGGTTAACAACTCTCTAAGTGAAAAAGTTTCTCCTCATCGCGGTCCTAAATGGCTTACCCCTTATCCTGAGACTGTGACCCCTGGTTCTGGACTTCCCCAACATCAGGAACAATCTTCCTGCATCTAACCTGTCCAGTCCCGTCAGAATTTTATATGTTTCTATGAGATCCCCTCTCATTCTTCTAAACTCCAGTGAATACAAGTATGTCAGTCCTGCCATCCCGAGAATCAGTCTGGTGAACCTTCGCTGCACTCCCTCAATAGCAAGAACGTCCTTCCTCAGATTAGCAGACCAAAACTGAACACAATATTCAAGTTGTGGCCTCACCAAGGCCCTGAATAACTGCAGTAAGACCTTCATCCAAGTCATTAATATAGATTGTAAATAGTTGGGGTCCCAGCGGCCCCCCAATAGTTGCCTGCGGCACCCCACTAGTTACTGATTGCCAACCCGAGAATGAATCATTTATCCCGACTCTCTGTTTTCTGTTAGTTAGCCAATCCTCTATTCATGCTAATATATTACCCCCCAACCCCATGAACTTTTATCTTGTGCAGTAACCTTGTATGTGGCACCTTGTCAAAAGCCTTCTGGAAGTCCAAATACACCACATCCACTGGTTCCCCTTTATCCATCCTGTTTGTTACATCCTCAAAGAATTCCAGCAAATTTGTCAAACATGGCTTCCTCTTCATAAATCCATGCTGACTCTGTCAAACCGAATTTTGCTTTTCCAAATGTCCTGCTACTGCTTCTTTAATAATGGACTCCAACATTTTCAGAACCACAAATGTTAGGCTAACTGGTCTCTAGTTTCTTGCTTTTTGTCTGCCTCCTTTTTTAAATAGGGGTGTTACATTTGCATTTTTCCAATCTGCTGGAACCTCCCCAGAATCCAGGGAATTTTGGTAAATTGCAACCAATAAATCCAGTATTCCTACTGCTACTTCTCTTAAGACCCTAGGATGCAAGCTATCAGGTTCAGGGGATTTATCCGCCTTTAGTCCCATTATCTTACTGAGTATCAACTCCTTAATGATTGTGATTGTGTTAAGTTCCTCCCCCCTATAGCCCCTTGACTATCCGCTGTTGGGATATTTTTAGTGTCCTCTACCGTAAAGACTGATAAAAAATATTTGTTCAGAGTTTCTGCCATCTCCATGATCCCCATTACTAATGGATCATCCTGAGGCTGTGAATGACATATTTTTTTGAATGTGAATCATTTCCCTTTTGCCTGGTGTAGTTTAAAAATCAAGGCCTTGTATGGATCTGGAATGGATAATGAGAAGGAACACCATGCCAAAAATCGCCAGTATTGCAATTGATCTATGCATGTTTGTTCAATGAGAGGCAGAGTTCACAGCTCAAATATCAGCACAAGCTTCACACTTTAAAGGGCAGGGAAACCCTCCTCAATCTTCGTGGAAGTTCAATTCTCTGGATCAGGAAGATGGCTGATTTTTGAAAGAATGCCACAGCTTTTCTCTATCTATAGTTTGACTATTTTCAAAAACATAATTTTATTTGCAATTAATGCTATTAATATGAGTTTCATAACGATATTTAGTGGGCATTTGGTCAGAATTTTGAAATGCTTGTTTGACTCGAAAGTCTGATAATGTGAATTGGTAAATTTGAAAATAGGGATTAAAATGAAAATTATGCTTCTTGTCTGTAGTATCTCACTCTTATAATACATGTTGGTCTAGAAATTCAGCCATGGAACAGGTGCTAAACGGCTTCCAAAGCCTCCAATATGGCGGCTAAGAAGCTCATGCTCATTACGAGCTCGAAGTGCGCCACCCGTCATATTAGTAAAGGCTAAAAAATCGGATTGCCGTGCCGATGCCCAAAACAGACGTTCGGAACTTTGCATATGCAAATAAAGGATATAATGCCTGTTTGAGGACCCCACTGCAAGACTGAGTTGCCCTGAGGTATCCTGTACCAGGGACGACGGCACTCAGGAAATCCAGACCACAAGCAACAAGGTACGTTTTCAAAATATAATTAGCTGAATGTGGAGCCGGAAGCAGCAGGAGTGCTGTCAGCCACCGCACTCCCCCAAGTTTCTACCAACGCTATCCCCTGGCCACTGCTCTCTCCTGACCCATTCTCTGCCCCCCCCACCTGAAGGTCACTGTGAGGTCAGCACCAGCCCAACCTTCAATCATGTTTCGCCGGCAAGCTGCCTGTTACTTTCCTCGATGGAAATGAGGCCCAATGCCCAATATCGGGGGTCGCCTTTGGTCTCATCATTCAGATGCAGGGACCAATCCCTGCGCTCCCTGCATGCCCAAATTTCCAGGCCAGTGTATCTTTGATGAAGTGGATATTATACGTGAGCTGAAAAAATATTTCAGTGCAAAATGTACACAATAAACATGCAGTGCTATGTGGGGAATAATGATATTCTCAATAAAATGCAATGCAGTAATCCAATCGAAGGGTTGATGATTTCCTATAACGCTGGAGTGAAGCTGAATAGTATGTTATTTATCAGAAGTGAGAGATTGGAATATTGAATTGAATTTTTATTATTGTTCATATTTTTTCAAGTTAGTGAGCTCCTTGTCGCAAATTGTTTTTCTTACCATTGTGTTACAGGGTTTCAATTCCCTTCACAAAATAATCCATGACATAGCATCTAAATAAATATTGCTTGATAATATTGGACCCTAAAGGAACATTGGATTTGTAATTCAGGATTTACAATGTTACCAGGTCACTCGTAACACTGAATTACAAGAAAATTCATTAGCTTGTGCACATTAGAGAATCGATTTTATGAATGCACTGCCACCTCATAGTGCAACTATTAGTGCCATAAAGTGCACTCTCCTACCCACACATTCTTTCAGTTCGTGTCTAGACCATTTGCCTGTTCTGTACATTATCCAGCATCTCCCTTTCCAAGCACCACTTCCTTCAGTAACACCTTGAACAATGCAAACCCCTGCCGACGTCTTCTGTGTACAACATCTGCATGCTGAATGTTTCTGTCCTCCCAACACCGAATATTTGAATGCCGATTTTAACTTGGCCCACCCGGCAGAAATGGGGCAGTAGCAGCTGTACAATAACTGTACTGCACTTACTGCCCCGAATCCCGTGTGCTGCCAGATTGTCCTAGGGCGTTCCGCCTCAATCAGGCAGGCGCACCATCATCGCCTGCAAATCGGGGTTCTGTGATGTGATAAATGGGCAGATGAACTGGGCAATGAAGCTGAAAATGCCCCAAAAAGGTAAGTACAGAATTATTTTTGTGGGGCCAGAAGCTGCCCCTTAGCAATATGGCTAGAAAAAAAGAGATGGGAGGCTTTTATAATTGTTGGTCTTTTACAGTGAAAATAACAATGAAAAAGTTTAATTTGCAGAATATCATAAAAACATTATAATAAAGCTTCTGCCTGTGGAGCTCAAAATTCTTTTGAAAGGGAATTTTATACAGTTACTTCAAAAAGCAGTTATGAGGAATAAGCAGAAGAGAGACTTGATGAGCGAAATGGGCTGCTCCTATGCATTCAAATTCTATGTGGTCAATTTTAACTACCTCTGCCTGGCGGAAAGCAGGCCGAGGTGATGGTGGCGGGGGCCAGTGATTTTTTAAAGTTCATTCATGGCTGTGGTGTGTGGCCAGCATTTATTGTTCGTCCTTAATTGCCTTTGAGAAGGTGGTGAGCTACCTTCTTGAATACAACTGAGTGGCTTGCCAAGCCATTTCAGAGGGCAGTGGGTCTGGAGTCACATTTATGCCAAACCAGGTAAGGACGACAGATTTCCTTCTCTAAAGGACTTTAGTGAACCAGATGAGTTTTTATGACAATCGGCAGTTTCATGGTCACCATTACTGATACTAGCTTTTTATTCCAGATTTGTTTAATTGAATTTAAATTCCCCAGTTGCTGAGGTGGGATTTGAACTCATGTCTCTGAATCATTAGTCCAGGCCTCTGGATTACAAGTCCCGCAACATAACCAGTATGCTACCATATCCTAGTGGAGTGGGGTATATCCCCACTCTTTTTCTGCCCCGAGCTGGCTGACTCCAATATTACACTGCCGACAGCAAGGACACCTGCTCGAAGCTGGCGGAGTCTCCTTTAAATATGAACATCGGGCTATGATGGTGTCACTGGGCCTCGATCTGCTATTTTAACTGGAGGCCTCACCAGGGGAGCAGTGATAACTTCTCCACCAGACCAAAGCTGTCGGAAACAGCAGCCAGAGCTATAAGGGGCCAGCAAGGTAATTTTCTACATATTTTTTTGCCATTTAGGCCAGGACTGCTCCTCCGAGCCCCACAATATAAATTTGGGCTTCCCCTGCCAAAGGTCCCCCCACACACACACACAACCAGGATAATCCTCCTGAGATATTTACCTTGTTCTGGGGACCAGTCCTACTGGTCCTCGGCGGTAGGCTCCTACCACCTGATTTTAACAGTCGAGTAGCTATTTCCTACCAAATTCCCAGCCTTTTCGGTGAGGAATTCGGCGATTGGCATGTAAGTGAGACCTGACCATTAAAATCGTCTGAGCCTGCCTGCTGCTGCTCCTGGATGGGAACGTAGCTTGCTCTGCCGCCTACCCACCCAGGGATTCATTTGAGTCCTAAGGTTCCATGGGCTAGAAATTGCCCCTCGCCCCGATTGGGGGCAGTAACCTTTGCAGGGCTGGGATTTCCTGCGCAAGGCACAGAAATTCCATCCATTATGGGGAATTGGGCCGTACGCCCCCCAAAGGAAGCGGAACGCTGTCTCTGGCGCGCCTCTTCCTTTGAGGGGTGCTCCCGGGGCGGTAGAGCGGTGCTGAGTGCAGCGCTGCGCAGAGCAGGCCAGCGCTATGTGGATGCTCCATATAGTGTTGATGCGCTACATCGCTCCTCCCCTTCCATTAAAGAGGACGGCTGCTGCACATTCTACAGACCCTTTGTTGGCCGCCACTGGACCACCCGGGACACGCTCGAATGGGCCAGCAGCCCGGCACCCAAAATGGAGTGCCGGGCTATACGATGGCGGCTTGGTAAACACAAGGACCGCCTGTGTCGGGCCGGCCCAAGAGTCAGCCGACATATAAAGATGGCAGCCCGAGACGCTAACGGTCTCCCCTTTAAGCAGAGATCCGCACGCTCCAGATTCACTGCTCGTGGGGCAATTTCCCCACGAAAGGGGTCGAGGCGGAATCAACAGTTGCGCGCCAGCCCAGAGCACTAATTGCGGGGTGCGGCGCTGCCGGGACAGCGCTCCCCCCAAACCTCCAGGGAAATTTCCCGGGAGGCGGTAGCACCCCCTCCCCCAGGCAAAAATGCCATTGGGCCCATTAGCGCCGTCCGGAAGCGCTAATGGGGCTATAGAAAAGGGCAATTATCCCCTTATGACTATTGGCTTGAAATTCCTGGGCAGCTTTTGAGTGATAGATCTGAGTAATAACATAAGAAATAGAAGCAGGAGTAACATACAACCCCTTGAGCCTGCTCTGCCATTCAATAAGATCATGGCTGAACTTCTACAACAACTCCACTTTCCTGCACTATCCCCATATTTTGGATATTAAGGGAAGCAAGGGATATGGGGATAGTGCAGGAAAGTGGAGTTGAAGTAGAAGATCAGCCATGATCTTATTGAATGGCAGAGCAGGCTCAAGGAGCCGAATGGCCTACTCCTGCTCCAATGTATTATGTTCTTATATCCCTTGATTCCCTTAATGCCCAAAAATGTATCGATCAGTGACAGAGCATCCACATAGGGCTTTTGTAGAAAATTCTAAAGATTTCTAACCCTCTGAGTGAAGAAATTTGTCCTCATCTCAGTCCTAAATGGCCGACCCTTTATCCTGAGACTATGACCCCTAGTTCTGGACTCTCCAGCCAGGGGAAGCAGCCAATCAGCATCGACCCTGTCAAGCCCGCTAAGAATGTTATACGTTTCAATGGTATCACTTCTCATTCTTCTAAACACCAGAGACTATAGGCCCATTCTACTCAATCTCTCCTCATAGGACAGCCCTCTTATCCTACCAATTAATCGAGTGAAAGTTCATTGCACCCCTCTAAGGCAAGTATATTATTTTTTAGTACTCCAGGTATGATCTCACCAAAGCCCTACATAATTGCAGCAAGAATTCCTTACTCTTATACTGCAACCCTCTTGCAATAAAGGCTAACATACCATTTGCCTTCTTAATTTCTTTCTGTACATGCATATTAACTTTCTGTGATTCATGTACAGGTACTAGCACCTGCATCAATTCGGTGTCTGGCACAAAGATGTACTGTCGCGCCGCAGACGCCATTTTAGAGCTCTAAGAACACTCGTGCACAAAGACGGGCGCTAACAACACGGATTTTGCGCCCTATAGGCTGGAAACACATCACCTTTCTGCCCATTTACCGCCCATTCACCGCCGGAAAACAGTTTAGTCTGAAATGCCACTCTAACTCAAAATTACCGCCCATTTACCACCCAAATATCGCTGGCAGTAAATTCGTCACTCATTTACTGCCGGCCGTAGAAAATGCCACCCACCCATTTTTTTAATGGTTATTTTGACGTCATTCACTGTGCAACACCCAAATACCGCCCCAAAATACCGCCGGCAGTAAATTCATCAAACCGCCGGACTAAAATACCGTCCAGAAAACTCAGGTCTTACCTGATCGTAACCCAGCGGTAGGGACGCCATTTTGAAAATCGGAGGATCTTGAAGGAAGGCTGTTTGAAGTTATTGAGAGCTTAAAGTTATTTGTGAGTAGGATTTAAAGGATGTTTGAAGACATTTGAGAGAATCTGAGCTCAAAGTTGTGAACTTAAAGGACATTTGTGGTTATTTGAGGACAGTTGAGGATACTTGAGGATGTTTGAGGGCATAAAAAGGAATGAGGCCTGTAATTTCTGTGCCAATATTGCTGACTACTTACATGCTGCGGAATGAGCTGGGAGAAGGTTTATTGAAGAGCATTATGTGCCCAATCAAAGAGGTCACAGACATGAGGAGGAGGAGGCCTTACCCCCAACGAATTTTCAGGAAGAAGTGCTCATACCCAGTGCGTTAGAAGGTTTCGCTTCCAAAAAGAGGTGATCAATGAGATATGCCAGCTCATAAAGGCAGACCTACAGCCTACAGCACCAACAGGACCACACTGCCCGTCGAGGTGAAGGTGACTGAGGTAGTTGCCTTCTATGCATCCGGCTCCTTTCAGGCATCAGCTGGTGAAATCTCTCAGCACGCCACACATCGCTGCATTCGCCAGGTGACTTGCACGCAGGATGGACTTTATAAACTTCCCAATGACCAGGGAGGCGCAGAGTGAGAGGGCTTTGGGTTTTTCAAGAATTGCTAACTTCCCCAAGGTTCAATGTGCCATAGACTATACGCACATCACCCTGCGAGCACCTTTAGAGGAGCCAGAGGTTTACCGAAACCGAAAGGGATTCCACTCCCTGAACGTGCAGCTCGTCGCCGACCACACGCAGCGCATCATGGCAGTAAATGGCAATTTTCCAGGGAGCATCCATGATGCGTACATCTTGCGTGAGAGTACTGTTTCTGACCTGTTTAATACTCAGCCACAAGGTCGATGCTGGATGCTGGGGGACAAAGGATACAGCCTCACCACCTGGCTCATGACCCCCTTCCAGAAGCCTCAGATAGATGCTGAGCATCGCTCCAATAACAGCAATATAGCCACACGCAATATTGTCGAAAAAACAATTGGAGTGCTGAAGCAGCGCTTCCAATGCCTGGACCACTCTGGAGGCAGCCTGCAATACTACCCTGAGCAGGATCGCTGAGTTGATTGTGGTGTGTTGCATGTTGCACAACTTAGCCATCATAAGGGGACACGAATTTCCACAGGGGACTGCAGGACCATCTCAGGAGAGAGGGGAGGAGGAGGAGGGGGTCGAGGAGGATGAGGAGCCTGGTGATGAACCCATGCCACCACTCCCCCCTCAACACTATAGGAGAAGCCTCGCGGAGCTTTCGCGACTGCAAAACTGCTACGCCAGCAGCTAATAAATGAATGTTTTGCTTGAACGGTGAGAGTTGCGCTTCACATTAGTCTGGCCATTGTATGCGACCCTTATGATTGTTACCCCTCATTTTCTAAAAGTGAGTGACACACTGAACAAGAATGGTTAGGTTGAATAAAATATTTTTATAAAATTAGAAATTTTGCACAACTCTATAAAACTTAAAATTAAGTAATAAATAAATCTTTTTAAATAAAATGTGTAAAATAAAACTTTTCATAGAAATATAACAAAACAAAACAAACAGTAAAAACAACAACTAACACCCCCAACACCCCCCCATCCTGCAACAATTTTTGATTGAAATATAAATATAAAAGTACAAACAGTAAAAACAACAAACTCCCCCACACCCCGCACCCGGCACCAATTTTACTTGTGGTCATCATTCCCACTGCCTTTCCCCCCTCCCTGGTCTTTACCACTACTTTCTTCTCGTTACCCCTGCCCCTACCCACATTGGCACCAAAACGTTGTGCAGCAGAGTACCTGGAGTGCTGCTGTTGTTGGGGGATAGACAGTGGCAGTGCCATGTGCAGGGGTACTGGAGAAGCGCGGGGTGCGGAAGACCCGGTTTCAGAGTCTGAAGTTAGTCATTCCTCCCGACGCTCAGGTGCAGTGCCATATGCCGAGACCATGAATTGCCACATGGCGTTGACGGTTTGCCACACTGCCGCAGTCAGCTCCGCCATGTCCTCCGATTGATGTGTGGATTATGCAGCAATGTCGCCGGCTATCGCACCCATGGCCTGGATGAGCTCTCGACCTATGTCGACGCTCGCCCTAGACAGTCCCACCATGTCCAGGTCGACGTCTGCTTGTCGTGGAGCATACCTGCCTTGCCGGATCAACCTCCGTGGATTTGGCATATGGGATGGAACACACTGGGCGCTGTTGTGTCTATAATGTACTTATGAATGATTCCACAAGACAATGTGTTGTATTTGAACTGTAGTGACCCTGGTCCTTTATTCCAAACTCCAGAGTGCCTTGCAAGCATGGTGTGCAGCCTTTTATACAGGGCCCTGCCACCAGGGCAGGAAACCCCGGTCTCCACCAGTTGCACCCTCTAGTGGTGCCAGCATGTATGTACACAGTGTGAGCCTTATTGATAGTACATCAGATAAACAAGTCTCCATCTTATACAATCTCACAGTGACTACACATAGAGTACATCCGTAGTCAGCATATACAACATCACTCTCCCCAAGTCCTTTGTGCCAATTACCTTTGCACTACATGCTCTGGCTTAGCTCGCCCCAGACTTAAGTGCCAATAGCCTTTGCACCTTGGCTGTGCTTTGGCTTGGTCCTTTCTCTGTTAACCCCCAAGTCCTTTTGCCACAACGTTGTGTAGTGGTTATCAGATTGGATGGTTCAATGATGCAGTGGAGATTGCAGTGGGTTCTGGGTGTGATCCATGTGTGTGTCCATGGCTACATACATACCTTTCCCTCCCCCACCCCACCCCCACAGCGAGATCATGCAGCTGGCCCGTTACATTAACATACAGGATCAGACGCAGTGCAACTACAAAGAAAGGAAGAAAAAAACATTTTTTTCAGTTTATATCGTGGCACCTAAGTTCCATGACTTATATTCAGTTGTGCACCAGGATTGGGTAGATTGCATTCATGGTATAGTCATGGTCAGTACTGAGGTAGCAGTACAGCTATGCGAGGTTCCAGAGCAACTGGACGGTGTCCTATTTGTCTGATGGCGGCGCTGCGCCCCCTGCTAGCAGGGTGTGCTTGGTTCGCTCACCTAGCCAGGACTCAGGGCCTTTGCCGTTGCCTAGTGGTGGGCAGAGCCACAGATGTGTGTGGCCTCCCTGTCCTCCTTTGAGTGCTGCAGAATCTTCTGCCTGCTCTCTAACGGTGTTGGGAACCTGGCTGTTCCAGGTCCCGTTTGGTGGAACTCGTTGGTTCTGACCTTTCACTCCGGGATATGGCCGAGGTAGTGACTGGGTCTGGGGGCTGCACCGTCTCCACCCGGGTGGTGGACAACGACGGCCGACTGCGTGTATTGGCGCCGTATTCATTTCCAGATCCGTGGCGAATGGTGCCATCGGGTGCTTGCATCGTTGGATATCAGGGTTCGTGCCTTTACCCTCTGAATCCACTCGCTTGCTGCTCTAGGGGACACTCTGTTCCTGACATCTCACAACAACATTCTGTTCACAATCTTAATCGGTTCGTTACATTGATTGCCATGCAGACAATGTCTCTTTAAATTCAGTTGGTTGCAGGTCTCCTTTAAGAGAACCCTGCTGGCTTTACCCCATTCCGATCCTTTGTTGGATCCCACGTATTGGTCCCTCAGCGTTGCACCTCGTGATGTTGCCGTGGCCATCTTTCTTTTCAGCCAGGCTGCTCCTCGCTGCAGCAGGAACGCCATCTTGCCTCTGTCCTCGAGATCGACGACCTTGATCCTTCTCTCCCGCGATTCTGCCACAAACGCTGGAAGAGTACTTGTGATTTCGATCTTCCTCCCCAGGAGTCCTGCCACTGGAGCCGGGAAGGTACTTTTAGGTTGCTCCGGTCGGATCATTGCCATGCAGTCGTGATGGACAGTCTGTGCCTCAGGTGCTGCGCTGGTCTGTTCTCTGATGCTTAGCCCAAGCGAAGGTGAGGTTTTGCTCTGCCTCTGAGCATGGGGGACATCGATTGCTGGAGTGACGAGGTCTTCCCATTTCCACTGGATCTTCCCCATCTACCTTCTTCCGACTAGCATTGGGCCATCACCTGCAACAATCCACAGAGGTAACTTGTGCACCACGCCATTATGGATTACACTTACATCCGTACTACCAAGGACTGGGATCGGCTCCTTGGTGTAGGTACGCAACTTTTCCTGTACTGGAACCAGCTTGGGTCGTTTTTCGTTCCACAGCCTCTTGAACGCATCCTGACTCAACACTGACTGGCTTGCTCCCGTGTCCACTTCCATGAAGCCTGGAACGCCGTTTATCTCGACTTCCATCTTCACTGGAGGACAATCAGTGGTGCAGGTATTACACTCCATACACTTCTTCTAGTGGCTGAGCTGCCTCTCTGGCCAAATCATCATACTCTCTGTTGGATTCAAAGTCATCTACCGACTCCTCAGCTAGACGGTGAGTCGTATTTCTTTTACACATATGCTGGAGGTGGCCCTTCATGTTACAGGCTTTGCATACGTACTCAGCAAACCGACACTGGTGAGCCCTATGGTTTCCTCCGCAACTTGATTAGCACCCCTCGGCGGACTCTGAGTTCTGGAACCCTGAGGTCTGTGCTCTCTGCCCTGGGCAGAGGCACATTCTACAGACTGTAGAACGTGGCTCTGCTTAAAAGCACCATTCTGTGTACAGTACTTTCCGGGTTTGAGTCCATAGGCTGAATAATTTGCTTGGTGCTGCAGGTCGAGGTCATGAATGTCTGACTGATGCCGATGGCTTTCTGCAGGCTGACTGTGGTGTCGGCAGATAGTAGCTTGTGAAGGAAGCCCTCGCGGCCAATTCCTATAATGAAGATGTCTCGCAATGCTTCGTTGAGGTGCGTGCTGAAATCACACGGTGCCGCAAGTCTCCTGAGGTCAGCAGCATATTTTGCAATCTCCTGGCCCTCAGGTCTGCAGTGTGTGTAGAATCTGTGCCTGGCCGTGAGGATGCTCTCCTTTGGTTTAAGTTGGTCGCGACTTAATTCAGTCAGCTCATCGTATGTCTTATCCTTGGCCTTCGTGGCCAGCAAGTCCCTGACCGAGGCGGTAGACCTCGGGGCCCACAACTGGTCAGCAGTACAGCCTTGCACTTCTTTGCCAATTTTGTGTCCGTCTCCCCTGCCAGGTCGTTTGCCATGAAATATTACTGGAACCTTTCCATGAAGGCATCCCAAACATTACCCTCTGCAAAGTCTTTTAGTGTGCCAAAGGTAGCCATGATCGCGTGAAAGTCCTTATTCTCGTCGCCAGTTGTTGTGTCTGTAATGTACTTATGAATGACTCCACAAGGCAATGTGTTGTACTCAAACTGTAGTGACCGTGGTCCTTTATTCCAAACACCAGACTGCCTTGCAAGCATGGTGTGCAACCTTTTATCCAGGGCCCTGCCACCAGGGCAGGAAACCCCCAGTCTCCACCAGTTGCACCCTCGAGTGGTGCCAGCATGTATGTACACGGCGTGAACCTTATTGATAGTACATCAGATAAACAAGTCTCCATCTTATACAATCTCACAGTGACTACACATAGAGTACATCCAGAGTCAGCATATACAACAGGTGCAGTACTGCACTCCGCTTGGTCCCGCTACTTGGATCCTGACGAGGAAGAGGTGGCCGCAGGTAACATTTCAACCCCTGAATAACCTCCTCCCCCTCCTCCACTACCTCCTGCACTTCTTCTGACATCTCCTCCCTCACCGGAATAGCTTGTAGAGGGTCATACGGGTGCACCTCTTCTTCCTCTAAGTCTTCTTGCTGCACCTCCTGTGTAACTAGAAAACAAAATATGAGTGGTTAGCAGCAGGGGAGGGGTCAGGGTGACATGAGTACACTCACGTAGTGCAAGCTTATCTACAGGACCACTACTACTGCATTATATGTCGCCGAGAGACAATACATTAAATTAACCTAGACCGAATGGAGAGAAACTGCATGACATTACATTACATGTTCCCAGCATTACATTGCATTGTATTGACATTATATTGACATAACATTAAATTGCATGACCGCAACACAGCCCGGGTATTATGCAGGAGTTACCTTCGCTGTCACCGGATCAGCACCAACACTGGTAGCCGTACGATTGTAGTAATCCACCAGTGCTGCGGCATGCTCTTCCAGGTCAGTCAACTCTGTTACGTTTGGTGGGCCTCCATCCGTGCGCCGCCACTCCGCCCGATTGTTGGATATCTTCTTCTGCAAAGGTGACAATAGCGATGTTTAACCTAATTGCCCATCTACTCTTACGGGACAAACAGATAGACATCCCCAATTCGCCATTCCCAATCCTTTCTTCAATATCCCATTAATGTACCATTAAGCTGCACGTGGTCCATGATGAACAGATATAAGTACAAGATCTCAGAACGATCGTTCATGGCAAATAAGGCGTGGCAATAAGCTTACTACATTAACATGTGTCAGATTTACATTTTAAGTAATGAGGGAGTGCATGATTAAAATTAATACTTTTGCGGCCGAAACTATGTTGTTCCATTGTTTATGGCACTGGTTTGCCCCCCGATGGACCTGTGTCACTGAGGACACTGCCTCTGAAATCTCCCTCCAGATACGCTACTATATGGCAGGAGCGGGTTTCCCACGCCCACCCCTGGTCAATTGACCCCATCTATCCTCGACTTCTTGAACAAGTGCCTCTTGGGCATCCAAGGAAAACCTCTTGGCCCTTCTCCTTCCCCCTACCTCGCTTTCCACCTCTCCTTCTCTGCAAAATCTACCAATTGTGCAATTGATATTTATATTTTGATAATTGTTTCTCCAAGTTCTCTGTCCATTTCTTTTAAATCTCGTTGACCTCTTCAACAGTCTCTCTTTCTCTCCCTCCCTCTCACTGAATCACTGCGAACAGGCCTTATGTGCATGCGACCCCCTGACCCCGAATCGTGGGGAAAATTACTCTCCCAGAGAAAAAAAAATGGCGCATGCACAGAAGGCCTGTTTTCCAGTACACCGGCCTTGCACGACTAGGAATACTTCCACTGCCGGACGCGTACCTCTACCACCACCGCTGGCCAAATTTTGACGAAACTAGCAGGTTTCGTTCTTGGCGGTATTCCGCCGATACTAAAAACACAATCAGCGTTTACCGCCGGAATACCACCGAGAAATGGGTGGTGGTGGTAGTTCATGAATTTCCAGACCTATATGTCTTACTGAGGTATATGTATGCAAGAGAACTATACAGAACAAGCTGACAGGCAACACTTTGTGGCGTGCGCCATCTGCCTGATTCTGTTGGTTAGTCTTTTCTTGCCAATTCCTAAAAGTGTTCCGCCTTCTCTCTTTCCCAAGTCTTTTCGTTACTACAGATAACATTCAACCTTCTTGCGTCTTCTTGCTAGGCATAATATATTACCGCCTTGTGGAGATGCTTTTTATTTTTAGTTCTTCGACCCTCCCTGGGCCCGACTCCACCCTCGGCGGCACTTGGGCAGCAAGTGCCTTTGCCGCTGAGAATGAGAGCTGCCGCCCAGATTGGCGACGTACGTCGCAGATTTTCCACCCGACGACCTTCAAGGCACCTGGGTGATGAAAACCCCGCCCAAAGAACTGTCAGGGACCTCGGGCCGTCCTTTGGGCAGCACTTGGATGGGCGGAGACCTTCATCAAATTCGGGCCTTAAACTAATACAGTAATAGTAAGACATTTTGGATGATCTTGAATAGAATAGTAAACATAGGTATTTACTGATGTATTTCAATTAGTTATGCAAGCTAATTATAACTTTCATACACATGTTCATTCTTGTTTAAGCAGTCAACTTGGTGAGGAGACAATTTGTGAAAATGATTTTTATATTTTCATGTCAAATTGGACCAAATGCTTACTTCTCATCCCCAACTCCAATAAGGCCGATCTAACTAAGTTACATACATTTACCTGCATCATAGAAACTGTAGCCCTGAAATATACAGGATCAGTTTTCCTGGTCCGAGCGGACATGCAATGAGCTAGAAGTCTGAATAGAGACTCACAACACTGGGTCTTGAAGTGCGCTCCTTGAACTTTTGTTCGCGATTTTTGCAGTTTCCTGCATCGATGTACTAGAAGCAAGAGCTGGCATGTGAATTCAGTTTTTTTTGTCTCACTTATCATGTCCAATTGACCCGTAAACTGATTTTGTGCTTTTGCAGTTCTTGTTCAAGCTGTCCACATAGAAACAGGATGCTACAGAACAATTAAGAGTGTTTGAATGCAATGAGGCCCATACACCATGATTTTGGAGGTAGAAGTTATAGATTTTCTATTTTTATTGTTAACCTAACCAGTAAATATATAGAGGGATTGTGACTACTATTTTTGGCTGCCGTGTGGACACCTAGTGGAGCTGAATAGTACACGGGCTGCTGAGTTTTGGATGACCTCAAGTTTACGTAATGTGGAATGTGGGAGGCCAGCCAGGAGTGAGTTGGAGTAGTCAAGTCTAGAGGTAACAAAGGCATGAATGAGGGTTTCAGTAGCAGAAGAGCTGAGGCAAGGGCGGAGGTGGGCAATGTTACGGAGGTGGAAAAAGGCAGTTTTAGTTATGCAGCAGATATGTGGCCGGAGGCTCATTTCAGGGTCAAATATGAGTCTGGTTTAGCCTCAGATAGATGCTAGGGAGAGGGATGGAGTCAATAATTAGAGAATGCAGTTTGTGGTGGGGACCGAAAACAATGGCTTCATTCTCACAATGTTTAATTGGAGACATTTTCTGCTCATCCAGTATTGGATGTCGGACAAGCAGTCTGGCAATTTAGAGACCATGGAGGGGTCGACAGAAGTGGTGGAGAGGTAGTGCTGGGTGTCGTCAGCGTACATGTGGAAACTGACACTGTGTTTTCGGATGATGTCGCCAAGAGACAGCATGTAGATGAGAAATAGGAGCGGGCCAAGGATAGATCCTTGGGAGACACCAGAGGTAACGATGTAGGAGTGGGAAGAGAAGCCATTGTAGGTGATTCTCTGGCTACGATTAGATAGATAATAATGGAACCAGGCGAGTGCAGTTCCACCCGGCTGGACGATGGTGGAGAGGCGTTGGAGAAGGATGGAGTGGTCAAATGTGTCAAAGGCTGCAGACAAGTCAAGAAGGACGAGAATGAATAGTTTACCTTTGTCACAGTCACAAAGGATGTCATTTGTGACTTTGATGAGAGCCGATTTAGTACTGTGGCAGGGGCGGAAACAACATTGAAGAGATTCAAACATGGAATTCCGGAAAAGATGGGCATGGATTTGGGTGGCGACAACACGTTCACGGACTTTGGAGAGGAAAGGGAGGTTGGAGATGGGGCGGTAGCTAGCAAGCGCTGTGGGGTCAAGAGTTTTTTTTGGAGGAGAGGAGTGATATGGCAGATTTGAGGGAGAGGGGGACAGTACCTGATGAGAGAGAACCGTTAACAATGTCAGCCAACATGGGAGCCAGAAAAGGAAGTTGGGTGGTCAGCAGTTTGGTGGGAATAGGGTCAGGGGAACAGGAAGTAGGTCTAAGGGACAGGATGAGCTTGGAGAGGTCAAGAGGGGAGATTTGAGATAAACTAGAGAATGATGCGGGTTTAGGGCTAGGGTAAGGGGGAACCACAGAGGAAGTTTGGCCCGGTGGCTAGGTGAAGGAAGGGATCTGGCAGAGACAGCTGATCGGATGGTCTTAATCTTTGAGACAAAGAAGTCCATGAGCTTCTCACACTTGTTGTTGGAGGTGAGTGTGGTGGAGACAGGGAGAGGGGTTTAAGAAGACGGTTAGCAGTAGAGAATCGTAGAACTGCTTACATGGTACCATTGTTTAAAAAAGGAAAAAGAGATAGACCGAATAATGACAGGCCAGTCAGCCTAACTTTGGTGGTGGGCAAATTATTGAAAAACATACTGAGGAACAGTATTTATCATTATTTAGAAAGGCACAGATTAATCAAGGACAGTCAGCATGGATTTGTTAAGAGAAGGTCATGTCTGGCTAACTTGATTGAAGTTTTTGAAGAGATAACGAGGAGGGACGATGAGGGTAGCGCATTTGATGTAGTCTACATGGATTCTAGCAAGGCTTTTGACAAGGTCTAACATGACAGACAGGTCAGAAAAGTAAAAGCCTGTGGGATCCATGGGAAAGTGACAAATTGGATGCAAAATTGGCTCAGTGGCAGAAAGCAAAGGTTAATGGTCGATGGATGTATTTATGACTGGAAGGCTGTTTACAGTGGAGTTTTCAGGGCTCAGTAGTAGGTGCCTTGCTTTTTGAGGTATACATCAATGATTTAGACTTCAGTGTAGGAGACATGATTAAGAAGTTTGCAGATGATACAAAATTGGCTGTGTGGTTGATAATGAGGAAGAAAGCAGTAGACTGCAGGAAGATATCAATCAGGTGAGCAGAAAAGTGGCAAGTGGAAGTTAAGTGGAATTCAAACTGGAGAAGTGTGAGGTAATGCATTTGGGGAGGGCTAAGAAGGCAAAGGAATACACAATAAATGGTAAGATACTAAGAAATGTAGAGGAACAAAGGGACCTTGGAGTGTATGTCCACAGATCTCTGAAGGTAGCAAAACAGGTAGATAAGGTGGTTAAGAAGGCATATGGGATGCTTTCCTTTATAAGCTGATGCAAGAATATAAGAGCTGGGAGGTTATGCTTAAACTGTATAAAACACTAGTTAGGCCACAGCTAGAGTACTGTGTCATCATCATAAGCGGTCCCTCAAAACGAGGATTACTTGCTTCCATGCCAAAAAAAGGACGAATTCACAGGTGTTTCAATGAAGGACCCGAACTACATCCTGAAGGGTGGAAGATGCCTGTGCGTAGATTTTTTTAACATGGGGTGGCCGTTGCACACCAGCCACCACACGCGTTTGACAGAGCTAGGTCTTGGTCCAGTGGCAAGGATTAACCAAGACGACTGGAGACCAGCTCTGCTGCACGGACATAGTGCGCGCACATATCACAGTGTCAGCTGGCCCATGCTGTCCCTGGGCCCCGAACTCACGCCTCCCCTGGGCCCCGATCACGTCCCTCCACAGTCTCTCGCAGCTCCTTCGCCTCGGCCTCGCTGCTCCTGCTGTATCTGCCCACACTCCATAACCATCACACTACCATACCCTGATGTCGGCCTACCTAAACTAACAAGTAAATATGACCCAGACGGAAGCTGTAAGCTCTGAGCAAGGCCCCATCGCAAACAATTCCTCCCACCTGGTCCTGTACGAAACACTCGGAATGTACAGAGCCCCCCGGGAGAGTGAGAGGGAGGGAGGGAGGAAAGCATTCTACTTTATCGGGGTTTTTAATTACAGATTGATTTGATGTAAAAGGAGCAGAATTCAAATTGCCAGCAACTCAGGGTGACATTGATGTGGTGTTGTGTGTATTGTGGGCCCAGCCTCCAGTGTGACATCACCCACCCACCCACCCTGAGACTCACTGTGTACGGTTCTGGCCACCGCACTACAGGAAAGATGTGATGCACTCGAGAGGATACAGAGAAGATTTACGAGAATGTTGCCAGGACTGGAGAATTTTAGCTTTGAGGAAGATTGGATAGGCTGAGGTTGATTTCTTTGGAACAGAAGAGGCTGAGGGAAGATCTAATTGAGGTGTATAAAATTTTGAGAGGACTAGATAAAGTGAATAGTAAGGACCTATTTCCCTTAGCCGAGTGGTCAATAACCAGGGGGCACAGATTTAAAGTAATTGGTAGAAAGTTTAGGGGGGAGTTGAGGAGAACATTTTTTTCCCCAGAGGATGGTGGGGGTCTGGAACTCACTGCCTGACAGGGTGGTAGAGGCAGAAGCCCTCATCACATTTAAAATGTTCTTGGATATGCCACAACCTACAGGGCTATGGACCAAGAGCTGGAAAGTGGGATTAGCTCTTTATAGGCCAGCACAGACACGATGGGCCAAATGGTCTCCTTCCTTGCCGTAAATTTCTATGATTCTATGTTTGCACCATCATCAGTTCTGCCCCTAAGGATTGTGGTGGGATGTGGGAATGTTACTTTACCAGATGTCTATAGATTCTTTTATTACATTGAAAGGTCAAGATGGATGGATCGAATTATATTTTTAGGCAGATGACAAAATAACATTCCCATTTCCACAACACCTTCAACCTTTCAGTTCCCAGAAACATTAAATGGGCTGGTGGGGCGCTGAAGAATCCTAAGGGGCAGTACTGATGCCTGTCCTGTTCCTCGATAACTAATTTTATAAAGTGGGGTCCTTAAACAGGTGTTAGGCACCTCGCTAACTTATTTAAGAGGACTGACGCCTGTTTTAGGTGACTGCCAAGGATGCTGGAAAAATGGTCCCACAAATTTAGCTGTGGGACCAACTAGCCTAAATTGGTATGCTTACACCTTTAAACCTTTCAGTTTTACACCTTTAAAACGGACACAGCGCGTACCATGTTCTACCCCTATATATTTTTATTTTCTTTGAGATGGGACTGGTTACTTTAAATCTGGTTATGGCTAACTTCTTTTACACGTACTGGAGAGGAAACATAAAACATGTCTTGAATGTAAAATGTTACTTATTATGCCTAAACAAATATATTTTCATTGTAAATAAAGTAGAAGCCACTTAACACAGACAGCTTGCTTTGTCCTGAAATCAATCAAATTAAGCATGTGCTTGGTAATAAATGTGGATGAGCTGGAATCTCACATTTAGGTGCAGTTGTGGAAACTATTATGTTAATTTGAACACTTGGTTCAAATATGGAACACCATTTGTTTTCCTACGTCCAAGCTTTCAGCTTTAAAAGGTACAAAATGCAGACTCTAGACCTTGTGCTTTAGAGGATAATTTTTACTAGTATCACTATAACACAGCTCACATGGAGGTTATCTTGTGGAGTTCCATGGGCCATTATGAATCTTCATGTATAAGCGTTACAGTGTGAACTCTAGGCCAGATCTAGTAACATTAGCAAAATTAGCAAGGTGTCATGTCTTTGTTATTCTTGTACCCAAAAAGGAAACGTGAGTTAAAGGATCTGCAACTGGGAACAGCAGCATAGTAGTTAAGTTTCTGGACTAGTACTCCAGAGGCCTGGATTAATAATCTGGACGTACATGAGTTCACATCCCACTATGGCAGTTTGTAAATTTGAATTCCGTTAATCTGGAATAAAAAGCTAGTATCAGTAATGGTGATTATGAAAGCTATTGAATTGCCATTAAAACCCCAACTGGTTCACTTTCCTTTAGGGAAGGAAACCTGCCATCCTTCGGGTCTATATGTCACTCCAGAGTCCCGGGGAATTCCCAGCAAGCCACTCAGTTGTACCAAACCGCACAAAATATGTATACGAATAAAACCGGACGGACAACCTAGGCACACAAGGCACACCCAACCCAGTCGCCCCTGCAAAGTCCTCCTGGCTAACATCTGGGACCTTGTGCCAAAATTGGGAGCAACAGCCTGACCTGACATAGTCATACTCTCAGAATCATACCTATCAGTCAACATCGCAGACTCTTCCATCACCATCCCTTTCCCCCTGGCAGGACAGACCCACCAGCGATGGCAACACAGCAACGTCACCCTAAGGTGCACGGACGCCCAACCGTGCATGGACCATTGGGACTGGAAAAGATACTGCGCAGCGGCCACCCAGCAAATTTAAAGGGACCACCATGAAATAAACAATTTAGAGGGAAGATTGCGGCAGTGTTATACAGTCTGGAGAGAGTGGCCAAGGGAGTCCTCAACATTGACTCTAGAGCCTAAAAAGTCTCATGGCATCAGATAAAGGCAAGGAAATCTCCTGCTGATAACCACCTCCATCAGCTGATGAATCAGTACTCCTCCATTTCGAACACCACATGGAAGAAGCACTGAGTGTAGCAAGGGCATAGAATGTACTCTGGGTGGGGGACTTCAATGTCCATGACTGGTACTTGGTAGCACTGCTACTGACCAAGCTGGCCAAGTTCTGAAGGACAGAGTTGATAGACTGGGCTTGCAGCAGGTGGTGAGAGAACCAATCCGAGGGAAACCCGTGCTCACCAATCTACCTGTTACAGATGCATCTGTCCATGACAGTATTGGTAGGAGTGACCACCGCACAGTCCTTGTGGTAGTACCACTGTGCTAAATGCGATAGTTTCAGAACAGATCTGACAACTCAAAGCTGGGCATCCATGAGGTGTTGTGGGAACAGCAGAACTGTATTCCACCACAATCTGTAACCTCATGGCCTGGCATATCCCTCACTATCTTGCCAAGGGACCAACCTTGGTTCAATGAAACTATGCTAGGAGCAGCAACAAACGTCCCTAAAAATGAAATGCCAACCTGGTGAAGCTACAACACAGGACTACATACATGTTAAGCAGCATAGTCAGAAAGCTAAGCGATTCCACAACCAATGGATCAGATCAAAGCTCTGCAGTCCTGCCACATCCAATTGTGAATAGTAGTGGACAAGTAACTGGAGGAGGTGGCTCCTCAATGATGGCGGAGCCCAGCATGAGTGCAAAAGACAAGGCTGAAGCGTTTGCAACCACCTTCAGCCAGAAGTGCCCAGTGGATGGTCCATCGTGGCCTCCTCCTGACGCCCCCACCATCACAGATGCCAATCTTTAGCCAATTTGGTGCATCCACCTGATATCAAGGAACAGCTGAGCAAACTGGATACAGCAAAGGCTATGGGCCCCCGACAACATCTTGGTTGTACTAATGAAGGCTTGTGCTCCAGAACTAGCCGTGCCTCTAGCTAAGCTGTTTCAGTACAGCTACAACACTGGCATCTACCCGACAAAATGAAAAATTGCCCAGGTATGTGCTATCCACAAAAAGCAGGACAAACCCAATATGGCCAATTACCGCCCCTTCAGTCTACTCTCAATCATCAGCAGAGTGATGGAAGGTGTTGTCGACAGTGCTATCAAGCAACACTTACTCCCCAATAACATGCTCGCCGATGCTCAGTTTGAGCTCCAGACCTCATTATAGCCTTGGTCCAAACATGGACAAAAGAGCTGAATTCCAGAGGTGAGGTGAGAATGACTGCCCTTGACATCAATGCAGCATTTGACTGAGTGTGGCATCAAGGAGCCTCAGTAAAATTGAAGTCAATGGGAATCAGAGGGAAAACTCCACTGGCTGGAGTTATACCTAGCACAAAGGAAGATGGTTGTGGTTGTTGGAGGGCAATCATCTCAGCCCCAAGACATCACTGCAGGAGTTCCTCAGGGCAGTGTCCTATGCCTATCCATCTTCAGCTGCTTCATTGGTGACCTTCCCTCTATCATATGGTCAGAATTGAGGATGTTTGGTGATGATTGCAGCATTCAGTGCCATTCAAAATTCCTCAGATAATGAGGCAGTCCATGCCTGCATACAGCATGACCTGGACAACATTCAGGCTTCGGCTGATAAGTGGCAAATAACATTTGCGCCACACAAGTGCCAGGCAATGACCATCTCCAACAAGAGAGAATCTAACCACCATCCCTTGATATTCAATGACATTACCATTGTCAAATTCCCCCATCATCAACATCCTGGAGATCACCATTGACCAGAAACTTAACTAAACCAGCCACATAAATATTGTAGCTACAAGTAGAGGTCAGAGGCTGGGTATTCTGCAGTGAGTATCTCACCTCCTGACTCACCAAAGCCTTTCTACCACCTACAAAGCACAAGTTAGGAGTGTGATGGAATATTCATCACTTGCCTGGACAAGTGTAGCTCCAACAACACTTACTGTGTGTTTACCATCTGCAAGATGCACTATAGTAACTACTTTGGCAGCACCTCCCAAACTCGCGACCGCTACCACCTAGAACAAGGGCAGCAGTTGCATGGGAACACCACCTCCTCCAAGTTCCCCTCCAAGTCACACACCACCCTGACTTGGAAATACATCACCATTTCTTCATGTTTGCTGGGTAAAATTTTTGGGAACTCCCTACCTAACAGCACTGTGGGAGTACCTTCACCACACAGACTGCAGTGGTTCAAGAAGGCAGCTCACCACCTCTTCTCAAGGGCATGTAGGGATGGGCAATAAATGCTGGCTGTGCCAGCGACGCCCATACCTCGTGAAGGAATAGATTTAAAAATTAAAAATAATTGTCTCTTCCTACTGCTTATTTGTTACTTTAATAAACCTGTTCTGTAGTTAATAACCTAAACCATAATCTTACAGTGATTTTCTTTTGATTCCGAAGTCACGACAGAGTTCTTGTTATAACCAGTAAACTAATGGAAGTAATATGGGTTTGTGTTTCAACCCTGGGCAGTGCTAACAGAGTATATATTGTGCATTTACTAACACATACCAGTTCAAAGGGCGCGAGAACATGCCTTCAGGTGTGGTACTTGCTGCCGAGCATGAAATAAATATCTGAGTATAAAGCCTAAAAATGTAGCAGGTGGACAATTTGTACTTTGAACGTTAACACTATCAATACCAGTCCTTCAAAAAAATCACAATTTAATTTAGTTCCATTCTGATTTAAATCCTTCAACATTTATAAACACAGGTGCAAACAGTGTATTTACACTGGGTTTGCAAAGCTACTAATGTATTGTGATAGTGCTATCAACTTTGTGTGAGAATCAGCCTGATATAACAGTGAAGCTTTAAGACCACCACTGGTTGACAATAGGGCTGCTCCATGCAGGATACTTAATGAAATGTGTTGCCCTTTCTTCATTAGTTGGTATGACATTTCTAAACCTGCGAGTAACAGATGGTTGACTGATGTCCATAATATCTTCCTTCTGTTTCCTGAAATCAAATGTGAGAGACAGGACCCCAAAGCATCCAGCATTTGAATGTCAGGTGGAGTTGCATTAGATTTGTGTTCCATCTAAGGGAATGTTTCCAATAGATGATGCCAAAATGCTATAATTATTTTTGAGTATTTGGCTCATCAACTACCGTATACACAAAAAATGTATTTTAGATCTTTGTAGGACTTTTGATGTGGTGAATGTCACAGTCGGTCCAACAGTAACATTTTCTAAATGTTAATTTCCTAAGCTGTTAAATATAAAAGCTTTTTAAAAAAAATTTCAGTTCTGTCCTCTCCTCTTCCAAGGCACTACTGCCTGCTGAGATACAGCTTCAAAGATGGATACAGCCCTCTGGGACCTCATCCAGGTGATCATCCATCATGTGTGAGCTTGGACAGTGAGTGTCAGCGGGCTGTTTGATTGTGGAGGGCATAACATCCTGTTTTCACCTGGCATTGAAACAGATTCACTTTCCAGCAGGGCTCACTTAATGGTGTTGAGGAGTGTGAAAGCTGGCTAATTTTTCTCCTCCCTAGCCAAGGAACCACAAAGGCTAATATTAGTATTCCAGCTGCCATTCATCTGAGATCAGTTAATTCAGCACGGACTAGGGATTTAATATGGCTGATTAACACCTTGACATACTTTTATGAAGAAACAGAATCATTTTTGGCATGAAGGTAGATTTTGTGTCTTCACGTAAGAACATAAGGAGTAAGAGTAGGCCATACGGCCCCTCTAGCGTGCTCTGCCATTCAGTAAGATCATGACTGATCTTCGACCTCAACTCCACTTTCCCACCCGATCTCCATATCCCTTGACTCCCCTAGAGTCTATCTCAGCCTTAAATATACTCAGTGATTGAGCATCCACAGCCCTTTGGGATAGAGAATTCCAAAGATTCACAATCCTCTGAGTGAAGAGATTCCTCCTCATCTCATCCTTAAATGGCCGACCCTTTATCCTGAGACTGTGGGGGAGAAACTCGTCTGCTTTGCGCCTCTCGTTAGTGCTGCAGGGATCGGTAACGGGGCGCTAAGATTTACCGACCGGGCTCGGCGAATTCAGTGACGCCTGCGAACTTCCCTGCCAGTTTAGCACTGGTGCTAACACTTACCGCCTCGATCTCTAGCGCCCTGTAGATCGTGATGTCATCAAGTGCACAGCGCCCCATTACCGCGCCGGATGTGAAATTTGCTGCATCCTGAATGTTGCAGGTGCAAAAAATGATTCTCGTCTGGCGATAGTTTGCAGAGATTTCAAAAGTTATCGCCCCAAACGGGGCACAACGGAATTTCTAGCCCTATGCCTTCTAGTACTAGACTCTCCAGCCAGGGGAAACAACATCTCAGCATCTACCCTGTCAATTCCCCCTCAGAATCTTATATGTTTAAATGAGATCACCTCTCATTCTTCTAAACTCCTGAGAGTATAGGCCCATTCCACTCAGTCTCCTCATAGGACAGCCCTCTCATCCTAGGAATCAACATAGTGAACCTTTGTTGCACCCCATCTAAGGCAAGTATATCCTTCCTCAGATAAGGAGACCAAAATTGTGCTATCACACATTTTATTTGTGACTCACTGATCACAACAGAGCAGTAAGGAAGGAGAGTGCATGAGAATTGACGTCATCAGACCCGCTTCCTTTTAATTGGCCGGGAACCTCGCAGGGCGGGCTTAACAAGCCCCAGCCATGTAAAATCATTTATAGAGAGTGGGCAATAACCAGGAGCAGGGTTCTAGCACACAATCGGAGTCGCTCTCGACCCGATAGGATCTAGGATTATTCAAATCCAAGATTTCCTCGATGAATTCTTCCTTGCATCTCCTGCTTCACTGAAGTTGAAAACACTACTCCAAGTGTGGTTTCACCAAAGCTCTGAACAATTGTAGCCTTTCTTGCTCTTGTAGTCCAACTCCCTTGCAATAAAGTTCAACGTGCCATTTTCCTGACTGCATGCTAACTCTCTGTTTCCTGTACGAGGCCACCTAAATCTCTCTAAACAACAACATTTAATAGCTTTTCACCATTTAAAAATTATTCTGTTTGTCTATTCTTCCTACTGAAGTGAATAACCTCACATTTTCCCACATTATACTCCATCTGCTACCTTATTGCTCACTCACATAACCTGTCTATATCCCTATGCCAGCTCTTTGGGGCCAAAATTGCCTCTCTCCTTAAATCCTGTTATCACTGCAAATCAGCAGCCACACTGCGGAGTGGAGTGGCTGCCGACTTTTTGTGGAATAGCCACTGTTAGCCCAATTGCCCTTCCGAGGTTTCCTGCCGGTGCCCCGATCTCCCCCCCCCCCACCCCACCGCTCCACTGCTGACGATCCGTGTTAAACATGTCATCACCGTGCGCACCGCCAATCTACCACCCCCCCTTCCTACTGATGGCGACATTTCCCTCTGCAAATCTTCGGCCCACCCAGCGGTGCCAAAACCTGTTTTTTCTCAGTGGTCCAGTGAGGCTGTGGCCTTCTGCAACGGCAGTGCGGCTTCCCTTAAAGGGGAGGATGCACTGTCGCTGTCGCCATGTTTTTTTTTGTCAGCCGACTGCCATGTCAGGCTAACAATTATGCCCCCGGCTTTGGCCGGGCCACCAACAGGCAACCTGGCCTGGCCGAAACCCTCCCTGGTGGCCCAGTGGGCCGAAGTTTTAAAATCGCGAAGGCTCTTCCCTTTAAGTGAAGGGGAGAGCTGTGGTGAGGTGCTGCCATGATGACGTCATTGCGGCGGACACTCCACACCACCCCTCAAGTGTACTCACCGCACCAACTTCCGCCCCTCTCATATAGTCACCGCTCCCATTAAGAGAGACTTCCGGATCCAAGTTAAAAAAAACAACAAAGAGCAGAGTTTCACTCAAGAGGCGACCTCAACCACAGTTTCAGGCGGGCGGCAATTACTACTCCTTTGTGTCCTCCTCACAGCTTACTTCCCACCTAGCTTTATATCATCAGCAAACTTGGATACATTACTCTCTGTCCTCCATCTAAATCATTAATATAGATTGTAACTAGCTGAGGCCCCAGCACTGATCTGTACGTCACCCCATTAGTTACAGCCTGCCAACCTGAAAATGGCCCGTTTACCCGTACTCTGTTTTCTGTCTGTTAACCAATCCTCTATCCATGCTAATATATTACCCTCAACCCTTATCTTGCGTAACAAACTTTTATGTGGCACCTTAACAGATGCCTTTTGGAAATCCAAATATACTACGTCCACTGATTCTCCTTTATCTACCCTGCTAGTTACATCCTCAAAAAACTCTAATAAATTTGTTAAACATGATTTCCCTTTCATAAAACCATGTTGATTCTGCCGAATATTATTGTGTTCCTAACACAGATGAGACTGCACACAGGGAGGTTAAAGACCTCAGTCTTTATTAAAACACCCCAGAGTTGAGGAACAGGCCTTAGGGGCCGGCTTATATACAGTGCTCCCAAGGGATGCTGGGATCCCTTCGGACTTCAGGGGATGCGCTCCCTGGTGGCGGAACATGGGAGTGCATACTTTACAGATACACAACACCACTCCCCCCCAAAGTTAAAGTGAAAACTATTTATTTACAAGGTGAGGCAGTCGGGCGCCTTTCTTTCCCTGGTGGACCGCCTCGGTACAAATGTCTGTTCTGGTGTGTTGGCTGTGCTCTCGCTGGGCTGGCGTGTTGTTGGCCCTGCAGGGCTGCTGGCGAGTCTGACCTTGCTGGGCTGTTGGGCGTGAGGAACAGGCCTTGGGGGCCGGCTTATATACAGTGCTCCAGGGTGATTTCCTGGTCCGGGGTGGTGTCGTTGATACTTTGAGTGTGTGTTGTGGGCTCAAAAAAGGTGGTGTCTGCTGTGGGTTGTTCAGGGCAGTCTGTGAACCACAGTCTCGTTTGGTCCAGGTGCTTTCTGCAAATTTGTCTGTTGTCTAGTTTGACTACAAACACCCTACTCCCTTCTTTAGCTATCACCGTGCCCGCGATCCACTTAGGACCATGTCCATACTTTAGCACATACACAGGGTCATTCAGATCAATTTCCCGTGACACAGTGGAGCAACCATCGTTTACATTTTGTTGCTGCCGCCTGCTCTCGACCTGCTCATGCAGGTTGGGGTGAACCAGCGAGTCTAGTTTTAGGTGTCCTTTTCATGAGTAGCTCAGCCGGGGGCACCCCTGTGAGCGAGTGGGGTCTCGTGCGGTAGCTGAGCAGTACTCGGGACAGGCGGGTTTGGAGTGAGCCTTGTGTGACTCGTTTGAGGCTCTGTTTGATTGTTTGTACTGCCCGCTAAGCCTGCCCATTGGAAGCTGGCTCAAACGGGGCCGAGGTGGCATGTTTGATCCCATTGCGGGTCATAAATTCTTTAAATTCGGCACTGGTGAAACATGGCCCGTTGTCACTGACCAGTATGTCAGGCAGGCCGTGGGTGGCAATCATGGCCCTCAGGCTTTTAATGGTGGCGGTGGCGGTGCTTCCCGACATTATTTCACATTCAATCCATTTTGAAAAAGCATCCACCACCATCAGGAATATTTTACTGAGAAACGGGCCTACCTAGGCGACATGGATCCTCGACCATGGTCTGGAGGGCCAGGATCACAAACTTAGTGGTGCCTCTCTGAGCGCATTGCTCAACTGAGCACACACGCTGCATTGCCGTACACAGGACTCTAAGTCAGAGTCGATACCATGCCACCACACGTGGGATCTGGCTATCGCTTTCATCATTACTATACCCGGGTGTGTGATGTGGAGATCCGAGATGAACGTCTCCCTGCCCTTTTTGGGTAGCACTACGTGGTTACCCCACCACAGGCAGTCTGCCTGAATGGACAGTTCGTCCTTTCGCCGCTGGAACGGCTTGATTAGCTCTTGCATTTCAACGGGGATGCTGGCCCAGCTCCCATGCAGTACACAGTTTTTTACTAGGGACAGCAGAGGATCTTGGCTGGTCCAAGTCCTAATCTGGCAGGCCGTGACAGGTGATTTATCATTTTCAAACGCTTCCATGACCATCAACAAGCCTGCGGGCTGCGCCACCATCAACAAGTTTGCAGGCTGCGCCATTTCCACCCCCGTGGTGGGCAATGGTAGCCGACTGAGAGTATCCGCACAGTTCTCGGTGCCTGGCCTGTGGCGGATGGTATAGTTATATGCTGATAGTGCGAGTGCCCACCTTTGTTTGCGGGCTGAGGCATTGGTATTTATCCCCTTGTTTTCAGCGAACAGGGATATGAGGGGCTTGTAATCGGTTTCCAGCTCAAATTTGAGGACAAACAGGTACTGATGCATTTTCTTTACCCCGAACACACATGCTAATGCCTCTTTCTCAATCATGCTGTAGGCCCTCTCTGCCTTAGACAAGCTCCTGGAAGCATAGGCAACAGGTTGCAACTTCCCTGCAATGTTAGCTTGGTGTAATACACACCCGACTCCATACGACGACGCATCACATGCTAGCACAAGTCTTTTACACAGGTTATACAATACAAGCAGCTTGTTGGAGCATAAAATGTTTCCGGCTTTCTCAAAAGCAATTACTTGTTTTTTTCCCCATACCCAGTTCTCACCTTTACGCAATAACACATGTAGGGGCTCTAAGAGGGTGCTTAACCCCAGTAGGAAGTTACCAAAATAGTTGAGGAGTCCCAGGAACGACTGCAGCTCCGTGACATTCTGTGGCCTGGGCGCGTTCCTGATAGCCTCTGTCTTGGTGTCTGTGGGCCGAATGCCGCCCGCTGCGATCTTTCTCCCCAAAAACTCCACTTCTGTTGCCATGAAGACGCATTTTGACCTCTTCAGCCGCTGCCCTACGCAATCCAGTCGCTGGAGGACCTCCTCCAGGTTTTGTAGGTGCTCGACGGTGTCCTGACCCGTGACCAATATGTTGTCCTGAAAAACCACTGTGCATCGTACCGACTTGAGTAGGCTCTCCATGTTTCTCTGGAAGATCGCTGCAGCCGACCGAATTCCAAACGGGCATCTGTTGTAGATGAACAGTCCCTTGTGCGTGTTGAAGCAGGTGAGGCCCTTCAAAGACTCCTCCAGCTCCTGCGTCATGTAGGCCGAAGTCAGGTCGAGCTTGGTGAATGTCTTGTCTCCTGCCAGCATCGCAAATAAGTCGTCTGCCTTAGGTAGCGGGTATTAGTCCTGTAGCGAGAAACGATTAATAGTTACTTTATAATCGCCGCAAATCCTGACCGTGCCATCACTTTTAAGTACTGGAACAATCTGGCTGGCCCACTCGCTGAATTCCACTTTATATGGAAGGAAAGTTCAGTGTAGAGAAATGACCAGTGCTGGGTGCCTTTGTCAATGTTATCCACCTGTGAGAAAATGTTTGTGCACGAGAGCAAGTTTTTGGAAACAGCTTAGTAGCGGACATTGGGGCTGCCTTGACAAAAATGCAATGGATTTGTAAGGTAGGCTGACCTATCCTCACTCATTTCCATTTCTTCCTCCTCCCTCAGCGCATCAATTTCAAATTCTTTCTTCTTGTCGGCCTCATTAATCCCTATCATTCCAACATGCCCCCATTTCCGAACGTATCCTCTGATCTTCCAACTCTGCTCTGCTGTAGGTTCGCACCTCCTTATAGGCAGCAAAACCTTCAGCCATATCACTCCCATTCCAGGAGACCCCAACCAAACCACTTCGCCTTGCTTTTCCTTGACCGCCCCCGCCCCTCCCCCCCAACTCACACACACCTTCAAAAGCCTCCTTAAAATCTACCTCTTTGATCACATTTACTGGCTACTTCCCATAATTCTCCTCCTCCTGCTTGGGTCTTATCCCGAACTGCTAATTTAAAGGTGGTATATTATCACTAAGTTGTTACGGTTAGCTTTTTATAAAGACTTTTAATGAATGTATTAAATTGTTAGATGTCCTTTTACAATCAGAAGAGTAGAAAACAAGGCTGTATTGATATGGCTTTTCTTTGCTTCTTGCAATATGCCTGCAGTTTATATTATTAATGACAAATGTCTTCAATGGAATTGTGTACATTTCAACTAACAAGAAATGCTACTGGATCAATTAAGAAACTTATGTTAAATCCGATCAATTTTTGATCTCAATTGATCAGTTTCATTTTGGGATTGATTTGGAAAGTAGTGTTTTTGATGAAGAATGTAATGGGTAAACTGCAATATGTTCACTGAATTGCTGTGAAGCAGCTGCCCCCATACAAAAGATCAGATTACGGGAATTTTTCGCATTTACTGAACGGGTGTAAATTTACATCCAAAATGTTAGTGCAGTATGACCCGAAACCTCTTTTTCTGGTGTTTTATGGCAACTTTTAAAAATCTCTCCTTACTGAGACCTGCATTGTATTTTCCATATTTTTGAATGCTTTTTAATGGTATCGTTAAAAAGAGAAAAGCTTCCAGAATGGGATTTTACAAAAAATGCTGTGCTCAATTTATATAAATGATGGTTTGATGGCTTCAAACTTTAACTTTGGTAGAAATCAGTATAGATTTCAGTGTAATTTTGGTGTAAGTTGGTTGAAGGAAATTCCGGCTCTAAAAAAAGGAAAGAAAGACTTACCTTTATATAGCACCTTTCACGACATCCGAACATCTCAAGTGGATCTCTGGAGTGGTACTTGTACCCACAACCTTCTGCTCAGTGGCAAGTCTGTTGTTAGCTTCAGATAAGTATGTCTGTTGTTAGCTTCAGATGGTATTGTGAACCTATTGAATCGCCTTGTGAACCGCTTGGCAAAATCATCTTTTGTAAATGCAGCCTATACAGCTGATCTTCCCCTGCTGCTAAAGCTACACTTATCTCCCTTAGTCTGCTCGGCAGATCAGCTGTTTGATTGGCTGTTTTTGAGAACACTGGTGATATAAACTGCAAGACTGAAGGTCTTGCTGGGGCATTCAGGAGATGATACAATAGAAGGAGACAGTAATGAGGTGTTAAGTAACTGAGTAATCACGAGGTGTTAAATGACTGAATAATTCTTTCCATTCAGTGCTGTGTTGTAAGTAGCAACCTTTCAATTATTACTCCCTTCCAATACATTACAGACTGTATTAATCCATATCCCTTCTTCAACCCAATTCCTGTGATTTATATCGTCATTCATTCATTTCTTGGTGATCCAAAATAACAAGCGAGGGGGAAAAACACAGAAACAAGCTTAAGGTGTGCACTTTTCTTACAAGGATAGAATCCCTCTGGTAAAATCAATGGTTGTGATAATTTCAGGCCAAGATTCCTGCATGCAAAGGACAACTTTGGAAAATGAAAACTTCTCTCTGAAAATACATTCCAACCATGCTGGAAATCTGAAATAAAAAAACAGAAATGCTGGAAATACTCAGCAGGTCAAGCAGCATCTGTGGAGAGAGAAACAAAACTAACGTTTCTGGTCGATAACCGCTTGTCAGAACTCTATTCAATATTTATTTACTCTTCACCATTGACTTTGCCAAGAGTAGACTCAAGCTGTTTACAATAGTTGCAGAAAAAAATTACAGGAAGTGGTGGGCCTGAAATTCAGTACCGCTGGAAAACTGGTGACCCCCCACCTTTTTGGGGCCATTAGCAGCAAAAAATTTTCGTGGCTGGGCCACCCCATATTCAGCTCCAAAAGTGAACAAATGGGCTCCAGCACTAATGAACCCTTCCAAAGTGGATTTTTCAGCGGTGTAGCTGTCTTAATTTGAAACACTGAGAGATTTAGCATACCTCCAAGCTCTGGGGCGATGGGGACCTCCTCCTCCTCCTGGGCCACCTCCTCCTCCTCCTCAGGTGGTACTGCTGGCTCAACCTCCAGCAGCTGTCCCCTTATGATGGCCAGGTTGTGCAGCAGGCAGCAGACCACGACGATTATGGAGGCCGGTTGAGGAGAATACTGCAAGGTGCCACCAGAGTGGGCCAGGCACCGGAACCTCTGCTTAAGGATGCCTATGCAGTGCTCGATGATGCACCTGGTGGCACAATGAGCATCATTGTATGCATGCTCTGGCGCTGTCCTTGGGTTCTGCAGTGGAGTGAGCAGCCAAGTGGACAGGGGATATCCCTTGTCCCCAAACAACCAACTGCGGCTGCGACTTCGCTCCGCTGTTTGCGGCGGAAGTGTGCACCGCTCAAATCCCCCCCGAGCTGAATATGGCTTGGGGAGGGAAAATCACTTGGCTGCCCAAACCCCGCATTAGCCGTCCCTTCGGGGATGGTGAATTTCGGCCCTGGTGTGTCTTTGAGACACTTGGAACATTTGCCATTGGGCTTTCACTGTGGGGACCTGGGTTTGAAACTGGACCAGACTGCTGGAATGAAAGTCTCTTGTCTGTTTGTTGTAAGGGTCCTCTGTGAAATGAGTTTGGGCAGTCTTAATCCCGTCTCAATGGCCATGGGCCGACAGCAAAAAAACTGTTTCCAATTTTATACTAACTGGCAATCTCACTCAGACAAGCCAAAGGATGATTGTGCAACTGGGGCTGACATCCCAGGAATTTACCTGGGAGTTTGCGGAGTCGCTGCCGTGGCAACCAGCGATGACGTCATCGCCGTGCTTGGCGTACCCTCACCGCCCCATGCCAACCCCTTATTGCCCCATGGCGGATCGTGCCTCATGGGCCTCGAGGCTAGTGCGAGCGAATGTCAGTGCCAGCTTCGCGGGGCGGTGATTACAGGGGAGGGCGCCAGCGCCCCGGACCGATATCTATTTTTGTCAGCCGACTTTCAGGTTGGCTCGGCAGTGGCGGCCCTAGCGTGGTCCAGTCCACCATCATGTAGCCCGGCTCTCTGTCTTGGGTGCCAGGCTGTTGGCCCGGTCGCACGCTGTCCTGGAGACCCAGTGGAGGCCATCAGAGCAGAGTGCGCAGCGCCCCTCCCATTTAATTGAAGGGGAGGAGCGTTGACTCGCATCAGTGCTACCCAGTGCATCTGCGTAGCACTTGACTCCCCACCCCAGTAGCTCCTGGTTACTGCCCCCAAAGGAAGTGTAGCGTGGGAGATTGTGCTCCGCTTCCTTTCAAGGGCGGTAAGGGCAATTCCACGGTGGGGGTGGGACTTCCGCGCCCGGCGCTAAAAGTCCCGGCCTTGGAAGGTTACCGCCCCCAATCAGGGCGCAGGGCAATTTCGCCCCCTTACTTTCTTACAGCGCCTTTCACAACCTTAAGACGTGCCAAAGGATTTTACAGCCAATTAAGTACTTTTGAAGTATAGTCACTGTTTTAATGTAGGAAACATGACAGCCAATTGCGCATAGCAAGCTCCTACAAACAGCAATATGATAATGACCAGATCATCTGTTTTTTTTGTTATGTCGATTGAGGGATAAATATTGGCCAGGACACCAGAGATAACTCCCCTGCTCTTCTTCGAAATAGTGCATGGGATATTTTACATTGCTCTGAGAGAGCAGACATCTCGGTTTAACATCTCATCTGAAAGGCACCACTTCCGCTAGTGCGGCGCTCCCTCAGCACTGCACTGGAGTGTCAGCCTAGATTTTTGTGCTCAATTCTCTGGAGTGGGACTTGAACCCAAAACTTTTTGATTCTGAGGCGAGAGTGCTATCCACTGAGCCACGGCTGACGAGTAGTCTGTTGACATGGAAGTGATTAAGAGGTAGAGCTGGGTGTCATCAGCGTACATATGGCAGCTGACTTCATGTCTGCGGATGATGTTGCCAAGGGCAAGAATGTAAATGAGGAAGAGGAGAGAGCCAAGGATAGATCCTTGGGGCACTCCAGAGATAACAGTATGGTGGGGTGGGATTAAAAAAATAATTTGCCGTTGCAGTGTTGGCAGAGACTATCAGATCATTTTAAAAAAGGAGATTACTTCAAATTTCAGAATGCTGTTGTTCAATAAAGAGGTTAAAAACAAGCTAAAATAGAAAAAGACAACAAATGGGGCCTATAGGTGTAGTGAAACGGATAAACATAAGAGAGGATAAAGAAGTTGGTTAAGAAAGGGATAAGGAAAGCAATGAAGAGAGAATCTCAAAAAATTGTAAAGCAAAATATTCCACAAATCAGTTAAAAAAACAATTTGTTCAATGAGAAGTGTGACCTTGAGAGGAATGGATGGTGAGGTAGTAGAGGATAAATGGATATTGACAAGGATATTAATAAGTATTAATAGTGTTGGCTGTGGCTCAGTGGATAGCTCACTTGTCTCTGAGTCAGAAGATTGTGGGTTCAAGTCCCATTCCAGGAACTTGAGCACATAAATCTCGGCTGACAATCCAGTGCAGTGCTGTCGGAGGTGCAATCGTTCGGATGAGACGTTAAGCCGAGGTCCTGCCTGCTCTCTCAAGTGGACATAAAAGATCCCATGGCACTATTTCAAAGAAGAGTAGGGGAGTTATCCCTGGTGTCTTGGCCAATATTTATCCCTCAAACAACATAACAAAAACATCATCTGGTCATTATCACATTGCTGTTTGTGGGAGCTTGCTATGCGCAAATTGACTGTTGCGTTTCCTACATTACAACAGTAGCTACACTCCAAAAGTACTTCATTGGTTGTAAAGTGCTTTGAAACATTCAGTGGTCGTGAAAGGTGCTATATAAATCCAAGTCTTTTGTTGCATTTTGCACAACCTTGCCATATTCTCTCCCCAAAAAGGCTGAGGGTGCTGGGTCAATTGAAATGATCAAGATACATTTTTGTTGGATAAAGTTATCAAGGGATCGGAAGAAAAGGCAGGTAAATGGCGTTGAGGTACAGATCAACCATGATCTAATTAAATGGTGGAATCGAGAGGCTGAATGGCCTAGTCATGTTCCTATTTTCCTACACAGCGAGGCCTATATTTGGAGGAGACAGAGCAACAGCAGCAGTCCTCATCAGATGAGGAAGACCAGTGGGAAGGTGAGGACGCAGCAAAACGAGGGCCACCCCAACACCTTGCGTCAAGAGATGCGAGAGATGAGTTAATTGGTCAGCAGTTCTGGTGACCTGCTCATTCCCTGCCCTGAACATTACATAGAGTTCCTCTGCAGTAACAGTTCTTGTTACATCCTTCACTGTTTGTGTGGGAGCTTGCTGTGCACAAATTGTCTGTCTGTCATTACAACATTGATTACACTCCAAAAGTGCTTCATTGACTGTAAAGCGCTTTGAGACGTTCGATGGTCGTGAAATGCGCTAAATAAATGTAAGTATTTCTTTTATTTTGCTTCAATGCTTACAAAAGAAAAGGATATTGGAGAAGAGGGAAATCCTGAATTGGTTGAAAGCGAGATGAGGCACATTATAATAAATAAAATGAAGTCATTAGAAGTTAGTTAGGTTAAAGGAAGATAAAATGCCAGGACCAAATAGGATAATTTTAAGGATCCTGAGGAAAATGGGGGAAGAAATTATATTTCAGGGTTCGAGTGAGAGTAGGGGGTCAAAATTGGCTGGGGGCGATAACCTCCCCGGGGCTGGATATTCTGTGCCCGGCGCAGAAGTCCCGCCTTGGAAGCGAAATTGGGGCTGCCGCCCTCCCAGGAAGGAGAGTGCAATGTCCCGCACTCCACTTCCTGTTGGGCAGTATCTGGGCACTACTTGTGTGGGATCGGCAGCACTACGCAGCCTCTCCATGTTGCACTGCGGGGTGGAAAGGGATCGCCGTGGGGAGCTAAGGGGTCACCGCACATGGCGATTGCACGGCGGCCCAAGGTGCTACTATATAAGCGCCTCCACATACTCCCGTGCAATTTTGCAAAATTGCCCCCGGGCTGGCAGTGGTGGGAACGGGTTTCCGTTCCACCCATTTTCCCATCGCATCAGGCACACACTGACCCTATACCGACTGGCAGCAACCCCCTTTCTGCTCCTCGCGTGGTATTACCCCGCGGGAGCGGTGCCGACCTTTCCCTAGCGCGGAGCTGTCTGTGGCTGGGCGGCACAACCATGACAATTATGCCCCCGGGTTCGGCCCAGCCACCAACAGGCAGCCCGGCATCCGCTCTTGGGAGCCAAGCCACTGGCCCGGCCGAAACCCTCGCTGGTGGCCCAGTGGGCCTAACTGAACTTGTTGCAGAGCTCACAGCGGCCCCCCCCTTTAACTGAAGGGGAGGGACATTGTGATGCGTCAGCGACGCGCTGATGACTTGTCGGGGCGGCCGACCCACTGCAAGGCACTCCCGCCCCGTAGCCGCTACAACTACCGCCCCGACCTCCAACAAATTTTATCAGCTGATTTTCTCCGGTATCTCCGCCCCAATCTATTAAAGTTTTCAAAATCACTTGTTTCCAAGCTGCACTGTTATGTCTGTCTGCCGCTGCAAACCGGAGGCTCATGCACCATGCTGTGTGTAAACATTGCACCAATTGTGACCTCCGAGGAAGCGTTTCTTCATCCCTTTAAGTAGCCACTAGTTAACAACTGTGGAAGGCTGTACCGACTGTTTTCTCGACATTGTTATTGGCGCACGCTCAATGAGGCGCATACACTGAACTTACCGGCTGGGGTGCAAGTGTGCTCGTTGCACCAGGATTACATCATGATCGCACTGATTGTCAGCAGCCAGGCGCTAATGGTTTGTGCCCCCGGTGAGCCTCTAATGGATTTTCTGTTGGGGCGCTAAAAGCTGTGCGCCCGGTCGCTAAGCTCTTAACGCTCGCATTACCGACCCCTCTGGCCGCTAACTGTGGCGTGAGATAACCAAAAATCCAGCACAGAAAGCTTCTCTATTTACATAATTTTGCATCAATTCTGCGACCTTAATAAAACAATGCCAGGAAATGTACACAACAACACTCTAGCTCACAAAATGTAGCTAGTCAGAAAATCCCAGGCAGAATGCACAAAACAAGTCGAAAGCCTGTTCACCCAAATGTTTGATCTCCTGTGCCATTTATGAGACTGTGCAACCAGTACAGCTGAGCACAAAATCTAAACTTAATTCTCATCCCAAATAAGTCGTCCTTTCTACCACGAAAAGCACTTCCCAAGAAAAGAGTTTCAGATAATTTTTCTCTTTTAGGAAATGGCTGCCTTTGCTCTTCACTTTATAGGTCTGAGATTCTACCCTCCCTCATCTCAAATGGCCCTACTCAATTGACTGGAAAGTGCTTTGGGATAATCGATTAGCTACAGGAAGCCCTGTTTTAGGGTAAGATATGAAAGACTATTTCATCATCTTGGCAGTTGGTAGCATTAAATAGATCTACCTATTAAATCCATTTTGTACCTCTCTGTACTAATAAGTGACAGGTTAAAATATTCAAATAACTGTCCAGCAATGTTCCTGAGGTGAGGCTGCTGCACACATTGGAAAGCTACTGCAAGCAGTAAGTGGAATCTAATTCCAACAAAAGAAGTTTATTTATTGCATGGTAGGCCTGTCTTGGTCTTAACCAGATTATTCTGGGTATTGGTGAGGCCACACCTGGAATACTGCGTACAGTTTTGGTTTCCATATTTACGAAAGGATATACTTGCTTTGGAGGCAGTTCAGAGAAGGTTCACTAGATTGATTCCGGGGATAAGGGGGTTTACTTATGAGGAAACGTTGAGAAGGTTGGGCCTCTGCTCATTGGTATTCAGAAGAATGAAACATATAAGATTATGAGGGAGTTTGACAAGATGGATGCAGAGAGGATGTTTCCATTGATAGGGGAGACTAGAACTAGGGGGCATAATCCTAGAATAAGGGGCCACCCATTTAAAACTGAGATGAGGAGGAATTTCTTCTCTCAGAGGGTTGTAAATCCGTGGAATTCGCTGCCCCAGAGAGTTGTGGAAGTTGGGTCATTGAATAAATTTAAGACAGAGATAGACAGTTTCTTAACCGATAAGGGAATTCGGGGTTATTGGGGAGCGGGCAGGGAAGTGGACCTGAGTCCATGATCGGATCAGCCATGATTGAATTAAATGGCGGAGCAGGCTCAAGGGGCCGTATGGCCTACTCCTGCTCCTATTTCTTATGTTCTTACATTCTTATTCGCAACCTTGGTGTCCCATTCGACCCTGAGCTGAGCGTCTGACTTCATATCCTCTCCATCACAAAGAGCACCTATTTACATCTCCATGACCAGGGCTCCTGACTCAGCCAGGCTCTGCTGAATGCTCCTCCATGCCTTTGTCACCTCCAGACATGACTATTCTAAAACTTTAACAAAAGCAAAATACTGCAGATGCTGGAAATCTGAAATAAAAACAGAAAATGCTCGAAACACCTGGCAGTTCAGGGAACAGATGCTTTTATTTTCAGGTTACCGTGGTAATTGGTTTGCTCTAAAACTCCAAAATGTATTCCCTGCAAACTTCTAGGTGCTTGCTTGTTTGTCTTTTTCTACTTTTTATGATTGTTTGAGAGTTCTGTACAGTTGCAGCAGAAGATGGCAAATCCATTAAATGCTAGTAAGTACGAAAGTAATTTTCACAATTGATACCAGAGGAAAAAAGTCTGACCCATTATGTGCCTTCGAACTGACAAATTGTCCATTTGGAAAAATAAACATTGGAATCCTTGGTTATTGACTGTAATGGTGTATTTCCTGTTAACCTATCTGTTTTGGGGCTTTTATGCTCTACATTCATTTCTCAGAACTTTTTATTGTCCAGCCTAAGTGCAAATTACTGTTGCAAGAGAAGGATAAAGGAGATCTTGAAAGGAACCTTTTTCCAACAAGATCAATCAATCATTTACTTTGTAATTTAGATTAAACACAATCTGAAAATGTGTTCCTTTTATGTACTCAAAAGTAGGAAAGAATTGAATCAATCCTTTGTATTATTAATCACTCTGATTATCCTTGACCATGATTTCCCTGTTGCACATTCTATCAGGCAAGATACAATCCGAGTAAGTATTAAAATAGATTTCTGACTGCAGATTTGAAAGGCCAATGCACAATTGTGTTCAATTTGATTGCTATAATACAGCAACATGAACGATACAAATGTAAAGTTTCTGTGTTTACTTTCAAGGATATACTTGTAAAGGATTCCCGTGTATAAAATAGCAAACTACATTTTGCACATTTTATCTGTTGCTATCCACATATTTACTACCTAATAAAAACAAAGCAGTTCAGTTACTGTGTGCTATCCAACTTTTATTTTATTTCACAGGGAGAACTGATCCTATCCCAATTATCCTTAAGCATGACGTGATGGGTATGGGGAGGATGGAAATGGAGGTATGTTATATAATTACTATTTAAAAATTATTTACTACTTTTGATTATAATTGTAATTATCTTTAGAAAAGATTAGAAAATTAGGCTCACAAAATTTCAAAGCTGAAGCAGAAATATCTATTAACCTTTTGGAATTGAATATTCCAGAACAAAGGTTTATTTTTGTAATGTGACTGGCCAATTTTTCATGCTAGGTATATTGCTTATCGATTGGAAAATGTTGATCATAAGTACACTCCGAATAAATGTGATCTATTCTGATATGCTGCGGGTGTGTTGTTCACCCAAATAATGTTGCTACAAAAGTATTTTCTCTTCTGTTTATCAATGTATTGTCATTTGCAATGCCATTAGAGTCACAAGAACATTACTGTGCCAATTGTCTCAGTTTTTTTATGGCACAATGACATAAAGCTCTTTCAGTCATTTTCCTTCACCATAGTGGCAATAATTTCCTTTTAGAAGGCAATTCTTCACATTGGAGCTTTTCTTGCATCTAACATTTAGCTAAGATAGGGAGGTTACAGAAAATGTGCCTATGTGTTTTTACTACTAGTTATTTGATGGCCGGTACTTTACATCACAGTTGATCGATTGCTCGAGTATTTTAATTGATATTGAATATCACTGAGCTAGTCCAGTGCCACAACACAACAATGCACTGATTCAGAGTGATAAAATGTAAGGTTGTGTTTGTGATTCTTCACATACCAACATCCCAATTTTAACTGAGCGTACTACGCTTAAACAAAGGGGACTACAATGGGATGAGGGCAGAGTTGTCTAAAGTAGACTGGGAACACAGACTAAACGGTGGCACAATTGAGGAACAGTGGAGGACTTTTAAGGAGCTCTTTCATAGTGCTCAACAAAAATATATTCCAGTGAAAAAGAAGGGTGGTAAGAGAAGGGATAACCAGCCGTGGATAATCAAGGAAATAAAGGAGAGTATCAAATTAAAAACCAATGCATATAAGGTGGCCAAGGTTAGTGGGAAACGAGAAGATTGGGAAAATTTTAAACGACAGCAAAGAATGACTAAGAAAGCAATAAAGAAAGGAAAGATAGATTACGAAAGTAAACTTGCGCAAAAAATAAAAACAGATAGTAAAAGCTTTTACCGATATATAAAACGGAAAAGAGTGACTAAAGTAAATGTTGGTCCCTTAGAAGATGAGAAGGGGGATTTTATAATGGGAAATGTGGAAATGGCTGAAACCTGAAACAATTATTTTGCTTCGGTCTTCACAGTGGAAGACACAAAAACCATGCCAAAAATTGCTGCTCACGGGAACGTGGGAAGGGAGGACCTTGAGACAATCACTATCACTAGGGAGGTAGTGCTGGACAGGCTAATGGGACTCAAGGTAGACAAGTCCCCTGGTCCTGATGAAATGCATCCCAGGGTATTAAAAGAGATGGCGAAAGTTAAAGCAGATGCATTCGTTATAATCTACCAAAATTCTCTGGACTCTGGGGAGGTACCATCGGATTGGAAAGCAACTAATGCAACGCCTCTGTTTAAAAAGGGGGGCAGACAAAAGGCAGGTAACTATAGGCCGGTTAGTTTAACATCTGTAGTGGGGGAAATGCTTGAAGCTATCATTAAGGAAGAAATAGCGGGACATCTAGATAGGAATAGCGCAGTCAAGCAGACGCAACATGGATTCATGAAGTGAAAATCATGTTTAACTAATTTACTGGAATTCTTTGAGGATATAACAAGCATGGTGGATAGAGGTGTACCGATGGATGTGGTGCATTTGGATTTCCAAAAGGCATTCGATAAGGTGCCACACAAAAGGTTATTGCAGAAGATAAAGGTACGCGGAGTCAGAGGAAATGTATTAGCATGGATAGAGAATTGGCTAATTAACAGAAAGCAGAGAGTCGGGATAAATGAGTCCTTTTCAGGTTGGCAATCGGTGGTTAGTCGGGTGCCACAGGGATCGGTGCTGGGACCACAACTGTTTACAATATACATAGATGACCTGGAAGAGGGGACAGAGTGTAGTGTAACAAAATTTGCAGATGACACAAAGATTAGTGGGAAAGCGGGTTGTGTAGAGGACATAGAGAGGCTGCAAAGAGATTTAGATAGGTTAAGCAAATGGGCTAAAGTTTGGCAGATGGAATACAATGTCGGAAAATATGAGGTCATCCACCTTGGAAAAAAAACAGTAAAAGGGAATATTATTTGAATGGGGAGAAATTACAACATGCTGAGATGCAGAGGGACCTGGGGTCCTTGTGCACGAATCCCAAAAAGTTAGTTTGCAGGTGCAGCAGGTAATCAGGAAGACGAATGGAATGTTGGCCTTCATTGCGAGAGGGATGGAGTACAAAAGCAGGGAGGTCCTACTGCAACTGTACAAGATATTGGTGAGGCCGCACCTGGTGTACTGTGTGCAGTTTTGGTCACCTTACTTAAGGAAGGATATACTAGCTTTGGAGGAGGTACAGAGATGATTCACTAGGCTGATACCGGAGATGAGGGGGTTACCTTATGATGATAGATTGAGTAGACTGGGTCTTTACTCGTTGGAGTTCAGAAGGATGAGGGGTGATCTTATAGAAACATTTAAAATAATGAAAGGGATAGACAAGATAGAGGCAGTGAGGTTGTTTCCACTGGTCAGGGAGACTAGAACTAGGGGGCACAGCCTCAAAATACGGGGCAGCCAATTTAAAACCGAGTTGAGAAGGAATTTCTTCTCCCAGAGGGTTGTGAATCTGTGGAATTCTCTGCCCAAGGAAGCAGTTGAGGCTAGCTCATTGAATGTATTCAAATCACAGATAGATAGATTTTAACCAATCAGGGAATTAAGGGTTATGGGGAGTGGGCGGGTAAGTGGAGCTGAGTCCACGGCCAGATCAGCCATGATCTTGTTGAATGGCGCAGCAGACTCGAGGAGCTAGATGGCCTACTCCTGTTCCTAATTATTATGTTCTTATGTTCTTATAAAGATGCTTCTGGTCGGAAGAACGAGGTGAGGCAATATAAACTAAATGGTACAATTTTAAAGGGGGTGCAGAAACAGAGACACTAGGGGTCTACAGTCATCAATGTACCGGAATAAGAGGTGAGAGCAGGGACCTGAGTAGGACTGGAATGAAGAATATTCCACATATCCCACAAAAAGATAGGCATAGCTAGGACCCATACGGGTTCCCACAGAAACCCTTTTTATTTAGAGGAAGTGAGTGGAGTCAAAGGAGAAGTTGTTCAATATAAGAACAAGTTCAGTCAGGCCATGGTGGTGGAGGGGGACTGGTTGAGCTATGAAGGGCCCTCAGGCCTTCCTGGTGAAGGATGGAGGTGTAAAGGGATTGGGCATCCATGGTGAATAGGCGCTAGTTAGGGCCTGGAAACTGTTAACTTGGCAGAGGGTGTCGGAAGAGTTGTGGATGTGGGTAGAAAGAGACTGGACAAGGGGAGAAAAGATAGAGTTGAGATAGGAAGAAATAAGTTCCATGGGGCAAGAACAGGCTGAAATGATGGGTCTATTGGGGCAGTCCTGTTTGTGGATCTTGGGAAGGTGGTAGAAGCGGGCTGTGTGGGCTTGGGGCATATGAGGTTGGGTGACTATGTGGTTGGAGGCAGTGCAGGGGAGATCTCCAGAGGAGATGAGGTCAGTGACAGTCTGGGAAATTATGGCTTCATGTTCGGTGGTGGGCTCATGGTCCAGGAGGAGTGTCAGAGATTTGGCGTTCAGCCTCTGCAAGGTAGACCTTGGTTTGCCAAACAACAGCGCCATCCTTGTCAGCAGGTTTAATGACAATGTTCGGGTTGAACCTAAGAAAATGGAGTGCTGCAAGTTCTCCATGTTGTTCCCCCAAAGTACATCACTTCACACTTATCCACATAAAATTGCATCTGACATTTCTGTCTATGTCCACCTGAATGCTACTATCATGCTCACTATTTATTATGTTGCTAAGTTTTGTATCATCCACAAACTTTGAAATTGTACTCCATATACTCAAGTCCAGGTCATTTATATATAACAAGAAAAGCAGTGGTCCTAATACCGACCCTTGGATACACCACTGCACACTTCGCTCCAGTCAGAAAAGCATCCATTCACCACTACTCTCTGCTTCTCATCTTTTAACCAATTACGTACCCAAGTTACCACCGTCCTTTTAATACCATATGCTTCCATTTTCCAAGTACGTCTGTTATAAGGTACTTTATCAAATCTGTTTTGAAAGTACAAATATACAACATCTGCTGCATTACCTTCATCAATGCTCTCTGTTACTTCATCAAAGAACTCAATCAGGTTAGTTAGACATGATTTGCCTTTAACTTGTTAACTAATGTTTCTCCAAGTGAGAAGTAATTTTGTCCTTGACAATGATCTCTTGTAGTTTTCCCACCACTTGAAGGGGAAAGATTTGCTGGGCTATGGGGGAAGAGCAGGTTAGTGGGACTAATTGGATAGCTCTACCAAAAAGCCAGCACAGACACCATGGGCTGAATGACCTCCTGTGCTGTATCATTCTATGATTCAAGGATTCACTATAAGGAAGCCAAGAAATCTTGGAGAGACAAGTCATTCAAGTTGCTGTCACATATCCCGCACTGATCAATTACAGAGGGGCATTGGCCATGTTATGTCTATCGTGTACTTATGAATGACTCCACAAGGCAATATGTTGTACTTGAACGATGGTGACCTCGGTCCTTTATTCCAAACTCCAGAGTGCTGTGCAAGCATGGTGTGCAGCCTTTTATACAGGGCTCTGCCACCAGGGCAAGAAACCCCCGGTCTCCACCAATTGCACCTTCTAGTGGTGCCAGCATGTATGTACACGGTGTGAACCTTATCGATAATACATCAGGTAAACAAGTCTCCATCTTATACAATCTCACAGTGACTACACATAGAGTACATCCAGAGTCAGCATGTACAACAGGCCAAGACCTAGATTTTGAGTTTGAGTTGGATTTCTTGGGTTGCCTGGCACTATAGTTTGCCTATCGCAGTTGTGATGAGTTCCATCTGTTCTTAATCAAACTGTGAAATTCAGTGGCTTCTCATTGTGGAGTGATTCACTTCATGGTAGTCTCTAGGAAATAGTATTAACTTAGAAATTGTTTGCAATACAATAAACTCTGTTCTTTTTAATGGAAGTGCAAACCTATTTTAAAATGAATGGACTATGTCTCTGTTAAAAAAATAGACAGGGCAACACTGTCGGACTGTATTGAGCGTATGGATGGCAATTTTGAAGGTCGCAATTTCTTGGTCACTGTTTCAACCTAATGGTCCAGTTTTTATTGGAAGATTGTGGCTTTGACCATTCTGCCTTCTGGCTAAAGGAAACAATATCATAGAATCATAGAATGATATAGCACAGAAGGAGGCCATTCAGCCCATCGAGCCTGTGCTGTCTCTTTGGTAGAGCTGTCCAACTTGTCCCACTCCCCCACTCTTTTCCTGTGGTACGACACTTAATAGTCCAAACCGCAGAATGTCCCAGGCCTCAGTTTCAGAAGGAAAGCAGTCTCAGTGTCCGTAGACTTGTGAGAGGAAAAATCAGCTTAGATGGCCACTTCTGAGCGCTACCAATATTGGACTACATTGGATGTCCACTTGTGAGGATAGGATATGATTCTCATGTGAGTAGGCTGCGCGGTTCAATATCTCATGGACACTCAGAACCCAGGATCACCCTTAAGAAATGGTTACTTAGGCAAGTACTATGAAATCACTGCTGCCTCTGGAATCATATTGAAGAGTGACCAAAAGAAAAAGAGGAATGAGAAAAATTGTCAATAAAAATGGTATTGCATCTTTTACTTTTTTATAAAAGCTATTTATTTACTTCCATATTTCCCCCATTACGAGCTACCACACCACACTCACCAAACCACTCTCCTACATTCTGGATGGGAGGATGGGCACAAGTGACTCCATACCTCCACTGCCTCCATCAATGCAACTCTGTGAGAAGATAGTTAGAGGTAGATTAACAAAATGCTGCTGCATTTTCCCTCCCTCTTGGCTTGGTATCTTGCTCTATACTATGAGGAAGGTCTAGTTGAAATGGCTAACTTGGCATATGAAGGAACACATCAGCCAAGGCTACGATTCAAATATGAGTCTTCTGGTACATGAAGTTTTGCAGGAATCAACTCTAGCACCTGCCTGCACATCTTTGAATATGAAGAATTGTCATTTATTAAAACATTATAACAGTCCAAGCAAAAATGAACTGTACGATATATATTTTAGTTAATTGAATAACTGATAAATTCTATTATTTGCTGTGCTTGCAAAAAGGTGAAACTGTGATTTAATTGCAACTGGAATTTGGTAAGCATTGATTTGTGATGGCGTCGCATGAACTGTCAATTCTAGTGCCCTGATTTTACTTCTGCCGACTTGACAGGAATGGTGTGTGTGGGGGGTTAGAATCATACCCAGGTACTTATTGCACCATTCTAAACCCTTCTGCCCGTCGCCATTTTAACTGCTGTTTTTTGTTGATTCGAGATAAGTGCACACTCCAGATTCATGGGGATCTAATTAAAATGTAATAATCGCGCTCCAATGATGTCATCTGAATCGTGACACCATTTTAACCTTCAGGACACCCTTGTGGGGTTTGGAGAGCTCTTTGTCCTCACTTCTTCCACTCTCTTTGGGCTGGATTGTAATGTGCAGCCACTTGTGGGTTTGGGAGCGGGCGGGTGGTTAAACCAGTGAAATTGACAATGTGTCGAAAGCCAGAAGCTCGGGGGAGGCGGGTTGTCACTTAACATGTGTTAATCGCTCACTTAGCGTGATATTGACATGTGTTTTCCACTTAAACTTTGGGTCCACGGGTTTCCTGGGCTTCCTGGAACTTGCCAGTGAAAGCAAGGTGAGAACACAGCGGCAGTTGAGGGGGCTGAAACCGTGTCAGGGATAAATGCCAATAACTACTCAGTACTGACAGCTGCTTTCGTACCTGCTTGTGGAAAGGGTTTGTTCACAGTATTGCTGCTGAGAGGTTTCTTTAACACTTTGGAGGTGTCATCTACACTTTGGAGGTTTGGAAGTTTGATCTGCATTTTGGAACTCTGATCTATCAGATCAGCATGGATGTTGCTTACGTTGCCTTAGATTGGAGGTCAGATGAGGACCAAGATGACTTGGAGCAGAAGCACCAACAGTGGCAGCATCTGCATGCTAGTCACAGACTTGTAGCTCCACAGGAGAGAGGGGAGTAGCAGAGATGTGCAGCTCGCAGGAAGCCATACCTGGCAGATAGGATCTACAGGCAGAGGATAGCTTCATCGACATTCTGAACACCAGTGTCTCAGGAGGCTCAGGGTGTTGTGTGAGGTGGTGGCAGACATTTGCAGCCTGCTGGAAAAAGACCTGTCATCTAGACCTGGTGGCTATGCTTTACCAGTGGCTGTCAAAGTCACCACCGCTCTCAACTTTTTGGCCTCGTGATCCTTCCAGGGATCTGCTGGAGACATTTTTAGGATCTCTCAGTCGGCGGCACACAAATGCATAACACAAGTGACTGATGGCTTGCTTGCCAGGGCCACCAATAATTTCAGCTTTGCCTGTGATGATGCCAGTCAGAATGAGCGGGCGCCCGGGTTCACGGCCCTGGCTGGCTTCCCACACGTGCCGGGCATCATTGACTACACACCTAGCACTTAAGGCACCCCCATATCACCCAGGCATGTTCTTCATCCGCAATTGCTTCCAGTCCATTATTGTGCAGCTGGTGTGCAAGTACAAAAAAATCTTTATGCAGATATGCGCAAGGTTCCCGGGCAGCTGCCAGGATGTCTTTGTCCTGCAGCAGTTCACTATCCCAGACAATCTTCACACCTGAAAGCAGAGTTGGCTGTTTGGGGACAAGGGATACCCACTTAAACCGTGGCTGATGACACCTCTCAGAAGCCCAAGGAATGAGGCCCAAGAGAGTTACAATGAATGATATATGACCACCAGATGTGTCATCGAACAAGCCATCAGCATGCTGAAGATGTGCTTCAGGTGCCTGGACAGATCTGGAGGCACCCTTCAGGAGAGAGGGGAGTAGCAGAGAGGTGCAACTTGCAGGAGGCCATATCTGGCAGATAGGGTCTACAAGCAGAAGATAAGCTTCATTGACATTTCTGAACACCAGTGTCTCTCAACTAAAGATGGGTGGGAAAGCAAGTTGTGAGGAGGACACAAAAAATCTGCAAAGGGATATTGACAGGCTAAATGAGTAGGCTAACATTTACCAGATGGAGTATAATGTGGGAAATTGTGAGGTTATCCACTTTGGCAGGAAAAATAAAAAAGCAAATTATTATTTAAATGGAGTGAGATTACAAAATGCTGCAGTACAGAGGAACCTGGGGGTCCTTGTGAGTGAAACACAAAAAGTTAGTATGCAGGTACAGCAAGTAATCAGGAAGGCAAATGGAATATTGGCCTTTATTGCAAGGGGGATAGAGTATAAAAGCAGAGAAGTCCTGCTACAACTGTACAGGGTATTGGTCAGACCACACGTGGAGTACTGCGTACAGTTTTTGTTACACTCATAATAAATGGTGAGACTGAGTACTGTGTGTAACGAGCAAGTATGACCTTAGCTCCTTTATCACAATTCCAGAGTGCAGGCACCTCATGGGTGACCTGCTTATATACTGTGCTCCCAAGGGATGCTGGGATCCTTTGGGACTCCAACAGGTGGGCCCTCTGGTGGTCAGATGTGATGCAGGTTACAAAGGGTTAAATTAATAACAGTTTTGGTCTCCGTATTTAAGGAAGGATATACTTGCTTTGGAGGCAGTTCAGAGAAGTTCGGCTAGGTTGATTCCTGAGATGAAGGGTTGACTTATAAAGAAAAGTTGAATAGGTTGGGCCTATACTCATTGGAGTTTAGAAGAATGAGAGGTGATCTTATTGAAACATATACGATACTGAGGGGCCTCGACAAGGTGGATGCAGAGAGGATGTTTCCACTCGTGGGGGAATCTAGAACTAGGGGGCATAGTTTAAAAATAAGGGGGCACCCATTTATAACTGAGATGAGGAGAAATGTCTTCTCTCAGAGAGTCATAAATCTGTGGAATTCTCGACCCCAGAGAGCTGTGGAGACTGAGTCATTGAATATATTTAAGATGGTGAGAGGCAGATTTTTGAATGATAAGGGAGTGAACGGTTATGGGGAGCGGGCAGGGAAGTGAAGCTGGGCCCAAGATCGAATCAGCCATGGTCTTATTGAATGGCGGAGCAGGCTCGAGAGACCAATGGCCTACTCCTGCTCCTATTTCTTATGTTCTCATGTTATGTTCTTATGTTCAGTACGCACCAGACAGGGCCTCCAGAATGGTCATGGTGTGCCCAGCAGTGAGGTTTGAACCTGCAGGATGACCAAGGCACAGAGCACAGAGCCTCTTCAAAGGATTCCGAGAAGGAGGAGGAAGACGAGGAGGCAGAGGGTGACGCTGGCAATGCACCAGCAGTGGTACACATTGCTGCCCCGGATGCCCTGATTATTGCGAGGTTCACTTAGATTCCACCAGTGCACCCATCTAACAACCAGATGCAAAAGCCACTCTTGCCACCCTCCCACTCCCCACCCCCCACCTCCGCAATGCCACTAACACGATGCACTCCTGCAAACAACCAAGCATCCATTTCACATCCCCCATTGGTCGCCGTCAATTCATGTCTTCCCATTCATCATCAAACAATTGAAAAGGCCACTTGCTAGCCAGCAACCATGAATGGACAAGAAGGGAAAGTGGTGCAAAAGAATAATATTTATGTGCTTCAAATATACCACAGAAACTTAACGATGTAACAATGTCGAACACACCAATGTGTTTACTCTTGAGCAACTACAAATCTTTACTCTTCCTTTTCCTAGCGCTTCGACATGGTGCAACCCTTGTGGCTTCAGCAGAGGTAGAGGCAGGCTGCTCAGATCCCTGCTCGGAGTCTTGAGATGCTCTTGGCCGATGTACTCTGGGGTTTGGAGCCCAAGAGAGCCCTGCCAAGCACTGTTCCACCTACACCTGTATAGGGTCAGACTTGGCCATCGGGACACCAGGCAGCTTGTCTGGGGGAGTGGGGGGAGGACAATGGGTGAGAAATGGAAGCGCTTTGATCAGAGTCCCCACTTCCATGTCCCCTTTTGCCATCATCCCTCTTGTCATGTATGTAACCTCTATGTAACACCACTGCAATACTGTATATACTTAAGCAATGCACACCTTGACCACAGGGGGTGAACTTGTGGGAGACACTCCTTACCTGGTCATCCAGGTATATAAAGGGAGGTCCCACACAGGGTCTGCACTTCTTGGTCCTGTGAATAAAGGTTCAGGTCATAGAGTGACCTTGTCCATAGAATGTGCCTCGTGTGGGTGTTGTGCCATTGAGTAAGGAATTAAAGGTTATGGGGAGCGGGCGGGTCAGTGGAGCTGAGTCCACGGCCAGATCAGCCATGATCTTGTTGAATGGCGGAGCAGGCTCGAGGGGCTAGATGGCCTACTCCTGTTCCTAATTCTTATGTTCTTATGTTCTTTACATTGGCGATAAGAAATGGGAATCAACGACCCACGAGAATGGCCACCGGTAGCACAAAGGAATGGTACTGTGTTGGTGAGGACTGGGACGATTTCATTGAGAGGCTCCAGCAAAGCTTTGTCACGAAAGAATGGCTGGGAGACGCAGCGGCCGACAAGCGAAGGGCACATCTGCTGACCAGCTGCGGACCTAAGACTTACGCGCTCATAAAGGGCCTACTAGCACCCGAAAAGCCGACGGACAAAACCTTTGAAGAGCACAGCAAACTAATCGGTGAGCACCTCAAACCGGCGAGCAGCATACACATGGCCCGACACAGATTCTATACCCACCGACGTGACGGACAGAGCATGCCGGACTTCGTTGCGGACGTCCGGCATTTGGCCAGCCTCTGTAAGTTCACAGACGCCTGCAAGGGGGAGATGTTGAGGGATTTCTTTATTGAGGGCATCGGTCATACGGGGATTTTCCAAAAGTTAATTGAGACCAAGGACTTGACTTTGGAAGCGGCAGCGTTGATGGCTCAGACTTTCATGGTGGGGGAGGAGGAAACCAAAATAATATATGCGCGCAATTCTGCCTCCAACGCGGCGAGGGATCAGGGAGTCAATATCATAAACGCGACACAGAGCCCCGCAGGCAGGCAAGGGCAGTTCGACTCACCCCAGGCAGCAATAGACCCCAGAGCAGGTTTTCAACAGAGACAATGGCAGGCTGAACGGACATTTACGACATCCCAGTGGACAATGCGGTCCGGGATGGGGTCATTGACACCCACTAACAGGGTACTCAAGGGCAGTCAAAGGGACAGTCAGCAAGGAATGCCGGGTCATAGCTCCTTTGTTCACAACAATGGGAATCTCAGCTCATGCTGGAGGTGTGGGGGCAAACACTCTGCCAGGACTTGCAGGTTTCAACAATTCATACAATTCGTGACCTCAGTGCCATTTAGCTCGAATGTGCAGGAAGCCTGTAACCAGGCTAATTTACGAGGCGGATGGACCAGAAAAGGGGTCTGTGATGCAGGATGCCTCTTGGGGCAAATCAATGGATGCTGAAGTTCAGCGGGTTCATGTGGCAAACATTCACAGCTCATATACCAAAACACCACCAATGATGATGAAGGTTTTATTAAACGGCATCCCTGTATGCATGGAGCTGGACACACGAGCCAGCCAGTCACTCATGGGCGTTCAACAATTCGAAAAGTTATGGCCACACAAAGCCAGTAGACCCAAACTAGAATGCATTGAGACACAACTATGGACGTATACCAAAGAAATAATTCCATTACTACATTACTAGGCAGTGCAATGTTGGCGGTCACACACAATGAATCAGTGAACCGGCTGCCGCTCTGGATTGTCCCAGGCAATGGTCCCGCACTGTTGGGAAGGAGCTGGTTAGCTGAGATGAACTGGAAATGGGGGATGTGCACGCAATGTCATCTGTGGAGCGAAGTTCATGCTCACAAGTCCTACAACAATTTGAGTCATTATTCCAACCTGGCGTCGGGACGTTCAAAGGTACCAAAGTAGTGGTACAATCACCCCGGATGCCAGACCAGTGCACCACAAAGCCAGAACGATGCCGTATGTGATGCAGGAGAAAATTGAGAGCGAATTGGACCGTTTGCTGAGAGAGGGCATCATCTCGCCCATTGAATTCAGCGACTGGGCGAGCCCCATCGTTCCCGTCCTAAAAGCGGATGGTTCTGTCAGGATCTGTGGCGACTACAAGGCCACCATCAATCGGGTGTCCCTACAAGACCAATACCCGCTCCCAAGAGCGGAGGATCTTTTTGCCACACTGGCAGGTGGCAAGCTGTTTACCAAGTTGGATCTCACTTCAGCCTACATGACCCAAGAACTGGCCGACGAATCTAAACTACTGACCACCATCACTACGCACAAGGGACTGTTTGTTTACAACAGGTGCCCGTTTGGCATTCGATCAGCGGCCACGATTTTTCAAAGAAACATGGAAAGCCTGCTTAAATCCATTCCCGGAACAATCGTATTTCAGGACGATATCCTCATCACAGGTCATGACACCGAGGAGCATCTCCACAACCTGGAGGAGGTGCTACGCCGACTGGACCGGGTAGGCCTGTGACTCAAGAAGTCTAAATGTGTGTTTTTGGCTCCTGAGGTTGAGTTCCTGGGCAGGAGGGTTGATGCAGATGGGATTCGGACCACCGAATCCAAAACAGAGGTGATTCGACGAGCGCCCAGGCCCGGCAACACATCGGAGTTGCATTCGTTTCTGGGACTCTTGAGCTATTTCGGGAACTTTCTGCCGAACTTAAGCACGTTCTTGGAGCCGCTTCATGTGCTCCTGCATAAGGGTTGTGATTGGTTTTGGGGGGACTGCCAAGAACGGGCTTTCAATCGGGCGCGGAATCTACTTTGTTCAAATAAGTTATTGACCCTGTACGACCCCTGTAAGAAATTGGTTCTGACATGTGATGCATCATCCTATGGGGTCGGGTGCGTGTTGCAGCAGAGTAATGCTGAGGGCCAACTACAACCTGTGGCTTATGCTTCCAGGTCGCGCTCTCAAGCAGAACGGGGATATGGAATGGTTGAGAAGGAGGCACTCGCGTGTGTCTATGGTGTAAAAAAATGCATCAGTACCTTTTTGGCAGGAGGTTCGAATTAGAAACGGACCACAAGCCGTTAACATCCCTGTTGTAGACAGCAAGGCTGTCAATGCCAACGCATCAGCCCGCATACAGCGATGGGCTCTCACGCTGGCTGCTTATGACTACTCCATTCGGCACCGGCCGGGCACCGAAAATTGCGTTGACGCGCTCAGCAGGTTTCCACTGGTCACCACCGAGGGGGCAGCAGAACAAAGTGCTGAGATGGTCATGGCCGTTGATGCCTTTGACAGCGCAGGCTCTCCCAGCAAAGCCCGCTAGATCAAAATCTGGACAAACAGAGATACCTTCCTATCTCTGATTAAGAAATGTGCCCTGACTGGGGATTGGGCGCCCGCACATGGAGCATGCCCTGAGGAGGTCAGACCGTTTCACAGGTGGATGGATGAGCTCTCCGTCCAAGCTGACTGCCTACTATGGGGCAGCCGGGTAGGCATGCCCCAGAGGGGCAGGGAGGCATTCATCAGGGAACTCCACAGTGAGCATCCTGGCATCGTTCTGATGAAGGCCATTGCCCGGTCACATGTTTGGTGGCCGGGAATTGATTCAGACCTGGAACACTGTGTGCACGACGTGTGCCCAGCTGGATAATGCCCCCAGGGAGGCCCCGCTCAGCCCATGGCCCTGGCCCACCAAGCCATGGTCACGTATTCATGTAGACTACGCGGGCCCGTTCATGGGGAAAATGTTTCTCATTGTGGTAGATGCGTACTCGAAATGGATTGAGTACATCATTTTGAATTCGTGCACAACATCCACCACTGTGGAGAATCTACCTGCGGTCTTTGCAACCTACGGCTTGCCGAACATCCTTGTTAGCGATAATGGCCCATGTTTCACGAGCTACGAATTCCGGGAGTTCATGTCGGGCAATGGCATCAACCATGTCAGGACAGCACTGTTCAAGCCGGCCTCCAATGGCCAGGCGGAACGTGCGGTCCAAATCATTAAACAAGGCATGCTCAGGATTCAAGGACCCTCCCTTCAATGCCACCTATCGCGCCTCCTGCTGGCCTGTAGACTCCAACCGCACTCGCTCACGGGGGTCCCGCCCGCTGAGCTACTTATGAAATCAACACTTAAAACTCGGTTGTCCCTCATTCACCCAGTCCTGACCGACATAATTGAGGGCAAGCGCCAGTCCCAGAACGAGTACCATGACCGAAACTCAAAGGGGAGATGTATACAAATAAATGACCCCGTATTTGTCCTCAATCACGCTTTGGTGCCCAAATAGCTTGAAGGTACCGTAATAGACAAAGAGGGGAACAGGGTCATCGTGATTAAACTTAACAATTGGCAGATATGCCGTAAGCATCTGGACCAAGTAAAAAAAAGGTTCAGCATGGACACTGAGGAACCGGAGGAAGATCATGAGATGGTGCTCACACCACCGCCAGTGAACGAGCAACGAAAACATTCAGCAGCATGCACAGTCCCTGCGGTCAGCCCGGACAGGCCGGAATCACCACAGGTGACAGACACTCACGCCAAGGCTCAACAACCAGAGCCCCAACTGCGGCGCTCCACGAGGGAGCGTAGACCACCTGAAAGACTTAACCTATGATCCCAATAAGACTTTGGGGGGGAGGTGATGTCATGTATGTAACCTCTATGTAACACCACTGCAATACTGTATATACTTAAGCAATGCACACCTTGACCACAGGGGGTGAACTTGTGGGAGACACTCCTTACCTGGTCATCCAGGTATATAAAGGGAAGTCCCAGGCAGGGTCTGCACTTCTTGGTCCTGTGAATAAAGGTTCAGGTCATAGAGTGACCTTGTCCATAGAATGTGCCTCGTGTGGGTTTTGTGCCATTGAGTAAGGACTTTACACCTCTCATGGCCCCGCCGCATTTCCCTGCTACCACTGTGCTGGAAAACACTTTGCCGCAGGTCAGTGGTACACTGAAAGGCCACGGGTAGGGTATCATTCTTCCTATTTAAGGTGGCATCCAGAGTATGTAAGCCCTTGTTGAAGGGCTGCATGCACTTGTTTGCCGCGTTTGATGCTCCATGCAGTTGGCCACTCTATCCATGGAAGAGGACGTCATCGCAATGGCCTGTGACAGCATGCTGCTCATGCTTCAGGCAAGACTCCTCCAATCTCTCTGCAGTCGTGCACAGTGTGACTGGAACGTCTGTCAGCACATTGCACATTCTCTGCTGCTGCTCAATAAGTATCTTCTTCATCGATGGCCCCCGGGGTACAGGATCTGCGTCCAGCTGAGCAGAGCTCGGAGAGTCCTGCGTCCTCCGACACAGACTCTCCACTGCTGCCCCTGATTCCACCATCTGTTCTTGCTCACTTGTGAAGCGTGAGTCACCATGTGAAAACCCAACTATCTGTCTAACTACTGCCACTGAAGTGTGAGTATCTGAGCTGGTACATAAGTCCTATGACGGTGCAGCCTCAGAGGGTGTGAGTTCCTCTGAGCAGTTGTTGGCATCGTCGTGAGTGACCTCAGCCACCTCCTGATGGTCGCTTGAAGGCCCTGTGGGGGATAAAAGACATGAATGATTACTGTCAAGGTAAGAATGCTTGAAGTTATCATTATGCGCATGATCATATTTCACTCGCTGTTGACATCAAGTTAGTATGACTGAGTGTTGTATGCCGTGTGGCTGTCTGATATTTAATTAATTCACCAAGTAGCTGGCAGTCGCTCATCGCCCCATCTCCGATGGCCAGACACGCCGAGACTCCGCTGGTCTCAAGTGCATCCTCCTCAGCAGCTTTTAGTTGTGAGATCTGTACTGGGCCACTTCCGCTTCTCTGCCTCTCCCTGGTATTCTGTGCTCTCTTCTCCTGCAAGGAAGGAAAGAAGAGACCCTTAAGTGAGAGTTAACGCATCTGTTCAGCTGATGGATCGAGAGCATTTGTTGAGGGTGACCATGATTGATAGGCATGACATTGCATGAGGATGAGGGCGAGTGTCAATGGTGGATGGATAGATGGGGATGTGAGTAAATGCATAGACAGAGAGGGATGGGTGCACCTGCAAGATTTGTTGGTGTGAGGCGTGATGTGCTGGAAAAGGTTTGAGAAGGCAGAGTGAAGGAGTTTGGGGTGATCCGCACATCAGGGTGTAGGTGCATGAGGCATCTTTCCTGTCCTACTGAAGTCATTAAACACCTTTGTGCATTGGATACAGGAATGTGGCACCACGCTCCTGCTGCTGACTTCCTTGGCAACCTCCAACCACGCCTTCTTTGTCTCAGTTGCAGATTTCTTCCTCCCGTTACTAGGGAGCAGGTATCTCTCTCCGGTCCTCACAGCCCCCAGCAGCATATCCAGCAAAGTGTAGCCTTTGCCTTTCTCGACTCCATTCCAATACTCCTTTCTCACTCCTTCCCAACTCCAACTGCTTCAACTTCCATGTTTGGAGTGTCCCTTTAAATACTGGAATTGAGATCACTTCATGTGAGTCGTCATCATGTTTGCTGATGCGAATTGGACGGGAAACCCGGAAATCAAACATTAATGAAGTGGCTATGTTAAAAACCCACTGACAGAGGCGCTGCACATAATTCTGGGTGTCCCAGATGCGATCGCACTCTCTGCTCCCTGTGCATCAGCGCATTAAAATCCAGCCCTTTGTCCTTACTTCCTCCACTCGGGCCTCGAGGGAGGAATCATAGAAACATAGAAACATTGAAAATAGGTGCAGGAGTAGGCCATTCGGCCCTTCTAGCCTGCACCGCCATTCAATGAGTTCATGGCTGAACATTCAACTTCAGTACCCCATTCCTGCTTTCTCGCCATACCCCTTGATCCCCCTAGCAGTAAGGACCTCATCTAACTCCTTTTTGAATATATTTAGTGAATTGGCCTCAACAACTTTCTGTGGTAGAGAATTCCACAGGTTCACCACTCTCTGGGTGAAGAAGTTCCTCCGCATCTCGGTCCTAAATGGCTTACCCCTTATCCTTAGACTGTGACCCCTGGTTCTGGACTTCCCCAACATTGGGAACATTCTTCCTGCATCTAACCTGTCTAACCCCGTCAGAATTTTATATGTTTCTATGAGGTCCCCTCTCATTCTTCTGAACTCCAGTGAATACAAGCCCAGTTGATCCAGTCTTTCTTGATAGGTCAGTCCCGCCATCCCGGGAATCAGTCTGGTGAACCTTCGCTGCACTCCCTCAATAGCAAGAATGTCCTTCCTCAGGTTAGGAGACCAAAACTGTACACAATACTCCAGGTGTGGCCTCACCAATGCCCTGTACAACTGTAGCAACACCTCCCTGCCCCTGTACTCAAATCCCCTTGCTATGAAGGCCAACATGCCATTTGCTTTCTTAACCGCCTGCTGCACCTGCATGCCAACCTTCAATGACTGATGTACCATGACACCCAGGTCTCTTTGCACCTCCCCTTTTCCTAATCTGTCACCATTCAGATAATAGTCTGTCTCTCTGTTTTTACCACCAAAGTGGATAACCTCACATTTATCCACATTATACTTCATCTGCCATGCATTTGCCCACTCACCTAACCTATCCAAGTCGCTCTGCAGCCTCACAGCATCCTCCTCGCAGCTCACACTGCCACCCAACTTAGTGTCATCCGCAAATTTGGAGATACTACATTTAATCCCCTCATCTAAATCATTAATGTACAGTGTAAACAGCTAGGGCCCCAGCACAGAACCTTGCGGTACCCCACTAGTCACTGCCTGCCATTCTGAAAAGTACCCATTTACTCCTACTCTTTGCTTCCTGTCTGACAACCAGTTCTCAATCCATGTCAGTACACTACCCCCAATCCCATGTGCTCTAACTTTGCACATCAATCTCTTGTGTGGGACCTTGTCGAACGCCTTCTGAAAGTCCAAATATACCACATCAACTGGTTCTCCCTTATCCACTCTACTGGAAACATCCTCAAAAAATTCCAGAAGATTTGTCAAGCATGATTTCCCTTTCACAAATCCATGCTGACTTGGACCTATCATGTCACCTCTTTCCAAATGCACTGCTATGACATCCTTAATAATTGATTCCATCATTTTACCCACTACCGATGTCAGGCTGACCGGTCTATAATTCCCTGTTTTCTCTCTCCCTCCTTTTTTAAAAAGTGGGGTTACATTGGCTACCCTCCACTCCATAGGAACTGATCCAGAGTCAATGGAATGTTGGAAAATGACTGTCAACGCATCCACTATTTCCAAGGCCACCTCCTTAAGTACTCTGGGATGCAGTCCATCAGGCCCTGGGGATTTATCGGCCTTCAATCCCATCAATTTCCCCAACACAATTTCCCGGCTAATAAGGATATCCCTCAGTTCCTCCTCCTTACTAGACCCCCCGACCCCTTTTATAACCGGAAGGTTGTTCGTGTCCTCCTTCGTGAATACCGAACCAAAGTACTTGTTCAATTGGTCCGCCATTTCTTTGTTCCCCGTTATGATTCCCCTGATTCTGACTGCAGGGGACCTACGTTTGTCTTTACTAACCTTTTTCTCTTTACATATCTATAGAAACTTTTGCAATCCGTCTTAATGTTCCCTGCAAGCTTCTTCTCATACTCCATTTTCCCTGCCCTAATCAAACCCTTTGTCCTCCTCTGCTGAGTTCTAAATTTCTCCCAGTCCCCAGGTTCGCTGCTATTTCTGGCCAATTTGTATGCCACTTCCTTGGCTTTAATACTATCCCTGATTTCCCTTGATAGCCACGGTTGAGCCACCTTCCCTTTTTTATTTCTATGCCAGACAGGAATGTACAATTGTTGTAGTTCATCCATGCGGTCTCTAAATGTCTGCCATTGCCCATCCACAGTCAACCCCTTAAGTATCATTCGCCAATCCATCTCAGCCAATTCACGCCTCATACCTTCAAAGTTAGCCTTCTTTAAGTTCTGGACCATGGTCTCTGAATCAACTGTTTCATTCTCCATCCTAATGCAGAATTCCACCATATTATGGTCACTCTTCCCCAAGGGGCCTCGCACAACGAGATTGCTAATTAATCCTTTCTCATTACATAACACCCAGTCTAAGATGGCCTCCCCCCTAGTTGGTTCTTCGACATATTGGTCTAAAAAACCATCCCTTATGCACTCCAGAAAATCCTCCTCCACCGTATTGCTTCCAGTTTGGTTAGCCCAATCTATGTGCATATTAAAGTCACCCATTATAACTGCTGCACCTTTATTGCACGCACCCCTAATTTCCTGTTTGATGCCCTCCCCAACATCACTACTACTGTTTGGAGGTCTGTACACAACTCCCACTAACGTTTTTTGCCCTTTGGTGTTCTGCAGCTCTACCCATATAGATTCCACATCATCCAAGCTAATGTCCTTCCTAACTATTGCCTTAATCTCCTCCTTAACCAGCAATGCTACCCCACCTCCTTTTCCTTTTATTCTATCCTTCCTGAATGTTGAATACCCCTGGATGTTGAGTTCCCAGCCCTGCTCATCCTGGAGCCACGTCTCCGTAATCCCAATCACATCATATTTGTTAACATCTATTTGCACAGTTAATTCATCCACCTTATTGCGGATACTCCTTGCATTAAGACACAAAGCCTTTAGGCTTGTTTTTTTAACACCCTCTGTCCTTTTAGAATTTTGCTGTACAATGGCCCTTTTTGTTCTTTGCCTTGGGTTTCTCTGCCCTCCACTTTTCCTCATCTCCTTTCTGTCTTTTGTTTTTGCCTCCTTTTTGTTTCCCTCTATCTCCCTGCATTGGTTCCCATCCCCCTGCCATATTAGTTTAACTCCTCCCCAACAGCACTAGCAAACACTCCCCCGAGGACATTGGTTCCGATTCTGCCCAGGTGCAGACCGTCCGGATTGTACTGGTCCCACCTCCCCCAGAACCGGTTCCAATGCCCCAGGAATTTGAATCCCTCCCTGCTGCACCATTGCTCAAGCCACGTATTCATCTGAGCTATCCTGCGATTCCTACTCTGACTAGCACGTGGCACTGGTAGCAATCCCGAGATTACTACTTTTGAGGTCCTACTTTTTAATTTAGCTCCGATAAGCGGGACTGTCTTTCGACTCATCTGTGTCCTCAAAAAGTCTTTCATAGTTCATTTAGGATAAATACGGGCAGGAAATGTAACCTTACTTTAGGGGATGCACCCCCGCATTAAGTAGGCCCTGGGAATCACGGTGGATGTAGGTTGGCTACCCGATTTGCCATACAATCAGGAGGGCAGCCCATCAATTATATGAAAATAAGGCCAGAGAGATAAATTGGCTCTGGCCTTGTGCCAAAAACATCATGGAGGCTTGCTAGCCATACTGCCCCAGCACACCCAATTGGCACCCTGTGTTAAATCCGGGCTTGGGTGTTCATAGTACTCCAAGCATGAAACCTGTAACTGCATTGTTGCAGAAATAGGAGGTGGGTGGGGTGGCTTGACCCATCCACCTCCACGGAGGTGTGTGGGGGGCCTGACCCATCCACCTCCATGGCACGAACCTGGTATTGCAGTACTTCCAGGAACGGTGCAGTGGCTCTAGGCCTTTTGGCTAAGAGCATTGGCGCAGAGTGATCCTTGATGTGTGCAAGGTGACCTCTGGCGTTTGTGATTTGACAAAGAATTGGAAAGATTGGCTACGAATTAAAAAAAAAACATCCAGTTTAATAATCTATAGACTAGTTGAGATTTTGTGGAGTGATAGAACTGCTCGTTACTGGCCAATAAAATTAATTACTGAGCACTAGTTATTGTTAAATAAGTGGAGGCAATAATTAGTCCTCAATAACAAATGTGCTTTGCTTTTATAACCTTTCTGTTCATGCATGAAATGGAGTTCAGCAATATATCTATAAATATCTATTAATTTATTAAAGTGATTATGCATTGATTTCCTGCTTTGTTTACAACATGTTTACATATAATGGCCCCGTAAATTCCTGGGACACAATTCCTGGTGATTATTCCAGGATAGTGCTCACAGGTGCTCTCTTATCACTAATCCTGTTATGTATTTAACCCCTTGTAACCTGTATTACACTACCACCAGAGGGCCTACCTGTTGAAGTCCCAAGGGATCCCAGCATCCCTTGGGAGCACGGTATATAAGTAGGCCACCCACGAGGTACCTGCACTCTGGAGTCACAATAAAGGAGCTAAGGTCACACTTGCTCATTGTACACAGTATTCGGTTTCATCCTTTAGTATGAGCATAACAATTGGCGACGAGGTAACGAACAACCGTGCGAAAATGCAAAGAACAGTTGGTATCCTGGAGAAGTTCTCAGAAGGGGACGATTGGGAGGCCTTCATGGAGAGACTCGACCAATACTTTGTGGCCAACGAGCTGGGAGGGGACGAGAACGCTGCCAAACGAAGGGTGATCCTCCTAACTGTCTGTGGGGCAACAACCTATGGCCTCATGAAGAATCTCCTAGCTCCGGCAAAACCAACAGAGAAATCCTACGAAGAATTGTGTACGCTGGTCCAGGAGCACCTAAATCCTAAGGAAAGCGTTTTGATGGTGAGATATCGGTTCTACACGTGTCAGCGATCGGAAAGTCAGGAAGTGGCGAGCTATGTCGCCGAACTAAGGCGCCTCGCAGGACATTGTGAATTTAAGGGATTCCTAGAACAAATGCTCAGAGACATTTTAGTACTGGGCATTGGCTATGAGACAATCCTTCGTAAACTGTTGACTATAGAAACTCTGAATCTAAGTAAAGCCATAATGATAGCCCAGGCATTTATGTCCACCAGCGACAACACCAAACAGATTTCACAGAGTAAAGAAGTTTTGGCCAGTACTGTGCAGAAAGTAACTTCGGTTTTGAGCAGAAATAGACATGACAGAACGTACACGCCAGCTGCTGCTGCCCGACCTCAGATGACCCAGAGTCCGCCATCAATCGTTAATGTGAGGCAGTTAACACCTTGTTGGTGCTGTGGAGGTGATCATCGGGCCCATCAATGCCGCTTCAAGCACTATGCGTGCAACGGTTGCAGAACAATGGGACACCTCCAGGGAATGTGCAGGTGAGCTGAAAACCCTGCAAACCACCACGTTGCAGAGGAAAATCGATCCCCTAGGGATCAGGCTGAATTGGAGACTCGTACCGAGGAGGCAGAAGAGTACGGGGTACACACATTCACTACAAAATGTCCACCAATAATGTTGAAAGTAGAACTGAACGGAATTCCAATATCTATGGAACTGGACACGGGTGTGAGTCAGTCCATAATGAGTAAAAAGGTCTTCGACGGGCCTGTGTGCCTTTTTGCCCCACGGCCTAAGCTCAGCCCCATTCACACCAAACTAAGGATTATCACCAAGGAACTAATCCCTGTAATTGGCAGTGCAGAAGTCAAAGTTTCCTATGACAGAGCAATACACGAACTCCCGCTGTAGATTGTGCCAGGGGATGGCCCCACATTGGCAGAAGCTGGTTGGGAAAAATCCGCTGGAACTGGGACGACATTAGAGCACTTTCGTCCGTCTATGACGCCTCATGTGCCCAGGTTCTGAGCAAGTTCCCATCATTGTTCGAGCCAGGCATTGGAAGCTTCTCAGGGGCGAAAGTGCAGATCCATTTGGTTCCCGGTACACGACCCATCCACCACAAGGCACGAGCGGTATGGTACATGATACGTGAGAAAGTAGAAATTGAGCTGGACAAGCTGCAGCGAGAAGGTATCATTGTGCCGGTGGAATTCAAGGAGTGGGCTAGTCCGATTGTCTCGGTACTTAAAGAGGACAGCACGGTTAGAATTTGTGGGGACTATAAAGTAACGATTAACCATTTTTCGCTACAAGACCAGTACCCGCTCCCCAAGGCAGATGACCTATTTGCGACCCTGGCTGGAGGGAAGACGTTCACCAAGCTGGACCTGACCTCAGCCTACATGACGCAGGAGCTGGAAGTGTCTTCGAAAGGCCTCACCTGCATCAACACACACAAAGGTCTGTTCATCTATAACAGATGCTCGTTCGGGATTCGGTCGGCCGCGGCAATCTTCCAATGGAACGTGGAGAGCCTGCTAAAGTCAGTTCCTCGCACCGTGGTTTTCCAGGACGACATACTGGTTACAAGTCGAGACACCATTGAGCACTTGAAGAATCTGGAAGAGGTTCTTAGTCGGTTGGATCGCGTGCGACTCAGATTGAAACGCTTGAAGTGTGTTTTCCTGGCACAGCAGGTCGAGTTCTTGGGAAGAAGAATCGCAGCAGACGGCATCAGACCCACCGACGCCAAGACGGAGGCCATCAAAACTCGTCGAGACCACAGAACGTGACAGAGCTGCAGTCGTTTCTGGGACTCCTTAACTATTTCGGTAATTTCCTACCTGGGTTAAGCACCCTGCTAGAACCTCTACATGTGCTACTGCGTAAGGGAGACGACTGGGTATGGGGGAATTCACAAGAGGCTGCCTTTAAGAAAGCTAGAAATCTGTTGTGTTCAAACAAACTGCTTGTCCTGTATAACCTTTGTAAAAGATTACTGTTAGCTTGCGATGCGTCGTCATACGGGGTCGGGTGCGTTACAACAGGCTAACGAATTGGGGATTTTGCAACCGGTCGCGTATGCATCCAGGAGTTTGTCCAATGCCGAAAGGGCCTACAGCATGATTGAAAAAGAGGCTCTGGCGTGCATTTATAGGGTAAAAAAAATGCTCCAGTACTTATTTAACCTCAAGTTTGAGCTTGAAACTGACCACAAGCTGCTCATATCATTGTTCTCTGAGAGCAAAGGGATTAATACCAATGCCTCTGTCCACATCCAAAGATGGCCGCTCACGCTGCCGGCATACAACTATGTAATCCGCCACAGACCGGGCACAGAGAACTGCGCAGATGCTCTCAGTCGGCTGCCATTGCCCACCACCGGGGTGGAAATGGCACAGCCAGCGGACTTGCTCATGGTCATGGAGGCATTCGAGAATGAAACATCCCCCATTACAGCCCACCAGATCAGGACATGGACCAGCCAGGATCCTTTACTGTCCTTGGTAAAAAACTGTGTCCTCCATGGGAGCTGGTCCAGTGTCCCAGCGGAGATGCAGGAGGCGATTAAGCCGTTCCACAGGCGCAAAGACGAAATGTCCTAGCAGGCGGACTGTCTGTTGTGGGGCAATCGCGTGGTCTTGCCCAAGAAAGGCAGAGATACGTTCATTTGTGAACTGCACAGCACCCACCCAGGCATTGTAATGATGAAAGCCATAGCCAGATCCCATATGTGGTGGCCCGGCATCGACTCAGATTTAGAGTCATGTGTGTGCCAGTGCAACACTTGCTCTTAGCTGAGCAATGCACACAGAGAGGCACCGCTAAGTTTGTGGTCGTGGCCCTCCAAACAGTGGTCAAGGATCCACGTGGACTATGCGGGCCCATTTCTAGGCAAAATGTTTTTGGTTATCATGGACGTATACTCAAAATGGATTGAATGTGCGATAATGTCTGTAAGCACGTCCACGGCCACTATTGAAAGCCTACGAGCCATGTTTGCCACGCACGGCTTGCCTGATGTCCTATTCAGCGACAATGGGCCGTGCTTCACCAGTGCTGAATTCAAGGAATTCATGACCCGCAATGGGATCAAACACATCACATCTGCCCCATTCAAGCCCGCATCCAACGGCCAGGCAGAACGGGCAGTTCAGACCATCAAACAAAGCTTGAAACGCATATCGGAACACTCCCTGCAGAACTGGCTGTCCCGACTGCTGCTCAGCTACCATACCAGACCCCACTCACTCACCGGGGTTCCCCCAGCCGAGCTGCTCATGAAAAGGGCGCAAAAACAAGGCTCTCTCTTGTCCACCCTAATCTCCATGATCACGTGGAGGGCAAGCGGCATCAACAAAGTGTGTACCATGGCCGTGCAAATTTGTCACGTGATATTGAGATCAATGATCCTGTGTTTGTGCTCAATTATGGACATGGTCCCAAATGGCTCACTGGCACGGTCACAGCCAAAGAGGGGAGTAGGGTGTTTCAGGTCAAATTGACCAATGGACAAACGTACAGAAAACATTTGGACCAAATCAAATTGTGGTTCACCAACAGCTACGAACAACCTGAAGAAGACACCACCAGCTTTGACCCTCCAACACACACACACACACACACACACACACACACACACACAAGTGGCAACTGACATCATGTTTGACCACGAAGCCGAACTCACCATCCCCAGCAGCCCGGCAAGCCCAGTGAAGAACTAATCAACTCACCCACACCCACACCCACATTTGTACCGAGACGATCGACAAGGGAGTGAAAAGTCCCAGATCGTCTCACCTTGTAAATAAGTGTACTGTTGACTTCACGGGGGAATGATGGTATGTATTTAACCCCTTGTAACCTGTATTACACTACCACCAGAGAGCCTACCTGTTGGGAGTCCCAAGGGATCCCAGCATCCCTTGGGAGCATGGTATATAAGCAGGCCACCCACGAGGTACCTGCACTCTGGAGTCGCAATAAGGAGCTAAGGTCACACTTGCTCATTGTACACATTACTCGGTTTCATCCTTTAGTATGAGCATAACAAATACCACTGGATTTTGTGAGATCATTAGAAGAGCAACTAGTTTGCATGGGACAGGCTGGTACAAGCACCAATACAGGTGCATTTCCATTTCTTCTGTGTTGCTGCACTAGAAATACTTTACTGTTTCCTTTTATGTAACTTGCCAGCTATACTTCATCCTGCCTCTTAGCCATTATGATATTTTATTGCTTCCCCACTATATTTTCCATATTGATTTTTTGTGTATTTAGCTTTAGGTTTGTCAAATGCCTCTTTTTAAGTGTCATTTTAATTTTAATTTCTCTACCCCTCCAAGGAACTCCAGCTTTTACAGTACTACTTTTTCTTCTTCTGGAAAAATGTTTGAACAATTCCCATTGTTTTACCAGATTTTCTTTCAAATTTATCTGGCATAGATTTTTTTTCATTAAAGTTGCTTTATTTCCTAGCACTCCAAATCACATGAGCCACTCCAGGGACTTGAGCACATAGATCTAGGCTGACACTCCAGTGCAGTGCTGCACTGTCGGAGGTGCCGTCTTTCGGATGAGACGTTAAACCGAGGCCCCGTCTGCTCTCTCAAGTGGACATAAAAGATCCCATGGCACTATTTCGAAGACAAGCAGGGGAGTTATCCCCGATGTCCTGGCCAATATTTCATCATATCATCATAGGTAGTCCCTCGAATCGAGGATGACTTGCTTCCATGCCAAAAAGTTCACAGATGTTTCAATGAAGGACCATAAATTCCAGGTCCTGAACTAAATCTTGAAAGGTGGAAGATGCCTGTGCATAGATTGTTTTAACGTGTGGTGACCGTTGCACACCAGCCACCACACGGGCTTATCAGAGCTAGGTCTTGGTCCAGTGGCAAGGATTAACCAAGACGACTGGAGACCAGCTTTGCTGCACGGACCTAGTGCACACACATATTGCAGTGGCTGGCCTGTGCTGCTCCTGGGCCCCTGGCCCCGGGCCCCGAACTCACGCCTCCCCCGGGCCCCGATCACATCCCTCCACAGTCTTTCGCTGCTCCTTCACCCCGACCTCGCCACTCCTGCTGTACCTGCCCACTATCCAATCACCGACCTGGACCTTGATGACGTCCCTCTTCACTGCTGTTGCTCGCCTACTTCAGAACGTGCTGCTCCCTGGAGTGGTATACCGCCACACTGCTCCTTCCGCTCCCCGGCCTGCTCCGATGGCCAATATTTATCCCCCAATCAACATAACAAAAACAGATTATCTGGTCATTATTACATTGCTGTTTTTGGGAGCTTGGTGTGTGCAAATTGCCTGCCACGTTTCCCACATTACAAAAATGACTACACTCCAAAAGTACTTCATTGACTGTAAAGTGCTTTGAGACGTTTAGTGGTTGTGAAGGCGCGATATAAATGCAAGTCTAATGCGAGGCTAATTTATGAGGCAGATGAACCACAAGAGGGGTCTGCAAGGCAGGTTTATGCTTGGGACACAGCAATGGACGCTGAAGTTCAGCAGGTTCAGGTGGCAAACATCCACAGCTCATATACAAAAACGCCACCTATGATGATGAAAGTACTATTAAACGGCATCCCGGTACACATGGAGCTGGACACAGGGGCCAGCCAGTCACTTATGAGTGTCCAACAATTCGGGAAAGTATGGCCACTCAGACCCAAACTAGAACGCATTGACACGCAATTACGGACGTACACCAAAGAGATCATCCCAGTGCTAGGCAGTGCAATGTTGGTGGTCACACATAATGGATCAGAGAACCGGCTGCCACTCTGGATTGTCCCGGGAAATAGTCCAGCGCTTTTGGGGAGGAGCTGGCTAGCCGAGATGAACTGGAAATGGGGGGATGTGCACGCCATTTCATCTGTGGAGCGAATTTCATGCTCACAGGTCCTACAGAAATTTGAGTCACTATTTCAACCTGGTGTCGGGACTTTCAAAGGTACCAAAGTAGTGATACATATCACCCCGAACGCCAGACCAGTGCACCATAAAGCCAGAGCTGTGTCGTATGTAATGCGGGAGAAAATTGAGAGTAAGTTGGACAGGTTGCTAAGAGAGGGCATAATTTCGCCCGTTGAATTCAGCGACTGGGCAAGCCCCATCGTCCCTGTCCTAAAAACGGATGGCTCGGTCAGGATCTGTGGCGACTACAAGGCCACTATCAACCGAGTGTCACTACAAGATCAATACCCGCTTCAGAGAGCGGAGGATCTTTTTGCCACGCTGGCAGGCGGCAAGCTGTTCACCAAGTTGGACCTCACTTCAGCCTACATGACCCAAGAACTGGCCGAAGAATCCAAGCTACTGACCACCATCACCACGCACAAGGAGTTGTTTGTCTACAACAGGTATCCGTTTGGCATTCGTTCTGCAGCCGCTATCTTTCAAAGGAACATGGAAAGCCTGCTCAAATCCATCCCTGGAACAATCGTATTTCAGGACGATCCTTATCATGGGTCGAGACACCAAGGAACACCTCCACAACCTGGAGGAGGTGCTACACTGACTGGACCGGGTAGGCCTGCGACTAAAGAAGTCCAAGTGTGTGTTTTTGGCCCCAGAGGTCGAGTTTTTGGGCAGGAGGGTTGCCACAGACGGGATCCGGCCGACCAAATCCAAAACGGAGGCGATCCGTCGGGCGCCCAGGCCCGGCAACACATCGGAGTTGCGTTCATTTCTGGGACTCTTGAACTATTTCGGGAACTTTCTGCCGAACTTAAGCACATTGTTGGAGCTGCTACACGTGCTCCTGCGTAAGGGTTGCGATTGGTTTTGGGGGGACTGTCAGGAACGGGCTTTCAATCGGGTGTGGAACCTGCTTTGTTCTAATAAGCTGTTGACCCTGTACAACCCCTATAAGAAACTGGTTTTGACATGTGATGCATCATCCTATGGGGTTGGGTGCGTGTTGCAGCAGAGTAATGATGAGAGCCAACTCCAACCTGTGGCTTATGCCTCCAGGTTGCTCTCCCAAGCAGAAAGGGGATATAGGATGCTTGAAAAGGAAGCACTCACATGTGTCTATGGGGTGAAAAAGATGCACCAGTATTTTTTTGGCAGAAGGTTCGAGTTAGAAACGGACCACAAGCCGTTAACATCCCTGTTGTCAGACAGCAAAGCTGTCAATGCCAATGCGTCAGCTCGCATACAGCGATGGGCTCTCACGCTGGCTGTGTATGACTACACCATACGGCACCGGCCAGGCACCGAAAATTGCACTGACGCGCTCAGCAGGCTTCCACTGGCCACCACTGAGGGGGCATCGGAGCAAAGCGCTGAGATGGTCATGGCTGTCGATGCTTTTGACAGCACAGGCTCCCCCATCACAGCCTGCCAGATCAAAACCTGGACCAACAGAGATCCCCTCCTATCCTTGATTAAGAAATGTGTCCTGACTGGGGATTGGGCGCCCGCACACAGAGCATGTCCTGAGGAGGTCAGACCGTTTCACAGACGGCTGGATGAGCTCTCCATCCAAGCCGACTGCCTACTATGGGGCAGCCGGGTAGTCATGCCCCAGAAGGGCAGGGAAGCATTCATCAGGGAACTCCACAGCGAGCACCCAGGCATTGTGCTAATGAAGGCCATTGCCCGGTCATATGTATGGTGGCCGGGAATTGATTCAGACCTGGAACACTGTGTATTGCAGGTGCACGAAGTGTGCCCAGCTGGGCAATACCCCCAGGGAGGCCCCACTCAGCCCGTGGCCCTGGCCCATCAAGCCATGGTCACATATCCACGTAGACTACGCGGGCCCGTTCATGGGAATAATGTTCCTCATTGTTGTTGATGCGTACTCGAAATGGATCGAGTGCATCATATTGAATTCGTGCACGACATCCACCACTGTGGAGAGTCTGCGTGCGATCTTTGCGACCCACGGCTTGCCAGACATCCTGGTTAGCGACAACGGCCCGCGCTTCATGAGCTATGAGTTGCGGGAGTTCATGTCGGGTAATGGCATCAAACATGTCAGGACAGCACCGTTCAAGCCGGCTTCCAATGGCCAGGCGGAACGTGCGGTCCAAATCATAAAACAAGGCATGCTTCGGATTCAAGGACCCGCCCTTCAATGCACCTATCGCACCTCCTGCTGGCCTATAGGTCCCGACCGCATTCGCTCACGGGGAGTCCCGCCTGCGGAATTACTCAAGAAACGTACACTTAAAACTCGGCTGTCCCTCATTCATCCAGTCCTGTCAGACATTGTTGAGGGCAAGCGCCAGTCCCAAAATGAGTGCCATGACCGTAACTCAAAGGGGAGATGTATAGAAATCGATGACCCTCTATTTGTTCTTAATCACGCTTTGGGGCCCAAGTGGCTTGAGGGTACTGTAATTGGTAAAGAGGGGAATAGGGTCATAGTGGTCAGACTTAACAATGGACAGATATGCCGCAAGCATCTGGACCAAGTAAAAGAAAGGTTCAGCATGGACACTGAGGAACCTGAGGAAGATCATGAGATGCTGCGCACACCACCGCCAGTAAACGAGCAACAAGAATATTCAGCAGCATGCACAGTCCCTGCGGCCAGCCCGACGAGCTGGAATCACCACAGGTGACAGAGACGCATGCCAAGGCTCAATAACCAGAGCCCCAACTGCGGCGCTCCACGAGAGAGCGTCGACCGCCAGAAAGACTTAATCTTTGATCCCATAAGATGTTGGGGGGGAGGTGATGTCATGTATGTAACCTTCATGTAACTGTAACCTTCATGTAACAACACTGTACACTGTATGCACCTTAGAAATGCACACCTTGACCACAGGGGGTGAACTTGTGGGAGACACTCCTCACCTGGTCATCCAGGTATATAAAGGAGGTCCCACGCAGGGTCATCACTTCTTGGTCCTGTGAATTAAGGTTCAGGTCACCGATTGACCTTGTCTGCAGAATGTGCCTCGTGTGAATTTATAGTAGTGTGCAAGGACATTACACAGGGCACCATTGATTGCTTGCCCGTCGCTTTGCAGGTGCCGCATGTGAATCCAGAGATGTACCACAACCAGAGGGATTCCACTCCCTCAACGTCCAGCTGGTGTGCAACCATACTCAGTGCATCATGCAGATCAATACTTGGAATCCTGGCAACAGTTATGATGCCTTCATTCTGTGGCCGTCCGCTGTACCATCCACATTTGAGTCTTCCACAACAAACCGGAGGATGTCAAGGGATATCCACTGACCACCTGGCTCTTGACTCCGGTGCACAACCCAAGCAAACGTGGGCAACATGCACATAAGGAAAGCCATGCTGCCAACACGGAATGTGATCGAGCAGACCAGGGTGCATAAACAATGCTTCTGCTGCCCGGACCGCTCTGGAGGAGCCCTGCACTACTTACTAGAGCATGTCTCAAGATTCATCGTGGTCTGCTGCATGATACACAAACTCGCCATCATGAGGGTACAGCCCTTGCCACCAGGTTTACGGCAAAGAGCTGAAGAGGAGGAGGAGGAAGGAGGCAACCAACACAGTCTCTTTCTGGCCACCTGTCCCTGATCGAGTCATCCGATTGTGGTACCAGCGAATGCAAACCACAATTCCCCATTCAACAATAGTCCCACACCGTACCTTCCCTTTGTTATCGACCATCACAGCTCCCTCTTGGCCACAATGCTACATTAAAAGCCTCCACAAAAAAAAATTCCAAACCAAATTTATAAATCAAACCATCCAATGTTACCTATCAATGTCAACTATTCACCCTTGTGAACTCCCTTAGTGCCTGCCTTTCGTGTGCCTTTGCCTGTCCTAGTGCTCCTACGCATGGCTGCTGGAGGCTGGTCACTTTCAATGGAGGAGACTGCAGATGGCCTTGGAGGATGAACTCGAGCAGCTCTGGCCCAGAAGGCCAAGCTTCAGACTGCAACACTTCGGCATGGGCGGCAACAGTCCGGGCTTGCTGGCTGACAGGTAAAAGAAAGGGCACTGACAGAATGGCAGGGGTGAGAGGACGAATGCCATCATCCTGAGAGAGGACAGTAAGTTCATGGTCCATGGAGCCACTGTCATTCCCCCTGGGGCGGCGCCTCAGCAATTCTAGTAATCTGTTGAAGGACAGATTGCTGGACTGCTGTGATACCCTGCAAGCCCCTTTGAACACTGGTAAATGCAGCCACAATGACAGCAGTCTGAGTTTGCGTGGCAGCAAGCTGACCTTACCTGAGAGCCGTCTGAGCTTCCACTGCAGCACCCAGTCATTGGGTGGTTGCTGCTTGTGCTGTAATGGAAGTGGAGACATCAGCCATCAGACGCTGCATCATAGTTGGGTCCACAAGTGTGCTAATGGAGTTGGCCACCACTTCCATGCTGGAAATCATGGGCTCCAAGCTCTGTGCAAAGCCCTGTGCAAGGTTGGTGCCGGACCCCTCCATGCTCCTTGATATTGCACACTGGCTTTCTGGCAGGCTTGCCAATGCACCAAGCATTTCATTGTGCTTACCCATCAGCCTTCTTCTGTAGGCTGCCCCATTGAAATTCTCATCTGAGTCCTCTGCAGCAGAACCCATGTGCGACCTCACCTTCTGGGGAGCTGGCACCTGCGCTTTCCTTGCCCCCTGCCTGGGTGTAGGCCACTAGCGTCCAGTGTCTCATCATGTGCAGATCCCGCATCTAAGTTATCCTCTAAATTACACAGAGTCAGTTGCTGGCTGCGAGTGTGAAATTGGGTAATGATGCTGTGTCTTCAGCATCACTGCCTTCTTCCTCTTCCAGTTCCTGTTCCTCCACCACTGCCTGGCCAGGTTGCGGTTCTTGACTATCTGAAAGGAGAATGGCACAAGGGTAGGGTTGCGGTGAGGGATGGGGGAAAGCAAGAGGTGGAAGCTTACACCACTTGAAGCTTGTAAATCAGAAGAGATTATGGGATGAGGAGGAAGTAGGGTGTGAGTAGGAGGATTAGGTATGAGGATACTGTCATCTTTAGAAACATAGAAACATAGAAAATAGGTGCAGGAGAAGGCCATTCGGCCCTTCAAGCATGTGCCACCATTCAATAACATCATGGCTGATCATTCACCTCAGTACCCCTTTCCTACTTTCTCTCCATACCCCTTGATCCCTTTAGCCGTTAGGGCCATATTTAACTCCCTCTTGAATATATCCAACGAACTGGCATCAACAATAGAAACATTGATTGATTAATCTCCAACACCGTCTCCTCCATTGGGGTTAGGTCATGCAGGCATGCATGATAGCACGTGCTACTTCTGATAATGAGCCAAACTTGTCCTGCAAGAGAATGGGAAGTGTGTCAGTGAGTGTGGTGCAATGTGTTTGGGCGATGTGCCTGTCATGGTTGAAAAGCTTTTGTGTGTGCAAGCTGTGCGATGTGGGTGTCAGTCTTGAAGCAGTGGTAAGTGTGTGAGGGTAAGGTGAAGCTATGAATGTGAGATATGGGTCGTGTTTGGTAGAGATTGTTGGTAGGTGAGTGATCGGGGTGTGGTGCATTGAGCAGCGTGTGAGGCTAATGGCGCACATGGTGGGATATGGCATTTGAAGATGAAGTCACTGACCTTGAACACTCGTGTGATGTAATTAAACTTCTTGTGGCATTCCATCCAGGTCCTTGGAGCTACACTGTTGACACAAATGGCTATCTGTTCCCATTGCTTTCTCACAGTTTGTTTGAAAGGTCTCCTGGCCCCGCTGTTCCTGTCCACTTCCTGCACCAAGGCCTCCAGTGCTGCATCTGAGAACCTTGGAGCATGCTCTCTCCCCTATTTTGCCATTAGTACGTCTTCTTCATACTCAGAATGTCTTTCCTAGCCACTTCCAGCACCTGTTCCAGCCAGAATGCAACTCCCCTTTAAGAGATGCAGGCTGGCTTTAAGTAGTACAGACTAGCTTTAATTGGTGCTAGCCTTGCACAAACTTATGCCCCCCGCTGAGGTGTGCAGCTTGTTCAGCGCTGGGCTGCATGCTACAATCATTTAAATTAGCAGGCAGCACAAAGTTTGTGTGCTGCCTGCATGGGAAAGAATGGGCATGGGTTAATCAGACATTGTGATCCCTGTGCCCTTTGTCAGCCTTTGTCCAATTTCTAAGCCTTTGGGGCTGAAATTCAGCCTCCCGCTAAGGCCTGTTACTGCCGGAAAGCGGCGGCCTATTTTCTGTTGAATGGTCGCCGCTTGCGAAATTCTCCTCGGTGGTTTTTCCGGTGATCCCCACTTCCGTCCCGCTGCTGCCGAACCTTCCTAGGTGCGTCATCAAAGCGCGCACCGCTGATCTCCCGCCCTGAAGCAAAATTCACGTTAAAAAAAATCTTGCGGCCCCCGGGCGTTGCCCCCGACAGTTTTTTCTGTCGGTGCACTATGTTTGCAGTGTGTGCAAAATCACTGTGCCGCCATCATTAAAGGGGGGTGGGGAGGGGGGAAATCACTGCTGTGGCCGCCATCTTATTTTGTTTTGTTGGCTGACTGCCAGTTCAGCCCGACAATTATGCCCCTGGGTTCGGCTGTGCCGCCAACAGTCAGCCTGACACCCCTTCTTGGTCTGAAACCCTCCCCGGTGGCCCAGTGCACCTAACTAAAAGAATCGCAGAGCTCGCAGCGGCTCTCCCCTTTAAGTGAAAGGGAGAGACGTGGTGACGCGCCGGTGTGATGATGTCATCAGCGCTACGCTGATGATTGACACGGCGGACACTCCGCCCACCCCCCCCACTTCCACCCCTCTGGTGACCAATCTTCTGTTCTCCGCCCCCATTATAACCGACTTCTGCTCCGCTTCAAAAAAAAGACAAAAAGCTGAATTTTGCGCAATAGGCTACCTCATCCACCGCGGCAGTGAAAACACAGGAAGAACGGTAGGTGCGAGCCATTTCTGGCGGAGGTAAATTTCTACCCCCTTATATTTATCTCTCCCTCCAGGCGCAATTCTTTTTTTTAACCTGAAAAACGAATTTAATTTCTGCTGCTTTACAATAGTTGCCACCCAAGGCCTGCTTGGATCTGTGATGTATGTAGTACTCAAATCACTGACTCCACACAGTCCGTTGTTGTAGTAACTGCTGTGACCTTGGTCCTTTATTGTGTAACTCCAGAGTGCCCCTCAGGTGTGGTGGCCAGCCTTTTATACTCTGTCTCGCAGGTACTTCCGGGTCTCCAACCACAGTGCCCCTTGTGGCGCACCATTGTAACTATACATTTAATGTACATGGACAATACATAACATCTCACTCCCACCCCCAGTTCCAAAAGCAAATTGCCGGTAACCTCGGCCTTGTTGGTCCTGGTTGGTTTGTGAGTGTGAGTCCATGACCATCCACTTCCCTTTGTCCCCCCATGTAGAGATTATGCTTGCGATCTGGTGCAAGCATGTGGTGTTTGCAGTCCTTACATGGGTGATACAAGTACACAAACATAATCTCCAGTAGAAAGCAGGTACACATAGACAGTACATTTGTATGTGTTGAAGAGTTATATCAAAAGGTTGCAGGTACACTGAACAGTTATTAAATCCCAGCTCCACTGGGTGAGGTGTGGTGGCGGCATACTGCTCCTTTTTGCCCGAGGTAATGGGCTGCTCTGAGACAGGGTATGGCAACTGGTGCGTTGCCTCTGTTCTCAGAAAATAGTTGCCTTTGCGGCTTGTCTGCAGCCACTGAACAATTGCATAAATCACATAAAATCAGAAATCGCATTAATCCATTCGTCAAGTTGGTCACAGACCCATTAACCCTTTTAACTGTGCATTGTGATATTAACTCTTTTCAGCAATCATATCAATCATTTTAATCACAGTAATCATTTTAGCATCAAAATATTAACTCTTGTCATAAATCTCGTCATCATACAAATCACAGTAATCATTTGACTCACTCTTGCCCTTACAAAAGTCTCTTTGTGGGGACTGCCAAAGGTGTAAGGCCCCTTTAAGACTCCCAGGTACATTTCCCTTTTAAGACGCCATTTTGTTTTTTCCACGAGGTTTCTACTGGGCGCCGCCATTTTAGGTGCTCTGCTGGTGCCTGCCTGCCTCTCGCTGCAGAACTCTGCTGCCACGAGGCTTGCCGCTATCTTGAACTCGCTGTGCTGCTGCCTGCTCTCCCCCTCTCTCTCTCTCTCTCTCGAGCCGCCACACTCTGAACGCACCCGGGAGCCGCAACGCACCGGCCCCCGCACCGCCGCATCCTCCGGAGCACCCAACGCAGCTGACCTTTTTGCCCGGGAGTCGCCACACACACACATGTCCTCCGGAGCCGACCTCCTCACTGCCGCAGCTGATCCTCCGGCTGCAAGCCCCGTGAACGGCCGCCTCTGCCTGCGGGCCGACGGTGCCTGCTGGAGCAGCCTGTCAAAACCCTTCTCTCTTCTCCAGCTCGGTCGGTGCTGCTGCTGGTTCCAGTGCCTCTTTCTCACTCTCAGACTTCGCAGGGGAGTCAACGGCCGCCGCTGCTCTGCCCAACCCCACACACGCTTCCTTCGCTGCCATCCGATCCGAAGGTGGAGGCCTGCTCTGCCTGTGAACATGGGGAACAGCGGTCTGTGGAGGAATGAAGTCTTCCCAGCTCCCACGGACCTTCCCCATCCACCTCCGGCTGAGTAGCATCGGCCTATCGCCCGCAATGATCCACAAGGGTAAACCATGTGTCTCGCCACCGTGAGATACCTGCACATCCGCTCTGCCAAGAACAGGTATCAGTTCCTTGGTTAGGTACGCAGCTTCGCCGTGACCGGGACCAACTTGGGTCGTGCAGCTGGGTTGATCCACAGTTTATCAAAAGTTTCCTGATTCATCAGCGACTGACCCGACCTCGTGTCCACTTCCATACCCACTGGGACTCTGTTAATCTTGACTTCCATAATCACTGGGGCAGAATCGTCGGTACACATATACAGTCCAAACGCATCCTCTTCTTCTACCTGGGGCTGGGATGCCCGTCGAGCCAAACCGCAATGCTCCTCGCTGGACAGCAGATCATCTACCATCTCCTCAGCCACACGGTGAGTCAGGTTTCTTTTGCACATAGGCAGAAGGTGGCCTTTCATGTGGCAGGTATTGCACGTATACTCCGCAAACCTGCACCAGTGAGCCCCATGGCTTCCTCCGCAGCGCCAGCATGGTGCTACTCGATTAGCCCCCCTCGGTGGACTCTGAATTCCAGGACCTCGAGGTCCTTGCTCTCTGCCCTGGGCAGAGCCATGTTCTGCAGTTTTGTCTGTGAGGGACGCTATCCTGTGAATAGTACCTGCCGGGTTGGAGACCGTGTGGATCATCTGCCTGGTGCTGCAAGTCGAGGTCATAAATGCCCGGCTGATGTTGATGGCTTGCTGCAGGCTGACTGTAGGTTCAGTAGATAGCAGCTTGTGAAGGTGACCCTCATGGCCAATCCCCATAACAAAGACGTCTCGCAACGCCTCGTTAAGGTGTGTGCCAAAATCGCACGGCGCCGCAAGTCTCCTGATGTCCGCAGCATATTTAGTGACATCCTGGCCCTCAGGTCTGCAGTGGTGGTATAATTTGTGCCTGGCCGTGAGGATGCTCTCCTTCGGTTTCAGTTGGTTACGAATTAATTCGATCAGCTCCTTATATGACTTGTCCTTGGTGCTCGCGGGTGCCAGCAAATCCCTGACAAGACGGTAAACCTCATCGCCACAACTGGACAGCAATATCGCCTTACGCTTCTCGATCAGTGCGTTCGTGTTCCCTGTCAGGTCATTTGCTATAAAATAGTACTCGAGCCTTTCCGTAAAGGCGCCCCAGTCATTACCCTCTGTGAAATCCTTTAGCGCGCCCAAAGTAGCCATGGTTGCATGAAGAGCTCGTCCATGTCCTCGTCACCAATTTGTGATGTATGTAGCACTCAAATCACTGACTCCACACGGTCTGGTGTTATAGTAACTGCTGTGACCTTGGTCCTTTATTGTGTAACTCCAGAGTGCTCCTCAGGTGTGGTGGGCAGCCTTTTATACTCTGTCTCGCAGGTACTTTCGGGTCTCCCACCACAGTGCCCCTTGTGGCGCACCATTGTAACTATACATTTAATGTACATGGACAATACATAACAGGATCCTCCAATCTGAATGGGGCTGGGCACAGGACCTAAGGCCCCCATTTCTTGGCAAGCCTAAAAATGGTTATTAGCCCAGTGTTGTCAGTGGAAAATGAGATCTAAGGTGATGTTATGTCCCTCCTGACCCCTTTTCATAGGATCTCTATTCTTGCTCCCACTGTAGATGCAGCATTGCCATAGGTATCCTTAGGAAAATCCTCCAGCATTGCTAAAGCCCCTGAAAGCCAGAGAACAGCAGCTTGTTCCACTTCTTTTTGGCCTGGAACTGAGCGTTCTGGGGGCACAAAGTAGAAACTAATTTGGTGTTCTGTGAGACCTGCTAGGCTGCGTATGCTCGTGAAAAGGCTTATGCTCGTAGCAACAGGTTTCCTCCTTGCGGCAGACCAGAACTATTTGAAGAGAGTGTAGAAGAAGTTGCATTCTGAATTACCGTATCATTTTTTCTTTTTTCAAATTTGGCAGTGTTCTACACTACAGGCCTTCATTTTTCACTATCGCTTCTTAATAAAAAAAAGCCTATCTTGTACATTAAATATGTTTCCATGCACTTAACAATTGATCTTTTCATGCAACTACTACCTCTGTGTAGCTTGTCTGTGTTGAACTGAAGAGATTGTTTTGATATGGAAAACAACTTATACTGAATATTGTTGCTGAATTTGAATGTAATTTTGAATGCTAGATTGGATTCAACTAAAGTCTGTGATGTGTTCTCAATTGAATAGTCAATTATTTCATCAAAAATGTAATTTCATTGTGTTCCAGGATATTCTGTATAAATTCTAATTCTGTTGCTATCAGCATTTCTAATTTGTGTATTTCAAAACTAATTAACTAACTCATCCCTGACCTATTTATTTACAAATTTTTGGCATAATTTATAATAATAATTTGACCAATTTCCAACCATACTTCATTGACTAACAAAAGAATAAAATATTTCATCTGATCTTTTATTCAATAAAATATTATATGCAAAGTAATTCATTCTCCTGTATTTGTTAAAATTAATAGCCGTATGTAAAGTACAACATATTTCCCTATTCACATGTATAAGCACACAATCTGGAACAAAGCTAGAGGCTAATTTTCTGCAGCCTAGTTTTGTGGTTTTAGGCTGAGGAAAAAGCGACACTGCCAATGTCGCAGGCAGCGGTAGGAGCATAGCGTATGTGTTTAGTGAAAGCATTCAGAGCCATATAATTACATGGGAGCACTTTTCTGTGGCTTTATGTGTTTTTTTTCCAACATCTAAATTGGGTCAATGCTGAGTGAAATCAGTGCTAAATATAAATGGATATCCAGTGTTGCCAAGTGATGATCAGTACAAGCAGGAAAGGTCACAAAGAAACTTATTTTTTCTTTTTTGAGGCCATTTATGGCCCAAGTTAGCAATCTTTTTGGTTTTTTTCCCTCATTGGACATATGTTCTCGTGAGCCTTTGGACAAATTCCTCTAACACTATCACAGCCATTGCACGGTTTCACAATGGGAATCCCGTGGATAGAGGAAAGTGATTTCTGAAGGGATGGCAGATAGATTGTGATGTGCAAGAATTGCTCTGTGTACACCCTTCAGTACCCACAGGTGTAAAGGTGCATACAAAGTTACCTAGATCTCATTTTGATAGGTGATTATTGCAAGCAGAGACGCCGACTATTGTTGCTGCATTCTGCATTCATCAGAAACACCCAAATTAATGTTACTGCATGAAAGAAGGCATGCCAGAGTGATCATCAACCAGAGACTGGCTACACCCATCAAAATTCCACCAACCATTTTGCAGGTATTGTTGCACCCATCCGACAATGTCAGTGGGAAGAAAAACAGGAAATGCTGGAAATACTCAGCAGGTCAGATAGCATCTGTGGAGAGAGAAACAGAGTTAACGTTTCAGGTCGATGAACTATCGTCAGAAGGTCAGAGTTTCTCCCTCCACAGACGCTGTCTGACCTGCTGACTCTCTAGCACTTTTTGTTTTTATTTCAGATTTCCAGCATCTTTAGTATTTTGATTTTGTATTAATGTTTGTAGGAAAGTATCTTCACACAGTCTGCGTCAGCAGTCAGATGATATAATGTCATCTGCTGTAATGAAATAGTCTTTCTCTTTTCGCCCTATTAGAACCCTTCATCGTTTTTAAAACCTCTATTAAATCTTCTCTTAGCCTTCTCTGTTCCAATAAAAGTAGACTTGCCTGTAGATTTTCATCTTTATTGCCGGGGACAGAGTGGAGTGGGGGTGGGGGGGGGGGCGTTGGCGGGGGTGGAGTGCATAAACCTGCAGAGCGGGTCCACCTGTTGTAGAATCTGCCCAATTTTCATTCCATTGAGATCAATAGAATGAAAATCCAGTGGGTTCTGATGTGTCCTTACTATACAGTATAAATGCACATGAGGCCCATACTTGAGAGAAGATCACTCTGTGACCAGTAACCTTTATTAGCCAGCACTCAAGTGATGAAGGTGGGTTGAGCTTCCCCTTTTATACCTGAAAGTCCAGGTTAGGAGTGTCGCCCACAAGTTCACCACCTAGTGGTCAATGTTCTCACGCTGTACGACTTAGGTCAGTTTATACATGGGTTACAATGACAGTTGAATACATGACATCCCCTCCTAGTCTTATTGGAATCACAGGTTAAGTCTCTCTGGTGGTTTACGCTCCCTTGTAGAGCGCCTGAGATGGGGCTCCGGTTGTTGGGCGCTGGCCTGAGTGTCTGCTGTTTGCGGTGCCTCAGGCCTGTCCGGACTGCCCACAGTGACTTGGCCCTCCTCCACTTGGTTCCGGTGTTCGGTCACCTGTGGAGGAGTGAACGCTACATCGTGTTCTTCCTCTGCTTCTTCTATGGGGTTGCTGAACCTTCTTTTTGTTTGATCTACGTGTTTGCAACAGATTTGTCCATTTGTAAGTTTAACTACCAGAATTCTATTCCCGTCTTTGGCAATCACGGTGCCTGCGAGCCATTTAGGCCCTGCAGCATAGTTGAGGACAAAGACAGGGTCATTGACATCAATACATCGCGCCCTCGCATTCCCGTCATGGTAGTCACATTGTTCCTGGCGCCTGCTCTCAACAATTTCTTTCATGGTGGGGTGTATAAGGGATAACCTGGTTTTGAGCATCCTTTTCATTAGCAGCTCTGCGGGTGGGACCCCTGTGAGTGAGTGTGGTCGGGATCTATTAACCACAGGAGGCATGATAAGCGGCTTTGTAGGGAACCCCCTTGGATTCTGAGCATCCCCTGTTTGATTACCTGCACTGCTCGTTCCGCCTGGCCGTTTGAGGCCGGATTCAACGGTGCCGTTCTCACATGGTTGATACCATTTCCTGCAATGAAGTCCTGGAATTCAGTGCTTGTAAAGCACGGGCCATTGTTGCTGACCAAGACATCCGCGAGTAGGCTATGGGTGCCGAACATTGCCCATAGACTTTCTACCGTGGCAGAGGATGTGCTTGAATTGAGAATGTCACACTCGATCCATTTGGAGTAGGCGTCTACTACAACCAAAAACATTTTTCCCATGAAAGGACCTGCGTAGTCCACATGGATGCGTTACCATGGCTTGGCGGGCCAAGACCAGGGGCTAAGGGGGGCTTCCCTGGGCGCATTGCCCAGCTGGGCACACGTGTTGCACCTGCGAACACAAAGTTCCAGGTCTGCATCTATCCCTGGCCACCAAATGTATGACCTGGCAATTGCCTTCATCATGACAATGCCCGGGTGCTCATTGTGGAGTTCTCTGATGAACATCTCTCTGCCCATCTGGGGCTTGACTACTCGGTTTCCCCATAGTAGACAATCGGCCTGAATCGAGAGTTCATCCTTGCGCCTGTGAAATGGTTGGAATTCCTCAGGGCATGCCCCGTATGTGGCTGCCCAGTCCCCATTCAGGACACATTTCTTGACTAAACAGAGTAGCGGGTCTCGATTTGTCCAGACTTTGATCTGACGGGCTGTCAAGGGTGAGCCTTTGCTTTCGAAAGCTTCAACAGCCATGACCATCTCAGCAGCATGCGCGGTTGCCCCCTTGGCAGTGGCTAGTGGGAGCCTGCTGAGTGCATCGGCGCAGTTTTCAGTGCCCGGTCTGTGCCGAATTGTATAGTCATTCGCGGCTAATGTGAGTGCCCACTTCTGTATGCGGGCCGATGCATTTGCATTTATGGCCTTGTTGTCGGCCAAAAGGGACGTTAGGGGTTTGTGATCTGTCTCCAGCTCAAATTTCCTGCCAAACAGGTACTGGTGCATTTTTTTTACAGCATATACACATGCATGTGCTTCCTTTTCTACCATCCCGTAGCCCCGTTCTGCCTGGGACAGACTTCTGGAGGCATAAGCTACCGGCTGTAACTGACCCTTGGCATTAACATGCTGCAACACACACCCGACCCCATAGGACGACGCATCGCACGTTAAAACAAGTTTCTTACATGGGTCATATAGCATTAACAGATTGTTGGAGCATAACAAATTTCGTGCTCTATTAAAAGCCCTTTCCTGGCTGTCCCCCCAGACCCATTCATGACCTTTGCGTAGGAGCACATGTAGCGGCTCTAGCAGTGTTCTTAATTTGGGAAGAAAGTTACCAAAATAGTTCAGGAGCACCAGGAACGATCGCAGCTCCGTCGTGTTGCGGGGTCTGGGTGCTCTCTGGATCGCTTCCGATTTGGACGCAGTAGGTCTGATCCCGTCTGCTGCTACCCTCATCCCCAGGAATTCTACCTCTGGAGCTAGGAAGACGCACTTCGCCTTTTTCAGTCGCAGATCTACCCGTTCCAGTCTGCGTAGCACCTCCTCCAGGTTGTGGAGGTGTTCTTCAGTATCGTAACCCGTAATGAGGATGTCGTCCTGAAAAACCACCGTCCCTGGAATCAACTTGAGGAGACTTTCCATATTTCGTTGGAAGATCGCGGCGGGCGAGCGAATCCCGAATGGACATCGATTGTACTCAAACAATCCCTTGTGTGTCGTGATGGTGGTCAGCTTCTTCGACTCACTCGCCAGCTCCTGGGTCATGTAATCTGAGATCAGGTCCAATTTTGAAAAAAGTTTGCCACCTGATAGCGTCGCAAAGAGGTCCCCCGCTCTCGGTAGAGGGTACTGGTCTTGGAGTGACACCCGATTGATGGTGGCCTTGTAATCACCACATATCCTGACCGACCCATCCGCCTTGAGCACCGGCACAATCGGGCTCGCCCAGTCATTGAATTTGACTCGCGAGATGATGCCTTCCCTCAGCAGGCGGTCCAATTCACATTCTATCTTTTCCCGCATCACGTACGGCACCGCTCTGGCCTTGTGGTGCACTGGCCTGGCATCCGGGTTTATGTGAATCATTACCTTGGTCCCCATGAAAGTGCCGATGCCGGGTTGAAATAGTGAGTCAAATTTGTCCAGGACCTGTGAGCATGATATTCGCTCCACAGAAGAAATTGCATTGACATCGCCCCATTTCCAGTTCATGACAGCAAGCCAACCCCATTTCCAGTTCATGACAGTAAGCCAACTCCTCCCCAGTAGTGCGGGACCTTCCCCCGGGACAATCCAGAGTGGCAATCTGTTCTTCGAATCTTTGTGTGTCACGACTACCGTGGCGCTCCCGAGCACCGGAATGATCACCTTTGTATATGTCCGTAGCTGTGCGTCAATCGGCAATAATTTTGGCCTCCTGGCCTTGGACGCCCACAACTTGTCGAACTGTTGGCTACTCATCAGGGACTGGCTGGTCCCCGTGTCCAGCTCCATTGATACTGGGATGCCATGGTGGAGCACTTTCATCATTATTGGTGGCGTCCTGGTGTATGAACTGCATATGTGCTCCGCATGAACTCGCTGAACTTCAGCTTCCAGCGATTTGCCCCAGCGTTCATTTGGCCTCGTAGGGCTTACATTGGGCCCGTCCTCCTCGTACATCAACCTGGCTGCAGGCTTCCTGCACATACGCGCCAAGTGACCGCTGACGTTGCAATTTCTGCAGGTATATTGCTGATACCTGCAAGCTCTGGCTGTGTGTTTGCCTCCACACCTCCAACATAAGCTGTTGTTGGAAACAAAAGGTCCATTACCAGTCGATCGTCTATGCATGTCTCTGTAACTGCTCTTAAGCGCACCATTGACAGGTGTTAATGGCCCCATTACTGGCCGCATTGTCCCTTGCGATGGCATGAATCGGCGTTCAGCTAGCCATTGTCTCTGTTGAATTCCCCCTTTGGGTTCGACTACATGCTCGGGCATGTCCGATTGCCCCTGTCTGCCTGGAGAACTGTGTGCCACATTAACAATGTTGACCCCTTGTCCATTTGCTGCATTTAAGCCAAGATTTTTGTCAAACATCATTCTGGTCTCTTCCTTTCCTGAGATAAATGTCTGGGCCATCAAAGCCGCCTTTTCCAGGGTCAAGTCTTTGGTCTCAATCAGTTTCCTGAAAACCCCAGCGTGCCCGATGCCCTCAATAAAAAAGTTTCGCAGCATCTCCGCTCTGCATGCATCCGGGAACTTACATAGGTTCGCCAGTCGCCGGAGGTCTGCCACGAAGTCTGGAACACTTTGCCCTTCTCGCCGCCGGTGCATGTAAAACCGGTGTCTCGCCATGTGCATGCTGCTCGCCGGTTTAAAGTGTTCCCCGATCAACTCACTGAGCTCTTCAAAAGTCTTGTCCGCCGGCTTCTCTGGCGCTAGAAGGTCCTTCATCAGGGAGTACGTCCTGGATCCACAAACCGTCAGGGGATGAGCCCTGCGTTTGTCGGCCGAATCCTGTCCCAACCATTCCTTAGTGACAAAACTTTGTTGTCGTCTCTCAATAAAATCGTCCCAATCATCACCAACACAGAACCTCTCATCTGTGCTGCTCATGGCCATGCTCGCATGGTTTAAATCCCAGTTTCTTGTCGCCAATGATATGTCCTTACTATACAGTATAAATGCACATGAGGCCCATACTTGAGAGAAGGTCACTCTGTGACCAGTAACCTTTATTAGCCAGCACTCAAGTGATGAAGGTGGGTGGAACTTCCCCTTTTATACCTGAAAGTCCAGGTTAGGAGTGTCTCCCACAATTTCACCACCTAGTGGTCAATGTTCTCACGGTGTACAACTTAGGTCAGTTTATAAATGGGTTACAATGACAGTTGAATACATGACAGGTTCTATAAAGGTTGACTGAATAAGTCCACTAGTATCTCAGGTCTCTCCTAACTGCAGTTTCACTTCTCGCCATTATCCTGATTAATCCATGCTGTGTCCTCTCTTTGACTCTAATGTCCTTTGAATAATCGGGTGTCCAAAACTATAAAGAAGTGTGTAAAATTTTGAATATGTTGCCTACGCCCCTGCATTTCAGCCTCTATTAACCTTGTAGACTCTCAAGGCCAAACAGTTGGATTGTAGCTTTCTCTACCTGTCTTCCATTCTATCAGTTGCTGTGGCTCTCCCCCGTTGAGGTACTCTTGAACTCGTGGCTGAATGTTGCATTTTATTTGCCGGTGTACCCTACATTATTTTTGGGATTCTTATCATAATCAATTGTTGATGGAAATGACACTTAATTGTCTGTTATTACTTCCAGACCAACTTCCTGGAATGTGGTTTGGGTTATGTGTGGTGTGCTGCTCTGCTCAAACATTGCAGCTTTGCTGGACAATACTTCTGCGAGAGTAAGAGCCACCTTCAACTATCTTGAATTCTGTACCAGTAGGTTAGAGTTTTCCAGTATGAAAAGTCAATCAGTATGAAGCTCTTTTACCAGTTTTATACTGATGCTGACTTTTTTGTTAACATTGACAAAGAGAAGCAAATGTATTTCCATCAGTGGTGTTGCAGGCAGAAATTTGTGTTTTAACATGTGTTGGAACAGCAACTCACTATGTCACTTTATTGGTCCATCATATTTTTCAATTGTTAAAGGAGCTAGTAATAGTACATTGTGGGCCGCCCCGACCTGTGTGAGAACACCACCGCAGGTCAGGACTGTAAATAGAGCTGGTACTCCGGGCCCTGGAACATCGTGGCGGAGGTGTGGCTAATGAGGGCATGGGGCCCAGAAGAGCCCAGGGCCCAGGGGCAGCACGGATTTGCCCACACTGTGTGCAATATGTGTGCACACTCGGTCCGTGCAGCAGAGCAGGTCTCCAGTTGTCCTGGTTAATCCTTGCCACTGGATAAAGGCTTAGCTCTGTTAAGCCCGTGTGGTGGCTGATGTGCAACGGTCACCACATGTTAAAAAATTCACACACAGGCATCTTACACCCCCTCAACTGGAGTTCAGGACTGGAACATCAGGTCCTTCATTGAAACATCTATGAACTCTCGTGGAAGTAAGTCATCCTCGTTCGCGGGACTGCCTATGATGATGAACAGTACAGTTCCCACTTTCCAATTTAAGTGTTAGTTTTCAGCTAATTATCTATGCTACTAAGCAATATGTGATGTGGCTCTTAGGTTAAAAACTGAAAAACAGCAATATTTGGAACTAATGATGAGATCCCAAGAGGCCATTCATCATCATCACTTTTATACACATTAAAATGTACGCTTGGAGCATTAACCCACCCAAGTACCCTTTGTTCTTGTGATAAAGATGACTATTATGGATAAATTCTGAAGTGTATAATTTATCAAAATGCCTTTGAGTTCAACGTTGATATTTATAGGATCTTGAAAAGTCCAACACCATTATTATTTAGCAATATTCATGTTTAGTATGATTTGTGTCAGTAATGTGTGCTGTGCTACATAATGACAATGTAAAGTATAGGTCAAATTTTTACTTATTAAGGGTGGAATAATGTGCGTATCACAACAACTGTAGCTTTTTCAAAATGTGTGAAGGTTGTTGTCGATATTGCATTGAAGTGTTAAATGTAAACAAATTAAGAAAAGGTTATTGGTGAAAAGTGTGTTTTATATGTGTTCAGCAACAATTCCTAACACTGTAATATATGTTTACAGTAGCAACAATATAAAAGATGCTAACAACAGCTGATTAAACTGTATCAAAACTGAATGGATATTTTATTATGGAACATCAACAAATCAAGGTTATATTGATTGCCTATTCCTTATTATTTGTGCAGCATTTATCCAGGCCATTTTGGTTCAACATTTGTTTTTCATTATTGGAAGTATCAATGATTTTATTTTGCTATCAAATTCTAAAATTTATGCCAGAATTTTCTACACAGAAATGTGATCAAACAGATTGAATTGTATTTGAAGTCAGTAATAATAAAATGGCTTTAAAATGAAAAATACAGTTAAATGGAATGTTACTTTGTGAAGCAATGTCTGGGAATTTGTTACGTCTTCCCGAGAGAGCAGAACATTGTCTGTATGTAAGTGTGTGTGCGGTTCTGAGTATGGAGTTTAACCAGCTTATATCTATTAATTCAGTATTTGAATAACTTCAATACTAAAGTTAAAAGTGACAATTTATTGATGTTACGAGGCTTGAAGTTGGAGATTATAGGAATCGTGAAATTTGGTGTAATTACTCCGGTTTCTTTGGTCTTGTAGGTGGATTATGCAGATGATGCTACAGAGCAACAGGAAACCTTCGAGGTAGAAAAGAAACAAACAAGACAACTGAAACAAAAGTATAAGGTAAAATCTTGAATGTGAACTGCTTGTTTCTTGATCCTGTCATTTAAGGATTTCTGGCTGCTTAGTTTGGCAATTAAATATTGTGTTGAAATGATTGATAGAATGATTGCATACATTAAGATGTCATTAATAAGGGAGGGTTATCATTGTTAACATGCACTTAGTTTTATCTGCTGTGACATGTTGGTGGTAAACTTTAGGTTATGGTTGTTGTCACAATGATGTGTAGAATTGAATCTGAATAAGATCAGTTGAAGATGGAATAGTCTTCTAGCCTGGCTTAATAATGTTGATTTACTGACTGTTTATATTGCTGCCAATTAAAACTTAATAGATGGTTCAGCTGACTATTGCTTGATATTACATATGCAGAAAAGAGGTCGAGAAGATATTGATTTGCTTGTGATATTTACTAGTACAGTGAAATAAGCAAATGCTTAGTGCAGCATTCTCCTGATCCAATTATTCTAATCAGTTTTACATTATTCAGCGTGAATGTACTAAGCCTCATTAACCGGAGTATGCCAAAAACTACTGTTATGAACCTATCTCTGACAGCTGGTCACCAAAAATGAATAATGAAGTTTTAATGTTTCTTTTAATTCTTTAGGACTTGATCAATTCTGTGGAATTAAAGGAACATGAAATCAATGCTAGTAACTGGAAGTTCATCAACATACAACACAATCAAATCAACATAAAGTGTCACAGTAATAAAAACAGAAAATGCTGGAAATACTCATCGGGTCAGGCAGCATCTGTGGAGAGAGAAGCAGAGTTAACATTTCAAGTCAATGACGCTTCTTCAGAACCGTTCTGACGAAAGGTCATTGACCTGCAATATTAACTCTGTTTCTCTCTCCACAGATGCTGCCTGACCTGCTGAGTATTTCCAGCATTTTCTGTTTTTATTTCAGATTTCCAGCATCTGCAGTATTTTGCTTTAGTAAAGAGTCACAGTGGTTGGTTAAGTAGTTGGAAATTGATATCCTGATTATCGCCTTTGCTTTAAGTATTTACATTTGCTAATAAAATAACAAATGAATTGCAGCACTGACTAAACTCATACCTATAAGTAAAACAACTTACTGAAAGGCATTACTAATGTTGCTGTAAGTCGGGTATTTAATTTAAACTGCTCGCAGCATTAGAGGACACAAGAGGAAAATATACAGAAGTAAGAGCAGATACTTTTTTCACAAATCAGGGATGTGGAATAAACTCTGAAAAAAAATTGATGCTCAGGTTAATTAACTCTTTAAGGACAAATGGGATAAATGTCCAATTAAGTACATGACTTAAATAGAAAGAAATACAGATGTGCATTTATATAGCACCTTTCACGATCTCAGGATGGCCAAAAGCACTTTCCAGCAATGGAGTACTTTTGAAGTACCATTTTCCATATCTCGGGAGCCGACTGTAAACAAGGGCAGACATCGACGGCGAGGTCCAACACCGCCTTCAGTGTGCCAGTGCAGCCTGAGGAAGAGAGTATTTGAAGACTAGGACCTCAAACCCGGCACTAAGTTCATGATCTACAGAGCAGTGGTGATACCCGTCTTCCTATATGGTTCAGAGACATGGACTGTGTACAGCAAGCACCTCAAAACACTGGAGAAACATAGAAACATAGAAAATAGGTGCAGGAGTAGGCCATTCGGCCCTTCGAGCCTGCACCACCATTCAATATCATGGCTGATCATTCCTTAAGTACCCCTTTCCTGCTTTCTCTCCATACCCCTTGATCCCTCGGTCTAGGTTCTCTCACACGAATGATGTGCTGTTTCATCCTTCAAAAGTACAGGGAGAGAGTTGTTGAAAAGGTAAGTGGAGAAGTTGGTGGTTATGCAATTGCTAAGATGCGAGAAGGGAATGGTGCTAGTGTGTGGTTTGGAGAGCTCAAAGGAAGAGGTGAGTTTTTCTGGAATGAGAAAGTGAGATGTTACATATAAACATAGAAATTAGGTGCAGGAGTAGGCCATTTGGCCCTTCGAGCCTGCACCACCATTCAATAAGATCATGGCAGTTCATTCACCTCAGTACCCTTTTCCTGCTTTCTCTCCATACCCTTTGATCACTTTAGCCATAAGGACCATATCTAACTCCCTCTTGAATATATCCAATGAACTGGCATCAACAACTCTCTGCGGCAGGGAATTCCACAGGTTAACAACTCTCTGAGTGAAGAAGTTTCTCCTCATCTCAGTCCTAAATGGCCTACCCCTTATCCTAAGATTGTGTCCCCTGGTTCTGGACGTCCCCAACATCGGGAACATTCTTCCTGAATCTAACCTGTCCAGTCCCGTCAGAATCTTATATGTTTCTATGAGATCCCCTCTCATCCTTCTAAACTCCAGTGTATAAAGGCCCAGTTGATCCAGTTTCTCCTCATATGTCAGTCTTGCCATCCCAGGAATCAGTCTGGTGAACCTTCGCTGCACTCCCTCAATAGCAAGAACGTCCTTCCTCAGCTTAGGAGATCAAAACTGAACACAATATTCCAGGTGAGGCCTCAGCAAGGCCCTGTACAACTGCAGTAAGACCTCCCTGCTCCAATACTCAAATCCCCTAGCTATGAAGGCCAACATACCATTTGCCTTCTTCACCGCCTGCTGTACCTGCATGCCAACTTTCAATGACTGATGAACCATGACACCCAGGTCTCGTTGCACCTCCCCTTTTCCTAATCTGCCACCATTCAGATAATATTCTGCCTTCATGTTTTTGCCCCCAAAGTGGATAACCTCACATTTATCCACATTATACTGCATCTGCCATGTATTTGCCCACTCACCTAACCTGTCCAAGTCACCCTGCAACCTCTTAGCGTCCTCCTCACAGCTCACACCGCCACCCAGTTTAGTGTCATCTGCAAACTTGGAGATATTACACTCAATTCCATCATCTAAATTATTAATGTATATTGTAAAGAGCTGGGGTCCCAGCACTGAGCCCTGCGGCACTCCACTAGTCACTGCCTGCCATTCTGAAAAGGACCCGTTTATCCCGACTCTCTGCTTCCTGTCTGCCAACCAGTTCTCTATCTATGTCAGTACATTACCCCCAATATCATGTGCTTTGATTTGGCACACCAATCTCTTGTGTGGGACCTTGTCAAAAGCCTTTTGAAAGTCCAAATACACCACATCCACTGGTTCTCCCTTGTCCACTCTACTAGTTACATCCTCACAAAATTCCAGAAGATTTGTCAAGCATGATTTCCCTTTCATAAATCCATGCTGACTTGGACCAATCCTGTCACTGCTTTCCAAATGCGCTGCTATTTCATCCTTAATGATTGATTCCAACATTTTCCCCACTACTGATGTCAGGCTAACCTGTCTATAATTACCCGTTTTCTCTCTTCCCTCCTTTTTTAAAAAGTGATGTTACATTAACTACCCTCCAGTCCATAGGAACTGATCCAGAGTCGATAGACGGTTAGAAAATGAACCCCAATGCATCCACTATTTCTAGGGCCACTTCCTTAAGTATTCTGGGATGCAGACTATCAGGCCCTAGGGATTTATCGGCCTTCAATCCCATCAATTTCCCTAACATAATTTCCCGCCTAATAAGGATATCCATCAGTTCCTCCTTCTCACTAGATCCTCGGTCCCCTGGTACATCTGGAAGGTTATTTGTGTCTTCCTTCGTGAAGACAGAACCAAAGTATTTGTTCAATTGGTCTGCCATTTCTTTGTTCCCCATTATAAATTCACCCGAATCTGACTGCAAGGGACCTACGTTTGTCTTCACTAATCTTTTTCTCTTCACATATCGATAGAAGCTTTTGCAGTCAGTTTTTAATGTGCCCAGCAAGTTTCCTCTCGTATTCTATTTTCCCTCTCTTAATTAAACCCTTTGTCCTCCTCTGCTGAATTCTAAATTTCTCCCAGTCCTCAGGCTTGCTGCTTTTTCTGGCTAATTTATATGCCTCTTCCTTGGAGAAGTATCACCAACGCTGCCTCCGCAAGATCCTGCAAATCCATTGGCAGGATTGGCACACCAAAATCAGTGTCCTCGTTCAGGCCAACATCCCCAGCATCAAAGTGCTGACCACACTCGATCAGCTCCGCTGGACGGGCCACATCGTCCGCATGCCCGACACGAGACTTCCAAAACAAGCGCTCTACTCGGAGCTCCGACACGGCAAGCGAGCCCCAGGTGGGCAGAGGAAACGATTCAAGGACACCCTCAAAGCCTTCTTGAAAAAATTTAAGATCCCCACCGACACCTGGGAATCCTTGACCCAAGACCAACCAAAGAGGAGGAAAAGCATCCGGGAAGGCACTGAACACTTCGAGTCTCTTCGCCGAGAGCAAGCTGAAGCTAAGCGTCAACAGCTGAAGAAGCGCGCAGCAACATAAGAACATAAGAATTAGGAACAGGAGTAGGCCATCTAGCCCCTCGAACCTACTCCACCATTCAACAAGATCATGGCTGATCTGGCCGTGGACTCAGCTCCACTTACCCGCCCGCTCCTCATAACCCTTAATTCCCTTATTGGTTAAAAATCTATCTATCTGTGATTTGAATACATTCAATGAGCTAGCCTCAACTGCTTCCTTGGGCAGAGAATTCCACAGATTCACAACCCTCTGGGAGAAGAAATTCCTTCTCAACTCGGTTTTAAATTGGCTCCCCCGTATTTTGAGGCTGTGCCCCCTAGTTCTAGTCTCCCCGACCAGTGGAAACAACCTCTCTGCCTCTATCTTGTCTATCCCTTTCATTATTTTAAATGTTTCTATAAGATCACTCCTCATCCTTCTGAACTCCAATGAGTAAAGACCCAGTCTACTCAATCTATCATCATTAGGTAACCCCCTCATCTCCGGAATCAGCCTAGTGAATCGTTTCTATACCCCCTCCAAAGCTAGTATATCCTTCCTTAAGTAAGGTGGCCAAAACTGCACGCAGTACTCCAGGTGCGGCCTCACCAATACCCTGTACAGTTGCAGTAGGACCTCCCTGCTTTTGCACTCCATCCCTCTCGCAATGAAGGCCAACATTCCATTCGCCTTTCTGATTATCTGCTGCACCTGCAAACTAACTTTTTGGGATTCATGCACTAGGACCCCCAGATCCCTCTGCATCTCAACATGTTGTAATTTCTCCCCATTCAAATAATATTCCCTTTTCTGTTTTTTTTTCCAAGGTGGATGACCTCACATCATTTTCCGACATTGTATTCCATCTGCCAAACCTTAGCCCATTCGCTTAACCTATCTAAATCTCTTTGCAGCCTCTCTGTGTCCTCGACACAACCAGCTTTCCCACTAATCTTTGTGTCATCTGCAAATTTTGTTACACTACACTCTGTCCCCTCTTCCAGGTCATCTATGTATATTGTAAACAGTTGTGGTCCCAGCACCGATCCCTGTGGCACACCACTAACCACCGATTGCCAACCTGAAAAGGACCCATTTATCCCGACTCTCTGCTTTCTGTTAGTTAGCCAATTCTCGATCCATGCTAATACATTTCCTCTGACTCCACGTACCTTTATCTTCTGCAGTAACCCTTTGAGTGGCACCTTATCGAATGTCTTTTGGAAATCCAAATACACCACATCCATCGGTACATCTCTATCCACCATGCTTGTTATATCCTCAAAGAATTCCAGTAAATTAGTTAAACATGATTTCCCCTTCATGAATCCATGCTGCGTCTGCTTGATTGCACTATTACTATCTAGATGTCTCGCCATTTCTTCCTTAATGATAGCTTCAAGCATTTTCCCCACTACAGATGTTAAACTAACCGGCCGATAGTTACCTGCCTTTTGCCTGCCCCCTTCTTTAAACAGAGGCGTTACATTAGCTGCTTTCCAATCCGCTGGTACCTCCCCAGAGTCCAGAGAATTTTGGTAGATTATAACGAATGCATCTGCTATAACTTCCACCATCTCTTTTAATACCCTGGGATGCATTTCAGCAGGACCAGGGGACATGTCTACCTTGAGTCCCATTAGCCTGTCCAGCACTACCCCCCTAGTGATAGTGATTGTCTCAAGGTCCTCCCTTCCCACATTCCCGTGACCAGCACCCAGGCACCCCACCCACCATTTCCTTCAACCACCGTTTGCCCCACCTGTGACAAAGACTGTTGGTCCTGCATTGGACTCTTCAATCACCTGAGAACTCATTTTTAGTGTGGAAGCAAGTCATCCTCGACTCCGAACGACTGTCTATGATGATGACTTTTGAAGTGTAGTCACTGTTGTAATGTAGGAAACACGACAGCCAATAAATGACTACATCTTCGTTTTAGGTGTTGGTCGATGGATAAAAGTTGGCCAGGACACTGGGAGAACTCTGTTCTTCTTAGAATAGTGTCGCTGGAACTTTTCCGTCCTCCATTCATTCAATTGTGTTATGCTTTGGAATTCCCTCCTTTAACCCCTCCATTTCTCTCTTCTTTTAAAACCTTCCTGAAAACCCATCTCTGACCTTCCTAATGTCTTAGTTTCCCTTTCTGTCTGCGAAGAACCTTGGGACACTTTTCTATGTTAAAGGCGCTATGTAAATGGAAGTTGTTGTTAGTAAGGCTTATATGGATAAGTTTAAACAAAGATGCTCAAATATTATGCTGATTTGATTTTTTTTTGGTACCTGATGAACTTTAGCCAGTAACATTGATTTCATTTTGCTTTAACTCCACACAATGGACCAAGTTCTAAAGAACTAAAAGAAACATTGAAATGTAATTATTCACATATGGTGACCAGCTGTCAGAGATAGGGTCATGACTCTAGATGTGTGCTGCTGAGACTATGGGTCTGGATTCTGTACAATTCATGTGATCAAAGTTGCAATGTTAGATTAATATCTTCGAATTTTCTATTTTCTCAGAGTTTCGTCTTGAAAGTTTAAGTGTAATTAATTATTTGCCATTTTCAGGAGGTTAAACAATTTGGATAGAGTTTAAGTTGCACCTAGTCTGTGGAAGGAACAGGTTTTATGGATTGAATGACCTTTCTTTGTGATTTACTTCCTTATATTTTTCCTCTTTGGCACATCCTCTGCAGCAGTACATAAGGCAATGCAGAGTCTTCTCCCTTTCAAGATCTTTTTAGTCCTTTGAAGCTGAAAATATTACATCTTTTTAAAATGGCTTATTAACATTTAAAAAACTTGCTTGCACTCAGTGCAGTTGATATTTTCCTTTTGTGATGTTCTCAAATTTATGCCTCATTAAGGATTTGCGAAAACAACTCACTGATTGATTCCACTATTTTGTTTTGCTTTTCTATTCTTGATTTCCTGCTGGGACCATCCATGAAAATATTCCCGTGAACCACCAGTTCTGACTGTGGAGAATAAATTACTGCCTCGGCAAAAGTTCCCTTTATGTAAATGTTTTTATAAAAAGGATATGAATTAATTGTATTAATGTGTTGTTGGAAGCATTAATTTGTTTTATATACCCTTTGGGGTTTATGTGCTTTCTTGCTACATTTCCCTATTTGCAAATGTAATTAGTTTAAAGATGTCCTTAAGGGAAGGGCTTTTCTCGGAACATCAAATTTGACAAAATGAGAGGTATTAACACTTCAGGGAATGAAACATTTCCTTTCAGTAAAGAAATGTAATGCAACAATGGAAAGGTGAGGAATTCAAAAGGAGCTGATTTATTTTTCATAAAAAGGTGCATTGTAATTTTGCAACATTCTTACCTAATTAAAGATCTTTACATTTTGACAGATAATAACATGCTCCGTTGCTGTGCGAGGAGTGAGATGTCATTACTTGAAACAATAGGAATAAAGAAAGATTAGGATTCACTTCAATATAATTGGTTTTATATATTCAACTAATGCAATTTGTCTATGAAATGTAATGTAATAATGGGCGCTGATGAGTTTTTATCCGTTTTGTGCATAGGAAGGGAGGATGTCACAGTAATCCTTTCTGTCCCATCTGTTTGTGAATGCCAAAAGCAAGGTAACTACAGAATAATTTCACAGATCATTACCAACTATTACAGGTGAAGTCTTTAGAGAATATGTGCCTACTGTTTAAAAGAAGTTTGGTCTCATAACAGCAGATGAGAACATTCCTCAAACTATTCGCGATTGTCCAGGCACTTGGAGCAAAACACTATTGAAATATTCCTTGGTCCTGGTAGAAATTACTCTGTGGTGCAGTTAGGAAGCATGTCTCATAACCTACAGAAACATAGATTTAGGTGAAACTATTTGTATCTCTATAAATAGACAATAACAGAGATCACTGTGCTTGTTGGTTAAATTCTGACTGTTCCAAGGCAATAATCCCTGTTGATAAGGGCAGCGTGGAAACATTTTCTTGAAAGCTCTCGAAATGGATTCCATTTTACTGAAATTACAGCGGCAAACTTGAACTATAAATGATTATAAACGTGCAATGAATCCCTCTCTGAAAGCCTGCCATTCCACAACAGTATCATATATAGAGCAGTTTGTTTATGTAAAATCAACATTTGAATCCCATTATGATGATTTGATATGATTACATCCAGCACTTTCGTCAACTTAGATCACTTAGTCATATAGTAATATAATAAATAAAGTTGTAATAAATTTAGCTGATCATAGGTGTTCAGGAATATTAGTCTAAGATCGGTTTCACTCTATCAAGTGGGTATGACTTTGGCAGTAATGTCTTTCACAAGAGATTTATGACTAAAATTGAAGCAACTGGAATCAAACAGGAAGCTGGAATTGGATGATGAATTGGCTGGGTAATAAGAAACAAAGGTTGATTATCAATGTTTGTGTTTATAACTGGCAATCTCTGACCAATTACACCCCCTCCCACATCCCCCCCCCCCCCCCCCCTCAGCGATGTGTCCTGGGAAACCTACTACTTCCAAAACTATGACGGTTTTGGAAGTAGAATGTGAAATGTTGTGGATGGCACTAAGTTATGTGAAAAACTGGATGTTGCAAGGATATGGATTGAGTTCAAAATGAGTTAGAGGGATGTAGCAACTTAAGAAGAATATATCCTTGGGGAATGCCAGAGGTAATGAAACAGGGTGGAAAAGATCCATTGCAGGAGATTCTCTGGCTAGAGGATAGGTAAAAGTGGAACCAGGCGAGGACAGTCCCACACAGCTGGATCAGAGAGGAGGATGGCGTGGTCGACTGTGTCAAAGACTGCAGAGAGGTCAAGAAAGATGAGGAGGGATAGTGTACCATGGTCACAGTCACAGTGGATGTTAAACCCAATGCTATTACATATTTTCTGCTCGCTAAGAGGAATTTCACTCCCTTAGGTATTTCATATAAGAAAGTGAAATAATAATGTATTAATACCACTAAATTTCCATTTTGGTAACAATAAATGGAAAATTAAAATCACCCACATTTTGAATGAAAAAACACTTATTCTTCCCAATGATTATCACCACAAAGACCAGAAAACAGAAGCCATGAAAGTATACCAATGTAGAGATTGATAACTCAATTTTCAGTTATGAATGAATCAGAATTATAATGATAGCAATTAAATTACTAACTGGCTTTCCAAGATATATTATGCTTATGTTTAGATTATACTTGAATCAAGATTTCAATAACTTCACATTAAAGTAGCCAACAGACAAATCTTTGTAGCACATTCCATTCCATTTAGTTATTCAACCCATGCTAAAAGGTGACTGGAGGAATGTGCACAGTTCCGGCCTCCTTAACTATATTTAGTTAATTTAGTTGATATATTTTCAGAGAATTTAAGATTAAAATAAAGGAGAACATGAAGCCATATCATCACGTGGTGATTGGCAGTCAACAGATTGATTGCCCAGTCAGACATTTATATGCTCACAATGCGGTCTCACATCCACATGAGAAAAGCTACATGATATTTCTGCATTAACTTCTGACATCTCGGGCTGTATTTTCCTTCCAGCGGCAGTGTGGGATGTCCACCCGCTGCTCTAATCCTGCCGCAATCCCGACCACTTTCTTGGGTTGAGGTTCATTGGCCATGTAGGTTGGACTCCCTGTGGGGAGTCATAAGAACATAAGAACATAAGAACATAAGAACATAAGAATTCGGAACAGGAGTAGGCCATCTAGCCCCTCGAGCCTGCTCCGCCATTCAACAAGATCATGGCTGATCTGGCCGTGGACTCAGCTCCACTTAGCCGCCCGCTCCCCATAATCCTTAATTCCCTTATTGGTTAAAAATCTGTCTATCTGTGACTTGAATACATTCAATGAGCTAGCCTCAACTGCTTCCTTGGGCAGAGAATTCCACAGATTCACAATTCCTTCTCAACTCGGTTTTAAATTGGCTCCCCCGTATTTTGAGGCTGTGCCCCCTAGTTCTAGTCTCCCCGACGAGTCCTGCCACCAAGAAAGAGCCCATCAGGACCGAAGAGCAAACTGAGGCCGTGCTGCAGCGGAAACATCACAGCAGCATCACAAAAGATGGTGCGGGACCTTAAAAGGACAGAACAGCCCCAAAGAAAACAGGCGTTACATCTCCGAAGGCCTTAGCAATGACCAAGACCTGCAAAGGTAAGTACATGGGCAAGATTGGAGGGAGAACGAAACCCTGGTAGGCCCTCTCCCTCCATGGTGGATGGCAGGGAAATGGTGCGGTAGACCAGGCTGCATCCCTTTCAGTATTTACATTTGGCGGGAGAGAGGTAGAGGGAGGGAATTTGAGATCATGGTGGGGAGGCAGTGGTAGGCCTCACAGCTCAATTTTCTGTCACTATGGGATAATAGAGAAAAAGCCAACTCCTAGGTAGATGATTTTCAGTACCTTTGACATTAACGGGGCTGTAATGACCTCAATATGGGGTTGGTAGCCTTAACACTCCCTTAGTAATGCAGCAGGTTCCATTTTAAAAGGGACCTCCCGACAAGTGTCCAAAAGTGCTTGCCTGTTTCAGGCTGTAGGCCCCTTTTAACATGAAAATCGGGGGTCCTATGACTTAATAAGATCCCAGTTGCCATTTTAGGTAGGAACTGGTCAGCGCCTGCGCAGTTCCATGGGTAATGGAAGAGACAAGGCCCTGCAAAGGTAAGTCTTGAATTATTTGTGTGGGCTCCTGAGGTTTCCTGTGGGCAGGGATTGGTGGCCTGAAACAGGAAGGAGCTTTATTAACATATTGGCCTGGATTTTGCAGACAGCTTGCCGTTCACCTCGCTGACAGCTGCCCACAAAATTTTCCCGGGCTTTAGAGCGCAGACTTGCTAGACTGCGGCGCCCTTTACAGGGGACCTGTGAGCAGACCAACAAACAAAAGAACACAAGAAATAGGAGCAGGAGTAGGCCATTTGGCCCTTCAAGCCTGCTGTGCCATTCAATAAGATCATGGCTGATCTTTGATGTCAGCTCCACTTTCCCGCCTGATCCCCATATCCCTTCCTTCCCTTAATGTCCAAAAATCAACCTTGAATATACTTAATGACTCAGCATTCGCTTCTTCGGGCTGGAGAATTCCAAAAATTCACAACCCTCAGTGAAGAAATTCCTTCTCATCTCAGTCTTAAATGGCCGACCCCTTATCCTGAGACTGTGCCCCCTAGTTCTAGACACTCCAGCCAGGGGAAATAACCTCTCAGCATCTAACCTGCCAATTCCCTTCAGAATCTTGAACATTTCAATGAGATCACCTCTCATTCTTCTAAACTCCAGAGAGTATAGGCCTAATCTACTCAGTCTATCGGCTTAGGACAACCTTCTCATCTCAGGGATCAATCTAGTGTTGAACAGTTAATGCTGTCAGCCTAATCTCACCCCCACCCCCCTCCATCTCTGCAATTTTAACCCATTAGATAGTCTTAAAAGTGTTTGCGCTCAGCAAACTCTCACAAACAGCAATGTGATAATAACCACGTTGTTTTTGTGATATTGATTGAGGGATAAATATTGGCCAGGACACCGGGGATAACTCCCCTGCTCTTCTTTGAAATAGTGCCACGGGATCTTTTATGTCCACTTGAGAGAGCAGACGGGGCCTCGGTTTAACGGCTCATCTGAAAGACGACACCTCTGACAGTGCAGCACTACCTCAGCACTGCACTGGGACTGTCAGCCTGTTTTTTTTTCCAATCAGATTGAAGGATCCACACTGAGACTCTAAAGCAGTAAGTATGAAGCAAATATAAATTAAATTTAAATGTTGCACAGAAAGAGGGTGGTGGGATCTGGAAATCTCTGCATGAAAGGGTGGTGGAGGGAGAAACCCTCATTGCAATAAAAAAGTACTTGGATATGCACTTCAGGTGCCGTAACCTACAGGGCTACGGACCAAGACTTGGAAAGTGAGATCAGGCTGGATAGCCCTTCTTCGGCCGGCACAGACACAATGGGCCAAATGGCCTCCTTCTGTGCCATAAATTGCTACGATTCTATGATTCTATGAAATAAAGATTGGGAAATACAGATGGGATTAAGGGAGAGAGATAAAAGAGACAGAGAAAAATGTTTTTAAAAGTTATATTGTTTTAAAATCTCCAATGCTAATTTTCTTCTGAGGGAATGAGACTCCACACTTGCTGCTGAACACACATAAGTGTGTTCAGCAGCAAATATCACTTATCACACCGTTAAAAACTCACTTACTCCAGAGTGCATCAGTACAAACTGTTTCAGCCGTTTTTATTGCAGAACTAATGGTCAAGAACAGGAAGTTCACGTCGTTGCAGTCTTTTCAGTGCGGTGTCTATTGGCGTGGTTTGCTACAGCGCACCTCGTGGAGGAGCAGGGTATCTCTGTTAGCAACTTCCTGATTTGCGCGTTTAACTGCGCGTGTGTGGATGGTTGAGGTTGCTGTCCGGTTTACCCCATTATAACAGGTGAGCGCTGTTAGCCTCACCGTTGTTATCACAAAATGCGGCTCATGCAACTGACAGTGTGGATGCTCTACATACCATTAGCTCACATTTGGATGTGCAGGAGGTCCAATTAAAATTACAATCAAAATGTGAAATTGCTGTTTAGAGTCGGTGGGGCCGAAATTCAGGGTCTCAAAGAGACCCGTTAATGCCCGTTTGCAGCAGCCATTCGTAAAAATCAAATGGTCGCTGCTTTGGGGTTATCAGGCTGACCCGACCTAAGTTGGGGATTTTTCGGCCTGGATCCCATCCCACTCAAGTAGACCCAAGTCGCCAATTTAAAATAAAATAAATTCTTACCAATCCATTTTCAGCTCAATCTGTCAATCCCCCGCAGCCAGGTACCCCCGGCAGGTTTTTCTGCCAGTGCACCATCTCCACACTGAGTGCGGCCCAACACTGCGGCCGCTCTTAAAGGGGAGGGCCCACTGCCACAGCCACAATGGAGAAATTCCTGCCGGCCGACTTGCTGATCGGCCAGCAAAATATTGCCCCCGGGTTCAGCCGGGCCGCCAACAGGCAGCCTGGCATCCCCTCTTGGGTGCCAGGCCACTGGCTTGGCCGAAACCCTCCCTTGTGGCCCAGTGGCCAAAGTTAAAAAATGATTGAATCTCCCCTTTAATGGGGAAACACGTGCTGTGACATCACCATGTTGATTGACAGTGGCGGATGGCCCAAACGACCCATTTTCAGCCAGTCAGTCTACTTTGAATCTAAAGCCCGCCCCATTATGATCCATTTCCTGTAGGACTTTGAAAAAGATTCAATGTCCTGGAAAATGGATCTACTCACCGCACCAAGAGTTCCAGCGGTGAGTAACAGCTAAAAACTCATAAGTGTGCCAGCTTTCTAGTGTACCTGAATTTCGGCCCCGGTAGGTAATGATGTACAGTAGGCACCTCAAAGCACTGGATAAGTACCACCAATGTTGCCGCCGCAAAATCTTGCAAATCCATTGGCAGGATAGGCGCACCAACATCAGCGTTCTCTCCCAGGCCACATCCCCAGCATCGAAGCATTGACCACGCTCAATCAGCTCCGATGAATGGGCACATTGTCCGCATGCCTATGCTAGACTTCCGAAACAAGCACTCTACTCTCAGGCCCGTCATGGCAAGCGAGTCCCAGGAGGGCAGAGGATACGCTTCAAGGTCATCCTTAAAGCCTCCTTGAAAAAATTTTAGATCCCCACCGACACTTGGGAATCCCTGGTCCTAGACCGCTCAAAGTGAAAGAGAAGCATCCGAAAAAGCGGCGGACACTTCAAGTCTCTTTGCCGGGAGCACGCGCAAGCCAAGTACAAACAGTGGAAGGAGCGCACGACAACCCAAGCACCCCACTCACCCGTCTGCCCCACCTGTGACCGAGACTGTAGATCCCGCATTGGTCCCATCAGTCACCTTAGAACTCATTTTAGTGTGGACGCAAGTCATCCTCGACTCCGGGGGACTGCCTAAGAAGAAGAATGATGTATATATAGAAGGTTGTGGAAAGGAGGCAGTAATGTGTATATCAGCTACTTAACTGTTTTTCTTTTCTTTTTTTCTTTTTCTTGCTCGAACTGATATTCTCATGAGCTTTTGTGCCAATTGTTCTATTTTTTTGAACCAATAATGGCATCATAGGTTTCCCAATGAGAATCCACCTGTCTAAAATGTTTGGAAGAAAGAAAGGACGATTCATGGAGTAATGGCTGGTAGGTCAGGCTAAATGAGTTGTGCTCCATTCTCCTGCTGGTAACCGCATAGTCTCATCTGCAGACAGAGTTGAACATAGCTCACTTTGGCAGATGATTATTACAGCAGAAACTCTTATTCCCACAGGAAGCAGGAACAGCAGTCTCAATGACACAACTAAGATTTGTGACTGCCTGACTAATCATAATGTTGGATGTTCCCTTGGAAGCACCCCAATCACAGTGTCACCGTATGAAAGAAAGCTTGTCAGGAGTGATTAATAGCCACCGTGACCAATTTGGCCACACCCATCAAATTGTCACCATCCATATCGACAAGCTGTGGAACACTACCTGCAAATGACTGCGGCGAACTGTCTTTATAGGATCGACAGAGAGCCAGATGCAGATCTCTGCCATCTGTTGGAAGGACAGCTGTAGCTACCATGTAACATGGGGCTGGTAATAACAATCACTGCAGCTTGAAACTTGACTTTGCCTCCTTCAGACACGCTACAATGTTGTCCGATGGGAATGGTGTCAAAGAATGGCAGAGAGGGCCACCCTCCTTGCAACTATCTCATGCATAAGAACATAAGAATTAGGAACAGGAGTAGGCCATCTAGCCCCTCGAGCCTGCTCCGCCATTCAACAAGATCATGGCTGATCTGGCCGTGGACTCAGCTCCACTTACCCGCCCGCTCCCCGTAACCCTTAATTCCCTTATTGGTTAAAAATCTATCTATCTGTGACTTGAATACATTCAATGAGCTAGCCTCAACTGCTTCCTTGGGCAGCATCACCTAAACTTCAGTAATCAAACAGCGGGTGCAGCGGGTGCGGGGGCATCTATTGGGCTACTTAGTTACTTGCCTGCAGAATCATCTCTGCACCTTTGGATTCCTTTACAATCATTTTTGCCTATCACTCTTTAGTCCTTATAGCAAAAGGTTCTAATGGGTTGATATGTTTATGAGCCTTTCCAAAGGCTTTCAGAATTTTGGTCATTCTTTTGTCATTCTCCCTTTAATATTCCTCATCCTTTTAAATTTCACTGACACGGATTTTGTTTCCACTCCCACCACTAGCATGTTCCCTCTCCAAATCTGCGTAACGATGTAAAATTTGTTTAATTGGCGTGGATTTATGGATTAGAAACAGGACTGAAATATTGACATTCGAGCTACTGGACATAGTTTTAAGATGCTCTTTACACATTTTACTCTGCACTATGGGTAGTAGGTTTAATCACCATTCTCCCTGATGATGTATTTTTCGAGCTAAACTTTTATAAATTTTTCAAATAAACTTTGAATAATTGGTTGCATATACCACACTTTCATTCGTCTCAGTGAAAAACCCATTTCTAACCATTGGGTATAAACTGATCATACCTTTTCGGCTCCCAGCTCCAAGTGGCTGGCTCAAGAGTAGCACAGACGGCATCCAAGGAGAAGGTTTTTCAACTGCCTTCTTGGCCACAGGAAGGCCGGAACCCTACCAGCCTTGCGAGTGTGGCTTTGGAGGCGGGCCCACTGTCAAAATGGCCATGATTGACAGTGGGTCGGGATCCCACTCTGAACTGGCCTCCACTGGGCCGAAGATTTTCAGAGGGGAACGTCGCCGTCGTGAGGATGGATCGGCGGTGCGTAAGGTGATGACGCACTTAACACGGATCGGCAGCAGCGGAGCGGTGGAGGCGAGGGAATCGGAGCACCGCCGGGAAACCTCAGGAGAGTAATTGGGCTAGCAGCGGCCATTCCAGCAAGAGTCGCCGGCCACTCCATTCCGCAGCGTGGCTGCTGATTTGCGGTGGTAACAGGCTTTAAGGAGAGGGGCACTTTTGGCCCCAAAGTGTTCAAAATAAAGATTTCAATGTTTGACAACACATTAGCAGAAACTCTACATTAACATTGGCTAAAAGATCCAAGTGCCTACCCTTGTGTGTTGTTAGTTGGTATGATGTGACAAGGATGAGGGTGAGTGTGAGGGGTGGCTAATGAGACGGGGAAGTGATAATGTAGATAGAGGGAGAGGGATGGGTGGAGGTGTAAGGTAAGTTGGTGTGAGTAAGGATGTGCAGGAGTAGGCTAAGGAATGTAGAGTGATGGGGATGTGATCAGTGGCACAGCAGGATGAGGTTGAGTGTGACTTTGCAGTAACATTTTGTGATCTTTGTGCCACTGCAGCTTGGTCCTCCTGACGACATCCCTGCTTGTGCCCTCCTGTACAACGTGCAACCAGGCTGCGTTGGTGTCCTGGAGAGGTTCCTTCTGCACATTGGAAGGGAAGAGAACCTTCCTGTGTGGTGTGACTCCCTGCATAAGCATCTGGAGGGAGTGATGGGAGAGCAGGGTGCAGCTGTGCACCTTTGTGCAGTGCTTGTCAGTGTTTGCAGCACCTCAATGCTGCAGAACACTGACAGAACAACTGTCAAAATCAATGTGGCTATGGACCCTTTAATGAAGCCGGTTGATGACGCATCATCAAATGATGTCATCAGACCTGCTTCCTTTTAATTGGCCAGGAACCTTGCAGGGTGGGCTTAACAAGCCCCATCAATGGAAGATTCTTTTCACGGTGCGGGCTGGAGCCAGGAGCGGGGTAGCAACCTGTCACCGATCCCGGCCGCCCGGACCCGCCACAGTTGGCAAAATCGTGGCTGGTATCTGATCTCGAGAGATCAGAGGAGAGAAAATGGGCAGAAAATTAGAAGGCAATACACATTTAAAAATAACTGCAAAAATGTTTAGCACCCAATTAGCACCTCTTTTTGAGTGCAATGTAAAGTAAAATTGGGTGCTATCCCGCTGCTCCCGATTAACACCCCAATGGCACTGCCCACACTTTTCCAGTTCCCATTTTAGCAGCTGCTTTCAATCAACATTACTAAAACAGATCATCTGGTCATTATCACATTGCTGTTTGTGGGAGCTTGCTGTGTGCAAAATTGGCTATTGTGTTTCCTGCATTACAACAGTGACTACAATTCAAAAAGTATTTCATTGGCTGTAAAGTGCTTTGGGGCATCCTGAGGTTGTGAAAGGCAATATATAAATGCATGTCTTTCTTTTAGATCTGGAAACATAGGTTTTCTGGGGTGATGTTTAGAGAAATTTGTGATCTCCTGAGGGAAGGCCTGGGCCACAGTGCAGGCCTAGCTACATGTTAAAGTGATAACACTTCCATGCATCATGGGGTGGCAGAGGACATGTAGAACAGCAGCAGAGCACTATTATATAGCCCAAGTCATGATGTTTTACTCCAAGGGGCAAACAGATTCATCACAATTGACAGCAACCTGCCTCTCTATAGTCTTGCCTTCTCAAACTCCTACTAATTAAAATAAAATGAAAGAATTAAAAAATCTTCCATTTATTACAGTGCCTTTCATGACCTGAAGAAAACCTAAAGTGCTTCACAGCCAATGAAGTACTTCTGAAGTGTAGTTATTGTTCTTATGTAGAGAAACAAAAGCAGGTCCTCTAGTTTCTTGGAAAAGAAGTGCCTAATATCTAGCCTATTCCTACTTTTGCATAATTTAAATGCATCCCCAGTCTGTCAAACTGAAATAATCTATCAATGTGTATGCAATCCAACCCTTGCATTATTTTATATACATTTAAATCAGATCACATCTAAGCCTACACTGCTCTAAAGTAAATAGACCCAGCTCTTTAAGCCTATCTGAGTAACTCAGGTTCTTTAAGCTCATAATCATTCTTGTAGCTCTCCTCTGAACCTTTTCCAAGGCCACTATACCACCCACCAGGTGAGGGGACCAAAACTGGACACAGTACTTTAGATGCAGTCTAACCAAGGACCTCTATAAGGACAGAATGATGTCCTTTGACTTATATTGAATTGATTCTACCAATGTATCCCAAACCCTATCTGCTTTGGCTATGGCTTCTCTACATTGGTTGTGAATATTGAGTGTTCTATGCACAATAACACCTAGATCCTAGAAATTAATTGGTTCTATTACTTGAGCAGTTTTGCTTCTCCCAATCTATGTGAAAATTAAAGTCTCTCATTATAACCGCATTATTTCTGCCGCATGCTTCCCTGATCTCTGTATTTATACATTTCCCCCACTATATCACCATTGTCTGGACATATATAGACAACTTCCACCAGAGTCTTGCATCCTTTACTGACCTTTCATTCTACCCATGCTATTTCCACTGCCTGTTCATCCTTACTGATGTCCTTTATTTCTATGGCTGCCGTGTGTCAGTCTCAAGAATTAGGACCTGAAGTGCCTCTCAATGTTTGTGAGGTCACACATGAAATGGGTTAGCTTCAGTTTGCAGCTCATCCACTGCTGCGGGGACAGCTTGAGCTTGGCTGCTTTCAGGTTCTTGTGCAGTCATGCTGGGTGGGGGTTGTGCGGCAGACTGGTAATTGTGGAAAGGGCGTCATCTGGAGAGAAAGCACCAATGTCCACTGTCGGTTCCAACCTGCCCCTTCTTCTGTGACATTCTGCCGGTAGAACCAAAAAAATTCAGACCCTATGACAGGAGCGACATTGGCTATTCCCTTGCTGGATGAACCACCTCCTCTGTAACCCTGAGGAGACCACATTACAGCTGAAAGCCTGTAGGAAACACAACCTCAGCTGTGAGAGGCGGCACAGCAGATGGTCCTGAATCCGTCACCGTTCCAAGGATGTCTGCCTCCTATCAGTTCTGTGCATCAGAACCTCACATGCGATTTCGTGGCTTCTTCCACATGTGTTACCACGCATATCATTCACCGACTGTAACAGTCTACCATCCTCTGAAAACTTTCATTCCAATCTTAAGGATGTGGGTTCAAGTTCCATAATTTATAGCCTGACACTTGACTGTAGTACTGAAGGACTGCTGACTGTTCGTGGGGCTGCCTTTCCAATTAGATATTAAACTGAGGCCCTGTCTGCCCACTCAGGTGATCCACCCAGTTAAAAGATCCCATGGAACTATTCAAAGACGAGCAGGTGACTTCTCCCAGTGTCCTAGCCAACATTTACCTCTCAACTAGCATATCCAAAACTGATTAATTCATTTATCTCGCTGCAGTTTGTGGGTCCTTGCCGTGTGAAAATTGGCTGCTGCATCTGTCTATATTACAAAACGACTGCACTTCAAAAATACATCATTGGTTGTGAAACACTGAGACGTCCTGAGTATGTGACAGGTTCTCTATAAATGCAAGTGCTTTCTTTCATATATCTGGGTCTGCTGCCTGTGCAGCTGATGGAGGAGGGACACATTTTCGCTGACAAAGGACCTCTTCCCCTTCCACCTGCTGTACCTTCTGCTCCTGCTCTCCTATTTTCAATTACACCCTTGATACTATATTTCTATTTCGCCTCCATGCAGATGTAACTGGGCTGCTGCATATCATGCCTTGGAATTGTGTTGGGTGCAGATTCTGTGGAAGGTCTGCCATTTATCTGCTTGCTGTGCCATTCCTGTGATGATATAAAAAGGGAGAATCATAAAAATAAATTGAGATTTAGGATATAAACATCTGCCTGTATAATAATTTTCATCTGCATGGCAAAGTCATCAGAGCTGACAGAGAGCTAGAATTTCCAGACAATCAGCCAGCACCCGATTGTTGCCCAAAAAACCGCTAACATTCCCAAAATTATCGGTGGTGAAAAATTCCCTCCAAAAAAAAAATCCGTCCAGCGAAAAAGATGGGAGTCGCACCCCGATTCTCAGCGAAAAAATTGAATCTTGGGCCGATTGGGTGGTTCTTTAAAATAATGGACGATAATTACTTAACTTACTAAAAATTTACAGAGAGGCTGCGGGTTGGGCCTCGGAGGAGAAAAACACAAAAAATATTTTTTCAAAAAGTATAAAATAAAAAATCATAAAAACATTCTCAGGACCATTTTCACTTAAATCACTACAAGAGAATTTTAAAATAATTAGTAAAAAAAACAATTACTTACCTTTTTCTTGCAGGGCTACTTACCTACCACCAGCTCTGCTGATTCGCATGGGCGCTTTTGTTTCAACTTACCTATGGGTCCCCGCTGAGCCAAATATAGCATCATGGCGGTCTATGGACGGTGCACGCTGACCAGTCCGCTCCCCAGCGGTACTTCGAAACTGCCGGTGGAAATCAGCTGGGGAATTTTTCGCCGACCCAGTTCTCGCCCAAAACAGCCAATACCGCCGGAAAACCGGGCGGTGAGGCAATGGAAATTCTACCCTAGTCTCTGACAATTATTAGCATTGGAAGGGAGGAAAGGTAAGAGAACAACAAACCCTCAATAGGAATTACTAATCAGCTTCACTATCTCCCAACTCACTCACATTATTACTGTGCAGTTCTATAGCCCTTTCTGCAAATGGCAATAATCCCTGGATTGTAGCAGATCCTTCTCTGGTAGTGGTGGCCTGCTTTCTGTTAAAAGCCATCTTCTTCTGCAGATACTTATGAGACTTTCATTACTACATGCAGTATCAGGAACACCTCACAACGTTAGCTGTGTTATCCCTCCATGTATTGTGCCCAAGTTTCGGCTGGAGTTGCTCCTATTTTTTTAGAGCAACTAGTTTAGTTTGGAGTATCTTAGAAATCGCAACTCTCGGCATTTAGTTTGCTCCAATTCTAGTGAGTTAATTTAGTTTCGTTTTCAGTTTTATTTTCAAAAGGGGGGTGTTACCAGCCACTTACGCCTGTTTTGCAAGTTTAGGCAACGAAAAGGTACCCCAAACTAACTTAGAACGGAGTAGGTGTTGACTTTTGTACGCTCAGAAAAACCTTGCATACACTTTAGAAATTAGGCGCAGGTAGCCAGAGATGGGGGGTGGCGGGGGGGGGGGAAGGGAAGTTAGAGGATTTTCCAAAGCATTAAACACTTCACTTTTAGCAATAAAGAGCTATCATCAATAATAAATGATAAATAAATCAATAAATCAACCACTAAATCAATAACTCAATCAATCAATCAAAAAATTAAAAAATTTAAAATTAAAAAAATTAAAAATTAAAAATCAATCAATAAATAAAAAATTAAAAGTTTCTACTCACCTACTGCAGCACCTATCTGTTCGGGAGCACCGGAAGCCCTCCAACAGCATGCCGAAGAGCTGATCGGGCAGGTGGGCCCCGCCGCTGAGGAGGTAAGGGCAGGGCAGTGGCGACGAAGCGAGGGACGGTGAGGCAGGCAGGCCACTCGACACGGGATAGGGGAAGTGAACATTGCGACGTCCCTTCGGCCAGGGATAGAGTCGCCCGGAGACAGCACGTGCTGGGAGGGCCAGGAGCTACTGCGCACGTGCGCAGACTCCACTGCACACGCGCACAGCTGCAGGCACTCTTTTCAGCACAGGGCTGTAGCTCTGCCGAGCCGCACCAACTGCTAAACAGGCCTGCTGAACACCGAGAATTGCGGGTTAAAATAGGCGGGCCTCTCGGAGGTGCGCCATTCTGCGGGACAGCCGAAACTTGGGCCCAAAAAGAGGGGTTGTAGTGAAGTTGCTTTAATTTTCTTTCATGCGTTTCATCCTTTCAAGAAATCGTGTGGGCTGTCGATTGTGACCTTGGAGTGAATCTTAAGTAAGATTGTGGGCTTACATTATGTAATTTGGATGTGGATATACATGTGATAGGTTGTTGCCAGGGAGTTCAAAAGTAGCATTATATATGTGTAAAAATGCACAATTACTTTGCCTCACCTGGTGAGGTCATTAAATCTTTTTCAGAATTGCTGTTTTGATGGCCTCCAGCTACCTCTTGCCATGCTCTGTGTGACATAGCCTACTTGGCCTTCTTTCCATGCTGAGAAACCACGGCATTGTTCCATTGCTCCACTTCCTTCAGCAGCTGTTCAATGGTCTCATTATCAAAGCAGAGTTCCCTCATGTGACCAGCCCTCCTGTCTGATCTGGAGATATATTCTACTGTGTATTTTTACTACCGCCATGAAACCCTCCTCCTTGGCAGTTTCATTTAAAAAATTATCTGCTGGTAAAAATAACTTCTCAGCAGTACTTTATAATATTTGGCTATAAACTGCAGGCTTCCAAAATGCTTAACCACGCTCAGGCTACAATGTTTTCTCCACTAGCTCCACTAAGCAGCAACAAGCCTTTAAGGCTTGCAGCAATCCAATAATTTCCTGTTTTGCTCATGACTGTGCCCAATCGGAGGGCTTAGTACCTGCCCACATAATGCCCACTATCTATAATTCATTCTGACTGGAAATCAGGATGCAGAGAAGTAACGTTGGACAAAGTGCATTTCCAGTGCCCATGCCTAGCGCTGCCTATTATGAGCCCAAAACAATGGGCCCTTAAACTTCTTCAGAAATTATAGACCCTGTCTCTGATACATAATCCCTGTTTCCTCACCATACATTAGATATGCACGTGTTAAAAATGAGAATGCAATCTGTTCTGTATCTGTCAATGTCACTGTGAGGTACATGAGATTGCCTTGTGGAACAATTCTTCCTCAGATTTTCCCTCCCTATGTTTGAGATTGAAAATGAGTGAATGGGTGAGATTAACATTTTGACTGTTGAATAATAGTGACACCATAGGTTAGGTTAGATGTCTATCGTATTTCATTGTTTCCATTTAAGGTGTTTGTTGTCATACATTAGCCCCTCACTAAAGGTTGTTGCACATCAGCCGTAAAAGATTCTATGGTGCAATATCACCGAATGTTGGGATTCTGATCCTCCACACCTTGAGGTAGAATTATGTGTGTTCGTCCCTGCGATTCCCTGTATTTTGTCAGTACTGTTCTGGAGAGGAAGTCAGTGAAAACCAGGCAGACAGTGGTTCAAGAAAGATTGACACAGGCCTGTAGATGGCAAATGTCAACATCTATCTGTAACATATTCAAAATCTTACATCTGCATGCACTTCCTGTCTACAAATTTTACATCCTGTTATCACGTGTACTGTAATACCCTTCATCACAGAGACTGCCTTCTTCCACCTCAATAGCATCACCTGCCTCAACCCTTCTGCTGCTGAAACCCTCACCATGCCTATGTCACTTTCAGACTCAACCATTCCAATGCTTTCTTGGCTGCCGTTCCATTCACAACCCTCTGCAAACCCCAACTCATCCAAAACTCTATTGTCTGTATTCTATCCCACACTAAGTCACACTCACGTATCACCTGTATATTACCTACACTGGTCCCAGCTCTTCATTGCCTCTAATTTAAAATTTTCAACCTTATGTTTAAATCCCTCATGGCTTCACCCCTCGCTATCTCTGTAACGTCCTCCAGCGTAACTGATCATCATATTATAAAAAGGATATAAAGGCACTGAAGAGGGTGCAGAGAAGATTTACAAGGATGATACCAGAAATGCTAGGGTATACATATCAGGAAAGGATGAATAGGCTGGATCTCTTTTCTCTTGAAAAAAGAAGGCTGAGGGGTGACCTAATAGACATCTTTAAAATTATGAAAGGTTTGATGGAGTGGATACAGAGAATATTTCCACTTGTGGGAAGAACATAACTAGAGGCCATCAATCTAAGATTAACACCAAGAAATCCAATAGGGTATTCAAAAGAAACTTCTTTACCCAAAGAGTGATGAGAATGTGGAACTCGCTACCACAGGGAGTGGTTGAAGCAAATAGTATAGATGCATTTAAGGGGAGGCTAGACAAGCGTATGAGGGAGAAGGGAATAGAGGGTTATGCAGATAGATTTAGATGAGGAAAGACGGGAGGAGACTCGAGTAGAGCATAAACGCTGGCATGGACAGGTTGGGCCGAATGGCTTATTCCTGTGCCGTATATCCTATGTAACAATCACCTCCCTGAACTCTCTGTTCCTCTGACTCTGGCCTCATGTGCATCCCCCCACCCCTTCAAATCACCATTGGCGGTTGTTCCATTAGATGTCTAGGCCCCACCGCTGGAATTCCCTCCCTAAACTCTCTGTCTCACCACCTCTTCCTTTAAGACCCTCCTTAAAACCTACCTTTATGACCAAGCTTTTAGTCACTCCTCAATATCTCCTTTGCTTTAGCATCCATTTTTGTCTGATTACGCCTCTGTGGAACACCATGGGTCCTTTTTCTATGTCAAAGGCACCATATAAATGCAGTTGTTGTAGTGTAGTTACCTTTCTGCCAGACTTTTGACTTTCTACATTATAAATTTTGATGTCCATATTTATAATGCAAAGTTAACTTGTTACATTGTAATTACATCCTTTCTCCAGTGGTGTCACTGTACCACCGTAGTGTTGCATCTCCCAGCTACTCAGTCTGTATTACTGAGAACCCTCTGATGCTCCAACTAACTCTACTTCTCTATTTCCCCAATTACAGAAATATTTGCTATTTGACTATAAATAAAATGAAATCAAAGTATTATACAAATGTAAAGGCAGAATGTATGACTTTCGAATAGAGACTGAATTATGTTTACATGCCGTAGTCCAGTTATCCTGTTGCCTTCTAACCCTGCCTCACCAGAAGACTACTCTTGGTCTTGACTCCCTGTGTGCAACACTATCATCATCATAGGCAGTCCCTCGAAATCGAGGAAGACTTGCTTCCACTCTAAAAGTGAGTTCTCAGGTGGCTGTACAGTCCAATACAGGAATTACAGTCTCTGTCACAGGTGGGGTAGACAGTGGTTGAAGGAAAGGATGGGTGGGGAGTCTGGTTTGCCGCACGCTCCTTCCATTGTCTGCACTTGGTTTCTGCATGCTCTCGGTGATGAGAGTCAAGGTGCTCATCGCCCTCCCGGATGCTCTCCTCCACTTAGGGCAGTCTTGGGCCAGGGACTCCCAGGTGCCGGTGGGGATGTTACACTTAATCAAGGAGGCTTTGAGGGTGTCCTTGAAGCATTTCCTCTGCTCACCTGGGGCTCGCTTGCCATGTAGGAATTCCGAGTAGAGCACTTGCTTAGGGAGTCTCGTGCCAGGCATGCGGACAATGTGGCCCGCCCAACCGAGCTGATCGAGTGTAGTCAGTGCTTCAATGCTGGGGATGTTGGCCTGAGCGAGAACACTGACGTTGGTGTTTCTATCCTCCCAGTGGATTTGCAGTGGGGGCTTGACTGGTAATATTCAAAGTTCCATTTGCTGATCTGTATGTTGAAAGACTGAAGTAAAAAAAAACATACAAGTTTGGAATTATGACCTGGATTTCCAGAAAAGGCAGAAACTAAATATGCGTTATTGAACCAGAGGCTGAATGTATCATTGTAAGGCATCACCATCTGATTTAAAGGTACTTGAGTTCAAAGTAGCTCGGTGGTTACTTCAAACAACTGCTGACTTGAGTCCTCTTGCTGACTGAAGCATAAATGAACCAAAGATATTTGTGATGAATTTTGTTGGTTTCAGCTCAACTACAGAGGTGATACACTACATGGAAATAATAACTAACCGTGGAAAAAATGACACTTTGTAGATGAAAATCCCAGATTCTGGCTTTTGATAAAATAGATTTAATTATTTTCTTAGCAAATTTTGAAAAGTCAACTTCATCTAATTACCTAGTTTATTACACTTGTATCAAAATCTTTCTATCTTTTAAATAGAATATGTAAATGAAGCGTGTATGTTTCATGTTATTGATATTAACGAACTGCCAGTGGGAGAAGGGGGACTGCACATCATAAAATATTCTTAGAAGTTTTAGGAAAATTGAATACTGCAAAAAATATGAGAAGTATTATCTTGCATTATAAATGAATTTGCATTTTTTATGTGCTCTTGTGGGATAGTGAAAGTATCAGAAGCCAAGTGGGTTCGCAACATTTCAAAAAAATCTGTCATGGCTTATGACAGTAAAAGTCCATTTATAACTTTTGAGCTTTTTCCTTTCTAACACTACTATATTATTTTGCTGAAGAGGCACTCAGGTGTAATAGTATCTTACTATATTACATTTTTAAAATTGACATTGACAAGATGGAAACTTAATAACGCTAGTATAGTTCTTTAAGGTACAATTCTGACTGCATAGTCTGAATAGATAGCTCTCTGATTGCAGTCCCGATAACTGCATGAACTGTTTTTATTTTGCTGCACTAAAATGAGAATAAGATGAATGCTTTAAATATGTAGGGCCCAAAATTCCAGCAGTCCTGAGCAAATTCCCATCCGCCCATGGCCAATGATGTAGACCTGTCCCAAATTGTGGTGACTGGATCATTTATATCCTCAGGTTGGGGGTCCCATGCCTGTGTCAGCACATGTGTAGATGCCTGCCATGACAGTTGGCAGGAAAATTGGAGAGTTGTCCTGCTATTCCAGTAGTAAGGCACTGAAGTATGGCAGAGAGGCACTATTGGCACGAATGCATGACTTCATCTGAAAGGAGGAGAGCATGCTGGGAGATCTCATAAATGCAGTAATCATGACCATCTTTCAAAAAGGGGACAAGTCCGACTGCGGCAACTACAGAGGAATCTCCCTGTTATCAGCTATTGGGAAAGTCGTCGCTAGAATCCTCCTCAACCGTCTTCTCCCTGTGGCTGAGGAGTTCTCCCGGAGTCACAGTGCGGATTTTATCCACTACGGGGTACAACGGACATGATCTTTATGGTGTGACAGCTGCAAGAAAAATGCAGGGAATAGCACCAACCCTTGTACAGGCCTTCTTTGATCTTACAAAGGCCTTTGACACTGTCAACCGCGAGGGACTATGGAGTATCCTCCTCTGTTTCGGCTGCCCCCAAAAGTTTGTCACCATCCTCTGCCTGCTCCACGACGACATGCAAACCATGATCCTGACCAACGGATCCACCACAGACCCAATCCACGTCCGGACCGGGGTCAAGCAGGGCTGCGCCATCGTGCCAACCCTCTTCTCGATCTTTCTCGCTGCAATGCTCCACCTCACACCCAACAAGCTCCCCGCTGGAGTGGAACTAAACTACAGAACCAGTGGGAACCTGTTCAACCTTCGTTGTCTCCAGGCCAGATCCAAGATCATCCCAACCTCTGTCGTCGAACTACAATATGCGGACGACGCTTGCATCTGCGCACATTCAGAGAATGAACTCCCAAGTCATAGTCAACATCCTCACTGAGGCATACGAAAGCATGGGCCTTACACTAAACATCTGTACGTGAAAGGTCCTCCACGAACCTGACCCTGCCACACAGCACTGCCCCCCAGTCATCAAGATCCACGGTGCGGCCCTGGACAACGTGGACCACTTTTCACATCTCGGGAGCCCATTATCAACAAGAGCAGACATCGACGACAAGGTTCAACATCGCCTCCAGTGCGCCAGTGCAGCCTTCGGCCACCTGAGGAAGAGTGTGTTCGAAGATCAGGCCCTCAAATCTGCCACTAATTTCATAGCCTACAGGGCTGCAGTGATACCCGCCCGCCTGTATGGCTCAGAGACATGGACCATATACAGTAGACAACTCAAATACCACCAACGATGTCTCTGCAAGATCCTGCAAATCCCTTGGGAGGACAGACACACCAACATTAGCGTCCTCGACCAGGCCAACATCCCCAGCATCGAAGCACTGACCACACTGAACCAGCTCCATTGGGTGGGCCACATTGTCCGCATGCCTGACACAAGACTCCCAAAGCAAGTGCTCTACTTGGAACTCCTACACGGCAAGCGAGCCCCAGGTGGGCAGAGGAAATGTTTCAAGGACACCCTCAAAGCCTCTTTAATAAACACCTGGGAATCCCTGGCCAAAGACTGCCCTAAGTGGAGGAAGAGCATCTGGGAGGGCGCTGAGTACCTTGTCGGCGAGAGCATGCAGAAAACAAGCGCAAGCAGCGGAAGGAGCCTGCGGCAAACCAGTTCCACCCACCCTTTCCTCCAACAACTGTCTGTCCCACCTGTGAGAGAGATTGTAATTCCTATATTGGACTGTTCAGACACCTGATAACTCACTTTTAGGGCCCAAGTTTCCCCAGGAGTTGCTCCGTTTTTTTTGCAGCAACTAGATTTTTTTGGAGTAACTTAAAAATCGCAATTCTCCCATTTAATTTGCTCCAGTGTAATCAGTTAGTTAGGTTTTTTTTTTAAGTTTAGTATTTTTTTCAAAAGGGGTTGTTACCAGCCACTTACACCAGTTTTGGCCATTTAAGCAAGTTTAGCCAGCTAAAAGTTACTCCAAACTAACTTAGGCCAGTGTCTGCTCTGAAAAACCTTGCAGTGAATTAAGAAATTAGCGCAGGTAGCCAGAGATGGCGGGGGGGGGGGGGGGCGGGCGGAGGCGGTGATGGGGGGGGGGGAAGGGAAGTGAGAGAATTTTGCAAAGCACTAAACACCTTCACAACAACATTAAAGAAACATAAAAACCATCATCAATAATCAATGAAAAATAAATCAATTACTAAAAAATAAAAGGTCCTACCTCGCCGACTGCAGCACGCACTAGCAAGCCCTTTGGCAGGGCTAGAGGCGGGAGGTTCGCAACAAACAGCAGGAGAGATCTCCAAGTCAGTGCAGGTTTCGGGGGGGTTCCGGCCCGGTGCAGATCAGGGACTCGCCGTTACTGCTTTAGCACATCGAAGCTCTCCGACTCTCTGTCAAACAACTCAAGAACGAGAACAACCAAATAAAAGCTGCCCGGATGCGGGCTGAATTGGTGGCTCTCCCCCCCAATCCACCTCCCGAAGCTGTCGGTGACCAAGGAGGGGAAGGCGGAGTTCACGGCGATCGGGGCTCTGTGCAGGAAGACCAGCCAGTTACTGGAGAACCTCCAGCAGATCAGTGCTCGGGTCAGGGTGGTGGACATCTCGCATCGAGCCACAGGTTCTGCACCTACAGAGGGAAGAGGCAGTCTGGCAGCTCAACTCCTGGAACAGATAGCCAGACTCCAGCAGCAAGGATGAAGTGGACCGAATGTCTGTACACGAGCTGGGCCTGGGTTCAGCTCCTGCTCCTGCTCCCCCGGGCTCCTCCTATTCCTGCTCCTGTTTCCCCGGGCTCCTCCAGCTCCTGCTCCTGCTCCCCTGACTCCCCGGCTAGCTTCCCTCAGCACACATCGCGCACACACTGAACTGGAGTGAGCATGGGAAGGCAGCGGACGGCCTGTGTGGCAGGCCATTCGGCCCGGGATAGGGGCGGCAAACATCAGGTTGTCCCTTCGGCCAGGGATAGAGGCGGCGAGCATCGGGTCGCGCTGGGAGGGTGAGGAGCTACTGCGCATGCGCGCAGACTCCACTGCGCATGCGCACAGCTGCTGGCACTGTTTTCGTCGCTGGGATGTCGCTCGGTCCCCCACTGTGATTGTCACACCACGCCAAGCCCTAGGACGGTCCATGGAACGGGGAGAATAAGGAGCTACATTTTCGGTTCCATTTTAGGAGCAGAAAGTCAGCGCACCACTGATAAGTGCACAGGAAAAAGTGGTTGTGGAAATTTGGGCCCTTAGAGTGGAAGCAAGTCTTCCTCGATTTCGAGGGACTGCCTATGATGATGAGTAGAACTGTGGCTCAGGAGTGGCCGAATAGAAATTGGTGGCAAATTTTTTTAAAGTTCTTATGGGATCAAATGCCATATCTAGAAAAAGAATCAATTTGCTCTTACTTTCATCTGGCAATAATCTGTTGGCACCAACAAGGGCATATTGGGCAGAATTTTCAGGGTAGCCCAGGAACTCTCCCTGACATACCCTCAAGAAGTAGTGGGATCAGGTGGAAGCTTTGCCCAACTAAGCAAATGGAATTTAAAACAACCATAACAGCAGCTTGCATTTGTATAGCGCTTGAAACATAGTAAAATGTTCCATGGTGCTTCACGAGAGCGTTATAAAGCAAAATTTGACACTGAGTCACATTAAGGACAGATAACGAAAAGCTTGGTCAAAGATGTAGGTTTTAAGGAGGCGAGAGGAGCAGAGAGTTTAGGGAGGGAATTCCAAAGCTGAAGGCCTGGCCACCAATGGAGGAACGATTACAATTGGGGATGCACAAGAGGCCAGAATAATTGGAATGCCGAGATCCCGGAGGGTTATAAGGCTGGAGGTGATTACAGAGATAGGGAGGGGTGAGGCCAAAGAAGAACATTTTAGAAAAGAAGCAGAAGTCTAGTGATTAGGGGGTTTGCTCCAATTTTTGGCACCTAACCAACAGAATATATGCCCCATGTAGTACAGTGTTCAGCTTTACACATTGACCCTGTACACTTTTTTGCTGAGCTAGTAAATGGTGGAAAATATGGAAAAAGGAAAGTGTTTTACCTGGGCCATGCTGTGAGTGTTGGATAACAGCCAAATTCACAGCTTGGGCCAGAGGGTTTAAGCTGAACTCATTTGTTATGATTACCATTTACAAGATTGCCTGTTTATTTAAAAAAACGGTTTACTATAATTTTTTTTTTTAAAAAGAGTCTATAGTCATGACCACAGAATGGTAAAAAAAAAAAAATTATTGACCCAGGATGTATGATGACATTTCTGTTTCAATAGCAGTGCTTATTTTCACCCTTACATAACCTTAGATTAATATGTGCACACTCCATCTGCAGCATTGTGCATTATATATCAATCCTTAGATGTACAAATGTCAAATGTATCTGTGCTACTTGCTCAATAACTGATAATTCACTTTAGAGTTGATCAACAACTCAATTTAATTCAACAAGTAGCAAGTTTGTAATAATCCTACCAGTGCAAGATGCTCATCAGTATGTTTGAGTCTTAAAAAACAGTGTTAAGGAGAATGGAAATAGTCACCAACAATAATTCTTTATTTATAACATTTTCTCAGTGAATATAAAATATACCTATTTTTATTGCACATTGCAGCTGCAAGGGTTTTAAAATTAATCTATTCAAGATAAACTGTTTACATAACTGTTTCACCTAAAGAGGCAAAATATTAATTCTTTAAATTGTAGAAATAATTACACATATGGAAATGCTATATTCATGTTTGTAATTGTGTGTCATTTATAGTTTGTATTTTTGAAAAAGGAAATATTCTTATTAAATCAGATCAAAGAGCTATGTAAACCTGAATTTTTAATCAAGGGAAAAAATGTTTTAAGAATTCATAGTGACACTTGAGTTGGCCCAAATGAGAACTTCAGTTGAAAACTAGGGTTATATAGGGGCCCATTTTCATTTTGTATGGACAGTGGGTGGTGCAATCATGAGCCATTTTATAGATGGACCACATCTGCATACTATCGGTGAGCTGCTAGCACTGAACCAGTGCTCACAGACAGCAAATAGTTCACTGATCGGGGTGTGGAGGGGGCAGGGTGAAATCGGGTGGCTCCTCCCCAGAGCTGATCTGAGCCGAATGTTCGGCCTTAAAGTGGGCGAGGAGGCAATCGTGTGTCGGGGAGGGGGAGGGGGAGGGATGGATGGTGGTATGGATGGGGCAGCAACAAGTGGGAAGATTTTTGTTGGGCCAGAAGGAGCATTCAAAGTCATTGCCACGGGTATTTTGCCGCGCTTTCTGAACGTCCTACGGCAGTCCCTTTAAGGATCGCCGGTTAGGCCGTTCTATGTCTAGTATCAGCGGGCAGAGAGTTTGCAGTCTACCCTCCATCATTGGTACATGAAAATTGCACTGGGGCCTTACAAACGGCTTAGGACTCCAGTTTGCATTGTGCAAGCAGGCTTCTGCCTGAAACAGGCAGGTGCTCTGCCACCCATTTCCACGATGGGTCGAAAGTGGTGGTGAGTGGATCGCGAGTGGGAGTGGGCTGGCAGGTTCGGTGCTGCAATTTTTGGGAGGGCTACCATCCCATTCCTGCCAGGTGGATACCATAACATCGGTCCCCTAGAGGCTGCAGTATTCAGCTACAGAAGAGGTAACTGTGATTTCCTTTGACTGATATTTGAGGTCAGACATTGATGCGTTGCAGAATTGTAAAATTTAAATATTTGCATGCCATAAATATTTTTCCTCCTTTGCTGTTTTTTGTATTCATTGATTTTTGGACTTCGTAGCAAATGGCACATTTTATCAGTTTAATTTTCACAACAACCACTTTATTTTATAGTATATCATATGCAGTGTAAGTGCTATCATGTAATTTAGTCTACAGCAAAGTGTATTGAATTGTAATTTCAAATGAAGGGTAATGTTACAAAGTATTTACAGGTTTTGAAGACTGGAAGATCTGGTCAGTCCTTGAATTAACCTAATTTTTACATATTTTTCCAGGAGCTTGTAATCAGCAAGAGGCGATTCAAGATAAATTACTTAACCATTGCTCAAAAAAATACTTTTAGGTGGGGTGGGTCAAGGAGACAATACTGAACTGGTTGATAAATTTATTGTTTTGGTGGCATGCACATTTTGCTACTTTCACTCCTCAATCCAGCAGCCATTATTCACAAGGCTAATGAAACATAGAAACATAGAAAATAGGTGCAGGAGTAGGCCATTCGGCCCTTCGAGCCTGCACCACCATTCAATAAGATCATGGCTGATCATTCACCTCAGTAACCCTCTCCTGCTTTCTCTCCATACCCCTTGATCCCTTTAGCCATAAGGGCCATATCCAACTCCCTCTTGAATATATCCAATGAACTGGCATCAACAACTCTCTGCGGTAGAGAATTCCGCAGGTTAACAACTCTCTGAGTGAAGAACTTTCTCCTCATCTCAGTCCTAAATGGCTTACCCCTTATCCTTAGACTGTGATTCCTGGTTCTGGACTTCCCCAACATCGGGAACATTCTTCCTGCATCTAACCTGTCCAGTCCTGTCAGAATTTGATATGTTTCTATGAGATCCCCTCTCATTCTTCTAAACTCCAGTGAATACAGGCCCAGTCGATCCAGTCTCTCCTCATATGTCAGTCCTGCCATCCGGGAATCAGTCTGGTGAACATTCGTTGCACTCCCTCAATAGCAAGAACGTCTTTCCTCAGATTAGGAGACCAAAACTGAACACAATATTCCAGGTGAGGCCTCACCAAGGCCCTGTACAACTGCAGTAAGACCTCCCTGCTCCTATACTCAAATCCCCTAGTTATGAAGGCCAACATGCCATTTGCCTTCCTCACCGCCTGCTGCACCTGCATGCCAACTTTCAATGACTGATGTACCATGACACCCAGGTCTCATTGCATCTCCCCTTTTCCTAATCTGTCACCATTCAGATAATATTCTGCCTTCATGTTTTTGCCACCAAAATGGATAACCTCACATTTATCCACATTATACTGCATCTGCCATGCATTTGCCCACTCACCTAACCTGTCCAAGTCACCCTTCAGCCTCTTAGTATCCTCCTCACAGCTCACACTGCCATCCAGCTTAGTGTCATCTGCAAACTTGGAGATATTACACTCAATTCCTTCATCTAAATCATTGATGTATATTGTAAATAGCTGGGGTCTCAGCACTGAACCCTGTGGCACCCCACTAGTCACTGCCTGTCATTCTGAAAAGGACCTGTTTATCCCGACTCTCTGCTTCCTGTCTGCCAACCAGTTCTCTATCCACATCAATACATTACTCCTAATACTATGTGCTTTAATTTTGCACAACAATCTCTTGTGTGGGACCTTGTCAAAAGCTTTTTGAAAGTCCAAAATATACCACATCCACTGGTTCTCCCTTGTCCACTCTACCAGTTACATCCTCAAAACATTCTAGAAGATTTGTCAAGCATGATTTCTCTTTCATAAATCTATGCTGACTTGGACCGATCCTGTCACTGCTTTCTAAATGCGCTGCTATTTCATCTTTAGTAATTGATTCCAACATTTTCCCCACCACTGATGTCAGGCTAACCGGTCTATAATTCACTGTTTTCTCTCTCCCTCCTTTCATAAAAAGTGGTGTTACATTAGCTACCCTCCAGTCCATAGGAACTGATCCAGAGTCGATAGATTGTTGGAAAATGATCACCGATGCATCCACTATTTCTAGTGCCACTTCCTTAAGTACTCTGGGATGCAGACTATCAGGCCCTAGGGATTTATCGGCCTTCAATCCCATCAATTTCTCTAACACAATTTCCTGCCTAATAAGAATTTCCTTCAGTTCTTCCTTCTCGCTAGATCCTCTGTCCCCTAGTATTTCCGGAAGGTTATTTGTGTTTTCCTTCGTGACGACAGAACCAAAGTATTTGTTCAACTGGTCTGCCATTTCTCTGTTCCCCATTATAAATTCACCTGATTCTGACTGCAAGGGACCTACATTTGTCTTCACTAATCTTTTTCTCTTCACATATCTATAGATGCCAGGCGTGGCCATTTCTTTTACTGTCAGCTAATGAAAATTCTTACGAACACACCTTGTGATAGATTTCTTTCCGGGAATCTATATGTTTTCATGCAGCCCTGCAGCATAAAACACAGGTAAGCGGGCAGGGAGGCCTAGTGCTCAATCCCTACTCCAAAAAGGTGCCTCCACCTTTTTTCCGTGGCCCTGCTTGGGGCAGACTTTAACGGATGTAAATGATGACGGGAGGACATGGCTTACTGCAATGAATGATTTCCCTCCTCTACCACCTTTACCCGCCTCCTAAAATGAACAATTCGGTAGAAGAGGTGAGAGGTCTATTGTTGGCGGGCCAGAGATATTGTTGAGCTGAAGGCCATAAAGGATCAAGACCAAGCTGCAGGCAAGTCTTTCATGAGTTTCTTTTAAGTTTTTAAGAACTTATTTATGTTTTTAAAAAATTGTTCCTTCAGCTTTATAAAGGTTTTTTTGACAGTTTTTAAAAGAAGTTTAATGTTGCAACTAGGCCTCAGGAACCAATGAGAACTCTCTTAGGTTCCTCCGTTTTTCTCTGCTGTAACGATGATGAAGAGGAGAATCATGAGAACCACCACAGAGATCGTACACAGTCCTCACCAGCTGGAACACTTCCTTTGTATAGATCCAAATGGGGGAACCTTCATTGTGACCCCTCAGCAATACTTCAGAAGGCTGTGCTTCCCTTACAAAGCAATAACTGAATTGTCCCAGCTGCCAGACAACTATGGGAACAGCTCATCAGAGAGCTCTTAAATTGACAAAGATTTAAGTCCTGCCATTGTATTCCATCAGTGACAAAAACATTTCACTGAAAACAAAGATGACAACCTTCGTAATGTTTAACACCACTCTGGCTCCTCCGCACACCCCCTGTGCCTATTATTCTGAGCCATTTCAATTCTAGCTTCTGAGGTAGTCCCCCTACAGAGAGAGCAAATAGCCCCAAAAGCCTGCCATGAATATATAATGAGGTTTCAGTGAGGAAAGTTGGGCTGGTCCTTGACCAATAGGCAGAACTGTAGTTCCAGTACACTACATGGCAGTAAATCCACCACCGGGAAACGTTTTGTCCATTAAGTTTGTAATACATAATTTTGAGGTCACGTGAAGTATGTTATTTGTCAATCATTCTTTGAAGGCAAAGTAATGCAGGGCAGGAATTATTTTACTTTTTAATGGAAAATTAGATTTTGCTTAGTGTATTTTGACCTAGAAATATTAATTTAGAGCCTTCCCTCAAGGAAATGTTGAATTTAAGAACCAGTTAGCTTTCTTTTTTTGAATCTTGTATGATACTTTCAGAATATTGTTGTGTTTATGGACTTTCAAAAAATGGTTGATAAAAGTACCACATACAGGTAGAGTGTCCAAAATCCGGAAAACTCTGGACCGAGGCCGGATTTCGGGTATTTCCAGATTTCAGAATGTCTTTCCGACGTCCCGAATCCAGAAACACCCAGGCCGAGGTAAGGGGGGACGTCCAGCGGCCCAGCGGGGGAGGGGAGTCCGGCGGCCCAGCAGTGGAGGTCTGGCAGTGGAGGCGGAGGAGGTCCGGCAGGGGGGAGGCGGCGGCGTGTCCAGATTTCAGAACATTTTCCGGATTCTGGACGACTCCGCCATGAATCGGATTCGAGGAACATTCTGAATTTCGGAACTCCAGATTTCGGACGCTCAACTTGTAATAGGCTTGTTAGCAAAATTAAAGCCCATGGGATAAATGGGGCTATACAAAATTGGCTAAGGAATTGAAAACAGAGGGGCCGAAATTCCCTATCGCCCCGGTTGGGGACAGTAACCTCGCCAGAGCTGGACATTCTGCGCCCGGCGCGGAAGCCCTGCCCTGGAAGAGACATTCGGGTTACCGCCACACACAGGAAGTGGAAACATAGAAACATAGAAAGTAGGTGCAGGAGTCGGCCATTCGGCCCTTCGAGCCTGCACCACCATTCAATATGATCATGGCATGAAGTTGCATGTTTCATGGCCCCTCCCCTTCCTTTAAAGGGGAGGGATGCTATGTGCTACATGCTCTGCACGCCCTTTGATGGCCTCCAAAGAGCCACCAGGGCTAAAGGGTGCTGTGGCTGCAGCCCGGCACCGAAACGGACTACCGCAGCAAAATGGAGTGCCAGGCTGCATGATCGCGGCCGGGACCCTGTGACAACTATGCAGGGTGGCCCGACCGGTAAGTCGGGAAGAAAGAAAAAAGGTGGCGCGCAGTGCCACTTCCCCTTTAATCTTTGGCTCGTGATGAGTGTGTGGCCCGAATTGCGGCCCGCGAGGCTGGCGCTGACTTCGCCCGTGGCGGCCTCACAGGGCACTGGCCAATTTCTGCTGCGTCATAATCGCTGGCGCAGTGGCCCGGGGGAGGGGCTACAATCGGAGGCGTGAATGCCTTCCTGCTAACTCCCGCGCAATTTTGCGGGAGCCGGTAGCAATTCCACCCTCCCCCCGGGCGAAAACAGTTTTGCGCCCCGTTATTGCCTCCCGGAGAGGTGCACAACAGAGTAATTTCGGCCTCTGATTGTTGCGATGAATGGTTGTTTTTCGGCCGAGAGGGAGGTATATAGTGGTGTTCCCCAGGGTTCAGCTGTGAGCAATGTTCCCTGTGAGCTGCGCTTTGTTCTACGCGCCCTGTTTCTTTCAATGTGCAGTCCCTTTAAATTTCTGCACATGCACGGTATTTACAGTGTAAAAGCTGGTGCGAGACCTTTCAGGTTACTGCGCAGGTGCACACCTTAGTGGGATCATTGACGAGGACCACTGCTGTTTTTGATATACACTAATGACTTGGATTTGTGTGTACAGGGCACAATTTCAAAATTTCGAGATGACACAAAATTTGGAAGTATAGTAAACAGTGAGAAAGACAGTAATAGACTTCAAGTGGACATGGACAGGCTGGTGGAATGGGCAGACACATGACAGATGAAATTCAATGCAGAAAAATTTGAGGTGATACATTTTGGTAGGAAGTATGAGCAGAAACACTGGGCCCAAAATTCAGTACCGCTGGAAAGCTGGTGCACTCTCCACCTTTTTGCGGCCATTAGCGCCGACATTTTTTCGTGGCTGGGCCACCCCATATTTATCTCCAAAAGTGAACAAATGGGTTCCAGCGCTAATGAACCCTTCCAAAGTGGATTTTTCAGCGGTGTGGCTGTCTTAATTTGAGCGTTATCACCACTGAGAAATTCAGCATGCAGGTAAGGGTTTCTAATGAGCCAGCTGCTCCCGGGCCTTATTAAAGACCAGGGTTTGCAACAAGGCCCTGAGGGGGGAAGGAGTTTGGAAGGATGGCTGGTGTAAGAGGTGCAAGGAGAGCCAACAGATTCACTGACATGGAGCTGGAGACACTGATGGACGGTGTGGAGGACAGAAGAAGAAAACTTTCCTGTTGTGGGGAGACCTGGCAGACTGTTAGTACATGATGCATAGAGGGAGATTGCAGGGGAGGTGCCAGGCACCTCGATATATATGAGGATGTACCCTTCCAGGAGGGTGCTGGCCAGTCTGCACCCGGCCCTTCCAGGCCTAGAGGTGTTCCAGGGCGAGCTAGAAGGACAGCAGCGGTCCCAGACAACAACCACAGCAGCCTTCCCGGACCCATGATGCAGCCACAGGGATGATAGTTAGCTGTAGTGTTAGGGTATTCATGCGTAACAAGTGTTATAGTGAGATGCACAGGGGTAAAAAATGATTCCAGTATTATATTATTCTTTATGTTCTGTTTTTGCAATGATTTGGATAATTGGATAAATCTTTATTTATGGCACATATATCTGACCAGGTGTTTCATCTGGGAATGGGCAATTCTGTGTTAGGGCACTCATTGCGATGGCCATTGAAAGTGGGAGCTGAATGGTCAGGTGTGGATGGGATTATCTGAAGCGAGTAGCTATGAGACGTAACTGCACCTCCCTTCCAGAGCTGCGATGGGGACAACACCTCCTAACTCTGGGGCGACGGGGATCCTCCTCCTCCTCCTACACCTCCTCCTCAGGTGGTACTGCTGGCTCAACCTCCAGCAGCTGTCCCCTCATGATGGCCAGGTTGTGCAGCATGCAGCAGACCACGACAATTATGGAGACTCATTTAGGAGAGTACTGCAAGGTGCCGCCAGAGCGGTCCAGGCACCGGAACCTCTGCTTAAGGATAGCTATGCACTGCTCGATGATGCACCTGGTGGCACAATGAGCATCATTGTATTCATGTTCTGCGCTGTCCTGGGGTTCCGCAGTGAAGTGAGCGGCAAAGTGCAGAAGAGCTATCCCTTGTCCCCAAGCAGCCAACCGCAATCCTGATTCGGGCCAGTGAAGATAGCGGGCACACTGTGTTGGTGCAGAATGAACGAACCATGGCCGCTGCCTGGGTACGTCGCATCAACTGCCAGGGTCCGATGCTGGTGATCGCACATGAGCTGCACATTCAGCGAGTGGAGGCCTTTGCCGTTGACAAAGATCTCGGGGTGATGATGTGGCGTCTGCTGCCCAAAATGTGTGCAGTCAATGACACCCTGCACCCTCGGGAAGCCTGCCATTCGGGCAAATCCGGCCTGCCGCTCCACCTGTTTGTCCCTTGTCATCGGGAAGGAGATGTACTGGACACTTCTCCTGTACAGTGCATCTGTGACATGCCGGATGCACCGATGTGCTGAGAATTGTGAGATGTTGCAAATGTCAGACTGGAACGATCCCGTGGCATAAAAATTCAAGGCGATGGTGACCTTTGTCTCCATGGTGAGAGCATGCCTGAGTCTTGTTTGAGGCCGCAGATCTTCTCACAGCACAGTGCAGAGCTCCCTCAGTATTTCTTTTCGAAATCTGAGCCTTTGCAGGCATTGCTCATCACTGAACTGGAGGAAGGAGAACTGAGGTCTGTAGCCCCATTGAGGGTATGGCCTCCTTCCCCCATGTCTGCGTTGGCCACCTCCCCTGGCAGTTGCCTGCTGGCCATCTCCCTGGTCCTCCTCATTCTCGGGCTCCTGTGGAGGCTCTTGCTGGAAAGTCTCCTCTCCCAGTATTTTGAGGGGGGCGTCAGCTCCCTCACCCTCCTCCTGATGCCATCTCCCTCCTGGCCACCCTCTCTAGCTGCATGTCTGCGCACATATGCACGCCCTTGTCTCTGTTGTGCAGCCATGGCTGCTGCCTCCCTTGCCCGCTGCCTCTCTGCACGGTGCTGACAGCGATGTGCCACCCTGCTACTGATCAGGTACTGCCCTCCCAACACTCTTCCCATCCTCAGGGTGAACCCTACCAAGTACGTCTCTGCAGCACACAATGAGGCCTACAGGCCTCCATGAAAGAGTCACACTGAAAGTTGTACAAAAGTCTCTGAAAACCTCTGAGCAGCACTCAGCAGGTTTAATGGAGCCAAAACAATTATCAAAACTATTTCCCTACCAAATGGACCCGATCACAGCAAAGCTCCAGTTGTGTCGCGTTCGTGTACTGACTGGAAAACCTCGCGGGGGCACTGCCTGAAGAAGTCCTCAGATTTGTTGCTGAATATCGCGGGCGTGGCTATTTTCCAGTGGCCCGCCCGCTGATAACCTCACCGCGCCACTAACTCCTTTAGCGCAGCTACACCCTGTCGATTCCAGCGGAAGTGCGCACCGCTCAAATCCTCCCCGAGCCAAATATGGCTCGGGAAGGGAAAAACACCCGCCCGCAGCGGCCGATTGATTTTTTTGATCAGCCGCCCAAGCCCCGCGGTAGTCGTCCCTTTGGGGATGGTGAATTTCGGCCACAATACATGCTAAATAGTACAATTTTAAAGAGGATGTGAACAAATGGTTGAAGGTGACAGGACAGGTTAGCAAAGTAGTTAATAAAGCATATGGGACCCAGGACTTTCTAAATAAAGGCATAGGCCTAGAAATTAACACTCACAAGGCCCCTCGCGATAAATTGGGGTTACTGTGCCCAAAAAGAAGTGGAGCACTAAATCAAGCGCTCCACTTCCTCCTTGGGCGGCAGCAGGGCGCATGACTCAGCAGTGCTATGCACTGGTCCGCGGAATGCTGCCGCATATGAGGGGCTCCTCCCTTAATTAATGGGAAGGGCCCAAGCTGCATACTTTGCATAATAGGATCCCACCTACCTGGATGACCACCGGGGAGCGGGGTTGCCGCCCGCTCAGCCTGGCACACAATCAGAATGCCGGGCTGAGCAATCGCGGCACCAACCCCACAACCCGCAAGTAAAATGGGAGGTTTTTTTCAGCAGCAGCTGGCCACTTCCCCATTTAAATTTCACCTCGGTAGGCTTCGGAAGGTTTTGGAGAGGGTACAGAAGAGATATATTATAATGGTACCAGGGATGAGGATTACAGTTACATGGATAGACTGGAGAAGCTGGGGTTGTTCTCCTTAGAGCAGAGAATTCTAAGGGTAGATTTGATAGAGGTGTTTATAAGCATGAAGGGTTTCGATAGAGCAAATAAAAAGAAACTGTTTCCAGTGGCTGAGGGTCGAAAACCAGAGGGCACAGATTTAAGGGCTTGACCTCGCAGCAAGGGTTGCCAAACAATCCACTACCTGGGATACCGTGACATCCGGTTTGTCGCCCGCTTGGCCTTCGTCGCACTCTCCGGCTGGCTCGCGCTGCTCCCCGGTGGCTGGTTCCTGCTCCTCCTGCTGTTCCCATCCAGATCGGGTGTGCCGACGCCGCATTGGGAGGCCGGAGGACAGCGGAAGGCTGGAGGACAGCGGGAACCCAGAGGTCGGAGGGGAGAGGGAGGTCGGAGGTCAGGGAGAGTCCAGAGGTTGGAGGACAGAGGAAGGTCAGAGAACAGCAAGAGCCCAGAGGTCGGAGGGCAGCGGGAGGCCCGGAGGTCAGAGGGCAGAGGGAGGCTCAGAGGCTGGAGAGTAGCAGATGGTCTCGCAATCAATGAGGTCCGGAGGTCGGAAGCGGCGAGCAATGGGGTCAATGCCCAGGAGCAGTGCAGCACGGGCCAACTGCAAGCTCGATAGGCCGCCATTGCCTCCAACAAAACCCAGGGATAGAGGCCCTGCGGGAAGGAGGAAGGAGCACAGTAGGAGTATGTGTGTGTGTATGAACTAGGCCCATAGAGCAGAGCCTGGTCTCCAGTCGTCTTGTATCCCCTTGCAACTGGACCAAGACCTTGCTCTGTCAAGCCCGTGTGGTAGCTGGTATGCAACGACCACCCCACATTAAAAGAATTCACGCACAGGCATCTTCCACACTTTAAGATGAAGTTCGGGACCAGGAAAGTCAGGAACCTCATGGACAACCCCAACAGTGACAGACCGGAACACCACACTGCTATCATTGCTCGGGAACTCAGACGCTTCGACATTGACATCGCCGGCCCTAAGCGAGACCCAGCGGGCAGGGGAAGGCCAGCTCAAGGAACAAGGTGGCGACTACACCTTCTTCTGGAAAGGCAAACCAGAAGTAGAACACCGCCTCCATGTAGTTGGCTTCACTGCAAAAAACAAGCTAGTGGGCTGTCTCAGAGACTTCCCCTATGGGATACATGAACGCCTCTATGGCTCATCTTAGCCCGGAACCAGTGCGCTATGCTCTTCAGCGCATATGTCCCAATACTGGAAGCTACAGACAAGACCAAAGAAGAATTCTACTCCAGCCTCGAACAATCCCTGTCCCGAGTCCCAACGAGCGACAAGCTGATTATCCTTGGCGATTTCAACGCCAGAGTTGGAAAGGACACTGACCTCTAGGGAGGTGTGATCAGCAGAGAGGGGGTAGGGAAAGCCAACTCCAGTGGCACCCACCTCATAACGAAATGCTTAGAACACGGCCTCACCATAACCAATACTCTGTTCCGTCAGAAGGACAAATACAAAGCTTCATGGCAACACCATCGCTCCAAGCACTGGCATCTGCTAGACTACGTCAGCGTCTGAGTGAGGGACCGCAAAGAAGTGCGCATCACCCGCGCCATGACGGAAGCTGACGACTGCTGAATGGACCACCGCCTAATTCGCTCAGTCATACAAATGAGTATGATCTGATCGCCATTACTTAGACGTGGTTGCAAGGTGACCAAGGCTGGGAACTAAATATTCAGGGGTATTTGACAATTTGGAAGGACAGACAGAAAGGAAAAGGAGCTGGGGTAGCTATGTTAATAAAGGATGAGATCAATGCGTTAGTGAGAAACGATATTGGCTCAGAAGATCAAGATGTTGAATCAGTTTGATTGCAGATAAGGAATAATAAGGGGAAAAAGTCGCTGGTGGGCATAGTCTCATCATCATCATCATCATAGGCAGTCCCTCAAAATCGAGGAAGACTTGCTTCCACTCTAAAATTGAGTTCTCAGGTGACTGAATAGTCCAATACAGGAATTACAGTCTCTGTCACAGGTGGAACAGACAATCGCTGAAGGAAGGGGTGGGTGGGGAGTCTGGTTTGCTGCACTTTCTTTCCGCTGCCTGCGCTTGGTTTCTGCATGCTCTCGGCGATGAGACTCGAGGTGCTCAGCGCCCTCCCAGATGCACTTCCTCAACTTAGAGAGGTCTTTGGCCAAGGACTCCCAGATGTCGGTGGGGATGTTGCATTTTATCAACGAGGCTTTAAGGGTGTCCTTGAAACGTTTCTATTGTGTTCCTAACACAGATGAGACTGCACACAAGGAGGTTAAAGTAACAGTGACCTCAGATTTTATCAAGACACTCCAGAGTGAGGAACAGGCCTTAGGGGCCGGCTTATATACAGTGCTCCCAAGGAATGCTGGGATCCCTTGGGACTTCAGGGGATGCACTCCCTGGTGGCGGAACATGGGAGTGAATGCTTTTCAGATACACAACATCACTCCCCACCCCCCACCCCCCCCCAAAGTCAAAGTGAAAACTATTTACAAGGTGAGGCGGTCGGGAGCCTTTCTTTCCCTGGTGGACCGCCTTGGTACAAATGTCTGTCTTGGTGTGTTGGCTGTGCCCTTGCTGGACTGGCGTGTTGTTGGCCCTGCAGTGCTGCTGGGTGAGCCTGGCCTTGCTGGGCTGTTGGGTGTGATGGGTTCAATTTCCTGGTCCGGGCTGGTGTCATTGATCCTTTGGGTGTGTGTTGTGGGCTCGAAAAAGGTGGTGTCTGCTGTGGGTTGTTCAGGGCAGTCTGTGAACCAGTCTCGTTTGGTCCAGGTGCTTTCTGCAAATTTGTCCATTGTCTAGTTTGACTACAAACACCCTACTCCCTACTTTAGCTATCACCATGCCTGCGATCCACTTGGGACCATGTCCATAGTTTAGTACATACACAGGGTCATTCAGATCAATTTCCCGTGACACAGTGACGCAACCATTGTTAACATTTTGTTGCTGCTGCCTGCTCTCTACCTGATCATGCAGGTTGCGGTGAACCAGCGAGAGTCTGGTTTTAAGTGTCCTTTTCATGAGCAGCTCAGCCGGGGGCACCCCTGTAAGCAAGTGGGGTCTCGGGCGGTAGCTGAGCAGTACTCGGGACAGGCGAGTTTGGAGTGAGCCTTCTGTGACTCGTTTGAGGCTCTGTTTGATTGTTTGTACTGCCCGCTCTGCCTGCCCACTGGAGGCTGGTTTAAATGGGGCCGAGGTGACATGTTTGATCCCATTGCGGGTCATGAATTCTTTAAATTTGGCACTGGTGAAACATGGCCCGTTGTCACTGACCAGTATGTCAGGCAGGCCGTGGGTGGCAAACATGGCCCTCAGGCTTTCAATGGTGGCGGTGGCGGTGCTTCCCGACATTATTTCACATTCAATCCATTTTGAAAAAGCATCCACCATCACCAGGAACATTTTACCGAGAAACGGGCCCGCACAGTCGACTTGGATCCTTGACCATGGTCTGGAGGGCCAGGACCACAAACTTAGTGATGCCTCTCAACTGAGCACACACGCTGCATTGCCGTACACGGGACTCTAAGTCAGAGTCAATACCGGGCCACCACACGTGGGATCTGGCTATCGCTTTCTTCATTATTCGACCTGGGTGTGTGCTGTGGAGATCCGAGATGAATGTCTCCCTGCCCTTTTTTGGTAGCACTACACGGTTACCCTACAACAGGCAGTCTGCCTGAATGGACAGCTCGTCCTTTTGCCGCTGGAACGACTTGATTAGCTCTTGCATTTCAACGGGGATGCTGGCCCAGCTCCCATGCAGGATACAGTTTTTTTACTAGGGACAGCAAAGGATCTTGGCAGGCCGAGACAGGTGATTTATCATTTTCAAATGCTTCCATGACCATCAACAAGTCTGGGGCTGAGCCACCATCAACAAGTTTGAAGGCTGCGCCATTTCCACCCCCGTGGTGGGCAATGGTAGCCGACTGAGAGCATCCGCACAGTTCTCGGTGCCTGGCCTGTGGCGGATGGTATAGTTATACGCTGATAGCGCGAGTGCCCACCTTTGTATGTGGGCTGAGGCAGAACTCCACTTCTGTTGCCTTGAAGATACATTTCGACCTCTTCAGCCGCAACCCTACGCGATCCAGTCGCTGGAGGACCTCCTCCAGGTTTTGTAGGTGCTTGACGGTGTCCCGACCCGTGACCAATATGTGGTCCTGAAAAACCACCGTGTGTGGTACCGACTTGAGTAGGCTCTCCATGTTTCTCTGGAAGATCGCTGCAACCAACCGAATTCCAAACGGGCATCTGTTGTCGATGAACAGTCCCTTGTGCATGTTTATGCAGGTGAGGCCCTTCGAAGACCCCTCCAGTTCCTGCGCCATGTAGGCCGAAGTCAGGTCGACTTGGTGAACGTCTTGCCTCCTGCCAGCATTGCAAATAGGTCGTCTGCCTTCGGTACCGGGTATTGGTCCTGTAGCGAAAAACGATTAATAGTTACTTTATAATCGCCGCAAATCCTCACCGTGCCAGCACTTTTGAGTACTGGAACAATTGGGCTGGCGCACTCGCTGAATTCCACTGGGGAGATGATGCCCTCGCGTTGCAGCCTGTCCGGCTCGATTTCCACTCTCTCCCTCATCATGTGAGGTACCGCTCGCGCCTTGTGGTGAATGGGTTGTGCCTCTGGGACCAAGTGGATTCGCACCTTCACCCCGGAAAAGTTTCCAATGCCTGGCTCAAAAAGGGAAGGAAATTTGTTAAGAACCTGGGTACATAAGGCCTCATCGACATGTGATAGCGCTCGGATGTCATCCTAGTTCCAGCGGATTTTGCCCAGCCAGCTCCTTCCAAGCAGTGTGGGCCATCGTCCGGGACAATCCAGAGTGGCAGTTCGTGCACCGTGCCCTGGTAGGTGACCTTTTAACCATGGCGCTGCCTAGGACAGTGATAAGCTCTTTGGTGTACGTTCTCAGTTTCGTGAGGATGGGGCTCAGGGCTGGTCTGAGTGCCCTGTCTCTCAAACATCTTTTTACTCATGATGGATTGGCTAGCACCAGTGTCCAGTTCCATGGCTACGGGTAAGCCATTCAATTTTACATTTAGCATTATAGGTGGACATTTCGTCGAAAATGTCTGCACCTCGTGTACTTCAGTATCTGCCTCCTCTCTCTGAGGCTCGAAATTGCTTTGACCCACCATGGACCGATCTTCCTCTGCCACATGGTGGTTAGCAGGTTTTGCAGAACTTGCAGCTCGTTTGCAAACTCGTTGGAGGTGCCCCATTGTTCCACAGCTCTTGCAAACATACCCTTTGAAGCGGCATGAATAGGCTGAATGGAACCCTCCACAACACCAACAAGGTGTGAATTGCCTTGCATTCATCCTTTGTTGCGGACTATGAGTCATCTGGGTCACCTGAGGCCTGCTGGCAGTTGCAGGCTCGTGGGTTCTGCCCTGTACATTTCTGCTCGCAAACACAGTTCCAGTTAATTTATGAACATTGCTAGCACTAGTGTGCTGAGAGATTTGTTTGGTGTTATCACTGGTGGACATAAACGCCTGTGCTATCGCAATGGCCTTACTGAGGGTCGGTATCTCTACAGTCAAAAGTGTTCGTAGGATGGTCTCGTGGCCAGTGCCCAGTACAAAAAAGTCTCTGAGCATTTGCTCCAGGTAGCCATCAAACTCACATTGTCCTGCAAGTCGCCTTAGCTCAGCGACGAAGCTCGCCACTTCCTGACCTTCAGATCGCTGGCACGTGTAGAACCGATAGCACGCCCTCCCTCGGGTTAAGATGCTCCCGAACCAGTGTACGCAGCTCTTCAGATGACTTATCTGTGGGTTTCACTGGAGCCAGAAGATTCTTCATGAGGACTGTAGGTCGGTGCCCCGCAGACCGTGAGGAGGATCGCTCTCCTTTTTGCAGCGCTTCCTTCTCTGTCCAGCTCGTTGGCTACAAAGTACTGGTCTAGCCGTTCGACATAGACTTCCCAGTCCTCACCCTCTGAGAACTTCTCCAGGATGCCCACAGTTTGCTGCATCTTTGCGTTGAATTCGTATTCTCGTTGCCAGTTATTGTGTTCCTAACACAGATGAGCCTGCACACAGGGAGGTTAAAGTAACATTGACCTCAGTCTTTATTAAGACACTCCAGAGTGAGGAACAGGCTTATATACAGATGCTGGGATCCCTTGGGACTTCAGGGGATTCACTCGATGGTGGCGGAACATGGGAGTGCATGCTTTACAGATACACAACAGTTTCCTCTGCCCACCTCGGGCTCATTTGCTGAGTAGGAGTTTCAAGTAGAGCACTTGCTTTGGGAGTCTTGTGTCAGTCATGTGAACAATGTGGCCCGCCCAGCAGAGCTGGCCAAGTGTGGTCGGTGCTTCGATGCTAGGGATGTTGGCCTCGTCAAGGACGTTAACATTGGTGCGTCTGTCCTCCCAGGAGATTTTCAGGATCTTGTGGAGACATCATTGGTGGTATTTCTCTAGCGATTTGAGGTGTCTACTGTTTATGGTCCACGCCTCTGAGCCATACAGGAGGGTGTGTATCACTACAGCTCTGTAGACCGTGAGCTTGGTGGCACATTTGAGGGCCTGATCTTCGAACACACTTTTCCTCAGGCGGCCGAAGGCTGCGCTGGCGCACTGGTGGTGGTGTTGAATCTCGTCGTCGATGTCTGCCCTTGTTGATAAGAGGCTCCTGAGGTATGGAAAGTGGTCCACATTGTCCAGGGAGTTTATATGCTCCCTAAAAGTAGCTACACTGTTGGACGGACTATAAATCAAGAAATAATGGAGGCTTGTAAAAAAGGAACGGCAATAATCATGGGTGATTTTAACCTTCATATTGAATGGACAAAGCAAATTGGCCAGGGTTGCCTTGAGGAAGAGTTCATAGAGTGCATCCGGGATTTTTTCATAAGAACACAAGAAATAGGAGCAAGAGTAGGCCATACAGCCCATCGAGCCTGCTCCGCCATTTAATACGATCATGGCTGATCCGATCATGGACTCAGGTGCATTTCCCTGCCCACTCCCCATAACCCCTTATTCCCTTTTCATTTAAAAAACTGTCTACTTCTGTCTTAAATTTATTCAATGTCCCAGCTTCCATAGCTCTCTGAGACAGCGAATTCCACAAATTTACAACCATCTGAGAGAAGAAATTTCGCCTCATCTCAGTTTTAAATGGGTGGCCACTTATTCTAAGATTATGCCCTCTAGTTCTAGTCTCCCCTATCAGTGGAAACATCTCTCTGCATCCACCATGTCAAGCACCCTCAAGATCTTAGACTTTTCGCTAAGATCACCTCTCGTTCTTTTGAATTCCAATGACTAGAGGCCCAAACTACTCAACCTTTCCTCATAAGTCAACCCCCTCATCTCCGGAATCAACCTAGTGAATCTTCTCTGAACTGCTTCCAAAGCAAGTATGGAAACCAAAACTGCATGCAGTATTCCAGGTGTAGCCTCACTAATACCCTGTATAACTGTAGCAAGACTTCCCTGCTTTTATACTCCATCCCCTTTGCAATAAAGGCCAAGATTTCATTGGCCTTCCTGATCACTTGCTGTACCTGCATACTATCCTTTTGTGTTTCATGCACAAGTACCCTCAGGTCCCGCTGGACTGCAGCACTTTGCAATCTTTCTTCATTTAAATAATAACTTGCTCTTTGATTTTTTCTGTCAAAGTGCATGACCTCACACTTTCCAATATATTATACTCCATTTGCCAAATTTTTGCCCACTCACTTAGTCTGTCTCCTTTTGCAGATTTTTTGTGTCCTCCTCACACATTGCTTTTCCTCCCATCTTTGTATCATTAGCAAACTTGGCTATGTTACACTCGGTCCCTTCTTCCAAATCATTAATATAGATTGTAAATGTTATGTCTGTAATGTACTTATGAATGACTCCATGAGGCAATGTGTTGTACTCAAACTGTAGTGACCTTGATCCTTTATTCGTAACTCCAGAGTGCCATACATGCATGGTGTGAATCCTTTTATTCAGGGCCCTGCCACCAGGGCAGGAAACCCCTGTTCTCCACCAGTTGCACCCTCTAGTGGTGCCAGCATGTATGTACACAGTGTAAACCTTATTGACAGTCCATCAGGTAAATCAGTCTCCATCTTATGCAATCACTCAGTGACTACATAGAGAGTACATCGATAGTCTGCATATACAACACCACTCTCCCCCAAGTCCTTTGTGCCAATTATCTTTGCACTATGTGCTCTGGCTTAGCTCTCCCCCGACTTAAGTGTCAATAGCCCTTGCACGTTGGCTGTGCTTTGGCTTGGCTCACTCTCTGTTAACCCCCAAGTCCTTTTGCCACAACATTGGGTAGTGGTTATCAGATTGGATGATTTGATGATGCGGTGGAGGTTCCAGTGGGGTTCTGGGTGTGATCCATGTGTGTGTCCATGGCTACATACATCCATCCATTTCTCCCCTGCCCACAGTGAGATCATGCAGCTGGCCTGTTGCACTGTGTCTGATCCTGTATGTTAATGTAAGTACAAAAAAAGGAAGAAAAAACAATTTTTTGTAATAGTTTGTATCGTGACACCTAGGTTCAGTGACTTATGTTTGTTACGTTGTACGGTCGTGCACCAGGATTGGTTAGATTGCATTCATGGTTTAGTCATGGTCAGTACTGAGGTGGCAGTACAGGTATGCATGGACACTAGTTCCAGAGCAACTGGACGGGGTCCTAGTCGTCTGATGGCGGCGCTGTGCCCCCTACTAGCGGAGTGGGCTTGGTTCGCTCACCTAGCCAGGACTCAGGACCTTTGCCGTTGCCAAGTGGTGGACAGAGCCACAGATGTGTGTGGCCTTCCTGTCCTCCTTTGAGTGCTGCAGAGTCTTCTGCCTGCTCTCTCATGGTGTTGGGAACCTGGCTGTTCCAGGTCCCGTTTGGGGAACTCGTTGGTTCTGACCTTTCACTCCCAGATATGGCCGAGGTAGCGACTGGGTCTGAGGGCTGCGCCGTCTCCACCCGGGTGGTGGGCAATGGCGGCCAACTGCGTGTATTGGCACCGTTTTCGTTTCCAGGTCCATGGCGAATGGTGCCATCGGCTGCCTGTAGCATGGGATAGACCTGGGGCAGGGTATCCGGATCAATACCTTCACCCTCCTGAGGTCGCTGGTCTATAACTTGTGAGGATACCTGGGGCAGCACCTTTACCCTCCCGAATCCGCTCACTTGCTGCTCTTGGGGACACTCTATTCCCGACATCTCGCAACAACATTTTGTTCTTTACATTAGGAATAGTACCAACATCTCGCAACAACATTTTGTTCTTTACATTAGGAATAGTACCAACATCTCGCAACAACATTTTGTTCTTTACATTAGGAATAGTACCAACATCTCGCAACAACATTTTGTTCTTTACATTAGGAATAGTACCAACATCTCGCAACAACATTTTGTTCTTTACATTAGGAATAGTACCAACATCTCGCAACAGCATTTTGTTCTTTACATTAGGAATAGTACCAACATCTCGCAACAGCATTTTGTTCTTTACATTAGGAATAGTACCAACATCTCGCAACAGCATTTTGTTCTTTACAGTACCGACATCTCGCAACAACATCTTGTTCACAATCTTAATAGGTCCGTTACATTGATTGCCATGCATACAATGTCTCTTTAAGTTCAGTTGGTTGCAGGTCTCCTTTAAGAGAACCCTGCTGGCTTTACCCCAATCAAATCCTTTGTTGGACTCACATGTTGTTCCCTCAGCGTTGCACCTCGTGATATTGCCGCGGCCATCTTTTTTTTCAGCCACGCTACCCCTCGCTGCAGCAGGAACGCCATCTTGCCTTGGTCCTCGAGGTCGGCTGCCTTGATCCTTCTCTCCCGCGATTCTGCCACAAACACTGGAAGGGTGCCTGTGAATTTGATCTTCCTCCCCAGGAGTCCTGCCACTGGAGCCGGGAAGATATTTTTAGATCGTTCCGGTCGGATCATTGCCACGCAGTCGTGATGGATGGTCTGTGCCTTAGGTGCTGCGCTGGTCTGTTCTCCGGCGCCTGGCCCAAGCAAAGGTGAGGTTTTGCTCTGCCTCTGAGCACGGGGGACATCGATTGCTGGAGTGAAGAGGTCTTCCCATTTCCACTGGATCTTCCCCATCCATCTTCTTTCGAGTAGTGTTGGACCATCACCTGCAACAATCCACAGAGGTAACTTGTGCACCACGCCATTATGGATTACACTTACATCCACAGTACCAAGGACTGGGTTCAGCTCCTTGGTGTAGGTGCGCAACTTTTCCTGTACTGGAACCAGCTCGGATCGTTTTTCATTTCATAGCCTCTCGAAGGCATCCTGGCTCATCACTGACTGGCTCGCTCCTGTGTCCACTTCCATGAAACTGGAACACCATTTATCTTGACTTCCATCTTCACTGGAGGACAATCAGTGGTGCAGGTATTACACTCCATACACTTCTTCTGGTGGCTGAGCTGCCTCTCTGGCCAAATCATCATACTCCCCGCTGGATTCAAAGTCATCTACAGACTCCTCTTCTAGAGGGTGAGTTGTATTTCTTTTACACATGCGCCGGAGGTGGCCCTTTGTGTTACAGGCTTCGCATACATACTCAGCAAACCGACACTGATGAGCCCTATAGTTTCCTCTGCAAAGCCAGTATGGTGCTACTCGATTAGCACCCCTTGGTGGACTCTGAGTTCTGGAACCCTGAGGTCTGTGCTCTTTGCCCTGGGCAGAGCCACGTTCTACAGTCTTGCCTGTGAAAGGCACCATTCTGTGTACAGTACTTGCCGGGTTTGAGTCCACAAGATGAATGATTTGCTTGGTGCTGTAGGTCGAGGTCATGAACGCCTGACTGATGCCAATGGCTTTCTGCAGGTTGACTGTGGTGTCGGCAGATAATAGCTTGTGAAGGAGGCCCTCGTGGCCAATTCCTATAATGAAGATGTCTCGCAATGCTTCGTTGAGGTGCGTGCCAAAATCACACGGTGCTGCAAGTCTCCTGAGGTCGGCAGCATATTTTGCAATCTCCTGGTCCTCATGTCTGTGGTGAGGTAGAATCTGTGCCTGGCCATGAGGATGCTCTCTTTTGGTTTAATTTGGTCGCGAATTAGTTCAGTCAGCTCATCGCATGTCTTATCCTTGGCCTTTGTAGGTGCCAGCAAGTTACTGACGAGGCGGTAGACCTCGGGCTCACAATTGGTCAGCAGTATAGCCTTGCGTTTCTCCGCTAATGAGTCCGTCTCCCCTGCCAGGTCATTTGCCACAAAATATTGCTCGAGCCTTTCCGTGAAGGCACCCCAATCATCACCCTCTGCAAAGTCTTTTAGTGTGCGAAAGGTAGCCATGATCGCGTGAAAGTCCTTATTCTCATCGCCAGTTGTTATGTCTGTAATGTACTTATGAATGACTCCACGAGGCAATGTGTTGTATTCAAACTGTAGTGACCTTGGTCTTTTATTCATAACTCCAGAGTGCCGTACAAGCATGGTGTGCATCCTTTTATCCAGGGCCCTGCCAGCCACCAGGGCAGGAAACCCCCGTTCTCCACCAGTTGCACCCTCTAGTGGTGCCAGCATGTATGTACACAGTGTAAACCTTATTGACAGTCCATCAGGTAAACCAGTCTCCCTCTTATGCAATCACCCAGTGACTACACATAGAGTACATCCATAGTCTGCATATATAACAGTAAATAGTTGGAGTCTCAGCACTAATCCCTGCGGCACCCCACTAGTTACTGATTGCCAACCCGAGAATGAACCATTTATCCCGACTCTCTGTTTTCTGTCAGTTAGCCAATCCTCTATCCATGCTAATATACTACCCCAACCCCGTGAACTTTTATCTTGTGTAGTAATCTTTTATGTGGCACCTTGTCAAATGCCTTCTGGAAGTCCAACTATACCACATCCACTGGTTCCCCTTTATCCACCCTGTTCATTACATCCTCAAGGAATTCCAGCAAATTTGTCAAACATGACTTCCCCTTCATAAATCCATGCTGACTCTGCCTGACCAAATTTTGCTTTTCCAAATGTCCTGCTACTGCTTCCTTGAACAATACATTGTGGAATCAACCAGGGAGCAGGCTATCTTAGATCTGGTACACTGTAATAAGACAGGGTTAATAAGCGATCTTCAAGTAAAGGATCCTCCAAGAATGAGTGATCATAGCTTGGTTGAATTTCAAATTCAGTTGGAGGGTGAGAAAGTTGGATTTCAAACCAGTGTTCTAATCTTAAACAAAGGAGACTACAAAGGTATGAAGGCAGAGTTGTCTAAAGTGAACTGGGCAAATAGATTAAAGTGTGAGACGGTTGATGAGCAGTGGCAGACATTTAAGGAGATATTTCATAACTCTCAACAAAAATATATTCCAATGAGAAGGAAAGACTGCAAGAGAAGGGATAGCCATCCGTGGCTAACTAAAGAAATAATGGATGGTATCAAATTGAATACAAGGACATACAAAGTGGCCAAGACTAGTGGAAGGCCAGAGGATTGGGAAACTTTTAAAAGCCAGCAAAGAATTAGTAAAAAAATAATAAAGAGAGGGAAGATACATTATGAAAGCAAACTAGCACGAAATATAAAAGCAGATAGTAAGAGTTTCTACAGGTATATAAAAAGTTAAAAAATGGCTAAAGTAAATGTTGGGCTCTTAGAGGATGAGACTGGGGAATTAATAATGGGGAACAGGGAAATGGCAGAGATTTTGAACAAATATTTTGTATCGGTCTTCACGGTAGAAGACACTAAAAACATCCCAATATTGGATAATCAAGGGGCTATAGGGAGGGAGGAACTTAATACAATCATTATCAGTAAAGAAGTAGTACTGAGTAAAATAACGTGACTAAAAGCGGACACATCCCCTGGAGCTGATAACTTGCATCCAAGGGTCTTAAAAGAAGTGGCTGCAGAGATAGTGGATGCATTGGTTGTAATCTACCAAGGAGGAACTCTCTATTCCTCACAACCTCCTAATACTGATAAACCCTTTAATCTGAACCATTTTATGTGTCAGATCAATTCACTTATTTCAGTATCCACTTTAGTGACCATCTGTCTACTGCCAGTTTGGTGACATCTTTATCCTCCGACAATACTCTACCCCCTTTCAATCCCCCCTTATGGTCCTTGGCTATATACCCATTTCCCATTTCCCAATCTATTCCTCATGGGTGGGCCTCCAGGATTGTCCTTTCGCTTGGGTAGCGCTACTTCCTGAACTGCAGGACCCACCTGTTAGCTTTCCCATCAAGGTTATACAAGATAAGTCCTTTCGGCTGGACTGCCTATTTTCCCTTTACTCAGTGTTTTAACTATTGTTCGTGCTATGGCCTGCCTCTTACGTCGGTTACATTTTTTAATCGCAAGATACCCAATATGATCCCTTGCATCACAACCAGTACATGTGACATTATCCGTATATATGGATGCACTTGCACATTGAGTCCAGCATTCCAAACTTCATGTACCAAGGCTAACTAGCCAACATTTCCTCAGTACCCTTTGGCAGTTTGTCTATGTCTTCCATCAGGACTATATACTTCAGCCTTTGCCTCCGAATATCCTGCTCCAGTCGAGTTTGTTCCTCATTCAGTTTGGGTATCGGGTATCGGTTCTCATTACGGCCTGATGGCCTTCTCATACCCTTCTTTGAGGGACAAATGGAAATCCATTGGGGTTTCCCTGCGCAGGTTCATACCCTGCTCGCAGTGCCAAATGTTGGGGTAAAAAAAAGACTTATTTTCTTCAAGGTGGATCCCCTGAAATAAGGGATTGACACCTGCCCACCCGTATAGCGACCACAGAATCACTCTGACGAAACCTTGGTTCAACCGATCTTTATTCAAGCATATGCAGGGGAATAGTTCCAATGAACCCTTCTCGGATAGTGTCTATCATTGTCCCATTGATCGTTTTTTCTTTTAGTTCAGGGTTTATAACATACCTATTTAAATGTGTCTCGTCAAGCGGGGTAAAGTAGAAATCCATATTCATGATGGCGCATGAGGTATCTCCTCCCATATTTGTGTCTGTCATTTCAGTCGCCATGGTGCTCAAACACCATTCCCCATTTCCCCGTAGAACAGCGGTAGTTTTGTAGTCCCGTGCTAGGAGGGTGATACTCAAGATCATTTGTAGTGGATCTCGACATTTCTATAACAATCATCTATGCTGAGACTCTTAGTACTGTTGTTCTCTTTAATTACATATCTGGATAAGTCATGGTAACGCACGCGAGTTTGATTTCTTATTTCCCCTATATTTTCTGTTTGGTATAGGGGATCTCCCTTGTCATATACTGTGGTATTGATAGTACAAAACCTATTATATTTAAATGTCCGGTTACACATCTGACCTTTGGGACCCAAGCATGACTGTTTCTCCGCACCTCACATGCATGAGTCATGTTTTTGTCCAAGGTCCAGCTGGTAAATACATCAAGTGTTATCCAATCTGGCACTTTTCCATTTTGAAGTTGCTGTAGGTTATGTTGTTTACCACTGAGTAACCATGCTCCATAATCTGCGCAAACTATTTCTGTCTGTATGGTTCTGCTCAAAATTCTTTCTGCTCTGCCCATCAAATAGTTTTGGCGTGGTCTCGCAAAGTGTGGGCTACTTGTAACAATTCCCTCTCTGCGCCATTACCCAGTTATGCCTGTACCCTTTCATTATCCTCATCCCTATCCAACAATCCTTGTAAGGTTTGGGTTAGGGCGTCGACCCGATCATTTATCGTGTGCAATAGTGTTTACCATCGTAACTCCTGCCGCATATCCCGCGCCTATCATTTTTAGTATCCCTCTTTTTCCCCCGATCCCGTTTTTTTACCCGACCCTCTTTCCACATTGCACTTCATGGTTTTCGATTCAGGGCATTCAAGTGCTCGCAGGGTCAGGTTTTTGTACAGGCTTATAGTTTTTGACCCGCAGAAGCTGGGGATGATTAAGTCTGTTAAATTTAGGAATACCGTAATTATTCGCTGACGTATCCTGAAGTGTATCTTATCCTTGGTTTGCCTTAGTTTCCACTCATCTACACCCTTCTTTCCTGAGTGCAGGCTTTTTGTTCCCCCTTTAGTACAAAACACACTGTGGTCTTATTCACCCTAAGCGTTATTCCCTTATCCGATCCCTTGCTATGTTGTCTTATGCCCGTTAGTCCGACGCGGCAGTTTAAGTCCCCTGCTGCTCCGACTGTCACCGTCAGCATTCCTGATTCTTTATCACAACTAATGTCGTCTGAGTCCCTATAATACAGGCCTTGCTGTCCCTCAGCCTGTTATCCTTGATATGAGGATGAGTTACCCCACGTTGTACTCACGAGCACCAGAATCCTGCAAAAAAAAGTATTTCCTGGTCGTCACCAGTTAGGTAGTGACTATGGGCTAGAACCTCCACTTTTGAGCTTATCGCCCAAAAATGGGCGGTATTTCCGGCGTGGGCGTTAAAAAAGAGTTTTCAGATCACTGGCTTCTCGCCCATTCTCAAAACACCTGGTTTACATTTTAGAAAATGGACATTACCTCGAGCGATATCAAATGGGCGGTAGTATTACATTTTTCTGACCTTCTGCCATAAAGTGTGGCCGTCTTTAGCAACGGCATGGCAACACTCGATTCCCGTGATTCAGGAGGTCAAGGATCATCATGATATGCGCAGAAGAGGAGACAGAGAGAGAGGGAGCTCAGAGGCACTGAAAGCGTGTGTGGCTGTGGTATGTGCTTGTTTGGCTGTTGTGGGAGGAACGACGGAAATTCACCTGCAGCAAAAAGCCCACTAAGCACCAAGAACACAGTTGGCACCGAGTTTTTGTCCAACCAATAACATATAAAATGGAAGGGACGGAGGAGCCAGGAACACTGGTGGCAGAGGGCTCCCAGTGGTCCCAGAGTGCCGCATTGCACCCGAAAGTGACGCACCCCCACTGACAACCACACATGAGAGCCAGCAACAACATCTTGCTTATGGCTCAGAGCACGCTCCCACCTCGGGACTGTCCTCTCCCGTATCCGCCCAAGCAGCACTTCGGCCTTCACCTACCCCCCCCCCAATGAAGCATCTCCTGAGGACCTCCTCTGCCAGGCGGCTTGGAGTCAGAAAGGTAAAGGGAAGGGGTAGAGGTGGGGAGGAGAAGTGGGGGTGGGGGGGGGGGCTGGGGGAAGGGTTGGTTTGTACAGAAATACTGATGATTTCAGACTAATTTTCAGTTTAAATGTTTTTTATTTAACAAAACCTTGCAAGACATTGGCTCAGATAGCTGCGCCATTACACGCTGGTGATTCCTTAACATCAAAAGGTCTAATCACACTGAACTTCAAATAACTTAAACTTTAACTGTCACCAAGGTGATGCCCACCATTGATGTATGACCTGCACACCCAGCAGTGTAAATAACACCAACCTTCTTTCAGGCAAAGCGATCATTGATGAGCTCCTGACGTAAGGCTCTTGCAGCTATCATGCCATTATGGGCCCTTTCATGTGGTCTACAGGGGGGCGGGGGCATGGCTTCAGCATCAGCCTGATTATCTGGCCCGATGTCAGCGTCTGCCTCCTCATCCTCCACTTCCTCTCTCTGGTGAGATGGACTGTCAGACTCATCAGGCAATTCTTGTCCCCTCCTGATAGGCAAGTTGTGTAGCATGGAGCAGACCACCACGAATTGAGCTACCTGCTCAGGGTGGTATTGAAGGTCGCCTCCTGAGTGGTCCAGGCATCTAAAGCGCTGCTTCAGCACTCCAATGGTTTTCTCCACGATACTGCGAGTTGCTCTGTGGCTCTCGTTGTATCGCCTCTCGGCCTCGGTGTGGGTGTCACGCAGGGGGGGTCATCAGCCAGGTGGCGAGACCATATCCTTTGTCCCCAAGCATCCAGCATTGACCTTGTGGCTCATTGTTAAACAAGTCAGATACAGTGCTCTCACGCAGGATGTGCGCATCTTGGATGCTGCCGAAAATTGAGCATTCACTACCAGTATAATTTGCTGGTAGTCGACAACCAGTTGGACATTCAGGGAGTGGAATCCCTTGCGGTTCCTGAAAACCTCAGCATCCTGAAAAGGTTCCCATATCGCGATGTGCATACAGTCTATTGCTCCCTGCACCTCGGGGAAGTTTGCAATTCTGGAGAATCCTAGAGCCCTCTCACTCTGTGCCTCCCTGGTCATAGGGAAGTTGATCAAGTCCCTCCTGCATGCCTACAGGGCTTCAGTGACCTGTCTAATGCAGCGATGTGTGACATGCTGAGAAAGTGCGCAAATGTCACCAGCTGTGGCCTGAAAAGAACCCGAGGCGTAGAATGACAGTGCCATGGTGACTTTGGCCTCGACAGACAGTGCAGTTCTTATGGTGTCGGCAGGCTGCAGATCTGCCCTTATCAGCTGGCATACCTCAGTGATAACCTCTTTGTGGAAGCGCAGTCTCCGAAGGCAGGTGGTGTCAGGCAAGTCGAGGTAAGAATGCTTCTCCTTGTGCTTGTGGGGGGTGCAACGTCTGGTCCTCCTCATCTGTCTGCTACTTCGTACATTGGGCACATAATGCAGTGCAGCGTTCCTTCGGCGATGTCGAGTCTGCTGCATGTATTTGGTCACCAAGAGAGGGTGAGAAAGGACAGGCCCCATTGCAGTAGTTCTCTGTTTTCCACCAATTGCACACAAACAAGGAATGTCCCAACGAACGCACCTCTTCAATTCCAATCGGTCACAATGTGGTCAAGGTGTTTTTAGAGATGTTCACATCAACTCCAACGACCTGCAGAGTACATCCAAACTCCGCCAAGGTTGAAGCACAGCAGTCTTTTAAAAGACGCAGCATGTGATCTATAACATGGCATCCATAACGCTGTGATTAGATCCGGTTAGTTTCACTTTTTGTGGGCGTTTTTTTTGAACAAGCGATATTGTGGGTGAAATGTGTGCGAGATGGTGAAATTGACGATGGGCGATCTCCATGGCCGCTAGTTTGGGTAAATATGCTCTTTACGACAAAAAACAGTCACCGGGCGTTAATATTGAATCTCGGTGTTAATTCTGTTTGGAAAGTAACGCTGGGTGATACTATGGGCGTTGAATTTGCCCATTCTGCTGATTCTGCCCCAAAAAAGTGGGCGGGTGGTAATATTTTTTCTCGCTGTTAAGCACATGGGGAAAGTAACGCTCGGCGATAAGTTTCCGAAAAATGCCCGTCAGTTTCCATTTTGTGCCAAAATGGGCGATATATGGGTGCTATACGTCATTTCAGCGGTAAAATGGGCGGCAAGTTGGCGTTAAGCAGGCAAAAAAAGTGGAGGTTCTAGCCCTATGCTTTTTCAACTGGGTCCTGTGTTTCCACTTGCCGATACCCCTTATAACTACGCCGGCACACGTGTCATTCACCATTTTGGTGAAAACCCGGGTTTCTCTGGGTAAATCCGCACCATTATCTGACTGCTTACTTGAGGTATTTGGACCTCCTGTTCTTTAGTGTCGTTCTTTAAGTCTTTGATTACTTGTTGATCTCTAGCCTGTGCTTTTGTCATGCAACTGCTTACAGAGTTCATCACAAACCTCCGTATTCAAAGGGTGTCAGTCCTGTAGTCCGACGAGGGGTTGCCTTTAATTTCATCAGTACTCAGGGCAACATGACTACTCACCCTTTTCCAGTCTCCTCGATTGCCTGGCTAGGAATGCTTTTAAGGTTCTATTCATTCATTCCACCAATCTGGAAGATTCCGGATGGTATTTTTGCCTGATCCCTAGTAAAGCGCAGGCCTGTTTCAGCACCTTCTCTGTGAAGTGTGTACCTTGATCTGAGTCAAGCTGTAGTGGCATTCCCCATCGGGGTATTATTTCCTCTGCTAGGATCCTGGCCACGGTTTCTGATGAACAATTTCTAGTGGCGAAAACTTCTACCCACTTCGTAAACTGGTCTTTTATAACTAAGCAGTATGTCTTCCCCTTGTTTCTGGGTAACGGTCCAGTAAAATCTATCTCTAGGTTTTCCCAGGGTCCTTTCGATTGTAGCTGATGTCCTACTCTGATCTTTACTTTCCCCCCTGGCTTGTATTTTGCGCATGTCATACACCTTCTACAGTGGTTCTCTATATCTCTACCCATTCCCTTCCACCACCAGCATCTGGACATCGAGCTTATCATGTTGGTTCTACCTGTATTGAGTCACCACCACGTTATAATGATCTTTACTGTGGTACGTATAGATGTGGAAGGGCCTATTCTGGTCGGGTAATCCCAGGGCTGGAGCACTTGTGAGAGCTTGTTTTAACTTTACAAATGCCGTTTCCTGATCAGGACCCCAGTCCACTGGCTCTTGGGAGGGTTTCCCCCCATTGACCAGGGCCTGTATAGGGTTGGGCCATCTCGGCATATTCGGGGATAAAATTTCGGCAGTAGTTGAATAGCCCTAGTACCTGCCTGACTCCTTTCATGGTCCCTGGCTTTGGTATTGATCTAATAGCCTCCTTTCTGTCTTTGGGCATTTGTCTTTTCCCTTGTGTTATGATGTATCCGAGATATGTTACTTCACTCTTTCCATATTAAAGATTACACATTTTTTTTTAATTCTTTATAACCGTTACAATTTATTTATTTTCCTTCTGGCACTTGAGAAAACATTCACTTCCAATTAAGAAACCCAAATTAATAATATCCAGTTTTTTTTTAAATTTCATGCAGCAATGCTAAAGTTGTTTGGTGAACTAAATACAACAACTGTCAGTGGAAAGGGTTAACTCCTTTGCAGGTTTGTCAGAAGGCATGACATCATTACGTGACTTCGCATAATTCTTTTTTTTTAAACCTTTCCCGATATGAGAAACAAGTGCTCGCAATTCATCTCGAACATCAGCGAATACGACATTTTAGATTGCCTCTAAACTCGCTAGCATTATTTCCAAACTATCCAATATCATCCATTTTAAAAAGGTTTTCAACCCGAAATTTAAATCTCCCTTACTGAAGTAGAAACTTTCCCGGAATTTAAAATAACATTTTCCAAACAACCAAATGGCAACTTTTATTTTTCCTAGCAAAATTCATTATCAACATAGAGTGTCTTTTGTCTCTTTTCCAATGTGGTGTAAGTTTCATATCTGGAACTAGGGACATTCACACTTTGAAAAAAACAGAATTTCACCATGGCCACAATGAAAGTCTGGTTTTTATTGGTTAATTACCCTCAATAATCCAATTAAACCAATATCTTTTTCGTAGCCAATATGTTAATAACTAAACACAATACAGAGCCGACAAAATAAAATAAAATAGCATGCAGTAAGTTACATCAGTTTCTATTTTCTCCTTTCTTCAGATGCCTTTCCAATGAACTGTAAAAATACTGAATTAGTTTTTGTATCTAACAAACATTTTACACAGAAGGCTTGCAGCTCCGAGAAATTTATGCAGGCTTTTTTTCAAAAGGGACACTGAGGAGATGGTGCTTTTTAAATATTCAAATTGATAACCGAATTGAAAAGATAGTGCTTTGTTACGATTTTTAATGATTTTAAAACAAGACCACACGTTGTTAATTTAAATTACATAAGACAATCACAATTTTTTGTACTCCAATTGCAATGTTCAATTTGTTTTTCTTTTAGCAACTGTAACTGCAAGGTTGAAGTTTTATCTTTTGTTAAACAACCCGTCTTTTGTGTGTTTCAGGGCTCCGTAAATCAAAATAACTCCGCACATTAAAATCTAATTCAATTCCAGGTGCACAATGAACATTTTAACACTTCAGGGTTGAAAAAGCTTTCAGCTCCATATCCAAAAAGTGGGGGAGCTAGAACAAACATACAGACTCATTTTTCTTTTAAAATTTGGCTTTCAGACACATATTCAACAGTCAAGAAACTTCCACACAAACACAAACATCCTTTCCTTTTCTGCGGACATTCTTTCATGAAGTGACCTTCCTGATTGCAGTTAAAACATATCAGGGGAGCTGCGCGGGGCAGTTCCCCCTCCCCCTTCATCTCTGCCTTTAATTCCTCTACGTTCTCTGCCCATTCCAGAGTTTCATCGTAGTCGTCCCACTTTGAATCCTAACTTAATATTCTTTTGATGGGTTTCCCCCAGTCCATCCTGAAACATTTTTGTTTTCTCTTTGTTTCTCGGCGACTTATTTTTAAGTTTTAACTTGTAAGTTAAGTTTTAACTTTTAGTTTTTTTTAAATTATTTTCACATCCTTTTCTGCTAGCATATATACCCGAGACCCTTCTGGTCCATATATCAGAGACTCCTCTAGTCCTCATTCCATCCTACTGGCCAGTTTTTTCTAAAGATCCTGGGGTTGGCACCCATCACCCCTTTAGGATGTATTCCTTTCTGTTTGCGGTATGCATGGCCAATACAGGCTTCTCCTTGTTTATTACCGTGTCACCTGTCACGCTTCAGAACATACATGCCTATCCTACCTCGGTCTTCGTCCTTCCGTGGTTCGCTATAATTTAGTTCTTTATATAGATTATCTCTTTCCCCATCAATGCTACAGCTCTGTAGGTGGTACAAAAAAGAATACTCACCGCAATAGCTGCCACATCGTCTGGGTCGGAATGTCTGTACACTGCTCGCAGCGCCAAATGTTGGGGTAAAAAGGAGACTTTTCTTCAAGGTGGATCCCCTGAAATAAGGGATCGACACCTGCCCACTCGTATAGCGACCACAGAATCATTCAGACAAAACCTCAGTTCAACCGATCTTTTTTCAAGCATATGCAGTGGAAGAGTTCCGATGAACCCTTCAAAGTACAAGAGTTCTACGTGCACAGTTATATGATTTTTTGAGGTGTGCGACCCTCCTACAAAACTTCTATGACCACCGGTTGACCGACAGCTTATCAGCGGAGCTTCATTGATTCGTTGACCCTTATTAGACTGGCTGCTGAGTGGTTTCCCAACCCTGTCCATCTCCCATCACATGTCAGCCTTCTGGAATGTGTTGTCCTACAGTGTCAACTTTGCCTCAGGTCCTTATGATGTATTGATTAACCTTGTTTCCCAGGGTTTGCTATCTCATTCCCAAGCACCTGATTTCTTATCCCTTTTCCAAGAAAACTCCAATCAAAACTTTCTCGTTCTTATGGATGCTGCTACTACAATCCATGTTTCCAGACTGCTGACTCCCTATTGTCCTGAGTAGATGTTGTTCTGTACTGAATATGTAAGTTTCCATTTTCTAAAGGTTAACACAATTGATGGTTCATTTACCATCAAGCTTTGCTGCTTAGCCTTTCTCCAAAAACCCATTTGTAAGCGAGTGTTATAAGCGTGCTTTACATTACATAAGCGAGTTTTACGTACAATCTGTCAATAGGCGATATATTATAATCCCTACCATGAGGTGGATCAACTCCCAACTCCTCACAACCTCCTAATACTGATAAGCCCTTTAATCTGGACCATTTTATGTGTCAGATCAATTCACTACCTTCAGTATCCACTTTAGTGACCATCTGTCTGTCTACTTCCATTTTGGGACAATACTTTATTCCCTTACAAAACTTTACCCCCTTCCAATCTCCCCATTATGGCCCTTGGCTATATGCCCAAGAGAGGCCATTTCCCAATCTATTTCTCATGGGTGAATCTCCAGGGTTGTCTTTTCGCTTGGGTAGTGCTACTTCCCGAACTGCAGGACCCACCTGTTAGCTTTCCCATCAAGGTTATACAAGATAAGTCCTTTTGTCTGGATTGCCTGTTTTCCCTTTACTCAGTGTTTTAACTATTGTTCATGCTATGGCCTGCGTCTTACGTCGGTTACATTTTTTTACAGGCTAACAATAGCAAGATACCCAATATGATACAAAGATGGGTGGGAAAGCAAATTTTAAGAAGGACACAAGAAATCTGCAAAGATATACAGACAGGCTTAGTGAGTGGGCAAACATTTGGCACATGGAGTATAATGTGGGAAAATGTGAGGTTATCCACTTTGGCAGAAAAAATAGAAAAGCAAATTATAATTTAAATGGAGAAAAATTGCAAAGTGCTGCAGTACAGAGGGACCTGGGGGTCCTTGTGCTTGAAACACAAAAAGTTAGTATGCAGGTATTGCAAGTAATCAGGAAGGCAAATGCAATGTTGGCCTTTATTGCAAGGGCGATGGAGTATAAAAGCAGAGAAGTCCTGCAACAACTGTTCAGGGTATTGGTGAGGCCACACCTGGAGTACTGCGTACAGTTTTGGTCTCCGTATTTAAGGAAGGATATGCTTGCATTGGAGGCTGTTCAGAGAAGGTTCACTAGGTTGATTCCGGAGAAAAAAGAGGCAGCTCGTGCAGATCACAGAGTGCAAAAACATAGAGTGGCATTTGTGAGTTTGGTAAGTGGGTGAGTTTTAAGGGTTATTCACTTTAAACCATCTGGAGGCTGGAGTAAATTGTTAGTGGCAATTGCCAGTAGCTTCGAAGTAAGTAGCAGTTTAATTTAAAGGGGAAAAGTTAAATAGTTGGGAATCTTTCAGGTTTAGGCAGAGAAAAACAAGGTAACTCTCCAGTAGGAGGCAATTAGCAGCTAGTTAAAACCAGTTCTGTAAACGACTGACCAGCAGTGAGTCATCTGACCTAGATACAGTTTAAAAAGAGGCAGCTCGTGCAGAGCACAGAGTGCAACAGCATAGAGTGGCATTTGTGAGTTTGGTAAGTGGATGAGTTCAGGCAAGCGGGGGTGGCAGGTGCTGTTTTGTCTTGTTTTTCCGACCAGTGCTGACACTAGAGCAGCAGATAAGGAGTGCGAGAGTAGGAGACAGAGGCCCAGAGACCAGCCCAACCAGTTGCAGACAAAGATAGAGGGGTGCGAAATCGAGAGGTGATGTCACAGCCAAGCTGGTAAGTGGTTGGCTGTTCGACTGGTAAGTATAACTCTCTTTTAGACTGACTTTTAGATTGGTTTAATTGGCAGCCAACCAATAAGTAGCTGTTTGGTGTTTAAGTAAATTTTAGTAAGTAAATTAATTTAAGGGTTAAGTCATGGCAGGAGAGCTCGAACCCGTGTCATGCTCCTCCTGTGCTATGTGGGAAATCAGGGACGCTTCCAGTGTCCCTGATGACTATGTGTGTGGGAAGTGTGTCCAGCTGCAGCTCCTGACAGACCGCATGACGGCACTGGAGCTGTGGATGGACTCACTCTGGAGCATGCGCGATGCTGAGAATGTTGTGGATAGCACATTTAGTGAGTTGGTCACACTGCAGGTAAGGGTTAGGACAGAGAGTGAATGGGTGACCAAGAGACAAGGCAAGAGCAGGAAGGTAGTGCAGGAGTCCCCTGCATCATCTCCCTCCAAAACAGATATACTGTTTTGGATACTGTTGGGGGAGATGACTTACCAGGGGAAGGCACCAGCAGCCAGGTTCATGGCACCGTGGGTGGCTCTGCTGCACAGAAGGGTGGGAAAAAGAGTGGGAGAGCTATAGTGATAGGGGACTCTATTGTAAGGGGAATAGATAGGAGTTTCTGCGGCCGCAACCGAGACTCCAGGATGGTATGTTGCCTCCCTGGTGCAATGGTCAAGGATGTCTCGGAGCGGCTGCAGAGCATTCTGAAGAAAGAGGGTGAACAGCCAGTTGTCGTGGTACATGTAGGTACCAACGATATAGGTAAGAAGCGGGAAGAGGTCCTACAAGCTGAATTTAGGGAGCTAGGAGTTAAATTAAAAAGTAGGACCTCAAAGGTAGTAATCTCTGGATTGCTACCAGTGCCACGTGCTAATCAGAGTAGAGGGAGCAGGATAGTTAGAATAAATACGTGGCTTGAGCAGTGGTGCAAGAGGGAGGGATTCAAATTCCTGTGACATTGGAACCAGTTCTGGGAGAAGTGGGACCTGTACAAAAGGGATGGTCTGCACTTGGGCAGGACTGGAACTGATGTCCTAGGGGTAACATTTGCAAATGCAGTTCGGGAGTGTTTAAACTAATATGGCAGGGGGATGGGAACCTATGCAGCGAGATAGGACGAAGTAATATGGAGTCAGAAACAGATGGTAGAAAGGTAAAACGCAATAGTGGAAGGCCGAGTAAACAAAGGCAAGAAACAAAAATGACCACACTACATCATAATTCTAAAAGAACAAAGGGTGTTAAAAAAACAACCCTGAAGGCTTTGTGTCTTAATGCAAGGAGTATCCGTAATAAGGTGGATGAATTAACTGTGCAAATAGATGTTAACAGATATGATGTGATTGGGATTACAGAGACGTGGCTCCAGGATGATCAGGAACTCAACATCCATGGGTATTCAACATTCAGGAAGGATAGAATAAAAGGAAAAGGAGGTGGGGTAGCATTGCTGGTTAAAGAGGAGATTAATGCAATAGTTAGGAAGGACATTAGCTTGGATGATGTGGAATCTATATGGGTAGAGCTGCAGAACGCCAAACGGCAAAAAACGTTAGTGGGAGTTGTGTACAGACCTCCAAACAGTGGTAGTGATGTTGGGGAGGGCATCAAACAGGAAATTAGGGGTGCATGCAATAAAGGTGCAGCAGTTATCATGGGTGACTTTAATATGCATATAGATTGGGCTAACCAAACTGGAAGCAATACAGTGGAGGAGGATTTCCTGGAGTGAATAAGGGATGGTTTTCTGGACCAATATGTCGAGGAACCAACTAGGGGGGGAGGCCATCTTAGACTGGGTGTTGTGTAATGTGTGCGAGGCCCCTTGGGTAGGAGTGACCATAATATGGTGGAATTCTACATTAGGATGGAGAATGAAACAGTTAATTCAGAGACCATGGTCCAGAACTTAAAGAAGGGTAACTTTGAAGGTATGAGGCGTGAATCGGCTAGGATAGATTGGCGAATGATACTTCAGGGGTTGACTGTGGATGGGCAATGGCAGACATTTAGAGACCGCATGGATGAACTACAACAATTGCACATGCCTGTCTGGCATAAAAATAAAAAAGGGAAGGTGGCTCAACCGTGGCTATCAAGGGAAATCAGGGATAGTATTAAAGCCAAGGAAGTGGCATACAAATTGACCAGAAATAGCAGTGAACCCAGGGACTGGGAGAAATTTAGAACTTAGCAGAGGAGGTCAAAGGGTTTGATTAGGGCAGGGAAAATAGAGTACGGGAGGAAGCTTGCAGGGAACATTAAAACGGACTGCAAAAGCTTCTATAGATATGTAAAGAGAAAAAGGTTAGTAAAGACAAACGTAGGTCCCCTGCAGTCAGAATCAGGGGAAGTCATAATGGGGAACAAAGAAATGGCAGACCAATTGAACAAGTACTTCGATTCGGTATTCACTAAGGAGGACACAAAGAACCTTCTGGATATAAAAGGGGTCAGAGGGTCTAGTAAGAAGGAGGAACTGAGGGAAATCCTTATTAGTCAGGAAATTGTGTTGCGGAAGTTGATGGGATTGAAGGCTGATAAATCCCCAGGGCCTGATGGACTGCATCCCAGAGTACTTAAGGAGGTGGCCTTGGAAATAGTGGATGCATTGACAGTCATTTTCCAACATTCCATAGACTCTGGATCAGTTCCTATGGAGTGGAGGGTAACCAATGTAACCCCACTTTTTAAACATAGAAACATAGAAACATAGATAATAGGTGCAGGAGTAGGCCATTCGGCCCTTCTAGCCTGCACCGCCATTCAATGAGTTCATGGCTGAACATTCAACTTCAGTACCCCATTCCTGCTTTCTCGCCATACCCCTTGATCCCCCTAGCAGTAAGGACCTCATCTAACTCCTTTTTGAATATATTTAGTGAATTGGCCTCAACAACTTTCTGTGGTAGAGAATTCCACAGGTTCACCACTCTCTGGGTGAAGAAGTTCCTCCGCATCTCGGTCCTAAATGGCTTACCCCTTATCCTTAGACTGTGACCCCTGGTTCTGGACTTCCCCAACATTGGGAACATTCTTCCTGCATCTAACCTGTCTAACCCCGTCAGAATTTTATATGTTTCTATGAGGTCCCCTCTCATTCTTCTGAACTCCAGTGAATACAAGCCCAGTTGATCCAGTCTTTCTTGATAGGTCAGTCCCGCCATCCCGGGAATCAGTCTGGTGAACCTTCGCTGCACTCCCTCAATAGCAAGAATGTCCTTCCTCAGGTTAGGAGACCAAAACTGTACACAATACTCCAGGTGTGGCCTCACCAATGCCCTGTACAACTGTAGCAACACCTCCCTGCCCCTGTACTCAAATCCCCTTGCTATGAAGGCCAACATGCCATTTGCTTTCTTAACCGCCTGCTGCACCTGCATGCCAACCTTCAATGACTGATGTACCATGACACCCAGGTCTCTTTGCACTTCCCCTTTTCCTAATCTGTCACCATTCAGATAATAGTCTGTCTCTCTGTTTTTACCACCAAAGTGGATAACCTCACATTTATCCACATTATACTTCATCTGCCATGCATTTGCCCACTCACCTAACCTATCCAAGTCGCTCTGCAGCCTCACAGCATCCTCCTCGCAGCTCACACTGCCACCCAACTTAGTGTCATCCGCAAATTTGGAGATACTACATTTAATCCCCTCATCTAAATCATTAATGTACAGTGTAAACAGCTGGGGCCCCAGCACAGAACCTTGCGGTACCCCACTAGTCACTGCCTGCCATTCTGAAAAGTACCCATTTACTCCTACTCTTTGCTTCCTGTCTGACAACCAGTTCTCAATCCATGTCAGTACACTACCCCCAATCCCATGTGCTCTAACTTTGCACATCAATCTCTTGTGTGGGACCTTGTCGAACGCCTTCTGAAAGTCCAAATATACCACATCAACTGGTTCTCCCTTATCCACTCTACTGGAAACATCCTCAAAAAATTCCAGAAGATTTGTCAAGCATGATTTCCCTTTCACAAATCCATGCTGACTTGGACCTATCATGTCACCTCTTTCCAAATGCACTGCTATGACATCCTTAATAATTGATTCCATCATTTTACCCACTACCGATGTCAGGCTGACCGGTCTATAATTCCCTGTTTTCTCTCTCCCTCCTTTTTTAAAAAGTGGGGTTACATTGGCTACCCTCCACTCCATAGGAACTGATCCAGAGTCAATGGAATGTTGGAAAATGACTGTCAACGCATCCACTATTTCCAAGGCCACCTCCTTAAGTACTCTGGGATGCAGTCCATCAGGCCCTGGGGATTTATCGGCCTTCAATCCCATCAATTTTCCCAACACAATTTCCCGGCTAATAAGGATTTCCCTCAGTTCCTCCTCCTTACTAGACCCCCCGACCCCTTTTATAACCGGAAGGTTGTTCGTGTCCTCCTTCGTGAATACCGTACCAAAGTACTTGTTCAATTGGTCCGCCATTTCTTTGTTCCCCGTTATGACTTCCCCTGATTCTGACTGCAGGGGACCTACGTTTGTCTTTACTAACCTTTTTCTCTTTACATATCTATAGAAACTTTTGCAATCCGTCTTAATGTTCCCTGCAAGCTTCTTCTCATACTCCATTTTCCCTGCCCTAATCAAACCCTTTGTCCTCCTCTGCTGAGTTCTAAATTTCTCCCAGTCCCCAGGTTCGCTGCTATTTCTGGCCAATTTGTATGCCACTTCCTTGGCTTTAATACTATCCCTGATTTCCCTTGATAGCCACGGTTGAGCCACCTTCCCTTTTTTATTTCTATGCCAGACAGGAATGTACAATTGTTGTAGTTCATCCATGCGGTCTCTAAATGTCTGCCATTGCCCATCCACAGTCAACCCCTTAAGTATCATTCGCCAATCCATCTCAGCCAATTCACGCCTCATACCTTCAAAGTTAGCCTTCTTTAAGTTCTGGACCATGGTCTCTGAATTAACTGTTTCATTCTCCATCCTAATGCAGAATTCCACCATATTATGGTCACTCTTCCCCAAGGGGCCTCGCACAACGAGATTGCTAATTAATCCTTTCTCATTACACAACACCCAGTCTAAGATGGCCTCCCCCCTAGTTGGTTCCTCGACATATTGGTCTAAAAAACCATCCCTTATGCACTCCAGAAAATCCTCCTCCACCGTATTGCTTCCAGTTTGGTTAGCCCAATCTATGTGCATATTAAAGTCACCCATTATAACTGCTGCACCTTTATTGCACGCACCCCTAATTTCCTGTTTGATGCCCTCCCCAACATCACTACTACTGTTTGGAGGTCTGTACACAACTCCCACTAACGTTTTTTGCCCTTTGGTGTTCTGCAGCTCTACCCATATAGATTCCACATCATCCAAGCTAATGTCCTTCCTAACTATTGCCTTAATCTCCTCCTTAACCAGCAATGCTACCCCACCTCCTTTTCCTTTTATTCTATCCTTCCTGAATGTTGAATACCCCTGGATGTTGAGTTCCCAGCCCTGCTCATCCTGGAGCCACGTCCGTAAAAAAGGAAGGAGAGAGAAAACAGGGAATTATAGACCGGTCAGCCTGACATCGGTAGTGGGTAAAATGATGGAATCAATTATTAAGGATGTCATAGCAGCGCATTTGGAAAGAGGTGACATGATAGGTCCAAGTTAGCATGGATTTGTGAAAGGGAAATCATGCTTGACAAATCTTCTGGAATTTTTTGAGGATGTTTCCAGTAGAGTGGACAAGGGAGAACCAGTTGATGTGATGTATTTGGACTTTCAGAAGGCTTTCGACAAGGTCCCACACAAGAGATTAATGTGCAAAGTTAAAGCCCATGGGATTGGGGGTAGTGTGCTGACGTGGATTGAGAACTGGTTGTCAGACAGGAAGCAAAGAGTAGGAGTAAATGGGTACTTTTCAGAATGGCAGGCAGTGACTAGTGGGGTACCGCAAGGTTCTGTGCTGGGGCCCCAGCTGTTTACATTGTACTTTAATGATTTAGACGAGGGGATTAAATGTAGTATCTCCAAATTTGCGGATGACACGAAGTTGGGTGGCAGTGTGAGCTGCGAGGAGGATGCTATGAGGCTGCAGAGTGACTTGGATAGGTTAGGTGAGTAGGCAAATGCATGGCAGATGAAGTATAATGTGGATAAATGTGAGGTTATCCACTTTGGTGGTAAAAACAGAGAGACAGACTATTATCTGAATGGTGACAGATTAGGAAAAGGGGAGGTGCAAAGAGACCTGTGTGTCATGGTACATCAGTCATTGAAGGTTGGCATGCAGGTACAGCAGGCGGTTAAGAAAGCAAATGGCATGTTGGCCTTCATAGCGAGGGGATTTGAGTACAGGGGCAGGGAGATGTTGCTACAGTTATACAGGGCCTTGGTGAGGCCACACCTGGAGTATTGTGTACAGTTTTGGTCTCCTAACTTGAGGAAAGACATTCTTGCTATTGAGGAAGTGCAGCGAAGGTTCACCAGACTGATTCCCGGGATGGCAGGACTGACATATCAAGAAAGACTGGATCAACTGGGCTTGTATTCACTGGAGTTTAGAAGAATGAGAGGGCATCTCATAGAAACGTTTAAAATTCTGATGGATTTCGACAGGTTAGATGCAGGAAGAATGTTCCCAATGTTGGGGAAGTCCAGAACCAGGGGTCACAGTCTAAGGATAAGGGGTAAGCCATTTAGGACCGAGATGAGGAGAAACTTCTTCACCCAGAGAGTGGTGAACCTGTGGAATTCTCTACCACAGAAAATTGTTGAGGCCAATTCACTAAATATATTCAAAAAGGAGTTAGATGTAGTCCTTACTACTAGGGGGATCAAGGGGTATGACGAGAAAGCAGGAATGGGGTACTGAAGTTGCATGTTGAGCCATGAACTCATTGAATGGCGGTGCAGGCTCGAAGGACCGAATGGTCTACTCCTGCACCTATTTTCTATGTTTCTATGGGCCCACGTTTCCACATGATTTGCGCCTGATTTTTAGGAGCAACTGGTGGAGAACGGACTATCTTAGAATTTGCAATTCTCCACATTTTTTTTTCTGCAGTTCTTGTCAGGTAGATCAGTTCTACTTAGGAACAGAATTTTTTCTTCAAAAGGGGGCTTGTCCGGCCACTGACGCCTGAGTTGAAAGTTTCCACAGTGAAAATGTACTCCACACTAAAGTAGAATGGAGCAAGTGAAGATTTTTGTAGAACTGAAAAAACCTGTTCTACACATTAAAAAATCAGGCGCAGGTTACAAATCAGGCGTCCAGAACGAGGTGGGGGGGGGGGAGGGGGGGGGAAGGGAACTCATTAAATTCTACAATAAATCCTTATTTATACTTATACAAATATTATACAAATAAATCCAACCTGAATAAACATTTATAAGCAAAGAAAAGATTAAATAAACCATCTTCCTACCTGTGTGAAAGTGCTTCAGCCAGGAAGAATGGTGCAGCAAGCCTCACAAAACGAGGGAGCCGACCGAACGCGGGCGGGGGGGGAGGAGGGAGCCGACCGAACGCGGGCCGGGGGGCGGGGGAGGAGGGAGCCGACCGAACGCGGGCTGGGGGGCGGGGGAGGACGGAGCCGACCGAACGCGGGCTGGGGGAGGAGGAGGGAGCCGACCGAACCGAATGCGGGGTGGGGGGGGGGGGCCGGGGGAGGGAAGGGAAGGGAGCCGACGAACGCGGCGGGGGGGGGAGGGAAGGGAAGGGAGCCGACGAATGCGGGAGGGGGGGTGGGAAGGGAGCCGATGAACGCGGGGGAGGGAGCCGACCGAACGCGGGTGGGCGGGAGGGAGGGAGCCTACCGAACGCGGTGGGGGGGGGGCGGGGGGTGCGGAGGAAGGGAGCCGACCGAACGCGGGGGGGTGGAGGGAGGGGAGCCGACCGAACGCGGGCGGGAGGGAGGGAGCCGACCGAACGCCAGAGGGAGGGAGCCTACCGAACGCGGCGGGGGGGAGGAAGCCGACCGAACGCGTGGGGGGGAAGGGAATGGAGCCGTTCCAGACGGCTGGCGGGAAAGAGAGAAGGCTGCAGGAAGGCTCAGAAATTGAGGAGCCATTTCCCGATGGCAAAAGGGGGAGGTCGTCAGGAAACGGCTGCCTCAACTTTCTGAGGCTTCCTGCAGCCTTCTCACTGCTACAAGAAGCCTCTGTGCTGATGGCAATGTACTTTTCTTAAAAAATGTTCAAAAACTAAACAGCTACAAAGAACTACAAAAATGGCCAAGTGCCAATGTTTTTTTCGCACTGAGCATGCATGAACGCTCCAACGCGCACGTGCAGCGTTGCCGGCAGGAAAAAAACTAATTTAAATGGTACCCACCCCCTCCCACTTACAAAATCGGCGCGAGTGTAGGCTCTGCCCCCCTGGGCGCTGTGCCAAGCAGACAAGGAGCTGCAGAACGCTCCAGAATCGCTCGTTTTTTTTCCGCCGCCGCTTTAGGCGCGAAAAACGGGCGCCCAGCTCGGAGGGGCGCCCGTTTTTTATCATGTGGAAACTTGGGCCCTATGTTTCTATGTTTGACTTATGAAGATGGGTTGAGTAGGTTGGGCCTATACTCATTGGAGTTCAGAAGAATGAGAGGTGATCTTATCGAAACATATAAGATAATGAGGGAGCTCGACAAGGTGGATGCCAAGAGGATATTTCCACTCATAGGGGAAACTAAAACTCGGGGACATAGTCTCAGAATAAAGGGCTGCACATTTAAAACTGAGATGAGGAGGAATTTCTTCTCTCAGAAGGTTGTAAACCTGTGGAATTCTCTGCCCCAGAGAGCTGTGGATTCTGGGTCATTGAATATATTTAAGGCGGAGATGGTCAGAGTGTTGAGTGATAAGAGAATAAAGAGCTATGGGGAGCGGGCAGAGAAGTGGAGCCGAGTCCATGATCAGATTAGCCATGATCTTATTAAATGGCGGAGCAGGCTCAAGGGGCCAAATGGCCTACTCCTGCCCCTATTTCTTATGTTCTTATCACCATCAACATTGCCCCAAAACAGCGACGGCAACAGAATCAACACTGGAGCACTCAAAGAAAGCGCTCTTCAGCCAGTGCCTCGCTGCCAACCTGACGACTCCCAGTGACCGAGAGACGCAGCGTGTCCACAGTGCCTGGTCTGCCCTCAAGGCTTCCATAATCAGCACCTGTGAAGAGACGCTCAGTCACTCGACCAGGAAACGGCAAGTCTGGTTTGACGAGAACGACCAGGAGATTCAGGAGCTAATATGCTGCACGTGCAAGGCATTCTTGGACTGGAAGCAGCAACACAACTCGAGGGCAAGAAAGCAGATCTACAGACGTCTGAAGGCCGAGGTCCAAAAGAAATCCTGTAACCTAAAGAACAGATGATGAGTGGAGAAAACTCAAGAAATCCAGCAGCTAACCGACAACCATGACATGCGAGTATTCTTCAGTGCAATCAAGACCACCTACGGCCCAAGCACCCAAGGCCCTAACCCACTGCTGGCCAAGAACGGGGAGGTGCTCATCAAGGACAGAGAGGCAGTCAGTGCCCGCTGGAAGGAGCGCTTCGAGGATCTCCTCAACTGAGACTCTGTCTCTGTCCTCAACTCCATCCCACAGCATGCCACCGCCACCATTTCAGCACAGCCCCAGCCCAGCACAAGGTCCGACATCCGACAACTGAAGAACAACAAGTTATTAGGAGCAGATATAATCCCCGCCGAAGCATTAAACCAGGGCGGAGAAGCACTAGTGGCGCGGGTCCATGACCTCATCTCTCTTATTTAGAAGGAGGAGATCATGCCAGCGGACCTCAGAGATGCTGTAATCATGACCATCTTCAAGAAAGGTGACAAGTCCGACTGCGCTAACTGGAGAGGAATCTCCCTGCTGTCGACCACAGGGAAAGTCATTGCAAGAATCCTCCTCAATCGCCTTCTCCCTGTGGCTGAAGAGCTCCTTCCAAAATCACAATGCATATTCCGCACACTAAGGGGTACAATGGACTTCACCACGCGGCAGACACAAGAGAAATGCAATGAACAGCACCAACCCTTGTACATGGCCTTCTTTGGCCTCACAAATCCTTCGACACCGTCAACTGTGAGAGATTATGGAGCATCCTCCTCAGATTCGGCTGCCCTCAAAAGTTTGTCACCATCCTCCACCTGCTCCACGATGACATGCAAGCCGTAATCCTGACCAACGGATCCACCACAGACCCATTCCACGTTCAGACTGGGATCAAGCAAAGCTGTGTCATCGCACCAATGCTCTTCTCCATCTTCCTTGCTGCAATATTCCATCTCACCCTCTGCAAGCTCCCTGCTGGAGTGGAGCGAAATTACAGGATAAACGGGAATTTGTTCAACCTCTGCCGCCTCCAGGCCAGATCCAAGATCGTCCGATCCTCCGTCATTGAATTACAGTACGCAGACTGCGCTCACTCAGAGGCCGAACGCCAAGCCATCGTCAACACCTTCACCGAGGTGTACGAGAGCATAGGCCTTACACTAAACATCCGTAAGACAAAGATCTGTCCCTGCCCCACAGCACTGCCCCCCGGTTATAAAAATCCATGACGAGGCTTTGGACAATGTGGACCATTTTTCATAACTTGGGAGCCTACTGTCAATAAAGGCAGACATCGACGACAAGGTCCAACTTCACCTTCAGTGTGCCAGTGCAGCCTTCGGTCGCCTGAGGAAGAGAGTATTTGAAGACCAGGACCTCAAACCCGGCACCAAGCTCATGATCTATAGAGCAGTGGTGATACCCGCCCTCCTAAATGGCTCAGACACATGAACTATGTACAGCAGGCACCTCAAACCACCAATTCTGCCTCCGCAAGATCCTGTAAATCCATTGGCAGGATAGGTGCACCAACATCAGTGTTCTCGCCCAGGCCAACATGCCCAGCATCGAAGCACTGACCACGCTCGATGAGCTCCGCTGGACGGGCCAAATCATCCGCATGCCTGACACGAGACTGTCAACACAAGCACTCTACTCGGAGGTCCGACACGGCAAGCGAGTCCCAGGTGGGCAGAGGAAACGCTTCAAGGACACCCTCAAAACCTCCTTGAAAAAATGTAACATCCCAACCGACACCTGGTAATCTCTGGCCCAAGACCGTCGGAAGTGGAGGAAAAGCAACTGGGAACACCTCGAGTCTCTTCGCCGAGAGCAAGCTGAAGCCAAGCGTCGACAGTGGAAGGAGCGCACGGCAACCCAGGCACCCCACCCACCCATGCACCACACCCACCCGTTACTTCAGCTACCGTCTGCCCCACTTGCGACAGAGACTGTAGGTCCCGCATTGGACTCTTCAGTCACCTGAGAACTCACTTTTAGTGTGGAAGCAAGTCATCCTCGACTCCGAGGGACTGCCTATGATGATGACTATTCTATGATTCTATATGGCTGATTTTGTTTGATAATTGCAAGTAACACTCACTGCAGGTAAGTTAGCCCCTAGTTTATGTGTTGCATTGGAAGAACATTGTTCTCTTTCCATAACTATACATAAAATATGAAATGTAGAAAAAAGTACTCTTTAGAGGCACATTTTAATTTCCCTACTGTAAAGCTGTGAAGTCTGTCTTTAAATGCTGCATCAGACATTGAAGCAGACCCTGTTAGCATCAACAAAAGCAAAGTACTGCAGATGCTGGAAATCTGAGATAAAAACTGAGAAGGCTGGAAATATTTAGCTGGTCAGGCAACGTCTGTGGAGAGAAGAACAGAGTTAACGTTTCAGGTCGATGATCTTTTGTCAGAAAAGTTAGAGATATAACAAGTGTTAAGCAAGTACAGAGTCTGTGAAAGGGAGGTGGGGATGGAGTGGGAGGGGAGGAAAGAACAAAAGGAAAGGTCTGTGATTGGGTGGAAGGCAGGAGAGATTAAATGACAAAAGGGATGATGGTGCAAGGCAAAAGGGGGTGGTAATGGGACAAGTAAAGAAGAAAAAGATGGATCTAGAGGGGCTGACATAGCAACAGCAGAATCATTACCAGCACCCGCTGTTTGAAAAAATAGGAACAGTGGTTATGACCTGAAAATGTTGAACTCAATATTGAGGCTAGAAGGCTGTAAAACATCAACTCATGTACAGTGAGTTTGATTATATGCAGGGAGCTTTCAATAGGAGATTAGTGTACTCAAAGACTAAATTTTATTTTAAGGAGGGTATATTTTATTGTCCTCTCGTGCAGTTCTAATTCACTTTTCCCTATCTTTCTCCAGCTGAGCTGGAGTGAGGGATGCCATAGTGAATCTCTCATCTATCGTTCATTCATGAAAGGTCTGTGTAATGGGATCAGGCTGCAGACCTTGGCAATGTGCAGTTGCTTTCTGCTCTGCCGACTCACAATATAAAAAGCAGGAGAGTAGGAGTGCACTTCTGTTTAAAGTTAAGTTAAAATACAACAATATAAATGAATTGCATATTTATCACTGACTTGAAGCACAACCAATTATGGAGAATCACTAAGGCTTAACAGAATAATACTGCAAAAGACTTTCTTATAGAGTGCAGTAAAATTAATGACTCTCAAGCAGTTAAAAAAAAATTCTATAAGACTGCTGATAGATTATTAGCAGGTTGCTGAAATTATAGTTGCTGTCTGAAATTAAACTCCGGTTGGATTTTTTTAAAGTTTGGTGTTGACTTTCCCTATGTTGCCGCCTCTGTTCGTGCCCTGGAGGGGCGGTATTGGCAGTGGGGAGGGTTTCCAGGCGGGCGGCCAGCTCCCTGTGCCCCGCCAGGGAATTTGTTGCCAGTTTTGTGGGGGCACAGAGCAGCACTGCCCAGGAATGTTGAGCCAGTGTGCAACGCGGTGAACTTTGTTGTGCGCTCACCCTATAGCGCGCCATGGTGGAACCGCCTGGAAAACCGGGCAGTCAGAGCAGTCCTGGCGGCGGTGACTGATGGAATTGGTGAATGAGGTAAGTTTGATTGTTTTGTTTAGTTTTATTTTTGCGAGGTAGCTTATTGTGGGGTGTTTAAGATATTAGGGGTGTTTGTTGTGATTTTACGTACAATTTTTTTTGCCACAGAAGCCTCTCTTAGGGCACTCCGAGGCCGGCTCTTTAGCAAGGGATTTTCAGTTGCTCAGCCGGCCTTACGCCCTGAAAGAGGTGTGTAATGCCTCCCTTGGCGCTCCGCCCCACACTTAGGGCCCAGCTGATGAATATTGCTGACTGAGGCGCAAACTGTTCCCGGGCGCAAACTTTACCGCCCCGTCGGCATTACCGCCCCAAAAGGAGCAGAACCCAAAATCCAGCCCCTTTTCTTTTAAAAGTGGCTCTGTTCTCTCTTGGACTGCTCTCTCGTTCCTTTTCGTCTTGTTACTTTAAACGCAAGATTACACACATGCTCAGTTGTAGCAATGCAGGATCAGTCTTTATTGAACCTTATTCAAAAAAACAGCATGCGAGCTGAAACATCATACCATCCACAACCAGTGTGAGCTGCTAAGATACAGACTCACTCACAATCTTATACCATTCTTTACCTTTGATCACTACATTCTATCCATGCTACCAATAAAGCATAGTACATCAAAGATACATACAAATGACAACAGACTAACAACACAACCCAACAAACATGCACTTAACTGTTCTAATTATTTTATTGCCCTAATAAACTCTTTTTATCTTTTTACTACCATGACCAGAAGTGATTGAACTGCCATAATAAATTCTTACCATTTCCATAAACACAAGTGACCAAGCTATGACATATTCCAGACCATTACAGATATGGCTCTCCATGTGCCATAGGACCTCAAAGAGATAAGGAGCTGGAAGAGCATCAAAGGTGTCTACTTCTAGGTCTTTTCCATCTAAAAGGGTCTTCAGCTATTGCCCGAGTTTGTACTGGTACCCCTCTCCTGGCAGTCTCTGGGGTTGGTGGCAGTTGAGGCAGAAGGCAGGGAAATTAAGCAGATTCCTGGGCACATCTCTTCATCATCATTTACTTGCAATCGGTCAACTTCACTATATTGGCCACTAGGAGATCATAGAATAGCTCAATCCATGAGCACTGAACCTGAGGTCAGAAGGTTTTGGGTTTGAAGCAGTAAGTTGTATTTTTTGTCGTATTTCAATGTCCAAACTTTGAACAATGGGGTATGCTTTCCATACAGCTTCAACCCCAAATAAGGCCAACTCCCCACCTTCTCCCTCCCCTCCCCCCATTCTTTGCCGCATTCATGCAGGTCCTCCAACTCCTCTGCTTCAAAGGGAGGAAAATTTCCATTGGCATAGGCAGAGTTGGCAATGCGATGGTAGGCCTCTGCCCTCATTTTACCCAACTATAGTGCCTGATTTTGGGTGGCATACCAGTAGACAATCTAGGCCAATCTCTCACAACAGTCCCCAGTAGTAATGCAGTTTTCAAAAAGGGTCTCCCTTGCAACTTTCTTCAATTATATTTTCCTTAATACTTTGGTTGTTTCAAAAGTTAGGTGCGCACTGAGACAAGCTTTCTTCTTAGCATGGTGGCTACCCCATGGAACTTAAAATCAAATTGCGTTGATTTGCTTTGACTATTTATTCCTGTTGTTTTAGGCTGCCAAAGAGGAGAGTTGTTTTCCTTGACTGTCCATTATTTTTTATACATATTTTCATGTGTACTGCAAATACATAGCTGAAAAAGAACAGTCAATCCTGATTTGAGCAAGCTGCAATAACTTCTAACGTGTACAATCTCAGTCTTACAAGTGATCAGCTTTTCAAGAGCTGTGATTCATTTTTAGATCTTACTGAGCCTGGAAAATAGATGTTTTTGCTTTGTTTCACGTACATTGTGCAGTTGGTTGGCAGAGCTATTGCACCGCACACCCTCGAACTCATTTAATGGTAGCCTTGTACTGCGTAGTGAAGGGATGGAGGGAGTGTTATGGGGGGTACGGAGTGGGCTGGTGAGAAACTATTGCCATGTGTTATTCAGAAAGATAGAGAAATGAAGAGCTGTACTCGCCCTTACTACTCTTATGAGGTAATTGAAGTGTGTTCTCCACTGCATCCAGGTCCAAGGGGTGAGGCTCCTGGAGTCTACAATCTGTGCAATCTTTCTCCAGGACTGCTGCGCACCATCCTAATAGCTGGAAACATAATTTCCCTCCTCATCCTCACCTCTTCTGTGGGGACCACAAAGAAAACTTTAGAAAACCTGAGGGCTTGCCTGTGACTTTTTTCTGAGCAAATTTTTTTATTTTTCAGCAAATAAACTGCAAAATAAGCCAGAAAGAAATGCAATCTCGCTGTAAAGGTACATTCCCAGTTTCAATGTGCCTGTGCGGGCCTAACACCAATTAGAATCATAGAATGGTTACAGGACAGAAGGAGGGCGGGTTTCCCATTGTGTCACTGAGGTGGCAAACCTGCCAATCACATGAAAGTGAGGGCCAGAAGTTAAATGGCACAGTTTTCAAATTCTCTGCAGTGGGTGAGATTCTTGCTCGTTTCGCTACCCATTCAAAACCTGAGTTAAAATCGAGGCTTATATTTCAGGGGTAATTTTCCAATTTTGTTCCAGGCAGGAACTGTCCTCGCTCCCGAGATGTCTACGATCTGTCAAGCTCGACAGATCGGAAAAGCCAGTTTTCAGCGCATGCGCATTGCGTGCTGAAAACCGGCTTTTCCGGTGCCTTCCCGGGTCTGTAGAAATTTCGTATGGGCCCAGGACGTCGGAATTTCTACCCCATTATTTAACATTGCCAATATTCCTGGAAGTATTTTCAATTTAATGACAGTAGCATTTGTGTCCTCTCCCTCAGCTGCTGTTATGTGTTTGTCTGTGTATTTTCAAATAAAGGAAACTTCATGACAAAAACCACGTAATAGAACAAATCCAAGGGAGCTATAGACCAATGTGATTAACGTCGGTGGTAGGAAAGATGATGGAATCCTTGCTCAAAGGTGTAATAGAAAAACATCTAGAAACTGAAAATATAATAGAGTAGTTAGCACAGATCTCAAAAGGGAAGATAATATTTGACCAACCTTATTGAAGAAGTAACAGAAAAGATAAATAAGGGTAATGCAGTAGATGTAATAAATTTAGATTTCCATAAGGTCTTCAACATGGTACCGCATAGTAGACTTATGAATAAGGTCAGAACATGTGGAGTCAGGGGACAAGTAGCGGGCAATCTGGCTACAAAACAGAAAACAGAGAGTAGGGGATATATGGATCATTTTCCAATTGACATACAGTAACTATTGGGGTGCCACAGGGATCGGTGCCGGGGCTTCAACTATTTACAATCGATATTAATGATTTGGATGAAGGGACCGAGTGTAATGTAGCCAAGTTTGCTGATGATATAAAGCTGGGTGGGAAAGCAAGTTGTGAGGAGGACACAAAGAATCTGCAAAGGGATATAGACAGGCTAAGTGAGTGGGCAAACATTTGGCAGATGTGGGAAAGAGTGAGGTTATTCACTTTGGCAGAAAAAATAAAAAATAAAATTATTAGTTAAATGGAGAAAAATTACAAAATGCTGCAGTACAGAGGGACCTGGGGCTCCTTGTGCATGAAACACAAAAAGTTAGTATGCAGGTACAGCAAGTAATCAGGAAGGCAAATGGAATGTTGGCCTTTATTGCAAATGGGATGGATTGTAAAAGCAGAGAAGTCCTGCTACAAATGTACAGGGTATTGGTGAGGCCACACTAGAGTACTGCGTACAATTTTGGTGTCCTTATTTAAGGAGAGCTATACTTGCATTGGAGGCAATTCAGAGATGATTCACTCGATTGATTCATGAGATGAAAGGGTTGACTTATGAAGAAAGGTTGAGTAGGTTGGAGTTCAGAAGAATGAGAGGTGATCTTATTGAGACATATAAAATAATGAAGGGGCTCGACAAGGCAGATGCAGAGAGGATGTTTCCACTCATGGGGGAATCTAGAACTAGGGGGCATAGTTTTAGAATAAGGGTTCGCCATTTCTTTGTTCCCCGTTGTAAATTCACCTGAATCAGACTGCAAGGGACCTACGTTCGTCTTCACTAATCTTTTTCTCTTCACATATCTATAGAAGCTTTTGCAGTCATTTTTTATGTTCCCGGCAAGCTTACTCTCATACTCTATTTTTCCCCTCCTAATTAAGCCCTTGTCCTCCTCTGCTGAATTATAAATTTCTCCCAGTCCTTAGATTTGCTGCTTTTTCTGACCAATGTATATGCCTCTTCCTTAGATTTAACACTATCCTTAATTTCCCTTGTTAGCTACAGTTGGGCCACCTTCCCCGTTTTATTTTTACTCCAGACAGGAATGTACAATTGTTGAAGTTCATCCATGTGATCTTTAAATGTTTGCTATTGCCTATCCACCGTCAACCCTTTAAGTATCATTTGCCAGTCTATTCTAGCCAATTCACGTCTCATACCATCGAAGTTACCTTTCCTTAAGATCAGGATCCTAGTTTCTGAATTAACTGTGTCACTCTCCATCTTAATAAAGAATTCTACCATATTATGGTCACTCTTCCCCAACGGGCCTCGCACAACAAGATTGCTGATTAGTTCTTTCACATTACACATCACCCAGTCTAGGATGGCCAGCTCTCTACTTGGTACCTCGACATATTGGTCCAGAAAATCATCCCTAATACACTCCAGGAAATCCTCCTCCACTGCATTGCTACCAGTTTGTTTAGCCCAATCTATATGTAGATTAAAGTCGCCCATGATAACTGCTGTACCTTTATTGCACGCATCCCTAATTTCTTGTTTGAATCTGTCCCCAACCTTACTACTACTGTTTGGTGGTCTGTACACAACGCCCACTAGCGTTTTCTGCCCTTTGGTATTCCGCAGCTCCACCCATACAGATTCCACATCATCCAAGCTAATGTCCTTTCTTATTATTGCGTTAATTTCCTCTCTAACCAGCAATGCTACCCCACCTGCTTTTCCTTTCTGTCTATCCTTCCTGAATATTGAATACCCCTGGACGTTGAGTTCCCAGCCTTGGTCACCCTGGAGCCATGTCTCCGTGATGCCAATTATATCATATTCATTAATTGTTGCCTGTGCAGTTAATTCGTCCACCTTATTACGAATACTCCTCGCATTGAGGCACAGAGCCTTCAGGCTTGTCTTTTTTAACACACTTTGTCCCTTTATAATTTTGCTGCAATGTGGCTCTTTTTGATTTTTGCCTTGGGTTTCTCTGCCCTCCACTTTTACCTTTCTTTTTCTATCTTTTGCTTCTGCCCCCATTCTACTTCCCTCTGTCTCCCTGCATAGGTTCTCATCCCCCTGCCATATGAGTTTAACCCCTCTCCAACAGCACTAGCAAACACTCCCCCTAGGACATTGGTTCCGGTCCTGCCCAGGTGCAGACCGTCCGGTTTGTACTGGTCTCACCTCCCCCAGAACCGGTTCCAATGTCCCAGGAATTTGATTCCCTCCCTTCTGCACCACTCCTCAAGCCACGTATTTATCTGAGCTATCCTGCGATTCCTACTCTGACTAGCATGTGGCACTGGTAGCAATCCTGAGATTCCTACCTTTGAGGTCCTACTTTTTAATTTAACTCCCATTTTGTCTTTAACTTAAATTTGTCTTGTAGGACCTCATCCCATTTTTTACCTATATCGTTGGTACCTATATGCACCACAATAGAACCAGTGGGAAGCTGTTTAACCTATGCCGCCTCCAGACCAGGTCCAAGATCACCCAAACCTCTGTCGTTGAATTGCAGTACGCGGACGACTCCTGCGTCTGCGCACATTCTGAGGCAGAACGCCAGGATATTGTCGATGTATTCACCAAGGCATATGAAAGCATGGGCCTTACGCTTAACATCCGTAAGACAAAGGTCCTCCACCAGCCTGCCCTCGCAGCACAGCACTGCCCCCCAGTCATCAAGATTCACGGCGCGGCCCTCGGAAACGTGGACCACTTCCCATACCTCAGGAGCCTCGTCAACAAATGCAGACATTGATGCAGAGATTCAACATCAGCTCCAGTGCGCCAGTGCAGCCTTCGACCGCCTTCGGAAAAGAGCGTTCGAAGATCAGGCCTTCAAACCTACCACCAAGCTCATGGTCTACAGGGCTGTAATAATACTAGCCCTCCTGTATGGATCAGAGGCATGGACGATGTACAGAAGACACAACAAGTCGCTGGAGAGATATATCACCAACGATGTCTCAGCAAGATCCTGCAAATCCCCTGGGAGGACAGACGCACCAACATCAGTGTCCTCGCCCAGTCTAACATCCCCAGCATTGAAACACTGGCCACACTCGATCAGCTTCGCTGGGCAGGCCACTTAGTTTGCATGCCAGACATGAGACTCCCTAAGCAATTGCTCTACGTGGAGCTCCTTCATGGAAAATGAGTCAAAGGTGGGCAGCGGAAACGTTACAAGAAGACCCTCAAAGCCTCCCTGGTGAAGTGCGATCTCACCACTGACACCTGGGAGACCCTGGGCGAATAAAGTGCATCCAGGAAGGCGTTAAGCTCTTCGAATCTCAATGCTGCGAGCGTGAAGAGGTCAGACGCAGGCAGCAGAAGGAGCGTGCGGCCACTCAGTCCCACCCCTCCCCCATCTCCCGACGAATGTCTGTCCCACCTGTGACAGGATCTGTGGCTCTCAAATTGGACTGTTCAGCCACCAAAGAACTCACTTTAGTAGTGGAAGCAAGTCTTCTTCGATTCTGAGGGACTGCCTATGATGATGATGAAATCTGTTGAATTATCTGCCCCAGAGAGCTGTACAGGCTGGGTCATTGAATATATTTAAGGCTGAGATAGGCAGATTTTTGAGCGATAAGGGAGTAAAGGGTTATGGGTAGCGGGCAGGGAAGTGGAGCTGAGTCCATGATCAGATCAGCCATGATCTTATTGAATGGCGGAGCAGGCTCGAAGTGCCAAATAGCCTACTCCTGCTCCTATTTTTTATGTACTTATGTTCTTATGTAGTTACTTAGACTGGCAAAAGTGGGAAGTGGTGTTCCATAAGGATCGGTGTTCGGACCACTGTTGTTCACCATTTACATAAACGATTTGGACTTGGGAATCAGAAGTACAATTTCAAAATTTGCAGACGACAACAAATTGGGGGTATAGTTAATACAGAGGAGGACTGTGACAAAATACAGGAGGACATTAATATACTTGCAGAATAGGCGTGTAATTATCAAATTAACTTCAAGATAGATAAATATGAGGTGGTATATTTTGGTAGGAACAATAAGGAGGCCGCATGCTCCTTGGAAAATAAGTGTCTAAATGGGGTAGAGGTGCCGAGCGATCTGGGCTACAGAAACGCACATCACTAAAAGTAGTAACGCAGTTTAATAGAGCATAAAAAAGCAAACTAAGCACTGGGGTTCATTTGTAAAGGGATAGAATTGAAAAACAGAGAAGTTATGTTAAACTTGCATAGAATCTTGGTTAGACCACATTCGGTGTACTGTAAACAGCTCTGGGGTCCGAAATTTATTATCGCTGGAAAGCTGGTGCTCCCCCCACCTTTTTGGGGCAATTAGAGCTGAAATATATTCGTGACTGGGCCACCCCATATTTAGCTCCAAAAGTGAACAGATGTGTTGCAGCGCTAATGAACCCTTCCAAAGTGGATTTTTCAGCGGTGTGGCTGTCTTAATTTGAGCGTTATCACCACTGAGAAATTCAGCATGCAGGTAAGGGTTTCTAACGAGCCAGCTCTGCAGCAAGGCCCTGAGGGGGGAAGGAGTTTGGAAGGATGGCTGGTGTAAGAAGTGCAAGGAGAGCCAACAGGTTCACTGACATGGAGCTGGAGACACTGATAGATAGTGTGGAGGACAGAAGAAGAAAACTTTCCTGTCGTGGGGAGACCTGGCAGACTGTTAGTACATAATGCATGGAGGGAGATTGCAGGGGAGGTGTCAGGCACCTCCATATATGTGAGGACGCACCCTTCCAGGAGGGTGCTGGACAGTCTGCACCCGGCCCTTCCAGGCCCAGAGGTGTTCCAGGGCGAGCTAGAAGGACAGCTGTAGGTCCCAGACAACAACCACAGCAGCCTTCCCGGACCCATGATGCAGCCATAGGGATGACAGTTAGGCGTAGTGTTAGGGTATTCATGCGTAACAAGTGTTATAGTGAGATGCACACGGGTAAAAAAATGATTACAGTATTATATTGTTCTTTATGTTCTGTTTTTGCAGTGATTTGGATAGTTTGATAAATCTTTATTTTTGGCACATATATCTGACCAGGTGTTTTATCTGGGAGTGGGCAATTCTGTGTTCAGGCACTCATTGCGATAGCCATTGAAAGTGGGACCTGAAGGGTGATGCGGTTATCTGAAGCGAGTAGCTATGAGATGCAGCTGCACCTCCCTTCCAGGGCTGCGATGGGTCGATGCTTCCTAGCTCTGGGGCGACGGAGATCCTCCTCCTCCTCCTCAGGTGATACTGCTAGCCCGACCTCCAGCGGCTGTCCCCTCATGTTGGCCAGGTTGTGCAGCAGGCAGCAGACCACGATGATTATGTAGATCCGTTAAGGAGAGTACTGCAATGTGCCACCAGAGCGGTCCAGGCACCGGAACCCCTGCTTAAGGACACCTATGCACTGCTCGATGATGCACATCATCATCATCATAGGCAGTCCCTCGGAATCGAGGAAGACTTGCTTCCACTCTTAGAATGAGTCTTTAGGTGGCTGAACAGTCCAACATGAGAGCCACAGTGCCTGCCACAGGTGGAACAGACAGTCGCTGAGGGTGAGGGAGGGTGGGACAGGTTTGCCGCACGCTCTTTCCACTGCCTGCGCTTGTTTTCTGCATGCTCTCTGATAAGTCCTTACTATACAGTATAAATGCACACGAGGCCCATGCTTGAGAGAAGGTCAGTCTGTGACCTATCTTTTATTCCATAGCACTCAAGTGATGGAAGTGAGTGGAGCTTCCCCTTTTATATCTGAAGGTCCAGGTTAGGAGTGTCTCCCACAAGTTCACCATCTAGTGGTCATTGTTCTCACAGTGCACAACTTGGGTCAGATTTTACATGGGCTACAATGCTGGTTGAATACATGACACTCTCGGTGATGAGACTTGAGGCGCTCAGCGCACTCCTGGATGCACTTCCTCCAGTTAGGGCTGTCTTTGGCCAGGGACTCCCAGGTGTCGGTAGGGATGTTGCACTTTATCAAGGAGGCTTTGAGGGTGTCCTTGAAACGTTTCCTCTGTCCATCTTTGGCTCATTTGCCATGAAGGAGTTATGAGTAGACTGCTTGCTTTGGGAGTCTCGTGTCTGGCATGCAAACAATGTGGCCTGCCCAGCGTAGCTGATCAAGTGTGGTCGGTGCTTCAATGCTAGGGATGTTGGCCTGGTCGAGGACACTAATGTTGGTGCGTCTGTCCTCCCAGGGGATTTGTAAGATCTTACGGGGCATCGTTGGTGGTATTTCTGCAGTGACTTGAGGTGTCTACTATACATGGTCCATGTCTCTGAGCCATACAGGAGGACAGGTATTACTACAGACCTGTAGACCACGAGCTTGGTGGTAGATTTCAGGGCCTGTTCTTCGAACACTCTTTTCCTCAGACAGCCGAAGGCTGCACTGGCGCACTGGAGGCGGTGTTGAATCTACTCATCAATGTCTGCTTTTGTTGATAAGAGGCTCCCGAGGTATGGGAAATGGTCCACGTTGTCCACAGCCGTGCCATGGATCTTGATGACTGGGGGGTAGTACTGTGCAGTGAGGACAAGCTGGTGGAGGACCTTTGTCTTACGGATGTTTAACGTAAGGCCCATGCTTTCATACGCCTCAGTAAATACGTCGACTATATCCTGGAGTTCAGCCTCTGAATGTGCGCAGACGCAGGCATCGTTCGTGTACTGTAGCTCGACGACAGAGGTTGGGGTGGTCTTGGACCTGGCCTGGAAACGGCGAAGGTTGAACAGGTTCCCACAGGTTCTGTAGTTTAGTTCCACTCCAGCGGGGAGCTTGTTGACAGTGAGGTGGAGCATGGCAGCAAGGAAGATTGAGAAGAGGGTTGGGGCGATGACGCAACCCTGTTGGACCCCGATCCAGACATGGATTGGGTCTGTAATGGATCCGTTGGGAAGGATCACGGCCTGCATGTCGTCGTGGAGCAGGCGGAGGATGTCAACAAACTTTTGGGGGCATCTGAATCGGAGGAGGACGCTCCATAGACCCTCGCGGTTGACAGTGTCAAAGGCCTTTGTAAGGTCGAAGAATGACATGTATAAGGGCTGGTGCTGTTCCTTGCTATTTTCCTGCAGTTGTTGCGCTGCAAACATCATGTCCGTTGTGCCCCGTAGAGGACGAAATTCACATTGTGACCCCGGGAGGAGTTCCTCAGCCACGGGGAGAAGATGGTTGAGGAGGACTCTACTGACAACTTTCCCAGTGGCTGATAGCAGGGAGATTCCTCTGTAGTTGCCGCAGTTGGACTAGTCCCCTTTTTTAAAGATGGTCACAATCACTATATCTCTGAGATCTCCCGGCATCCCTCCAGATGAGAAAGATGAGGTCATGTTGTGCAACTTAAGGATACCTATGCAGTGCTCGATGATGTACCTGGTGGCACAATGAATGTCATTGTATGCATGCTCTGGCGCTGTCTTGGGGTTCCGCAGTGGAATGAGCAGCCAATTGGACAGGGGATATCCCTCGCCCCAAGCAGCCAACCGCAATCCTGATTCGGGCTGGTGAAGAAGGCGGGCACGCTGGTCTGGTGCAGAATGAACGAATCACGTCTGTTGCCTCCCTTGCCCGCTGCCTCTCTGCACGGTGCTGAAGGCAACACCTTCTCCTGCGTGCCGCCCTGCTTCTGAGCAGGTGTACCAGGTGTCGTCATCCCAACACTCCTCCCATCCTCAGAGTGAACCCTGCTAAGCAGATTTCTACAGCCCACATGGTTCCACTCAGAGTCAGTTGTACAAAAGTCTGTGAAAACCTCTGAGCAGCACTCAGCAGGTTTAATGGAGCCAAAACAATTAATAAAACTCTTCCAAAAGCAAAATACTGCAGATGCTGGAATCTGAAATAAAAACACTAATAATTAATAAAACTATTTCCCTACCAAATGGAACCAATCGTGGCAAAACACCAGTAATGTCGCATTCGTGCAGCGACTGGAAAACCTCCCGGGGGCACTGCCGGGAAAAATCCTACCTTTTTATCACTGAATTTCCCTGTCATGGCTGCTTTTTAGCGGCCCGCACACTGCTGAAGTCACAGCTGCAAATCTTCTTTTACTGCGGCTTCACCCTACTGTTTCCGGCGGAAGTGCACACCGCTCAAATCCCCACCGAGCTGAATATGATTCGGGTAGGCAAAAACACCCGACCACAGCGGCCGATCGATTTTTTTTCGATCGGCTGCCCAAACCCTGTGGTAGCCGTCACTTCGGGGACAGTGAATTTCGGCCTCCTGGTCTCCATATTATAAAAAAGATTTAGAGGCACTGGAGAAGATGCAAAAAAGATTTACTAGAATGTTACCAGAACTGAGAGGTTATACCTATCAAGAAAGATTAAACAGGCTGGGGTTCTTTTCTCTCGCAAAGAGAAGACTCATGGGTGACCTGATAGAGGTCTTTAAGATTGTGAAAGTGTTTGACAGGGTAAACGTAGAGAAGATGTTTCCACTTGCAAGGCAGACCAGAAATATAGACCATAAATACAAGATAGTCACTAATAAATCCAACAGTGAATTCAGGAGAAACTTCTTCACCCAAAGAGTGGTTAGAATGTGGAACTCGCTACCACAAAGCATAATTGAGGCGACTAGCATAAATGTATTTAAGGGGAAGCTAGATAAACAGATGAGGGAGGAAGGAATAGACATGTATGTTGATAGGGTTAGATGAAGAAGGGTGGAAGGAGGCTCATATGGATCATAAACAGCGCCATGGACCTGTTGGGCTGAATGGCCTATTTCTATGCTGTAAATACCATGTAATGTAGTACCAACACGTATACCAATCATTTAAAGTTTTTAGTCATTTTGAATCCCGACGCGGGATTACTGTACTTTTCCTATATTAAAAAAAGGGCTTTGCAGGTAAGGGATTGATCAAACATGGTGATTAGTTCTGTTATAATCTGTAAATAATAGCATTAACCAAAATGGTTGCTACAGTAATAATGTTTGAATATTGCAAAATGTGAATGCAAAACGTGCACTTTATTCTTTAAATAACATTTCATAAATGTGATTTTAGATTTTATCTGTTTTCAGAGTAGGGAAAAGATTATTACAAATAAGAGAACAGAGGGATTTTGATCAGATGATGAAACATTGCATTAAAAGCATGTTAAACATGATCCCTTCTGTTAGTTGTTCACAAGCCTCCCTGAATACTGTTATTGCTGTCAAGTAGAGAGATTTATGAGAAAGATAATGTGCCCGTAGACACTATCAACTGGCAGATGGATCTGTAATATTGCTATTGGCATGCAGCAGAATTTGCAACAGGAATGGATTTTGGACTAGTTTTAAGGGACTGTGGTTAGTATATTTGCATATTAAGTATGCCATTAAGTTTGAGAGTATATTAAGAATTATTATAGGCCTTTTTTATTGTTAATTATTACTAAGAAATGCTAACATTAGAACATAAAACAATGGCAAAGGATATGTAATCAATCCTTGATATGTTATTCAATAATTAAGATGCATTACAATATATTATCTCTCCATCTGAAATGTTTCATTCCGTTCCCTGGCTTTTGTACTTTGTCTTATAATTATTGGATGTATTTACTTTCCTTGATAGCTTGCTAATATCAGATTTTGTAGTGTCGGTATGTTTGGAGATATATTTAGTCTCTTTCTGCATGTTAATGACACTGATCCTTTATGAGATTGCTATGAATCATTGCGACATTGACCATCTTTTTGGGTCATCTGCCCAAACAGCTGCTAGTTACTTCTTAATAGATCACAGCACCTCTGACAATAATATCTTAAAGACTGATGTCCAGCTCTCCCTCCACCCACAGTAAGTTCTAACAGTGGACGAGAAATAAAGTATCCCTGCAAACCAAAGGGTACTGTTGTGGGAGTTTATTAAACTTGTTATGTTATGCAGAGAAGATTTACAAGGATGATACCAGAAATGTGAGGGTATACATATCAGGAAAGGATGAACAGGCTGGGTCTCTTTTCTCTTGAAAAGAGAAAGCTAAGGGGTGACCTAATAGATGTCTTTAGAATTATGAAAGGTTTTGATAGAGTGGATACAGAGGGAATGTTTCCACTTGTGGGGAAGAGCATAACTAGAGGCCATCAATATAAGATAGTCACCAAGAAATCAAATAGGGAATTCAGAAGAAACTTCTTTAGCCAGAGGTTGGTAATAATGTGGACTTGCTACCACAGGGAGTGGTTGAAACGAATCGAATAGATGCATTTAAGGGGAGGCTAGATAACCATATGAGGGAGAAGGGAATAGAGGGTTATGCAGACAGAGTTAAATGAGGAAAAGTGGAAGGTGGCTCGAGTGGAGCATAAATGCTGGCATAGACTGGTTGGGCCGAATGGCCTGTTTCTGTGCCGTATATCCTATGTCTGTGCAGGTCAGACCACTATTTATGTTACAGAGTGCAGTAAAAAAAAAAAATTTCATTTATGTTACTCCACCGGGTGCTGATTACATATTAATTTGATAAACTAAATATAGTTATATATATATTATTACAATATATCACATGGACTGACTGCGGTATTTACAGTAAGAAGCATATTGCATAGCAACACAGCAATTTTTTAAATCTAGAATTGATGGAGACTGTTTTATAGATGCTGCTGCAGTGATCTCTATTTGTAATCCCTTTGGTAGCTATATAGCTGTACACGCTTAGCCCTTTCGTTACTAAATTTTGGCTTGGTTACAGTTACCACAAAGAATGGTAAATGCAGATCCGTTCGTCGGGGCTTTCATTTGAGAATTGGCTAATGTATCTCATTCTTACTAGAATTGCTTGTTTCTGTTACATTATAATAAGTCGTAAACATAGAAAGTAGAATCACTATGACTTTCAGCTAAGAATATGTGTATTTCTGCCCTGAGTTGGTGCTGGTAGTAATGTGGGAGTGTGTAACATGTCCACCTTCCTTCGTGGTTGAAGGATAATGTGTGGGAGTGAGAGGGTTGAATAAATGGGAACAATTCTAAGTAAAATGTAAAATTAAATATATATATATCTACTAATATTTGAGATATTCAGTATGACTTGTTTATTTCTACCAATGGTATAAGTAAAGTTAATAAATAATATAAATAATATAATTATTTATTATTGAGGAAATAACTTAGTGGAAGATGCAGTGTAAAAATAGAATGGCTGCATTTCCATGATGTTCTTTAGTAGTGGCAGTGACACGGGTTGGTGAAAGGTGGGCCCCATGAAGTACCTGCATATTATCATTGGAAGGCATCACCAGAACCTCTTAATAGTGGTGAACAGTGGATCAACAAAATTAAAAGGTGCTATCCTCCAATCTAGCCACTTTCTCAAAGAAAAGCTAACAGAGGTTACATCCATCCAATTGTAAGATGTGACAGGTAATCCAGTGTGTGAGTGACAAGATGCATTAGAAAGTTATGATGTAAGATGTAAGGTTAGATTTTGGTCTGGGCACAGCCCATCTTCCGGCCCAGTCTCGGCGTAGCAGGAGCAGCGCCTGCTCGAACCAGGAGGCCTGAGGATCGATGGAAATTCGACCGTGGGCCTCATCAGCACACACGGCATGAGTTGCAGGTACTGGTCGCACCTCCAGGCAGCTGGCCTGAACGAAGAACTCAATGTTGGGCCACCTGCCTCGCTGCAGCAACCCTTGGGTAAGTCCCGGGAGGGCAGATTGGAGCAGCATAGGTCGGGTGCGGGGGGAGATCACGGCTCCTATTGACGGGATTGGACAGGTTAGATGCAGGAAGAATGTTCTCGATGTTGGGGAAGTCCAGAATCAGGGGACACAGTCTAAGGATAAGGGATAAGCCATTTAGAACCGAGATGAGGAGAAACTTTTTCACTCAGAGAGTTGTTAACCTGTGTAATTCTCTACCGCAGAGAGTTGTTGAGGCCAGTTTGTTAGATATATTCAAGAGGGAGTTAGATATGGCCCTTATGGCTAAAGGGATCAAGGGGTATGGAGAGAAAGCAGGAAAGGGGTACTGAGGGAATGATCAGCCATGATCTTATTGAATGGTGGTGCAGGCTCGAAGGGCCGAATGGCCTACTCCTGCACCTATTTTCTATGTTTCTAGTCAGAGGAGCACTCCTGCTCGGAATGGTTTTTAAAAAGAAAAGATTTTAACTAACCCGCCATCAAGGCCACTAAAGAATCTTGAGTGGGGCAGGCCTGACAGGTACCATATAATGCAATTTGTTGTTGTTAAAATCAACTGTGCACAGCTGTATGCAACATAGAAACATAGAAAATAGGTGCAAGAGTAGGCCGTTCGGCCCTTCGAGCCTGCACCACCATTCAATAAAATCATGGCTGATCATTCCTTCAGTTTCCTGCTTTCTCCCCATACCCCTTGATCCCTTTAGCCGTAAGGGCCATATCTAACTCCCTCTTGAATATATCCAGTGAACTGGCATCAACAACTCTCTGCGGCCGGGAATTCCTCAGGTTAACCACTCTCGAAGTGAAGAAGTTTCTCCTCCTCTCAGTCCTAAATGGCCTGCCCCTTATCCTAAGACGGTGTCCCCTGGTTCTGGACTTTCCCAACATCGGGAACATTCTTCCCGCATCTAACCTGTCCAGTCCCGTCAGAATCTTATATATTTCCAGGAGATCCCCTCTCATCCTTCTAAACTCCAGTGTATAAAGGCCCAGTTGATCCAGTCTCTCCTCATATGTCAGTCCAGCCATCCCTGGAATCAGTCTGGTGAACCTTCGCTGCACTCCCTCAATAGCAAGAACATCCTTCTTCAGATTAGGAGACCAAAACGGAACACAATATTTCAGGTGGGGCCTCTCCAGGGCCCTGTACAACTGCAGTAAGACTTCCCTGCTCCTATACTCAAATCCCCTTGCTATGAAGGCCAACGTAGCATTTGCCTTCTTCACCGCCTGCTGTACCTGCATGACAACTTTCAATGACTGATGAACCATGACACCCAGGTTTCGCTGCATCTCCCCTTTTCCTAATCTGCCGTCATTCAGATAATATTCTGCCTTTGTGTTTTTGGCCCCAAAGTGGATAACCTCACATTTATCCACATTATACTGCATCTGCCATGTATTTGCCCACTCGCCTAACCTGTCCAAGTCACCCTGCAGCCTCTTAGCGTCCTCCTCACAGCTCACACCGCCACCCAGTTTAGTGTCATCTGCAAACGTGGAGATATTACACTCAATTCCATCATCTAAATCATTAATATATATTGTAAAGAGCTGGGGTCCCAGCACTGAGCCCTGCAGCACTCCACTAGTCACAGCCTGCCCTTCTGAAAAGGACCTGTTTATCCCGACTTTCTGCTTCCTGTCTGCCAACCAGTTCTCTATCCACGTTAGTACATTACCCCCAATACCATGTGCTTTGATTTTGCACACCAATCTCTTGTGTGGGACCTTGTCAAAAGCCTTTTGAAAGTCCAAATACACCACATCCACAAGTCACAGATGTATTATTCGCTACAGAGAACTAATTCATCACTTTCCCCAAGGACAACCAGCAGCAACACCAGAAGTCACTGCAATTTCAGAGTGGCAGGATTCCTTGAGCTCCAAGAGTCATAGACTGGACCAAAGTGTCGTGCATGCTCTCTTCATCAATACCATTCTCTCTATCAATAGAAAAGATTTCTACTCTCACTATGCGGCTTCTATGTTGCCAGCAATACTGCATCATTCTAGTTAATGCTCGCTTCCTTGGCAGCTGCCCTCCTACTTTACCATCTCTGACTCATTCTATGCTTTCCCTTGACAGGATTTCAAAGGCTTCCTCCTCGTTTGGGTGAGAAGATATAGGTGGGTAGGACCCCATCTATGGCATTTCTCACCCTGTTATTATGGCTCTTGAAAAATAATAGAAAAGTTATAATGACCTTTGGGTACCATGGCAGTCTGTAAAGCTAAGGTATCAACAAACAGCTCATAATGGATGTGATGAACCATGCAATTAAGAGTCCTTGCGGGCTTTTACTGCTGTGATTAAAAGAACGCTCTAATACTTAGAGGTGGGGTTGTCAAGGGACCCGAGTTGCTTCCTGGGCATTGATAGTGATTCATTCAGTTTAACATGGAATGAAAGGGAGGTTCCTGTAAGTGCTTGACATGCTTTATACAATGCATTCTTGCAAGGTCTTGTTGACTTCTTTTACCTCACCTTTCCTGGTAAGGACATTAAACTTTTTATACCATTGTGCCTTTTGCAGTGTTGTTGTGGTACGGTTGCTACTCTTTGTCCTAGCCATCTGCTGTCGCTGCTGCTGTACTGCTTTGTTTTGGGGTCAGAATATCTCAAACCCAAATAGTGTGACCCTTCTCTGCCTTACTACGTAGTGAAGCATGTCTACTGCTTCCTCACTGAACCAGGGAGCTCTCATGCCTCCTACACACCTCTCATCCCTGGTGTCATTTTAGTAAATCTATTCTGCAAACTTTCCATGGTCTTTAGAGCTTTTCTTAAGTAGGGCGCCCCAAACTGGACACACTATTCTGACTACAGCATAACCAGTGCCATGTATAGGTTTAACATTGCATCTTTGCTTTGTACTCTGTGACCCTACTGATAAAACCTTGAATCCCATTTGCTACTTTTTAGAGCCTTATCAAGTTGGCCTTCCATTTTTAAAATTTATGGGGCCAAAATTGGTGGACTTACTGTCTGCTGCCGCCGAGTTTTCTGGGCGGTCTCCCCTCCGAGCGAGTTTGGTGGAGGCCTCCCGCTGGCAGGGAGGGAAGACCGCTGGGGACCGCCCGCTGACATCCCCTGGTGTGCAACGTAAGTGTCCTCCCGCCTGCCAAGCTGCCAGTTTGGTCCGGGCGGTCCTCCGCAGCAGCAGGAGAAAGAACCACCGCGTGGAGGCAGGTCTAACCTCAACGGTAAGTAAGAAGACCTGCAAAAAAAAGTTAGTAACCTTATTTTCTTTATCTTTACCGAAAATGGAAGCTCCCGCCCACTGCCACCCAGATTCAGGGAGAAGTCGCTTTTTTGCCGCCAGACGGTCTTTCCGGGACTTTTTCATGAAACTTCCACCCAAAGTACCATCAGGATCTCAGCGGTCCTTTGGGCGGAACTTAGCTTCCACCAAGTTTGGGGCCACTATGTATCTGAACCTTTGCTTCTCTATTCCTTTGAAGTGTTACATTTGTTGTATATTTCCTCTTATTTTTCTTCTGAAAATATATCACCACATATTTCTCTTCATCCTACTCAATCTTCTAAACTCTCTGTTTCTTGAAGTTTACAGTCCTGGTCCTGGTTCACCATTTGCCCATTTTTATGTTGTCTGCACATTTTGATATTGACTTCCATACTCCAGTCCAAACCATTTATTCACATTGAGAAGAGCGACAGTCTCAACAATGACACTGTTTACATCCCTCCTGTACAAAAGTTATCCAATACCCAGGATGGGCCGGCCCCAGCCCTCCTACCTTATTTTCACGTCGTTTCTACAGGCGCAGGAGTGCCCCAAGGAAACTGGCGTGGACCTTGCACCTGGATCCTGCTCACCAGAGGGTCTAAGGAGGGCAAACAGCAGTGCAAGAGGAGCCTAAAAAGGAAAGGACCATGTTTTCTCACGACTTGCCCAACGATCTTTGGCCCTGGAGACCTTCTGGCTGCTGTTATCCACCAGCAGCCTGAGGCCAGTGGCTACCCCGTGAGCTGCAGGTGTCTGGGCCTGCTGCAGTACTTCTGCTTCCACCCCTATTTTCCAGCGCAATTCCCTGACAGAGGGCTTGCCTGTGTAGCCTCACCATATTAATGAGGGCTGGACAGGTAGACTGCACTTTGTGTGCGCTCTGGTACCTGGGCACAGGGGCCCAGGAAAAAGACCGCATTGTGTTTAAGCAGAATGTTGCATCATGCTTAACTGAAACAGTAGCAAATGCACATTGTAGAATGAGTCAATGCATATACCTACCACAAGCAGGGTTCGTTGGTCTCATTTTCAGTGGCAAACATTTATGCAATATTGCTTTAAACTCGGTTCTGAATCTATCAGTAAATTGTTTACATTTATGGTTTAAAGAGCAATTGCTGTAAATGAGTTTGCTGTAATTTACATTGTGTACCAGCCAGCCCAGTTTTTCCAGTGATCAGCTGATTGTTGAGAGATTTTTTCTGATATCGTAGAATCATAGAAATTTACGGCACAGAAGGAGGCCCGTTGTGTCTGTGCATGCCAAAAAAGAGCTATCCAGCCTAATCCCATTTTCCAGCTCTTGGCATATCTGCAGGTATGTCTTCTACTTTTGGCTCTTGGAGCATTCCATCCTCAGTTTTGGGTTTATTAATGCTAATATTCTTGCATGCTTTGTGGTATTCACAGGAGGGGTCCACAGGAATGAAGGACTCCTGACCTCACCGAATCTTCTGGAGTCATGCCTGTTTAGATATTTCTAGTGCAGTCCCGGTGTGATCAATAGCTGCCAGTGGGACGATGCTGATGGAACTACAGGGATTTAAAGGCATACAGCTGCATTTTAAAGGGGCCAGCTTTTTGGAAGCAGAAATTTCTAATCATGAGCTTGAAGCAGAGACCTAGCAGGGCACCACAGTTTACTGATGTCTGTATAGCCGTGCTCCAGAAAGAAGTGTGACAAAAGAGGGTGGCCCTGTTTTGTACCCAAGGACACCATCCACATAGGTAAACTGTGCTGAGTGCCTGAGAGAAGGTGGTGCTATAAATCACTGATATCGTAACCACCCAGAGGATGCGACTGCAAGTGAGGACAAAGTTCTAAGGTATCACCAAGCTAGAATTCCACTATTGCCTTGTGCCAAATGGCTGGGCAAAGTTTACTTGTCAGTATTTTCTCCCCTTCACAGTCCATTGAATGTTCACTATGCAACCTCCACAGAAGCAACTTTTACCTGTAAATCTTGCAGCACTCACACCTTTAAAGTGCTTCACCCTCAAAATATTTCCATCTGAATGTTGCTTCATGAAACATGTGTCATGTATCTTACATTATTATATATAACTGTATCCTAACATGCTATACATGACTGTAATAAGATATGACCTGTAACCACCAACATACCTTACCACCAGGGGTGCACTTGCAAGACACAGGTATATAAGGACAAGTCTCAGGCAAGTGCAGCATTCCAGAGCTGTGAAATAAAGGTGCAGGTCCAGAGTGACCTTGACTTCACTACATGCCTCATGTGAATCTGTACTGAGGGGACAGGACTTTACAACATGTATATATCATTACACCCATGATTGGTTCGAAGATGGCTCACCATATGTGCTCCTGACACTTCCAACTTCTCAACTCTGCTTCCCTGTTTGCAGGCTAAGGCATTGCACAATAGAAGGAAGCAGATGGGGACTAGAGAACGCTCATGAAATATAATTTCCTTAAGTATAGCAGAAGATGTTACTTTGAAGAACATTGGGGAAGAAGGCATGGAAATATGGGGATGGGTGAACTTTGAGGCCTCATGAGACTCAGACGAGTAACATGTTTCTCATGTTCTTCCTTCACAATCACTGATTATTGCACCCAAAAGTAAATACTCAAGCACACTGTATGTGTCTATCCTCATGTAATACATATTTGAAGAGGTATCCTGTAGCCAGCATTCTAAAATATATTCCTTTACATTTTCTACAGGAGTGCCACAGGGAGCAGTGCAGGTCTCAGTATTTCCAGAGAAAATAGCAGATCACAACAGCTTGTGTCACTCAATACATCCAAGTCCAAGCACCATCATCGGCATATCTGCTTCATTGTTCAGATTTTGAGTGGTCCCTTCCAAGAAATGGGGCACTGTCTGGCCTCCTGCACTCCTTAACAGACATTGCTTTTTTAAACAAACTTGGCGCATTCCAAATTGGCCAAATCCTTTAAGCTAATGCAGAACTTTTAAGTCCTGCTTATCAACAAATGAACACTGGGAGCTTGCCCGTATATTGAAGTCACACTAACCCAGCAGATCTGAGGGTCAGCGCACTATTGGTTGGAGGGGTACTATTCATGCACCACCCATTTCCAAATGGGTTTATGCCCAATTGAAAACCGAGGCTAGCATGTCAATGATGTGTCTAAAACCAGGAGACTATCAAGGAGAATAATGACATTAAGAAGACTACCAAGGTAAGGATGATGGGGCCAAAAATCCATGGCCCCAACATCCCATGATGAATGCCCACACCTGATCAGTGCTGACCCTGCTAAGGGTCAGGGGAAGGTCAAGTAATTTAAATAAGATGGGCAGCCGCTGATGCCACTAGGAGTGGATCTTGTTCACCTGTCTTGGTAAAGAGGCTGGGAATCCTGGCGGCGTTTTCTCGGTCCAAGGAAGGATGTTGAGACCTCCCCAGAAGCATACCTGTAATTTGTCTCTCTGTAAAATGACTGTGTGTAACTCTCCCAGACTCAGACATGTTGACAATTAGATTATCTCACAGGTGTAATCAGTTAGAGTATTTACCATTTCTAACTATCAACAAAGCTGATGGGTAAATTAGTTAGCTTCAAAATTCAACTGGCATTTTCTTTGCTTCTCTGCTTTAACAAAGGCACTCAGTATAAACTTCACCTCATGTTCCTTCTGAAATTTCCACAAATAAGTTTGATCAACAACTCAGTAGAAGCTAAAGAAAAATATTCCATCAGTACAACTGACTCAATGATGCCAATCCTTCCTGGAAAATGTGATTCATTGCACATGCTCAAATTACACAATCCAAATTCAGCTCACAGTGTCACAACCTTGAGTAAAAATATCCAGTACAGTTCTCAGGCTTTTGGGAGAGGTTGGGGCCTTAAACTAAAATCTTTACGAAGGCATTAAAGGGCAAAAAAAAGGCAAGTCAGACAATTTGGGGTCGCAATTTGGTTGTGGACGCCGCCCGTTACCGCAAACGGACGGTAAAGGCCTAACGTCGTTGTTAAGCGGCTCTTTGGCAGATGTGCCAAGAGGCAATGCTGCTCCAGCTAACGCCATCTGCGTGGTGACGTCATTCAGGGTACAGCGCCTTTTTGACGCCTCTGTCACGATATTTGCTTTGTACGGCTGTCGTACCGGCAGGCGGTTGTACAGCCTGAAAAGAATGGTGGATAAACAGCATTTCTGAATCGCCCAGAAAAGAAGGTAAGTTTTTCTCTTTATTTCTGCATTTTTTATTAGTTTTAAGAGTGGGGAAGTTTATGTGTGGATCGGAGAAGTTTTAGTTATTTTTTTTTCTTCCTGTTTTTTTTCCAGCATGGCGGCAGCCTCCCATTGCGAAATTCAATAGGCCTCCTGAGCTCCCACCCAAGGATGAGCTTGCAACGCCACATTTTAGCGCTGATCTCTCATCATTGGGCGTAAAAACTGAATTTGGCAGTTGGAGCCTGCACCTAACGCCTGGCGGTAAAGTCAGCACTCAGATAGTGACACTGCCTCAAAAACGGGGGTAGCAAATTTCGTCCCCTAAATTTCATAATGTTATTGTGAAATATGTAATTTTTGTTTTAATTTGTTCAAACTCTTATTTGGACATTTAGGGAAATTGCCCCTTCCGTTAAGGCCTCTGGCTGCCTGAAAGCAGCAGCCACGGAGCGGCGTTGGAATGTCTGCCGAGTCTCCACAGAGGGGCCGCCATTTTTTTAATTGCCCTTCCTCGGTCAGAGCGGTGTAGGGGAGTGCTCCGCCTGTTTTCCTGTCACGGCGTGCACGCGGCGACCCCTTCCCGAAATTGCCCTATGGAAAATATCCCTTTTGTGGAATTGCCCCGCGGGAGCAGTGCTGCCAACAGCCGGTGTCCCCGACAGCTTTTTCTGTCGGCGCACTCCTTGTTGGTCGGCAGCACGACCGCCCTTAAAGGGGAGGTGGCGCTGCCGGTGACGACATTTTCTTTTTTATTGTCGGCCGGGCTGCTCACAGGTAGCCTGGCACCCGTTCTTGGGCCACTGGTGGCCCAGTGAACCTATGTGAAAAATATGAAGAGTTTGCAGCGGCTCTCCCCCTTTAACTGAAGGGGAGAGGCGTTGTGACGCATTAGCGCAAGGCAGCACGTCCGCGTCGCACTGATGTCATCAGCGGAGAAATCTTTAAAAAAAATGGAGGGTGCGCCCTGTTTCAGGCAGTGGGAAATTTCTACCCCTTCAGTTTCATTTACTTAAGAAAGATGGTGGATCAAAAATTTTCAAATGAAAAATCTTCAGAAAGCATCTGAATGATTTGGAGAAAAAAAGATAACACATTGCACAATTACAAATGGCATGTTTGTGTAGGTGTTTCCATTGTAAATGTGAAAATAGGAATATATAATGAGAAAAAAGTTGTCATAAAAATGTGGTTAAGAAGGTTGACAACTGGAAGTAAGATGTTTTGAACAGGATATGCGTGCAGGCACAAAAGTCCTGAAATTCCATGGTGTTTCTTTCAATCTCCTGCTGTAACTCTGACAGTAGATCGTGGGAACCTCAAGGGAAATGACAAGAGACCTGCTTTCAACCGTTCCCTGGGGATCCTGTCAGTTTCCTGCCAGAGTTACAGGAGATTGGGAGAACCCTCCCCTCCTGCAGAATTTCAGAGCCAAGATTTTCAATATTACTTCAGATAAATATCCTGAAGTGCAATCTCTGCGTGGGGTGAAATAATAAAGTATGAGTACAAACCACAAGCACTTTATCATATCTACTGTTACACTTATGGGAGTTATTTTCTATTTTGATTCCAACTTTTTGTCAGTAGCTATCTTGACATATAGCATGGCTCAAAGCATTCTGTATGTGATAATGTCCACACTAAAGAACTTAAGATTTTGATTGCAATGTTGCCAAGTGATATTCATCAGAAAATTACTATGCAATATTAATGTTAGTACATAATGGCCTAGAAATTTGTTAGACCCCCGAAAATGGCCGCAGGGATTGCGATGCGTGATCAGCCCTGTTCAGAGAAATGCAGGCAGCACCCGAACATATTGCTGCCTGCTCATTTCCATGATTGTGACATTCAGCCCAGCGCTGAACATGCTGCTGAGTGGCTAAATGCTCAGCAGGGGCCCAAGTTCACATGAGACTAGCACCACTTAAAGCTAGCTTGCACTACTCCGCTGACCACCTGGCTCATGACTCCATTGCGCAACCCACACTCACGTGGGCAGCATGCATATAACAAAAGCCATTCTGCCACACGGAATCAGATAGAGCAGACGATTGGCATACTTAAGCAATGCTCCCTCTGCCTGGACTGCTCTGGAGGAGCCCTGCAGTACTCAGCAGAACACATCTCAAGATCCGTCGTGGACTGCTGCATGCTGCACAACCTCGCCATCCTGAGGGTGCAGCTCTTGCCACCAGGCATACGGCGACCAGCTGAGGAGGAGGAGGAAGAGGAGGAAACGGAAGGGAGGAGGCAACCCAGACAGCCCCTTTCTGCCTGGGCTGTCCATGATCGACTCATTTGACTGTGTTACCAGTGAACGTAACCTGAATTCCCCATTCAACAATAGTCTCACACCTTGCCTTCCCTCTGTTACTGACCATCACAGCGTCCTCTTGGCCACAATGCTGAAATAAAAACCACCACAAAAGAAACATTCCAATCCAACATTTATACATCAATCCATCCCCTATTACATAACAAAGTCAACTAATCACCCTTGTGCATCCCCTTGGTGCCTTTGCCTGTCCTAGTGCTCCTACGAAGTGCAACCCAGTGGCTGCAGCATGGTTGGTGGAAGGCTGCTGACTTTCAGTGGGGGAGACTACAGATGGCCTTTGCAGGACAGCCTTGAGAACCTCTGGGCCTACAAGGCTTTAGACTGGACCTCTTCGACATGGGCAGCAGCAGTCTGGGCTGGCTGGCTGACAGGCAGCAACAAGAGCAATGGCGGAGTGGCAGTGGTGGGAGTATGAATGTTGTCATTCTGAGAGAGGACAGCAGGTTTGTGATTCACGGAGTCAGTGTCACTCCACCGGGGTGGTGCCTCAGCCTTGCTAGTCATATGTTGGAGGACAGATTGCAGGACTGCTGTGACACCCTGAATACCCCTTTCCATACTGGTAAACACAGCCATGCTGGCATCAGTCTGAGCTTGCTTGGCAGTAAACTGATCCTGCATGAGAGCAGTCTGAGCTTGCATGACCGAGGTCTGAACTTCCACTGCAGCACTCAGACGTTGGGCTGGCTGGCTGGTTGTGGGCGGGTAGGCCTGCAGATGCGAGGGGTCAGCCGGGGGAGTGGGTTGGCATTCAGCATTGGGGATCGCGAGAGGTGGGTCGGGGGATCGATATTGTGGATCCCGCGTGGAGGGTCGGAATTTGGCATTTAGCATCGGGGGGGGGGGGGGGGAGGTGGGCATTGAGGATTTTGAGGGGCAGATCGGCATCTGGGTGGAAGGATCGCGGGTTGGGTCAGGTCGACGGGTGGCAGGGGGGGCAGGCGTTGGTTGGCTGAGGATCGGCAGGGAGTGGAGAGAGTTTTGGGGCAGGCTACCGGAGGATTGTGGCCGGTCTCGGCATCGTTGGTGGGGTGGGGCGGGGGACGGGGGTGGCAAGCCGAATGGTAGGGATTGGATGCCTGGGGTCATGATCGAAGGCCTCGTGAGGGGGCGGGGGCAGGTTAGGCATTGATCCTGGATCCAGGAGGTAGGTATAAAGCTACTTACCTCCTGGATGCAGCAGTCCTCGCCTCGGTTTAACTGCTGGGTTTCACAAATTGTGTGAAACCCGTCCACAGGCAGTTAAATTCAAAATGTAGGGGAAAAAGAGGCTTACAGCCTCATTACAATATTTAAATTAAGGTAATGCCCCCATTCTTTTAGGGGAAAATTCCGGCCTACATCTTTCAGTGAATGCAGGAGCATTGTTGATTTTAGTCTGGATAGATTTAAAATTTTAAGATAAAACCTTTCACAAGGGTAAATACTTCCCTGCATACTGCTGCTAGATTTTATTTTTGAACTGGTAGTGAATCTAATGGAGATCTAGAAAGTTCATTTCACAATCAATAATCTCATTATTTGGGATTGTTTTTCACTTGCTATTAAAAACAGCAACAAATTCATAACACAAGCAAAGATGAAGGCATACAATTGCAGAACGGAATTCCATCACACATCACTTATTTTCAGATTGGATTTGTGAACATTCACTGAAGCCAAATGTCACGAGACTAAATTCAGTCGATTGACTAAGGAGAGTTGGGCTGGATTTATCTTGGGTGTGGTGACATAGACCGATTATTTTTTTAAACTATGGAATGCCTAAATTTCAAGTGGGTCTTGCTGCACATCACAGATCCTTCAATGAAAGCACAAAGCTCTAGAATTGCAGTTCATCAAGGCAGTTAGTCATATCTAATGGATTTCTGTGGAACCCATATTAGAGCACTTGGAATAGTGTTGGTATAGTTGCTGTTGGTTACAGTCTACTGAAACAGCACTTTTCTCCTTGTCGAACAGCATTACTTGTTAATAACTACCTCTTCGGACTCAATTTTCCCCAATGCCGTTTTTTGGCATATTTTAAGAGTTATGTCTTTTTTTTTTTGGCCCCGACTACTCCGAAAAAAAACTTGAAAGTTTCCCCATTCTAATTTTTGCAATTGGCGCCACGTAGCCTGTCCTTTAGCTTCTGGAGGTAAAGCCTAATGTCTGCACCGAAGAAAGGATGCCACCCCCTCCCCCCATTCTGCAAATGCGCAAAAAATAAAATGGTGTTTTTTATGTGACTGCGATGGATGCACAGGCCCAGTACACCATCTGGTCTGCATTTGGCCATTTTTAAAGAGCCGGTTGTGTGTGAGAACTTTGAGTTGTGTGTGAGAACTTTAATTCTAAGTGGAAAAAATCAGAGCTGCAATATGCAACATGGCTCAAGGACCAAGAATTTCTCACAGGATGAAGTGGAGGCACTAGTTACTGTGATTGAAGCCAGATGGCACGAGCTGGACACCAGCAGAGGTCAAATAAAAGTTTCACTGAAAGAAATGAAGAAATGCTGGAACCAACTTGCAGAAGATTACTGTGCAATGGTGACCACCCTGAGGTCCGGAGACCAGTGCAAAAAGAAGTTGCAGGACCTTGGTCAAGTAGTTAGTGTAAGTAATATTTTCATTTATTCACTGGAATTGCAATTGTAAATGTGACCATCTGTATGTCCCACCCAGCAGAAAGACACCCTCTCTAAAAAGTTATATTTTCATCTTTACAGAGGAAGATGGCACACAACAAAAGAGAGAGAACGCAAACAGGAGGAGGCCTGGCAAATCTGCACCCTTAGAAGAGAGGGTCACTGCTTTGATGGGTCCTGCAGGGTCTACAGGGCTATAGTAATACCCGCCCTCCTATATGGCTCAGAAGCATGGACAATGTATAGAAGACCTCAAGTCGCTGGAGATATATCACCAATGCTGTCTCCACAGGATCCTGCAAATCCCGTGCGAGGACAGGCACACCAACATCAGCGTCCTCGTCCAGGCTAACATCCCCAGCATTGAAGTGCTGACCACACTCGATCAGCTTCGCTGGGCAGGCCACATAGTTCGCATGCCAGACACGAGACTCCCAAAGCAAGTGTTCTATGCAGTGTTCCTTCACAGCAAACGAGCCAAAGGTGGGCAGCGGAAACGTTACAAGGACACCCTCAAAGCCTCCCTGATAAAGTGCGACATCACCACTGACACCTAGGAGTTCCTGGCCAAAGATCGCCCTAAGTGGGGAAAGTGCATCCGGGAGGGCGTTAAGCACTTCGAGTCTCAACAGCAAGAGCGTGCAGAGGTCAAGCGCAGGCAGCGGAAGGAGCATGCGGAAAACCAGTCCCACCCACCCCTTCCCTGTCTGTCCCACCTGTGACAGAGTCTGTGGCCCTCGTATTGGACTGTTCAGCCACCAAAGAACTCACTTCAGGAGTGGAAGCAAGTCTTCCTCGATTCCGAGGATTGTCTATGATGATGATGGGTCCTGTCTGGAGAAAAGCAACCACCACTGCACAAGCTGGGCCCACACTCGAGGGAGAGGGTGAATCCTGAAAATTCAACAGTCTGGCTTTGCTAAAAGTTAAGTACTGCGCAGGCTAGCCATGCTTCGGTTCATGGGGATGTCTCCATCAGCTACGCTTCGGTTGATGCTATCATTCATCGTGGTCCTTCAAATGAGCCTGCTGCCTGCGCTGTGTGTGCCTACTCATGCCACCCTGCTCCCTCCTCTGCTGCTAACCATTTGTCTGTTCTGTTATATTTTGCAGAACTTGAGGCCAACCCTGACGAGGCTGAAGCCGATGCAGAATAAGATTCAGAAGCAGACGAGCCTGAAGAGGAAAACATCTTCCAATCCCACCTTCCAGAACAAGAGTTTGGGGGTGAGGGGCAGGGGGAGGGGGAGGATGATCCTGTGTACTCACTCTGGAGGAGATGCTGGTGCTGCCCATTGAGGAGCCAGCCCCTTTCCTGAGTGGTACGAGTGTTGGGACATTCCATGGTTTCACACAGTCTGAGGCTGTGAGTTCCAGTGGGGTGCAGCGAGCCACACCCAGGGCCGCACCGTCCGAGGCTGCGGGTCCCAGTGGGATGTAGCGAGCCACACCCAGAGTGAGGAGGGGAAGGAGAGTTCGACAGCACTCTCCTGAGGTGCAGCATGTAACAGATTTGGAAGGTTATATAGGGAACACTTCCGCTGGGCCTAAAGAGGGTATAATGAGTGGAATTCCCAGGGCATCCCAGGAACTCCCCCAGATCTGCCCCCAGAGCTGACTGTGCAGGTAAGGAGGGGGGGGGGGGCGGGCAGGTGGAAGATTTCTCTGCACCCCTTCAATCAGAATTTGGCATATATCATTAGCGGGTTGGAAACCCAGCAGATCCAACCCAAATTCTGGTGGGGTTTAGCCTCCTTTGCACTCTTGCACGACTGAGAATCTCTGAATCCAAGATATCTTGAAGAAACAGCAAAAATAACTTTCCTTAATTTCCTGTATGTTTACTTCTCCTCGTGACATCCAAATCTTTGAGGGATGGCTTCAAATCTGCTTCAAGCATTCGGCTAATACCGCAGTATCTGATACCTGGATGTGCACGATAGCAGCCCAAGTTAATTTCTCCTCCGACTATTAATTTGCCTTATCTTCCGCCCCCCACTTCCCTCTCCACTCTCAGCTGCATGTGGAGAGGCTGCATTTGGCATTTTCTACCGAAGAGGAACAGCATGAGGTTTTATTTATACTGTAACATGCCTATTAAACTGAAAATGTTGTATGTAATACAGTATCTCTTTAACTATTCAGACTGGGACTTTGCTTAGTGCTAGCAATGCGATAACCAGCCCGTGGATCACTAAAGTGGATAAGAGTGAGTTATTAGAATTGAGAATAACCTCTTTATGTAGCTGAGATATTTTAGCCAGTCAGAGCTGGTGATGGTGCCAGCAGTCAAGAACACAAGCACTTTATAATATGAGTGAGCAAAGCTGTAGAAAGCTAATGGGAGTACCAGTGTTAAATTAACTGCTCTTTTGAGATTAAACTTATCCCCAGGAGTCCAACAGGATTTTTACTATTGAGAGGGCAGAAAGTGTAAAGCTGATATTGTAATGATTATTTTCACATTTTCTTGCAATTCTCTACGAATTACAGATGAGAGGATTCCCACAATTTCAAGTATCATAGTTGTGCATCTTATTTGGAGACACTTCAGTTAAAAGCCGCCTGCCTATCTTAGTAAATGTTTCCCATGTTTTGACAACAATCATATTAAATGCAAGATATCTGATGCCATTCTCTTCCTTCTTCCAGGAGGGCGGTTTCTTCAATGGTTAGGTGGGGTAGGTCGGGATGCAGAAATGCCCCTGGCTACTGTCATTTCTGATATGTGATATGTTGGAATCCATTATTAAAGAAGCAGTAGCAGGACATTTGGAAAAGCAAAATTTGGTCAGGCAGAGTCAGCATGGATTTATGAAGGGGAAGTCATGTTTGACATATTTACTGGAGTTCTTTGAGGATGTAACGAACAGGGTGGATAAAGGGGAACCAGTGGATGTGGTGTATTTGGACTTTCAGAAGGCATTTGACAAGGTGCCACACAAAAGGTTACTGCACAACATAAAAGTTCACGGAGTTGGGGGTAATATATTTGCATGGATAGAAGATTGTCTGACAAACAGAAAACAGGGAGTCGGGATAAATGGTTCATTCTCTGGTTGGCAATCAGTAACGAGTTGGGTGCTGCAGGAATCAGCGCTGGGACCCCAACTATTTACAATCTATATTAATGACTTGGAAGAGGGGACTGAGTGTAATGTAGCCAAGTTTGCCGATGATACAAAGATGGGAGGAAAGGTAATGTGTGAGGAGGACATAAAGAGGCTGCAGGAGTGATAGACAGGCTAAGTGAGTGGGCAAGAATTTGGCAGATAGAGTGTAATGTTGGAAACTGTGAGGTCATGCACTTTGGCAGAAAAAAATCAAAAAGCAAGTTATTATTTAAATGGAGAAAGATTGCAAAGTGCTGCAGTACAGCGGGACCTGGGGGTACTTGTGCATGAAACACAAAAGGATCGTATGCAGGTACAGCAAGTGATCAGGAAGGCCAATGGAATCTTGGCCTTTATTGCAAAGAGGATGGAGTATAAAAACAGGGAAGTCTTGTTTCAGCTGTACAGGGTATTGGTGAGGAAACGCCTCGAATACTGGGTGCAGTTTTGGTTTCCATATTTACGAAAGGATATACTTGGTGTGGAGGCAGTTCAGAGAAGGTTCACTAGGTTGATCCCAGGAATGAGTGGGTTGAGTTATGAGGAAAGATTGAGTAGGTTGGGCCTCTACTCATTGGAATTCAGAAGAATGAGAGACGATCTTATCGAAACGTATAAGATTATGAGGGGGTTTGACAAGGTGGATGCAGAGGAGATGTTTCCACTGGTGGGGGGACTAGAACTTAGGATAAGGGGCCACCCATTTAGAACTGAGATGAGGAGAAATTTCTTCTCTCAGAGGGTTGTGAATCTGTGGAATTCACTGCCTTAGAGAAGTTGGGACAATGAATAAATTTAAGACAGAAATAGACAGGTTCTTAAACGATAAGGGGATAAGGGGTTATGGGGAGCAGGCAGGGAAGTGGAGCTGAGTCCATGATCAGATCAGCCATGATCTTATTGAATGGCGGAGCAGGCTCGAAGGGTCTTATGGCCTACTCTTGCTCCTATTTCTTATTTTCTTATGTTCTTATGTGATCAGCTGATGGAAAACTGGACAGTTCCTGATTCCATCATTTTTCCTATTCTCTTGGATGGAACCTGCTGTGGAGTGCAGCACTTCATTATTTAGAAATGGTTGGTGAGAAGTGCAGGATAATGTCAAAAAGCTCAAATCCACTCTGGTAAAATTTTAATTTGCAACTGTCTCATTAATCTAACACTATAGGTTAACGTTAATTAGAAATTTTGATCATTGGTCCTCAAGACTGGGTCTCAGGTTATACCCGGAGAATTTTGAACTTTCTACAAATGGTAATCCTATCTCTGTGGTACCAATGGTTGGCATCAGTTTCATCCTCTGACTCAAGTGCTGGTTATATATAACTTCGCAAGTTGACACTCTTTTATCAACATCTTTTTATTGGTTAATAAAAATAAATGGCATTGGTACTTTTTTCATTTAAGTGTTGTTTTTCTTACTTGGACAGCTTCAATTCAAGAAACTGTCAGTGCCATTATTGCTAAGTTCAGATTCTGGGCATGATGCTCCAAGCTCGCTGCAGGCTAGTTGGACAGTTATTTCATGTTCCTAGTAATTTGATCATTGTGAAAGGAATGTTTTTAGGCTAAAGATGAGACTTCAAAACTTGGGCTCTTTTTTAATAGCTCCTTTAAAAACCGAGCAGAGAGCTAAGACTTCTTTGAGGAGAGCAGCATCTCCTAGATTGGGACATTTTAATTTCTGGAAGCACATTCTGTCATCTAAAGCCAATAAAGCCTGGAGGAAATATCATTGGTTATATGTGCATTAGGGTTCTTAATTTCGTGTAGGCAGGAGCAAATCATTACTTACAAACTTCATCTTTAACAAGAAAAGTCAGTTGGGGCATTCAATTCAAATTGGAACTTTCAAAGTAGATCATAGTGTGGGATAATTTCTTGGTAGATGCAGTATGTCCAGTTCTACTTTGAAATCATTCAAACTAGAAGGAGGAGGAATAGTGTGACAACTTGGGTAACACAGTGCTGTCAACTGTCATGACTTCATGGGGCCGAAATTCAGGCTCTTACCGTCGGAAAACGGCGTCCACGTGGTGAAGTAGAATGGCTGCCGATTTGGAATCCAATGGCCGTCGTCAGTGAAATTCACCTGGCGGGGGTTTTCCGGTGGTCCCCACTTCCGTCCCGCTGCTGTCGACGCGTCCTAAGTGCGTAATCGAAGCGCGCACCGCCGATCTCCCGCACCTCCATCGAAATTCAGCTTGAAAAATCTTTGATTAGCTGTACGGTGCCCCCGACAGCTTTTTCTGTTGGTGCACCTTGTTTTCTGTGTCTGGGACATGGCCGCGCAGCAGTTATTCAAGGGGAGGGCGCACTATCGCGGCCGCCATGTTTTTGTTTTGTCGGCCAACTGCCAGGTCGGGCCAACAATTATGCCCCCGGGTACGGCCGGGCCGCCAAAACTCTCCCTGGTGGCCCAGTGGACTCAAGTTTTAAAATGGCGAAGGCTCTCCCATTTAAGTGAAGGGGAGAGATGCGGTGACGCACATGCGTCATGACGTCATCACCGCTCCGCTGACGATTAACAGCAGCAGTGACTCTGTCCCGCCTCCACTTCCACCCCTCTCATTGTCCATCTTCTGCTTACTGCCCCACTTCCGCCCCCAGTATGACTGACTTCCGGTCCACCTAAAAAAAATGACAAAGAACTAAATTTCGTGAAAGAGGCCACCTCATCCAGCGCAGCGGAAAAAAACTTTAAAAACGGTAGGTGCGCCAGGTTTCAGCAATTGTACAACCCTGTCTAGAGTAAAAATAAAACGGGGAAGATGGCTCAACCGTGGCTAACAAGGGAAATTAAGGATAGTGTTAAATCCAAGGAAGAGGCATACAATTTGGCCAGAAAAAGCAGCAAACCTGAGGACTGGGAGAAATTTAGAATTCAGCCGAGGAGGACAAAGGGTTTAATTAAGAGGGGGAAAATAGAGTACGAGAAGAAGCTTGCCGGGAACATAAAAACTGACTGCAAAAGCTTCTATAGATTTGTGAAGAGAAAAAGATTGGTGAAGACAAGCATAGGTCCCTTGCAGTCAGATTCAGGTGAATTTATAATGGGGAACAAAGAAATGGCAGACCAATTGAACAAATACTTTAGTTCTGCCTTCACGAAGGAAGACACAAATAACCTTCTGGAAGTACTAGGGGACCGAGGGTCTAGTAAGAAGGAGGAACTGAAGGATATCCTTATTAGGCGGGAAATTGTGTTAGGGAAATTGATGGGATTGAAGGCCGATAAATCCCTGGGACCTGATAGTCTGCATCCCAGAGTACTTACGGAAGTGGCCCTAGGAATAGTGGATGCATTGATGATCATTTTCCAACAGTCTATCGACTCTGGATCAGTTCCTATGGACTGGAGCGTAGCTAATGTAACACCACTTTTTAAAAAGAGAGGGAGAGAGAAAGTGGGCAATTATAGACCGGTTAGCCTGACATCAGTAGTGGGGAAAATGTTGGAATCAATTATTAAGGATGAAATAGCAGCGCATTTGGAAAACAGTGACAGGATCGGTCCAATTCAACATGGATTTATAAAGGGAAAATCATGCTTGACAAATCTTCTAGAATTTTTTGAGGATGTACCTAGCAGAGTGGAGAAGGGAGAACCAGTGGATGTGGTGTATTTGGACTTTTAAAAGGTTTTAGACAAGGTCCCGCACAAGAGATTGGTGTGCAAAATCAAAGCGCATGGTATTGGGGGTAATATACTGATGTGGATAGAGAACTGGTTGGCAGACAGGAAGCAGAGAGTCGGGATAAACGAGTCCTTTTTAGAATGGCAGGCAGTGACTAGTGGAGTGCCGCAGGGCTCAGTGCTGGGACCCCAGCTCTTCACAATAACCATCAACGATTTGGATGAAGGAATTGAATGTAATATCTCCAAGTTTGCAGATGATACTAAATTGGGTGGTGGTGTGAGCTGTGAGGAGGACACTAAGAGGCTGCAGGGTGACTTGGACAGGTTAGGTGAGTGGGCTAATGCATGGCAGATGCAGTATAATGTGGATAAATGTGAGGTTATCCACTTTGGTAGCAAAAACAGGAAGGCAGCTTATTATCTGAATGGTGACAGATTATTAAAAGGGGAGGTGCAACGAGATCTGGGTGTCATGGTACATCAGTCATTGAAAGAATGGCCTACTCCTGCACCTATTTTCGATTTTTCCATGTTTCTATGATTATTTTGGGAGTCTCGTGTCAGGCATGCGGGCGATGTTGGCCTGTCCAACGGAGCTGATCGTGTGTGGTCAGTGCTTTGAAGCTTGCGATGTTGGCCTGAGCGAGGACAATGACGTTGGTGTGTATAGTGTTCCTAACACAGATGAGGCTGCACACAGGGAGGTTAAAGTAACAGTGACCTCAGTCTTTAAGAAGACACTCCAGAGTGAGGAACAGGCCTTAAGGGCCAGCTCATATACAATGCTCGCAAGGGATGCTGGGATCCCTTGGGATTTCAGGGGATGAGCTCCCTGTTGGCGGAACATGGGAGTGCATGCTTTTCAGATACACATCATTCCCCCTCCAAAGTCAAAGTGAAAACTATTTACAAGGTGAGGCGGTAGTGAGCCTTTCTTTCCCTGGTGGACCGCCTCGGTACAAATGTCTGTTCTGGTGTGTTGGCTGTGCCCTCGCTGGGCTGGCGTGTTGTTGGCCCTGCAGGGCTGCTAGGTGAGCCTGGCCTTGCTGGGCTTTTAGGCGTGATGGGTTCAATTTCCTGGTCTGACGTGGTGTCGTTGATCCTTTGTGTGTGTGTTGTGGGTTCGAAAAAGGTGGTGTCTGCTGTGGGTTGTTCAGGGCAGTCTGTGAACCGCAATCTTGTTTGGTCCAGGTGCTTTCTGAAAATTTGTCCATTGTCTAGTTTGACTACAAACACCCTATTCCCTTCTTTAGCTATCACCGTGCCCGCGATCCACTTGGGACTATGTCCATACTCAGGGTCATTCAGATCAATTTCCCGTGACACAGTGGCGCGACCATCATTTACATTTTGTTGCTACTGCCTGCTCTCTACCTGATCATGCAGGTTGGGGTGAACCAGCGAGAGTCTGGTTTTAAGTGTCCTTTTCATGAGTAGCTCAGCCGGGGGCACCCTGTGAGCGAGTGGGGTCTCGTGCGGTAGCTGAGCAGTACTCGGGACAAGCGGGTTTGGAGTGAGCCTTCTGTGACTCATTTAAGGCTCTGTTTGATTGTTTGTACTGCCCGCTCTGCCTGCTCATTGGAGGCTGGTTTAAACAGGGCCGAGGTGACCTGTTTGATCCCATTGCGGGTCATGAATTCTTTAAATTCGGCACTGGTGAAACATGGCCCGTTGTCACGGACCAGTATGTCAGTCAGGCCCTGGGTGGCAAACATGGCCCTCAGGCTTTCAATGGTGGCGGTGGTGGTGCTTCCCGACATTATTTCACAATCAATCCATTTTGAAAAAGCATCCACCACCACCAGGAACATTTTACCGAGAAACGGACCCGCATAGTCGACATGGCTCCTCGACCATGGTCTGGAGGGTCAGGACCACAAACTTAGTGGTGCCTCTCTGGGCGCGTTGCTCAACTGAGCACATACGCTGCATTGCCGTACACAGGACTCTGAGTCAGAGTCGATACCGGGCCACCACACGTGGGATTCGGCTATCGCTTTCATCATTACTATACCCGGATGTGTGCTGTGGAGATCCATGATGAACGTCTCCCTGCCCTTTTTTGGTTTCCCCACAACAGGCAGTCTGCCTGAATGGACAGCTCATCCTATCGCCGCTGGAACAGCTTGATTAGCTCATGCATTTCAATGGGGATGCTGGCCCAGCTCCCATGCAATACACAGTTTTTTACTGGATAAAGCAGAGGATCTTGGCTGGTCCAAGTCCTAATCTGACGGGCCGTGACAGGTGATTTATCATTTTCAAACGCTTCCATGACCATCAACAAGTCTGCGTGCTGCGCCACCATCAACAAGTTGGGCAATGGTAGCCGACTGAGAGCATCCACACAGTTCTCGGTACCTGGCCTATGGTGGATGGTATCGTTGTACGCTGATAGCGCGAGTGCCCACCTTTGTATGAGGGCTGAGGCATTAGTATTTATCCCCTTGTTTTCAGCGAACAGGGATGTGAGGGGTTTGTGATCGGTTTCCAGCTCAAAATTGAGGCCAAACAGGTACTGATGCATTTTCTTTACCCCGAACATGCACGCTAATGCCTCTTTCTCAATCATGCTGCAGGTCCTCTCGGCCTTAGACAAGCTCCTGGAGGCATAGGCGACAGGTTGCAACTTCCCCGCAACGTTTGCTTCTTGTAATACACACCCAACTCTGTACGACGACGCGTCACATGCGAGCACAAGTCTTTTACACGGGTTATACAATAAAAGCAGCTTGTTGGAGCATAAAATGTTTCTGGCTTTCTCAAAAGCAATTACTTGTTTTTTTTCCCTTTACCCAGTTCTCACCTTTGCACAATAACACATGTAGGGACTCTAAAAGGAATCCCAGGAACGAATGCAGCTCCATGACGTTCTGTGGGCTGGGCGCATTCCTGATAGCCACTGTCTTGATGTCTGTGGGCCGAATGCCGTCCGCCGCGATCGTTCTCCCCAAAAACTCCACTTCTGTTGCCATGAAGACACATTTCGTCCTCTTCAGTCACAGCCCTACGAGATCCAGTCGCTGGAGGGCCTCCCCAGGTTTTGTAGGCGCTCGACGGTGTCCCGACCTGTGACCAATATGTCGTCCTGAAAAACCACCGTGTGTGTTACCGACTTGAGTAGACTCTCCATGTTTCTCTGGAAGATCGCTGCAGCCGACCAAATTCCAAACGGGCATCTGTTGTAGATCAACAGTCCCTTGTGCGTGTTGATGCAGATGAGGCCCTTCGAAGACTCCTCCAGTTCCTGCGTCATGTAGGCCAAAGTCAGGTCGAGCTTGGTGAACGTCTTGCCTCCTGCCAGCATCGCAAATAGGTCGTCTGCCTTAGGTAGCGGGTATTGGTCCTGTAGCGAGAAATGTTACTTTATAGTTACTTTATAATCACCGCAAATCCTGACCTTGCCATCACTTTTGAGGACTGGAACAATCGGGCTGGCCCACTCGCTGAATTCCACTGGGAAAATGATGCCCTCGCTTTGCAGCCTGTCCAGCTCGATTTCCACTCTCTCCCTCATCGTGTGAGGTACCGCTCGCGCCTTGTGGTGAATGGGTCATGCCTCTGGGACCAAGAGGATCCGCACCTTCGCCCCGGAAAAGTTTCCAATGCCTGGTTCAAAAAGTGAAGGAAATTTGCTGAGAACCTGGGTACATGAGGCCTCATTGACATGTGATAGCGCTCAGCTGTCATCCCAGTTCCAGCGCATTTTGCCCAGCCAGCTCCTTCCAAGCAGTGTGGGGCCATCACCCATGACAATCCAGAGTGGCAGTTTGTGCACTGTGCCCTCGTAGGTGACCTTGACCATGGCGCTGCCCAGGACAGTGATGAGCTCTTTGGTGTACGTTCTCAGTTTCGTGTGGATGGGGCTCAGGGCTGGTCTTCATGCACCACAGTCTCTCAAACATCTTTTTACTCATGATGGATTGGCTCGCGCCAGTGTCCAGTTCCATAGCTACGGGTAAGCCATTCAATTTTACATTTAGTATTATAGGTGGACATTTCGTCGAAAATGTGTGCACCCCGTGTACTTCAGCATCTGCCTCCTCTCTCTGAGGCTCAAAATTGCTTTGATCCACGTGGTTGTTCGCAGGTTTTGCAGAGCTTGCAGCTCATTTGCAAACTCGTTGGAGGTGCCCCATTGTTCCACAGCTCTTGCAAACATACCCTTTTAAGCAGCATGCATCGACTGAATGGAAGCCTCCACAACACCAACAAGGTGTGAATTGCCTTGCATTCATCCTTTGTTGGGGACTCAGTCATCTGGGTCACCTGAAGCCTGCTGACAGTTGCAGACTCGTGGGTTATGCCCTGTACATTTCTGCTCGCAAATACAGTTCCAGTTAATTTATGAACATTGCTAGTACTTGTGTGCTGAGAGATTTGTTTGGTGTTATCACTGGTGGACATAAACGCCTGTGCTATTGCAATGGCCTTACTGAGGGTCGGTGTCTCTACAGTCAAAAGTTTTTGTAGGATGGTCTCGTGGCCAATGCCCAGTACAAAAAAGTCTCTGAGCATCTGCTCCAGGTAGCCATCAAACTCACATTGTCCTGCAAGTCGCCTTAGCTCGACGACGTAGCTCGCCACTTCCTGACCTTCAGATCGCTGGCACGTGTAGAACCGATACCTCGCCATCAGCATGCTCTCCCTCAAGTTAAGATGCTCCAGAACCAGTGTACACAGCTCCTCATACGACTTATCTGTGTGTTTCACCGGAGCCAGAAGATTCTTCATGAGGCTGTAGGTCGGTGCCTCGCAGCCTGTGAGGTGGACCACTCTCCTTTTTGCTTCCCTCTCCCTCCAGCTCGTTGGCTACAAAGTACTGGTCTAGCCGTTCGTCACAGGCTTCACAGTCCTCACCTCCGAGATCTTCTCCAGGATGTCCACAGTTTGCTGCATCTTTGCGTTGGATTTGTATTCTCGTCGCCAGTTATTGTGTTCCTAACAGAGATAAGGCTGCACATAGGGAGGTTAAAATAACAGTGACCTTGGTCTTTAATAAGACACTCCAGAATGAGGAACAGGCGTTAAGTGCCGGCTTATATACAGTGCTCCCCAGGGATGCTGAGATCCCTTGGGACTTCAGGGGATGAGCTCCCTGGTGGTGGAATATGGGATTGCATGCTTTACAGATACACAACAGTGTGCCTATCCTGCTAGTGGATTTGCAGAATCTTGCGAAGCATAGAAACATAGAGAACAGGTGCAGGAGTAGGCCATTCGGCCCTTCGAGTGTGCACCACCATTCAATAAGATCATGGCTGATCATCACCTCAGTACCCCTTCCCTGCTTTCTCTCCATACCCCTTGATCCCTTTAGCTGTGTCATATCTAACTCCCTCATGAATATATCCAACGAACTTGCATCAACAACTCTCTGCGGCAGAGAATTTCACAGGTTAACAACTCTCTGAGTGAAGAAGTTTCTCCTCATCTCGGTCCTGGATGGCTTACCCCTTATCTTTAGACTGTGTCCCCTGGTTCTGGACTTTCCCAACATCGGGAACATTCTTTCTGCATCTAACCTGTCCATTCCCATCAGAATTTTATATGTTTTTATGAGATCCCCTCTCATTCTTCTAAACTCCTGTGAATACAGGCCCAGTCGATCCAATCGATTCTCATATGTCAGCCCTGCCATCCCGGGAATTAGTCTGGTGAACCTTCGCTGCACTCCCTCAATAGCAAGAACATCCTTCCTCAGATTAGGAGAGCAAAACTGAACACAATATTCCAGGTGAGGCTTCACCAAGGCCCTGTACAACTGCAGTAAGACCTCCCTGCTCCTATACTCAAATCCTCTAGCTATGAAGGCCAACATGTCATTTGTCGCCTTCATCGCCTGCTGTACCTGCATGCCAACTTTCAATGACTGATGTACCATGACACCCAGGTTTCTTTGCACCTCCCCTTTTCCTAATCTGCCACCATTCAGATAATATTCTGCCTTCGTGTTTTTGCCACCAAAGTGGATAACCTCAAATTTATCCACATTATACTGCATCTGCCATGCATTTGCCCACTCATTCAACCAGTCCAAGTCACCCTGCAGCCTCTTAGCATCCTTCTCGCAGCTCACACCACCACCCAGATTAGTGTCATCTGAAAACTTGGAGATATTACATTAAATTCCTTCATCTAAATCATTGATGTATATTATAAAGAGCTGGGGTCCCAGCACTGAGCCCTGCGGCACTCCACTAGTCACTGCCTGCCATTCTGAAAAGGACCCGTTTATCCCAACTCTCTGCTTCCTGTCTGCCAATCAGTTTTCTATCCACGTCAATACATTACTTCCAATACCATGTGCTTTAATTTTGCACACCAATCTCTTGTGTGGGGCCTTGTCAAAATCCTTTTGAAAGTCCAAATACACCACATCCACTGGCTCTCCCCTGTCCACTCTACTAGTTACATCCTCAAAAAATTCTAGAAGATTTGTGAAGCATGATTTCCCTTTCATAAATCCATGCTGACTTGGATCGATCCTGTCACTGCTTTCCAAATGCACTGCTATTTCATCTTTAATAATTGATTCCAACATTTTCCCCACCATTGATGTCAGGCTAACCGGTCTATAATTCCCCGTTTTCTCTTTCCCTCCTTTTTTAAAAAGTGGTGTTGCATTAGCTACCCTCCAGTCCATAGCAACTGATCCAGAGTCAATAGACTGCTGGAAAATGATCACAAATGCATCCAATATTTCTAGGGCCACTTCCTTAAGTACTCTGGGATGCAGACTATCAGGCCCTGGGGATTTATTGGCCTTGAATCCCATCAATTTACCTCACAAAATTTCCTGACTAATAAGGATTTCCTTCAGTTCCTCCTTCTCACAAGACCCTTTGTCGCCTACTATTTCTGGAAGGTTACTTGTATCTTCCTTTGTGAAGACAGAACCAAAGTATTTGTTCAACTGGTCTGCAATTTCTTTGTTCCCCTTTATAAAGTCACCTGATTCTGACTGCAATGGACCTACATTTGTCTTCACTAATCTATTTCTCATCACGTATCTATAGAAGCTTTTGCAGTCAGTTTTTATGTTCCCAGGCAACGTTGGTGTTGCAGTGTTTTGCGGTGCCTACTGTACATAGTCCAAGTCTCTGAGCCATATCGGAGGGCGGGTATCACCACTGCTCTGTACACCATGAGCTTGGTGCCGTGTTAGAGGTCGTGGTTTTCAAACACTTTCTTCCTCAGGTGACCGAAGGCTGCACTGGCACACTCAAGGCAGTGTTGGACGTCATCGTCGATGTCTGCCCTTGTTAGAATTCAACAGAGGAGGACTAAGGGTTTAATTAAGAGGGGGAAAATAGAGTACGAGAGGAAGCTTGCAGGGAGCATAAAAACTGACTGCAAAAGCTTCTATCAATATGTGAAGAGATAAAGATTAGTGAAGACAAACGTAGGTTCCTTTCAGTCAGATTCAGGTGAATTTATAATGGGGAACAAAGAAATGGCAGACCAATTGAACAAATACTTCGGTTCTGTCTTCACGAGGGAAGACACAAATAACTTTCCGAATGTACTCGGGGACAGTGGGTCTAGTGAGAAGGAGGAACTGAAGGATATCCTTATTAGGCGGGAAATTGTCTTCGGGAAATTGAAGTGATTGAAGGCCGATAAATCCCCGGGGCCTGATAGTCTGCATCCCAGAGTACTTAAGGAAGTGGCCTTAGAAATAGTGGATGCATTTGTGATCATTTTCCAACAGTCTTTTGACTCTGGATCAGTTCCTATGGACTGGAGGGTAGCTAATGTAACACCACTTTTTAAAAAAGGAGGGAGAGAGAAAACGGGTAATTATAGACCGGTTAGCCTTACATCCGTAGTGGGGAAAATGTTGGAATCAATCATTAAGGATGAAATAGCAGTGCATTTGGAAAGCAGTGACAGGATCGGTCCAAGTCAGCATGGATTTATAAAGGGAAAATCATGCTTGACAAATCTTCTAGAATTTTTTGAGGATGTAACTAGCAGAGTGGAGAGGGGAGAACCAGTGGATGTTGTGTATTTGGACTCAAAAGGCTTTTGACAAGGTCCCGCACAAGAGATTGATGTGCAAAATCAAAGCACATGGTATTGGGGGTAATGTACTGACGTGGATAGAGAACTGGTTGGCAGACAGGAAGCAGAGAGTCGGGATAAACGGGTCCTTTTCAGAATGGCAGGCAGTGACCAGTGGAGTGCCGCAGAGCTCAATGCTGGGACCCCAGCATCTTTACAATATACATCAATGATTTGGATGAAGGAATTGAGTGTAATATCTCCAAGTTTGCAGATGACACTAAACTGGGTGGCGGTGTGAGCTGTGAGGAGGACGCTAAGAGGCTGCAGGGTGACTTGGACATGTTCGGTGAGTGGGCAAATTCATGGCAGATGCAGTATAATGTGGATAAATGTGAGGTTATCCATTTTGGTGGCAAAAACACGAAGGCAGAATATTATCTGAATGACGACAGATTAGGAAAAGGGGAGGTGAAACGAGATCTGGGTATCATGGTTCATCAGTCATTGAAAGTTGGCATGCAGGTACAATAGGCGGTGAAGAAGGCAAATGGTATGTTGGCCTTCATAACTAGGGGATTTGAGTATAGGAGCAGGGAGGTCTTCCTGCAGTTGTACAGGGCCTTAGTGAGGCCTCACCTGGAATATTGTGTTCAGTTTTAGTCTCCTAATCTGAGGAGGGTCATTCTTGCTATTGAGGGAGTGCAGCGAAGGTTCACGAGACTGATTCCAGGGATGGCAGGTCTGTCATAAGAGGAGAGACTGGATCAACAGGGCTTTTATTCACTGGAGTTTAGAAGGATGAGAGGGGATTTCATAAAAACGTATAATATTCTGACGGGACTGGACAGGTTTGATGCAGGAAGAATGTTCTCGATGTTGAAGAAGTCCAGAACCAGGGGACATAGTCTTAGGATAAGGGGTGGGCCATTTAGGACTGAGATGAGGAGAAACTTCTTCAGTCAGAGAGTTGTTAACCTGTGGAATTCCCTGCCGCAGAGAATTGTTGGTGCCAGTTCAGTGGATATATTCAAGAGGGAGTTGGATATGGCCCTTACGGCTAAGGCAATCAAGGGGTATGGAGAGAAAGCAGGAAAGGGGTACTGAGGGAATGATCAGCCATGATCTTATTGAATAACGGTGCAAACTCGAAGGGCCGAATGGCCTACTCCTGCACCTATTTTCTATGTGTCTGTGTTTGACAGTAGGCTCCCGAGGTGTGGAAAATGGTGCAGTGTGAACCAGCAGCAGGATCGTGGCTCAGGAGCAGCGCAGCACGGGCCAACACAGTGAGACCGCCATTGCGTCCTACAAAATCCAGGGATAGAGGCCATGCGGGAAGGAGGAAGGAGGACAGTAAGAGTATGCATGATACATTTCAGGGAAAGCTTGATGCATACAGGAGGGAGAAGGGAATAGTGGTTACTAGGGCAGGATGGAAAGAAGTAATTAGAGTGGGGGGAGTCTCGTGCGGAGTGCAAATACTGGCATAGACCAGTTGAGCTTGATGGCCTGTTTCTGTGCTGTTGATTCTATGTAATTCTATGTGAGTGACTTCAATCCTAAGCAAGGTTTTCAAAGTAGTCGGTAAATAATAGGTTGGAATTTGCTGAAGCAGGGCAGCTCACAGCATACCTGGTTTGTTCGACCTTATCCTGCACACTTCAACTCAAAAGACTTTTGGCCTGTAAGTTGCTGGATGTGCGCGCTGATAATGTGCACAGCGAAGGCAACGGGACATCTGGGACTTTGGTGAACGACAGGACAAACAGTGTATCTCCTGAACCATTGAGATTTAAGGATTGAGAAATAAACAGAGGAAGGACTAAGAAGGAGAATGAATTAGAATGGGTGAAATCAATATCAAAAAGAGAATTAAAGGGCCCAAGTTTCGGACCGCGCCTAGAACGGCCCGTTTTTCGCGCCACAAAGTGCGCCTAAAATAAACTTCCAGATTCTCGGGCTCCCTGCAGGTCGTTTGCAGCCGGGCGCGGCGCAGCATGAGCTGTAGGGGGCGGAGCCAGGTCCCTGCGCTGAAAACAGTGCCGGGACCTCTGCACATGCGCGCTACAGTGGGCGCGCATGTGCAGTAGCTCCAGGCGCCCAAAACTGTGTGGGAGGGGCCCGAAGCACGCAGCCCCTAGCCCTGGCCGAATGGCCTCACTGGGGCTGCGTGCATCAGGCTGCCTCCCACGCCCAGCTCCTGCTTCCTCCTGACCGGACCCGACCCGACTTGACTCCCGCTCCCACCACCCCTCCCCCCCCCCCCCGCACACCGGACCGCCCGACCTCCGCTCCCGACCAATCTCCCCCCCCCCCCCCGGCTCCGCCCCCGACCGATCTCACACCCCCCCGACCGACCGACCCCCCTCCCCCCCGCCCTGACTCGCGCTCCCCCGATACGCGCTCCCGACCCCCCCGGTCCCTGGACCCGACGCCACCTACCTGTCAATCCGGTAAGTCTAAGCTCGAAGTCTTGGGCCCGGGCCCGGCCCGTTCAACCTCCCTCTCCTTTCTTTCTCTCTCTCTCCTCTCTCTCTCTCTCCCTTCTCTCTCTCTCTCTCTTCCCCTCTTCTCATCCCCCCCTCCCCTCCCTCCCTCCCTTCTCTTCCCACCTCCCCTCCCTCCCTTCCCTCTCTTCCCCCCTCCCCTCCCTCCCTCCCTTTTCTTCCCCCCTCCCTCCCTCCCTTCTCTCACCCCCCCTCTCCTCCCTCCCTTCTCTCAACACCCCTCCCTCCCTTCTCTCACCCCCTTCTCCCTCCTCTCCCCCCTCACTTCTCTCCCCTCCCTCCCTTCTCTCCCCTCCCTCCTCCTACCTCTCCTCCCCCCTCCCCTCCCTCCCTTCTCACCCCCCTCCCCTCCCTCCCTTCTCACCCCCCTCCCCTCCTTCCCATCTCACCCCCCCTCCCCTCCCTCCCTTGTCACCCCCCTCTTCCCCCCACCCCCTCTCCCCCACTACACCCCCTCTCCCCCACTCCTCCTCCTCCACCCCCCCTCCCCCTCCCCATCCTCCCCCTCCCCTCCACTCCTCGCTGTCTGAAACACAGACACTGGCAGACAGAGAGTGAGAGAGACGAGAGAGACACACACAGGCAGACAGAGAGATAAAGACACACGGAGGGAGTGGCGGAGGCGGGGGATGGGGGGGGGTGGTGCGGTGGGGCCGTCCCAGCATGCTGTTGGAGGACTCCCGGTGCTGTAGTCAGTAAGTAGAAAATGTTTTATTTATTGATTTTTTTTTATAATTTATTTTTCTAAATTTTTTTTGGTTGATTTATTGATTTATTTATCATTTATTATTGATGATGACTCTTTTTGTAAAATTGAAGTGTTTAATGTTTGTAAACTTCCCTTTAAACCTCCCCCCCCCCATTCCCTACGCCTGATTTGTAACCTACGCCTGATTTTCTAAAGTGTAGACAAGGTTTTTTTCACGCGTACAAAAATTTCACTTACTCCATTCTAAGTTAGTTTGGAGTAAGTTTTCACTGCTGAAACTTTGAAAACAGGCGTAAGTGGCCGGACACGCCCCCTTTTGAAAAAAAAATTCTGTTCCAAAGTGAAACTGTTCTAACTGACTAGAACTGGAGCAAACTAAATGCCGAGAATTTGAATTTCTAAGATACTCCGTTCTACACCAGTTGCTCCAAAAAATCAGGAGCAACTGAGGCCGAAACTTGGGCCCAATGAGAGGGAAAGAAAGATTAGATTAAGAGAGGGAGAAGAAAAAGAGACAGAAAGAAAAAGTAAGAAATAAAAATTAAAATGGGTCATTCACACACCGTCATGCTTTCATCAAATTGCTGCTGAGGTGTGTAACTCAATGGAATGCTGTTAGTATTCTTTGGGAGCTAGTCCATTGGCTCCCACACACCCTGCTACTTATATGTCATTGCATTTCTGGCATCCAGTGCTGATTTGTGCAGTGAAGAGCAGGGTATTTAAATTTTAAAACTCTGCAAGGGGTATTCACAGCGGGAACCTTGTTTTATGCGGAAGTGGGAGGCACCTGTAAATCTTGCCAAAAGAACAAGAAACAGAATCTGAAACCACCAGAAAATACCTACGGCACTGATGTGTGAGGAGAGACTCTGACAATGGAGCCAGTTTTCATTGAAGAAAAGAATATTGAACTTTAATATAATTCATGTCTTTCACTGAAAATGTATTCCATATATCAACCCACTGTGAGGAAAAAAATGCTGCTTGATGCTTGTTAATTTTGTATTCTTTTGTCCAGCCAAAGTTGAATAACTATGCTTCCTCATTATCATTTCCTCTCAGAATTAAAAAAAAACTCTCCCATCCTTTCCTGAAAGCACTGACTGCTTGTTGGAATGCAATTCCACAGGTGTCAGACTACCTCTCCGATACTTTGCTCAAGCAGCCGTTATTCAATGGGAGCCTTGACCATGTCAGCAGGCTACTTGACAGGAAGGGCATCGTAGCTGAGATTCTTCCTGTGTCTATGCAACATCTTTCACACTTTCAAAGATCCATGTGACATGCAGTCAGCACTGGCAACAAAAAAAATGGAGTATATTTATGTCTTTGGTGCTCCTGGTGAAAGGGTTCAGAGCTGCACATTGGGAATTCAGCCCCAACACTCGGCCACATCTTTCCATCCGTTAGTTTGCAATTCTTCACTCCAGTGTCAACAGAACTCTCGTGAAGTGCTTTTGATATAAAATGGAGTTTGAATGTAAATGTACCAATGATGTAACCAATCACATTAGGGTAAACTTTGAGAGGCCCCACACCCTGCAGCATGCACAGCACCCTCTTATCCATTTGTTGCTACCAATCCCAGCTCCAGATCCTGACCAATGCTGTTGCATTGATCCAGAAATGGTTTCTTTGCCACTCTCGTGCACTTAATTGTTCCTGCCTGACTGCTAGACCAGTAAGTTGCAGCACTTTGGTGAAAATTTATAAAACATTTAAGAGTACTTCCTCTGGCACCAGTACAGTTTTCAAATTAGGAAAAGATTATTTTTCGATGGGGTGATAAATTTTGCGCGGGAGGTTGGAGGGTTGGTCTTTTTTGTGGGTTCAGTGGGAAAAAGCAGCCGTGGTTTTCCTGTGGTCCTAGTCATGAATAAATCAGTGCGCACCATTTGATAAATGAAGGCATGTTCAGATCTTGGAAACGCTTGCAGCGAGTCCAGAAGTTTCCCACCAAAGTTATAGAAGGTGTCTGCCAGAACAGCTGAGGAATTTTGACCTCCGAGGATAACTGTTTATTCATCTCATTGCTGTTTGTGGGGTCTTAAGTGATAGAAGCCTAAAAATTGGTTTTTGCCAGCAATAATTGGAATGCTCCCTGCTCTGGAACTAGTAGACCCAAGGCCCACCGATATTGGGCCTTAGGCACATTTACATGGGACTGGCAAGCTGCAGACACCTTCCCAACACAGCTCCTGTGGGGCAGCCACTGTCCCAGGGAATGTCCGCCGGCTGTCGACTGGGATCAAGAGGAAAGCGGGAATATCTCAAGGGCAAGGGTCACCAAAGACAATTCGCAGGTTGCTCACCAGCGAAGACGATTTCAATTTAGGGCCACCATTTTAGTGGTGGCCTCCAGTACTGCAGATTAGGCAAAATGAGTCCACGTTTTTCTGAATGTAGCCGGCCCAAGGCAGCCCAGTTTTACAAAGGGGGCCTCAAACAGGCATAAGGCCCTCATTTGCATATGCAAAAGGCTTAACGCCTGTTTCAGGCACGAATCCTGGATGCTTCTTTTTCTGCCTTTAGCAATATGGCAGGCAGAATAAGCAGCGCACCCTGCTCATCATATTGGATTTTTAGGCACTCGTTTTTTAGCCTGAAAAACGGGCGCATGCCATTGTATTTCTAGGCTGTAGTGAGGTGCCATACAAATGAGTCTTTTTTTCCTCACTGCCTTGTAGTTACTACTTTGATTACTGATAATCTTTTACAACCTTACATAAGCAAACATGATTTTGAGTGCATTTGAAATGCTAAATGTTGCAAAGTAGAATGAGAGAAATGTATCGAGTCACATGAATGTTTATCTATACATGCTTATTGCCGGATGAATAAAAAGTTTGGATCCTTTTTGATTTTGCTGTGGGCTTCTACCTCGTACTCTACCTTAAATGAATATGTGGTGCTGCGTTTGTTGTCTTTTCCATAATGTATGAATAGACCTTGGTCGAAGAATGACAGTTTTTTAATATATGTATTATTCAGTTTTGTTGCAATGATCGAAATGTTCAGTTAGAACATTTTGAACATAAGACAATTTTGAATGGTTTGATTTTGCTCAATTGGGCCTCCAAGGAAGTACAGGGCAGTCTCATTAAGCTGCATTGTAGGAATGCTCTGTATTTTAATTGCTGCAGTATATTAGCAGATGCTTCAGTGAATTGCTCTGCCTTTGTGTAAAGAATCAGAAACAAATGTCCCTTCACTGACCTTTACTGTAGTTTGTGATACTTATACCAGCTTTAGCTTCCTCAGTAGCGTTGATCCAACTGACTACTCAATATGGCGAGATTATTTTGCTATACAGATTACAATAGAAAGTATATCAATATTTTAATGCACAAATAATTTATTTTGTGGTATTTCTTGCTGGGCCATCAATTGTAAGTGCATTCAAAAAATGTCAAAGGAAATTAATTAATTAATATTGCTCTACTATTTGGACCAGGAGAATAAGTGGAGCTTTATGCTTTTGGCACATGAACCAATACGTAAATCCATTTTGCATCATTCAATTAATTGTTCGTGCTACTTACCCTCCAAGAATACTTCATCCCAAGCTTGTCTATTATTTCGTAAATTAACAAAGGTCAGGGAGTCTCTCGAGTTCTGATTACCTTTTCCAGCTGACATTTATTAGTCTCATTACTTGAATGCTATGATTTTAATGCTATTATTAAAGAATTTTTCATTTTGTTACCACTTCAAAAAATGATAGGCATGCTAAGGAGGTTGGTATGTTCAGTGAACACTGCATCTCAATTAAATTGCAGCCCTTAGGTTAGTTTCAAACACAGCATCCAGTCCATCCTTCCACCTCCAATATATCACCTGTCGCAGTCGCTACCTTATCCCTACCCTCATTCATGCATTTGTCACCTCCAGTGTTTACTTTTTCAGTAGCCTCCTCACTGGCCCCCCAAGCTCCAACTGACATACACATGAACTCATCCTAGAACCCCGCCACCCACATCCTATTCCACAGAAAGTCCAGTTCTCCTATCATCCCTGGTGTCACTGACCTCAGTTAGCTCCCGATCCCTAGGTACATCAATTCTGAAAATCCTTGTCCTCATTTACAAATCTCTGCACAGCCTCAGTCCTCATTATCTCTGCAATTTCCTCCAACCTTAAATCCCAATACGCAGATGGTGCTTTCACAATTCTGATCTACTCCCCATTCCCCTTTCCCTCTCCACAACCATTGGTGGCAGGATAATCAGCTATCTCGCCCCAAATACTGCATCATTCATCCTAAACCCACCTCTTTGCTATTTCTCTTCCCAGTTTCAAAAGCCTCCTTTAAATCCAATGTTTCTTTGGTTATTTCCTCTTAGTCCTCTCATTCAGCAAGGGACTGCCTTTGAACCATAAGGACATTTTTCTACAAATACAATTTTTTTTTAAAGCCTGGCCTAAAAATACCGCGGCACCATTGTGCTGCTGAAAGTCCAGTGGGGAGGAACTTCTGCTTGCTGCTTTCTCACCACTGGCCCTGTCCTAAATCCCAGGAATGGGGTAATGTAAATAAATGCAGTACAGGTGCAGCACCTAAAATCCAGAACTCTCGAGACCAAGGCCGTCCCAAACTTGGTGTTTTTCTAGACTTTCGAACGTGTTTCTGACGTCACGAATCCAGAAACACCCAAGCCCAGGTTCGGGTATTTCTGGATTTCGGAACGTCAGAAAGATGGCGGGTGAGGACGGAGCCCCGCCAAGGAGAGAGGCCCCTGCCGAAGTGGTGTGTGGTTGGGCGGGCCCCTCCGAAGTGGTATTCGGGCAGGTGGGCCCCGCCCGAGATCGGCAGCATCAGTGGGTCCGGATTCCGGAACATTTTACGGATTCCGGACGACCCTGCCACCGATCGTCCCGGATTCTGGAACATTCTGGATTCCGGAACTCCGAATTTTTGACACTGCACCTGTACTACAGGTTACAGAACTGCATGATTTTCCATAGCAACTCTAACCAAACATTTAAAACTGCAATTCAGGGAGTAAATATCCACAGGGATTCTCCCACTCATCTTCCGTTTATGCCATATTTTGGAGGGATTGCCGTTACTCTTCCACTGAAGTTTCAGAGGACAATCAGGAGAACCCCCTCAGAAATACTTCGCCCGCCCTCCGCCACAGTCATTTAGATTTCTTTGCGTAGAGTTTTGAATTGGAAAATTGGTTGGAGATCTTTCACACCGGTTCTTTGTTCATTTTGCATACAATTTGATTTTGAAGTTGTGGATTCAGTGGCATTAGTTTGTAGTTGTTTGCATGAAAATGACATCATAATATCCTACTGACACAGGTACTGGAGGAGTGGGTGGCAGGAGCATAGGCAAGCTGTCATCCTGAGACAGCACGGCAGGTGACTCCCCCATGGAGTGAAGGCTCACCTGGGACTGCTCCTTAGCACTCCTTCAACTCGGCACGAGATCAGAGTGCAGGAGTGATGTGACGCTGTGGAAGCCCCTGACAACATTGGCCCCTGGAACCAAGCTGGCAGCAGTATGAACTTCCATAACAGCTGCTGAGTTGTCATGGAAACTGTCAGAGCTATCAGCGGAGGCTCCATCATGGTGGGTCTCACTGTCGTCTTCATGGAGCTGACCACTCGCCCCATTTTGGGCGGAATGGTCTCAATGCTCTGCGCAAAGCCCCGACACAAGTTAGAGCTGCACTCCTCCATGCTCTACGCCATGGCGTGTAAGATAGCAGGCACAGCACCTAGTATCTCCTGGTGTATGCTCATCAGCCTTCTTTGGTAGCCTGATCCGTGAAGTCAGCATCTGAGTCTTCTGCAGCAGAGCTAGTATGTGATGTCATCCTATGGTGAGCGGACATCCGTGGCCTCCTTTCAGCCTTCCTTAGCTCATGCATACTTGTGCTCAGGACTCAACATGTTACGAGATGACCCTTCCGCTAACTCTAAATTACACTTGGTGTTGGCCTCGAGCTGGTGTTTACTATGGTCAGATAGAGTATCGAAGCATCTTCAGGAACGATATTGTCTTTTTCTTGAAGTGACAGAAAGGTCTTGACATATTCAGCATTTGAAATGAAAAAGAGACAGACAATGAGTAGCTTTTAGTGTGAATGGAGAGAGATCAGTAACTGCTGAAAGCAACTGTGGTTTCTCATGCAGAGTGGCTACGGTGAGATAGAAGAGATAAGGGAAGAATATAAGAACATAAGAAACAGGAGCATGAGTAGGCCATTTGGCTCCTCGAGCCTGCTCCTCAATTCAATATGATCATGGCTGATCTGACCAGTTCCCTGCCTGCTCCCCATAACCTTTAATCCCTTACCGCTCAAAAATCTGTCTATCTCCACCTTAAATATATTCGATCACCCAGCCTCCATAGCTCTCTGGGGCAGAGAATTCCATGGATTTACAATCCTCTGAGAGAAGAAATTTCTCCTCATCTCAGTTTTAAATGGGCAGCCCCTTATTCTAAGACTATGTCCCCTAGTTTTAGTTTCTCCTATGAGTGGAAATACCCTCTCTGCATCCACCTTGTCGAGCCCCCGCATTATCTTACAAGTTTTAATGAGATCACTTTTCATTCTTCTGAACTCCAATGAGTACAAGCCCAACCTACTCAACCTATCCTCATAAGTCAACCCCCTCATAAGAACATAAGAAATAGGAACAGGAGTAGGCCATACGGCCCCTTGAGCCTGCTCCGCCATTCAATAATATTATGGCTGATCTGATCATGGACTCAGCTCCACTTCCCCACTGGCTCCCCATAACCCCTTATCCCCTTATCGTTTAAGAAACTGTCTATTTCTGTCTTAAATTTATTCAATGTCCTAGCATCCACAGCTCTCTGAGGCAGCGAATTCCAGAGATTTACAACCCTCTGGGAGAAGCAATTTCTCCTCATCTCTGCTTTAAATGGGCGGCCCCTTATTCTAAGATCATGCCCTCTAGATCTAGTCTCCCTATCAATGGAAATATCCTCTCTGCATCCACCTTGTCAAGCCCCCTCATAATCTTATACGTTTCGATAAGATCACCTCTCATTCTTCTGAATTCCAATGAGTAGAGGCCCAACCTACTCAACCTTTCCTCATAAATCAACCCCCTCATCCCCGGAATCAACCTAGTGAACCTTCCCTGAACTGCTTCCAAAGTAAGTATATCCTTTCATAAATATGGAAACCAAAATTGCACGCAGTATTCCAGGTGTGGCCTCACCAATACCTTATATAGCTGTAGCAAGACTTTCCTTTTATACTCCATCCCCTTTGCAATAAAGGCCAAGATACCATTGGTCTTCCTGATCACTTGCTGTACCTGCATACTATCCTTTTTTGTTTCATGCACAAGTACTCCCAGGTCCCGCTGTACTGCGGCACTTTGCAATCTTTCTCCATTTAAATAATAACTTGCTCTTTGATTTTTTCTGCCAAAGTGCATGACCTCACACTTTCTGACATTACACTCCATCTGCCAAATTTTTGCCCACTCACTTAGCCTGTTTATGTCCTTTTGCAGATTTTTTGTGTCCTCCTCACACATTGCTTTTCCTCCCATTTTTGTACCATCAGCAAACTTGGCTACGTTACACTCAATCCCTTCTTCCAAGTCGTTAATATAAATTGTAAATAGTTGGGGTCCCAGCACTGATCCCTGCGGCACCCCACTAGTTACTGGTTGCCAACCAGAAAATTAACTATTTATCCCGACTCTCTGTTTTCTGTTAGTTAGCCAATCCTCTATCCATGCTAATATATTACTTCCAACCCCGTGAACATTTATCTTTTATGCAGTAACCTTTTATGTGGCACCTTTCAAATGCCTTCTGGAAGTCCAAATACACCACATCCACTGGTTCCCCTTTATCCACCCTGTTCGTTACCTCCTCAAAGAACTCCAGCAAATTTGTCAAACATGACTTCCCCTTCATAAATCCATGCTGACTCTGCCTGACCGAATTATGCTTTTCCAAATGTCCTGCTACTGCTTCTTTAATAATGGACTCCAACATCAGATGTTAGCCTAACTGGTCTATAGTTTCCTGCTTTTTGTCTGCCTCCTTTTTTAAATAGGGGCGTTACATTTGCAGTTTTCCAATCTGCTGGGACCTCCCCAGAATCCAGGGAATTTTGGTAAATTACAACTAATACATCCACTATCCCTGCTGCTACTTCTCTTAAGACCCTAGGATGCAAGCCATCAGGTCCAGGGGATTTATCTGCCTTTAGTCCCATTATCTTACTGAGTACCACCTCCTTAGTGATTGTGATTATATTAAGTTCCTCCCCCCCTATAGCCCCTTGACTATCCACTGTTGGGATATTGTTAGTGTCCTCTGCCATCTCCATGTTCCCCATAACTAATTCCCTGGTTTCGTCCTCTAAGGGACCAACATTTACTTTAGTCACTCTTTTCCTTTTTATATACCTATAGAAACTCTTGCTATCTGTCTTTATATTTCATGCTAGTTTACTTTCATAGTCTATCTTCCCTTAATCATTTTTTTAGTCATTCTTTGTTGGCTTTTAAAAGCTTCCCAGTTTTCTGTCCTCCTGCTAATTTTAACCATTTTGTATGCCCTTGTTTTTAATTGGTTACCATCCTTAATTTCCTTTGTTAGCCACGGCTGGCTATCTTTTCTTTTACAGCCTTTCCTCCTTACTGGAATATATTTTTCTTGAGAGTTGTGAAATATCTCTTTAAATGTATGCCACTGTTCATCAACCGTCCTACATTTTAATCTATTTTCTCAGCCCACTTTACCCAACTCTGCCCTCATACCTTCATAGTCTCCTCTATCTAAGCTTAGTACGCTGGTTCTTAAGGAGCACTGAAAGGGAGAGGGGAGGAATGAACAAAAGGGAAGGTCTGTGATCGGATGGAAGACAGGAGAGATTTGACAGGCAAAAGGAATGATGAGACAACTTGAGATGGTGATGGCAGAAGTTAGATCAGGTGTGAATGGCAGAATAATTACCAGCTGCCATGGAAAACACTGAGAGAGAGATCGGGGTGGGGGTGGGGTGAAAAAAAAGGAGGAAAGGGTGCAAAATATGGGCAGAAGTTAAGGTCTGAAATTGTTGATCTCGATGTTGAGTCTAGAAGGCTGTAAAGTGCCTAAACGAAAGATGAGGTGCTGTTACTCGAGTTTGTGTTGAGTTTAATTGGAACAGTGCAGGAGGCCGAGGACGGAGAGGTCAGAGTGGGAGTGGAGCGGAGAATTAAAGTGACAGGCTGAATAGAGGTGTTCCGCAAAGTGGTCATCCAATCTGCATTTGGTCTCCCTTGTGTAGAGGAGACCATATTGTGAGCAGCGAATACTGATTTGCATGTTACAAGTGGCCTCCTGCCTGAAAAGGGACAGTAGGTGACCCAGTGCAATTTTCAGGCTGCGACAGCCCCATTTATGACAGAGGGGAGCACTCAAAATCCCTGGCTGATCCATCAAGCCTTCTCCAAAATCTATCACCTGGGGCATAATTTAAAATAATCTGGTGCTTCCAAATGGATTATAAATCATTACTCAGTTTTGTCAAAGTTAGCATGCTCATCCTTAACAGCACACAATGTACCCTTTAGCAGCTTCAATTGTCACTTCTGTAAATGCCAAATGTGTTAATAGTTCCTATGAACGAATCAAGTTAACACCTCATTATTCTCTAGCTGCCAGTGATAGGCACTGTAAATATTCAGTTTAAATTCCCTTAGCTGTTCTATACAGTCTTAGCATTACAAAGGCTAAGCATTATTTTTTTCTAAACATTTTTTGAAATGCAGTATGTGACACCGAGTCCCCGCCAGAATAGCGATGATTGACAGGGAAAATTACCCAATCACTGCTGTAACTGCAACTCATTGGCTGACACAATGCAACTCATTGGTTAACATATTGGTGTCAGTACTCATCCGTATATATAGATAGACATATATATGTATATGTACGCACATTCCTGTATCCCCTGGGTAAATGCAGAACAAATATGGGAAATTTAGTTCAAGTTCTGATGAAAGGTCATTGACCTGAAATGTTGGGCTGGATTTTAAGGAGGAGAACAGGTTGGGGGCGGGGTGGAGGCTCTGAGGCGAGCGGGAATCCCGGGAGGCCGGTTTCCCATGGGCCCTGCCAACTTTAACGGCAGAGCCTGATTTGTATTCGAGGCATCGGTTTGCCGCCCGCAGCCAGCCATATTGAGAGGCTGGCTAGCTGTGGGTGTGTAGGCTTGCGGCACTAGGCCACACAGAGGTGGGAGGGAGGGATTGGGGATCGGGTCATTAAAAGAATGTGGGGAGGGGTCGTACAGGGATCGGGGATTGGACTGTGCCATTAAAAGGATCGGCATTGGGGGGGTGTCAGGCAGACGATCGGGATGGGGGGAGGGGGGAAGAGAGGATTGGGGTTTTGAAAGAATGATCGTGGCATCCCACCAGAGAATCGTGGCCGGCCTGAGCATCATTGGTTGGGGGTGGGGGTGAGTCCTGGGAGGGCAATCGGAGGCCTCATGAAGGGGTTTCCGATCATGGGGGGTGGCATATGCAGTGTCCCTGGATCCAGGAGGTAAGTATAAAGGCACTTACCGACTGGATCCAGCCTGCTTTAACAGCCCGGTTTTATGAATTGTCTAAAACCCGTCCACATGCAGTTAAAAACAAAATGGAGGTTAAAAAAGAGGCTTCTAGCCTCATTATAATATTTAAATTGACGTCCCACCTCTTGAAAGCGGGTTGGCTGCCCAGTCCCACCCGCTGCCTTTAAAATCAGATGTGGGCTGGTTGGAGGCGGGTTCAGGTCGGGAATCCCATTTTTATCAATTTAGCAATCCCCACGCCCCTAACACACTCGTTTTTTTAGCTTCAGTTTCCCCTCATTAACTGTTTATCCCTCCACAGATGCTGCTGAGTATTTTCAGCATTTTCTGTAGTATTTTACTTTTGTATGGGTAATTTAAATCTTAAATTGAAATAACCAGTATTCAACTATGCTGTTGCAATTCTGTGAAGACCGTTTGCTGACTGCCAGGCTCACCGCTCCCACTGCTCTGCTGCTCCCAAGGCCAGTAGCTATTAAACCAGAGCAGGTCCCAGTCTGTTCAATGCTGTTCTCAGTGCTGATGGTCAGGATTGCGATCTCTGTTCACTGCAGGCGAGAACTCAGGCAAGAACGGAAGTTTCCGCCCATGGTATACAAAGACCACTATCCCAGCCATTAGTACTGGGAATGGCACAGAGATAATCTTGGACCTGTTCCAAAGTATTGCCCATTAGATGCAGGTCATAGCATGCGTGGGGTGGAGGGGGGAATGGATGCCAGTGAGTGGGGAGAAGGAGAATGTCTGTCAGCTGGGAAAAATGGATGGGAGTAGAGTGGCAGGATAGATTGGATGGGAAGAGAGAAGGAGAATGAATGGCAGTGAAAGGAGGGGGGCGTTGATGGCTGTCAGGGAGGGAAAAAAATAGCATTGAAGGGAAAGGGGGAGGGAGAAGGGGGAAATAGATGGCAGGGAAGGGGAGGAAAATGGACGACAATCGAAGGAAGGACGAAGTGGATGATAAAAGGGAAGTGGGAGTGGGGACAGCCAAAATGAACTCTGAGGGGTGAGGAAATACAGCTGATGAAACATTTGATATAGCTACAGCTTAAGCCATGACAAGTGATGTCCCACTGAACTCACATTATAACTACTTTTCAATTTGCAAGGCTGTTGGGTTTTAGTTTTCACAGAAAAATAAACTGAATTGTTGAACTTGATCCCATTATATCAATAAAAATCTTGAAATTCAATGTAATAAAGGATGATTTGAAGTGATGGTATTGGTCATGGGTTTTTATTCAGGACTGTTTGCTTTTTGATTTGTCAGCTGTTTTGAAGCTGTTCATTAGCTTTTCCGGGCTTAGTAGGTTGGCATCTATGTCCAACCTGCTGAGAAAATTACATTCTGTATGTGATGTACACAATATCCATTCCTTAAATTGCCACTGCACTCAGTGCTAGAGTGAGAGGATACAGGTTTAATCCCCCAGTCTTGACTTCTGATTCCAGCTGTGTCGAGTGAGAAGATGTCGAGTGGAAGGGATGTCTGATGGGTTATTCCAGCCTGGGTAGTACCTGATGCCTTCTGGCAGCTTGTAGAGTTCGGGAGCAGGTTGTTAGCCTGCCCCTTGTCAATGCAATTCGGAGGTCGGGGGGTGGGGGGGGGTGGGCGTGTTGTCCTTGCTCCAGCAATAGTGCAGTGGCGCAAGAGTCATAGCTTCCTGCAGCCTAAAATGTAGACTCCGTCCCAAATTGCAGGGCAGATGGCCCACACTTATACAGGTTGATCAGAGGCACTCAGCCCACTATGCCGGCAGTAGTTAAAGTGGCACTATATTGTTTTGGCAGGATGAGATGGAGGCCTGGGTAGGGTGGAATTTTTTTTAAATCCATCATTGTTTTTCACCACTGCTAAGGGGGAAATGTGTGTTTTTAGAAAGGTCATCGATCCCCTATCAGACCTTTTTCTCAGACAGACTTGAGACTTTTGCTAGGCCCACAACTGAAACCATGGCAGCTGAGAGCCCAGGAAGAGTAAAATGGGCAAAATTCCCAGAGAATCCAGGGAATTCTCCTAGACACCACCCCAAAATAGTCTTCAGATGTAGGGAGTAGTGAAAAACTTGCCTGATCCCCTCTCACCAGAATTTGGTCGGATTTTACATATGGCTGATCCAGATTCCACCTCAAATTCTGCTCCCACCCCTGCGACCAAACTAGATTAGTCCAGATGAACTGAAGAACATGGTTAACTTACTTATGTTGGAAAAATTATTAATAAAGATAAAATAAAAAGTGTAATGTAATTGTAATATTTGTCATGGTGACCTGGGTGTACCTCACTGAAAACAAATGGGACAGGCAATGTATTTTGCTTCTATAACCTAGGTAAAAATTCTGTTTTTGAAGCATCTATACGTGCTGACACTAACACCCCGTTTCTTGCAGTGCTTCAAAGGCTTGCCTTGCATATTGTTTTGGATATATTTCATGCTAAAGCAGTCAGTGTTTGTTCAAGAATGGCTTTAAAAAATATAAACCTCCAAAACAGTCTGCATGGATTTGTTAATCCATCGTGTCTGACTAATTTGATTGAGTCCTTTGAGGAGGTAACAATGAGGGTTGATGAGGGCAGTGTATTTGATGCAGTTTACATGGATTTTAACAAGGCTTTTGACAAGGTCCGGGATTCAAGGGAGAGTGGCAAGTTGGATCCAAAATTGGCTCAGTGGCAGGAAGCAAGGGGTAATGGTTGAGGGGAGTTTTTGTGACTGGAAGGCTGTTTCCAGTGGGGTTCCACAGGGCTCAATACACGGTCTATTACTTTTTGTAGTATATATTAATGATTTAGACTTAAATGTAAGGGCATGACAGATAAATTTGCAGATGATACAAAAATTGGCCATGTGGTTGACACTGAGGAGGATAGTTCTAGACTGCAGGGAGATACGATGAACTGGTCAGTTGGGCAGAAAAGTGGCAAATGGAATTCAATCCGGAAAAGTGTGAAGTAACGCATTTTGGGAGGGGCAACAAGACAAGAGAATACACAATAAATGGGAGGATACGGAGAGATGTGGAGGAACAGAGGAACCTTGGCGTATACGTCCACAGATCCTTAAATATAGCAGGACAGGTCGATAAAGTAGTTAAAAAGGCATACGGAATGCTTTCCTTTATTAGCCGATGCATAGAGTACAAGAGCAGGGAAGTTATGCTAGAACTGTATACAACACTTTTTAGGCCACAGCTTGAGTACTGCGTGTAGTTCTGGTCACCACATTACAGGAAGGATGCGATTGCACTAGAAAGGGTGCAAAGGAAATTTACGAGGATGTTGCCAGGATTGGAAAACTTTAACAATGAGGAAAGATTGGGTAGGCTGGGGTTGTTTTCCTTGGAACAGAGATTTAATTGAGGTGTATAAAATTATGAGGGGCCTAGATAGAGTGGATAGGAAGGACCAGAGGGTCAATAACAGGGGGCATAGATTTAAAGTAGTTGGTAGAAGGATTAGAGGGGAGATGAGGAAACATTCCTTCACCCAGAGGGTTGTGGGAGTCTGGAAATCACTGCCTGAAAGGGTGGTAGAGGCAGAAATCCTCATTACATTTAAAAGGTACTTGGAGGTGCACGAAGAGCCGTAATCTACAGGGCTACGGACCTAGTGCTGAGAGGTGGGATTAGGCTGGATGGCTCTTTTTCGACTGGCACAGACACGATGGATTGAATGGCCTCCTTCTGTGTCTTAATGTTTCTATGATTCTATGAAAGCAGGAATGGTACCACAGTGGCTAAGTTAGGAACTAGTAATCCAGATGCCTGGACTAATAATCCGAAGATTGAGTTCAAATCCCACCACGGCATCTGTGAAATTTAAATTCAGTTAATTGAATAAATCTGGAATAAAAAGCCTGTGTCAGTAATGGTGACCATGAAACTACCGGATTGTCATAAAAACCCATCTGGTTCACTAATGTCCTTTCGGGAAAGAAATTTGCCATCCTTACCTGGTCTGGTCTGCATGTGATTGACTCTTAACTGCCCTCTGAAATGGCCTAGCAAGCCATTCAGTTGTGACAAACCGCTACAAGGACCAATAAGGAGAATAAAACCAGATGAACCAACCAGTACCTGCTTCGGATTCGAGTCCAGTCGACCCTGCAAAGTTATCCTCACTAACATCTGCGGACTTGTGCCAAAATTGGGAGAGCTATCCCACAGACTAGTCAGGCAACAGCCTGACATAGTCATACTAACAGAATCATACCTTTCAGGCAATGTCCTAGACTCCTCCATTACCATCCCTGGGTATGTTCTGTCTCATCGGCAGGATAGACTCAGCTGAGGTGGCAGCACAGTGGTATACAGTTGGGAGGGAATGGCCCTGGGAGTCCGCAATATTGACTCCGGACCCCATGAAGTCTCATATCTTCAGGTCAACCATGGGCAAGGAAACCTCCTGCTGATTACCAGCTACCGCCCTCCCTCAGTTGATCAATCAGTACTCTTCCATGTTGAACATCACGTGGAGGAAGCACTGAGGGTAGCAAGGGCACAGAATGTACTCTGGGAGGGGTCTTCAATGTCCATTACCAAGAGTGGCTTGGTAGCACCACTACTGACCAGGCAGGCCGAGTCCTGAGGGACACAGCTGCCACACTGGGCCTGCAGCAGGTGATGAGAGAACCTACTTGATCTTGTCCTCACCAATCTACATGTCGCAGATGCATTTGTCCATGACAGCATTGGTAGCAGTGATCACCACAGTCACTGCAGAGACAAAATCCCATCTTCACACTGAAGACACCCTCCATCGTGTTGTGTGGCACTACCACCGTGCTAAATGGGATAGATTCAGAACAGATGTAGCAGCTTAAAACTGGGCATCCATGTGGCGCTGTGGGCCATCAGCAGCGGCAGAATTATATTCCACCACTATCTGTAACCTCATGGATCAGCATATCCCTCACTCTACCATTACCATCAAGCCAGGGGACCAACCCTGGTTCAATGAGGGGTGCAGAAGAACATGCCAGGAGCAGCAGAAGGCATAAATAAAAATGAGGTCACAACTTGAGGAATCTGTAACACAGGATTACATGCATGCTGAGCGATCCCACAATCAACGGATCAGATCAAAGCTCTGCAATCCTTCCACATCCAGTCGTGAATGATGGTGGACAATTAAACAACTAACGGAGGAGGAGGCTCCATGAATATCCCCATCCTCAATGATGGGGGAGCCCAGCCTGTGAGTGCAAAAGACAAGGCTGAAACATTTGCAACCATCTTCAGACAGAAGTGCCGAGTGGATGATCCATCTCCTCCTGAGGTCCCCACCATCACAGAAGCCAATCTTAAGCCAATTCGATTCACTCCACATGACATCAAGAAATGGCTGAGCACACTGGATACAACAAAGGCTATGGGCCCTGACAACATCCCGGCCGTTGTGCCGAAGATTTGTGTTCCAGAACTAGCACAGTCTTCACAAAAAACAGGACAAATCCAATCCGGCCAATTACTGCCCCATCAGTCTACTCTCAATCATCAGCGAAGTGATGGAAGGTATTGTCGATAGTGCTATCAAGTGGCATTTACTCACCGATAACCTGCTCACCGATGCTCAGTTTGGGTTCTGCCAGGACCACTCGGTTCCAGACCTCATTACAGCCTTGGTCCAAACATGGACAAAAGAGCTGAATTCAAGAGGTGAAGTGAGAGTGAGTGCCTTTGACATTAAGCCAGAATTTGACCAAGTGTGGCATCAAGAGGCCCTAGTAAAATTAAATCAATAGAAATCGGGGAAAACTCTCCACTGGCTGGAGTCATACCTGGCACAAACGAAGATGGTTGTGGTTGTTGAGGGGCAAACATGTCAGCCCCAGGACATCACAGTAGGAGTTCCTCAGGGCAATGTCCTGGGCCCAACCATCTTCAGCTGCTTCATCAATGATCTTCCCTCCATCATTCAAGGTCAGAAGTGGGGATGTCTGCTGATGATGGTGTTCAGTTCCATTTGCAACTCCTCAGATAATGAAGCAGTCCACGCCCGCATGCAGCAAGACCTGGACGACATTCAGGCTTGGGCTGAAGTAACATTCGTGCCACACAAGTGCCAGGCAATGACTATCTCCAACAAGAGAGCATTTAACCAGCACTCCTTGACATTCAACGGCATTACCATCGCCGAATCCCCCAACACCAACATCCTGGGGGGCTCACCACTGACCAGAAACTTAACTGGACCAGCCACATGAATACTGTGGCTACAAGAGCAGATCAGAGGCTGAATATTGAGTGCCGGTCAGATCGGCCGGGATCGTGACTACTGTCGTGGAGAAGGTAAGTACTTTTTTCTTTGCAGAGCTTGCAACGATGGCCCTTCCCTTTAAGGGAGGGAAGGGGCTTTTCAACGCTCCACTTCCTTCCTTGAGTGCAACCACCACATTTTTTTAAAGTTTGTAAACATTAGCGCCTGTTACTAATTTTTCAAACTTTTAAAAGTTAGTGCCCCGAATTCTCCCTAACTTTTTTAAATAGTTAGAGAGCGCAAAAGGAAGATTGGAGTTCTCATATGGGGAAAATACAAACCTGAAATAAAGATGCACACACACACAAAATGCTTTTTAAAATTTTTTTGAGAAGTTTCTTAAAAAAAAATAGTTTTATTAAAATGGACAAATGGGTGGTCAGATAAGAAATGGTGTGTTTCAGCTGAGTGGAGAGGTGGTTCTCGGGAGAAGGCACTGCATACTTCTGGCTGTTGTAGAAGGGTTCTACTTAGCATCTTCTTCCTGCTCCTGCTGCTGGTGGTAACCTACTATCCCTCATTATTTTCTGCCTGATCCCTTTTGAGTGTCATGAATGAGCAGCCCTCTCTCTAATACAAATAGTGCAGTTTGCAATGCCTGACCATTATCCCTGACGCTTGTCTAGGACTGTACTGCAGAGCCCCACAAAACCTATTGAGGCACCTGAGGCATTCAGCATTCTAATAGTGTATTCAATGATCAAGCTCCAAACTGACTCTGAAGTGAAACGGAATGATACTGCCTCCCCAAGGGAGTGTCACTTCTCTTCCATCCAGTGCCAGGTTGTCCCCTGACTCCAGACTCAGTTAAACTAGATCATGGATTTTCTTCTTTGTTGTGCCTGGGAAATAATTAGTTCCCATGTGTAGCAAAGGGAAAATAACAAGAGGGACCCATTACGTTGGGTCTCCATTCTCACTATGCTGCCACAGGTATCTGGGGGTTTCCAGATTGGGCGTAATTAGTGGATATGTTTCTAGAGGCTATTTAGGCAATAAAATCAATACACACCTAGAAACTCGAGCTAATTTAGGACAGCCAACATGGCTATATTAAAGGGAAATTGTGTTTAATATATTTAATAGAGTTATTTGAGGTAATAATGGAGTGCATTATGTAGATGTGTGTATGGATTTTCAACATTTAATAAAGTGCCACATAGGAGGCTTGTTGATAAAATGAAGGAACACACTATTAAAGGGAATGTGGTAGCATGAGTAGGAAATTGACTAAATGACAGAGAACAAAGAATAGTGGTTAATGAATGATTTTTGGACTGGAGAGATGTAAACAGGGATGTCCTCAGGGGTCAGTGTTAGAACTGTTGTCCTTAAAATGATTTAGACTTGAGCATGGAGGACACAATATCAAAATTTGCAGACAACACAAAAATAGAGAGTGTGGTTAACTGTGATAGGGATAGATTCAATCTAACGTGGAGGTCGAAAAAAACAGACTTTGGGAAAATGAATAAAGAGAGGGCATATACACTAAATGGTAAAACTTTAAAAACAACAGAGACTTAAATGTTCAGATAGACAAATATTTAAAACCGGAAGGATAACACTGTATAAAGAACATGAGAATCGAGACTTTATGTATTAATGCTGCCGCTCAGAATTTTGCCTTCAAATGTGTTCCATTTGCCCTCGTTTATACTGTTGTTGAACAACTTGCTGCAGCAATTTTTTTATGTTGTCCCTTCATTTCTTTCAAATTAGCCCTTATAAAGTTAAATAACTGGCTCTTGGTCTTCGGTATTTTTGAATCCTGGATCTTGTTGAATTTAATCATTCTGTGGTCATTGTCCCCAAGGGTACCATGACTTCAGTTTTCTATACATTGGGCCCAAGTTTCGGATCACCGGCAGAACGGCGCACTTTGGAGAGGCCCGCCTAATTTCTCGAACTGAAAAAGCGCCAAATACTTAGCTCGCGATTCTCCGATATCTGCAAGCCCGTTTGCAGCTCAGTGCAGCAGGAGCTGCTGGGGGCGGAGCAAACGTGTTCTGACCAAGCACTGCCGGCAGGGGGGGCAGGACTAGGGCCCAGTGTCAGTTTGAGTGCCGGCAGCGTTGCGCATGCACGTTGGAGCGTGCGTGCATGTGCAATGGCACACAAACATTGACAATCAGCCATCTTTAACGGGATATGCAGAAGAGTGATTTTTGGTGTGTGGAGCTGTGCAAAGCCTTCTGACTGGTTTTTTGTGCCTGAAGGAGTGCTGTTGGTAGTACTGTGGAAGAAATCAGCTGCTGGAATCAGTGAGTGCTATTTGTTGCTACTAAACTTCCAGAAGAAGTACTGCATAGGTGCATGCAAAATAAGAACAATGCGTTTTGAAAAATCACTGAGTGTCAATTTAATACAGCAATGGAACAATGTCCACCAAGAACGAAGAATTTCTTGCATAAGGAAGTGGAGACACTAGTTAATGTCATTGAGCAGAGATGGCAGGAGCTGGATACCAGCAACAGAGGTCGCACAAAAGTGGCACCCAAAGAAATGAAGAAACGCTGGAACCTCGTTGCAGAAGATTATTGTGCAGTGGTGCATACCATGAGATCTGGAAGCCAGTGTCAAAAGAAATGGCACGACCTTGGTCAAGTAGTTAGTGTAAGTAATATTTTCATTTTTCAATGGAATCTCAATTGTAAATGTGACCATCTGTATACGTCTCACCCTGCAGAAAGACGCACTCTGTAAAAAGTTAGATTCTAATCTTTGCAGAAGAAATTGGCCCACAATGAAAGGGAAAGAACTTGAACAGGAGGAGGCATGCCCAATCTGCATCCACTAACACCCTTGGAACAGAGGGTCGCTGCTTTGATGAGTCGTACATGGAGAAAAGCAATCAGTACAGCACAAGCTGGGCTCGCACGCGAGGGAAGAGGGTAAGTCCTCAAAAATGCATCGTGACCCTTCAAATCAACCTGCTGCCTGGCCTGCTATGTGTGAGAGTACTCATGCCACCCATCCTGCCCCCTCCTGTGCTGCTAACAATTTGACTGTTCTGTTATATTTTGCAGAAGTTGATGCCAATCCTGAAGATACAGAAGAGCCAGATGCGGACAATCCAGACCAAGGGTGGGTGCAGGGGTTGACTGAAATGTCTTCAGGGGAGACTTTTGAACTTAATATTTATGAGCCCACATCAACGGACATCAGTGTTTTAAACACTTGCATAGGTTCTAGTCTGACATTCTATAATTTCACAGATTCTGACGTTGCTGGTGATGGTGGTGGTGTAATGCAGCATTTTACACCCAGTGCCCCGCCGTCCCAGCCTGTGCCTCCCACTGGAGTGGTGCCGCATGCAAGACCCAGGCCCCACCATCCCAGCCTGTGCCTCCCACTGGAGGGGTGCCACTTGGAACACCCAGGGCCCCACCGTCCCAGTCTGCGCCTCCCACTGGAGTGGTGCCGCGAGGCAGACCCAGGCCGAGGAGAAGGAGAATCGGAACATGCTCTCCTGAGATGCAGCGTGCAACAGATGTGGGCCAGGTTGTGGCATTGGGTGTGGAGACCAATGACCTTACCCGAGCATTTGTGGGCAGCGTCAGTGCAGTGGGTGAAGAGGTGACGGTACTGACGGGAGAAATAGCAGTAATGACACGGGAAATGAGGGAGGGAATGTCAGACGGAGTGCAAGCGACGGCACAGGCCGTCAGGGAGGGCCTGAGTGAGGTAGCTGCTGCAATAAGGGCACACAGCCCCGCCAATCAAATGACACCCCCATGAAGAAGTGAACATTCACTGAGATGTGGATGAGAGATGGTTGCAGCCTTTCTTTGCTGCTTTTGTTCTTGTTCTTGATGTAATTGTACTAACTTTTTTCACATTGAAATTCTTTTGTAACTTTTGTAACTTTACAACTTATAAGTGATCTTAGGGGTTTTAAGTGATCTTAGAGTGTAAATGTTCTCACATTTTGTAAGTTATTTAATTTTGCACCTAAAAAGTGATCTTGAAGTTTCAGTGATCTTAAGAGTGTAAGATTTATCACATTGAAATTGTTTTGTAACTTTTGTAACTTTACAAGTTTATAAGTGAACTTAAAGTTTTTAAGTGATCTTAAAGAGTCATATTGAAGTAAAATTTGATACAACAAATATTTTATTACACTATCGTGCAGTACAGTGTGACCTTTTCAATAAAATATTTTTGCATTAAAACTGAATCATGTTCCATTAACACAACACAACATAGGAACAACTCCAAAAAATAAAAATGTCCATGCAGAACAGTTGTCGCTGAGCCCTCAGGCATCAGTAATTGAAGCGTTCACGGATGAGCTGCTGGCGCAAGGCTCGAGCAATCGTTAAAGGAGCACGACGGACAGCCCTCCTCCGACCTCGTGCTCCAACATCAGACACTTGCATGTTTTCCTGATCATCGTCATCATCCTCATCCTGCACTTCCAAATTACTATCATCAGGTACTCTCCCCTCATGTGGGTCTTCTGGTTCCACTACCAGCTGCTGCTGCCTCATGATGGCTAAGTTATGCAGCATGCAGCACACAACAATGAAGTGACCGACAATCTCGGGAGTATTTCAAGTGGCCTCCGGAATGATCCAGGCATCGGAAATGCTGTTTCAAGATGCCAGTGGTCCTCTCTATGGGGTCAAGTTTCGGCCTATTTTTTTTGAGCAACTGGTTTAGAATGGTGTATCTTAGAAATTGTAATTCTCGGCATTTAATTTGCTCCAGTTCGAGTCAGTTAAGAACAGTTTCATTTTGGAACAGATTTGTTTTTCAAAAGGAGGCGTGTCCTGCCACTTACGCCTGTTTTGAAAGTTTAGGCAGTGAAAACTTACTCCAAACTAACTTAGAATGGAGTAAGTGTAGACTTTTGTATGCTTAGAAAAACTTTGCCTACATTTTACAAATCAGGCGTAGGTTACAAATCAGGCTTAGGGAACGGGGGGGGGGGGGGGGGAAAGGGGGGGTAATTAAATTCTACAAGCATTCAACAGTCTTACTTATACAAATAAAGAACCATCCTGACTAAAAAATTATAAACAAAGCAAGACAAAATATTGAATATTCCTACCTGTGAGAAGCAGCAGCAGCCTTCGAGCTGCGGTGCTTCAGGCAGGCCTTCCATGTAGGAGACAGGGGCGGTGCCAGTGACTCTACGGCAGCCCAACAACAACAGCAGCAAGCAGCCTTCAAGCTGCGGTGCTTTAGGCAGGCCTTCCTTCCATGGAGGAGACAGGAGCGGCATCAGTGGCTCGACGGCAGCCGAAGACACAGCAAGCAGCCTTCGAGCTGCGAGGGAAGCTGAGGCCAATCGGCCACGAGATAGGGGCGTCGGCAGTGGCTGATGGTGGCCAAAGACACAGCAAGCAGTCTTCGAGCTGCGAGGGTAACTGAGGCCATTCGGTCAGGGACAGGGAGAGGCAGCCAGATAGCCAGTTTGAAACTTAAATTTGCAGAATGGGTGCTGCATTGTCAACGGTTTATGCAATGGTTCACCAGCAATTCACTGCATAGGAGAGAATTGATTCGAGCTCACCGTACCAGGAACGTCATAGCCTGTAAGCTGATGGGCAGGAGACCTTACCCACGTCGGCAATATCGAGCCAGGCGCTCGTACCTGGACATGACCGAGGCTGATTGTGTCAAAAGGCTGCGTTCCCGCTGAGAAGTTGTCGTTGAGATCTGTGATATGCTGAGAGCAGATTTGCAGCCCAGAAGCAGAACGCCAACTGCCTTGTTTGTTGAAGTGAAAGTAACAGCTGCACTTGCCTTCTATGCCTCGGGATCGTTTCAGGCTACAACTGGAGATGTGTGTGCCATCTCTCAACGTGCAATACATGCCTGCGTTTACCAGGTCACGGCTGCACTGTATGCGCAGAGGAATGACTTCATCAATTTCCCAATGACCGCACAAGCGATCCATGAGAGGGCTGTGGGCTTCTTCAGGATTGCCGGCTTCCCAAAGGTACAGAGCTGCATTGATTGTACCCACATAGCCTTGCGAGCACCTGTGAAGGATTCCGAGCAGTACAGGAATAGAAAAGGTTTCCACTCCATCAATGTGCAGCTTGTGTGTGACGACAAGCAGCGCATCATGTCAGTCGATGCAAGATACCCTGGCAGCACCCATGATGTGTTCATCCTACGCAACAGCGTTATATCTGACATGTTTGAGCAGCAGCCAGAAGGGCAGAGCTGGCTACTGGTAGACAAAGGGTACGGCCTGACCACCTGGCTCACGACGCCCCTACGCGTGACACAGACAGAAGCTGACCGTTAGTACAACATGGCGCACATTGCGACGTGCAGCATCATTGAGAGGACCATTGGCATATTGAAACAGCATTTCCGATGTCTGGACCATTCCAGAGGCCACTTGCAATACTCTCTTCAGATTGTCGGTCACTTCACCGTTGTGTGCTGCATGCTCCATAACTTAGCCATCATGAGGCAGCAGGAGCTGGTAGTGGAACCAGAAGACCCACGTGAGGGTCCAGTGCATGATGATAGTATTACGGAACAGCAGGATGTGGATGATGACGACGATCAGGAAAACATGCAAGTGACTGATGCCGGAGCACGAGGTCGAAGGAGGGCCGTCCATCATGCTCCTTTAACGATTGCTCGAGCCTTGCGCCAGCAGCTCATCCGTGAACGCTTCAATTACTGATGCCTGAGGGCTCTGCGACCACTGCTGTGCATGGACATGTTTATTCTTTGCAGTTGTTCCTACGTTGTGTTGTGTTAATGGAAGATGAATCAGTTTTAATGAAAAAATATTTTATTGAAAAGCTAACGTCACTGTAATAAAATATTTGTTGTATTAAACTTTACTTTTTAATATGACTCTTGAAGATCACTTAAAAACTTGTAAAGTTACAAATGTTACAAAACAATTTCAATTTGAAAAATGCTACTACAGCTACATCAAGAACAAGAACAAAAGCAGCAAAGAAAGACTGCAACCATCTCTCATCCACATCTCAGTGAATGTTCACTTCTTCATGGGGGTGTCATTTGATTGGCGGGGCTGTGTGACCTTATTGCAGTAGCTACCTCCATGAGGGCCTGTGCCGTCACTTGCATGCCCTCCCTGACGACTTATGCTATAGGATTTCACTCTCTCAGACATTCCCTCCCTAAGTTCTCGTGTCATTACTGCTATTTCTCCTGTCAGGACCGTCACCTCTTCACCCACTGCATTGACGCCACCGATGAGTGATCGGGTAAGCTCATTGGTCTCCATACCCAATGCCACAACCTGAGCCGCATCTGTTGCACGCTGCATCTCAGGAGCGCGTGTCTCCAATCACCTTCTCCTCTGCCTGGGTCTGTCTCGCGGCACCACTACACTGGGAGTCGCGGGCACGGACGGTTGGACGCTCGGTGTTCCAAACGGCACCACTACACTGGGAGGCGTGGACTGGGACGGTGGGACGCTCGGTGTTCCAAACGGCAGTACTAGAGAGAGAGGCGCGGGCTGGGACGGTGGGGCGCTTGGTGTTCCAGACGGCAGTACTAGAGAGTGAGACACGGGCTGGGACGGTGGGGCGCTTGGTGTTCCAGATGACAGCACTCGAGTGCGAGCCGTGGGCTGGGATGGTGGGTAAATGGGTGTAAACTGCTCCATTATATCACCAGCACCACTGGGACCCGCAACATCAGAATCAAAACCATGGAAGGTGGAACTAGAACCTATGCGAGTGGGAGGCGCAGGCTCGGACGGTGGTGCACTGGCTGTAAACTGCTGCATTACACCAGCAGCACCACTGGGACCCGCAACATCGAAATCAAAACCATGGAAGGTGGAACCAGAACCTATGCAAGGGGTTGAAACTCTGATGCCCCTTAATGCGGGCTCATAAACATTAATTTGGAAGCTCTCCCCTGTAGACATTTAAGTCATCGCCGCCATCATCCAGTCTGGATCGTCCACACCTGGTTGCACTGGTTCTTGTTCTGTATCTTCAGGATCCTCAGGGTTGGCAGCAGCAGCATCATCATCGACATCATCATCATCATGTTCTGCAAAATACATCAGAGCAGTCAAATGTTTAACAGCAAGGGACGGGGCAAGATAGATGACATGAGTACTCTCACACATAGCAGGCCAGGCAGCAGTTTGATTTGAAAGGCCACAATGCATTTTCAGGACTTAACCTCTTCCTCGCGTGCGGGCCCAGCTTGTGCTGTACTGATTGCTTTTCTCCATGTACGACTCATCATAGCAGCTACCCTCTGTTCCAAGGGTGTCAGTGGACGCAAATTGGGCATGCCTCCTCCTGTTCGAGTTGCTTCCCTTTTGTTGTGGGCCAATTTCTTCTGCAGAGAGTAAAATATAACTTTTTACAGAGTGCGTCTTTCTGCAGGGTCATACAAATAGTCACATTACAATTACGATTACATTAAAAATTTAAAATATTACTTGCACTAACTACTTGACCAAGGTCGTGCCATTTCTTTTTACACTGGCTTCCAGATCTCATGGTATGCATCACTGCGCAGTAATCTTCTGCAACTTGGTTCCAGCGTTTCTTCATTTCTTTAGGTGGCACTTTTATGCGACCTCTGTTGCTGGTATCTAGCTCCTGCCATCTCTGCTCAATGACGTTGACTAATATCTCCACTTCCTCATGCAAGAAATTCTTTGTTCTTGGTGGACGTTGTTCCATTGCTGTATTGGATTGACACTCTTATTTTTCAAAACACACAGTCCTTAATTTGCATGAACCAATGCAGCACCTGTTCTGGAAGTTTAGCAGTGAAAAGCAGCACTCATTGATTTCAGCAGGTGATTTATTCAACAGTGCTGCTAAAAGCACTCCTTCAGACACACAAAAATCACCAAAATTCAATCGCAAGCCTTTCCAGAGGTCCACGAGACAAATCAGCACTTTTCTATTAAGTTCCTTTAAAAATGGCCGAATGCCAATGTTTCTGGGCTACTGCGCATGCACGCGCGCTCCAACGCGCACGCGCAGGGCTCCGGCACGACATTGCCTCATTTAACGTAGCCCCGCCCCCCTCCACTTGCAGAATCGGCGCGACTCTGTGGCTCCGCCCCCCGCTGCTCTGTGCGCGCCGCGCCGAGCTCCCAGGGACCAGCAAGGAGCCGGAGAATTAAGAGATATTTTTAAACGAGCGTCCAGGTCGGGGTTGCGCCGTTCTAGGCACGGCCCGAAACTTGACCCCTATGATGCTGCACGTTGCAATGTGCGACATGTTGTATTGATGGACAACTTCCGTCCGTGTTATGCATAGGAGCGTCATGACCCAAGTGGCGAGCCCATACCCTTTGTCTCCCAGTAGCCAGCTTTGCCCTTCTGGCTGCTGTTCAAGCATGTCGGATATAACGCTGTCACGTAGGGTGAATGCATCATGGGTGCTGCCAGGGTATCTCGCATCGACTGACATGATGCGCTGCTTGTCGTCACACACGAGCTGCACATTAATGGAGTGGAAACCTTTTCTATTCCTGAACTGCTTGGCATCCTCCACCAGTGCTTGCAAGGTGATGTGGGTACAAACAATGCAGCCCTGTACCTTTGGGAAGTCAGCAATCTTTGAGAAGCCCATAGCCCTGTCATGCATTGCTTGGCCAATTATTGGGAAGTTGATGAAGTCATTCCTCCGTGCATACAGTGCAGCTGGTGAACACAGGCATGTATTGCACGTTGAGAGATGGCGCACATATCTCCAGTTGTAGCTTGAAACGATCCCGAGGCATAGAAGAAAAGTGCAGCTGTAACCTTCACTTCAACAGACAAGGCAGTTGGCGTTCTGCTTCTCAGCTGTAAATCTGCTCTCAGCATATCACAGATCTCAACGACAACTTCTCTGCGAAAACGCAGCCTTTTGACACAATCAGCCTCGCTCGTGTCCAGATACGAACGCCTCACTCGATATTGCCGACATGGGTAAGGCCTCCTGCCCATCAACCTACGGGCTATGAAGTTCCTGGTGCGGTGAGCTCTAATCAATTCTCTCCTATGCATCGAATTAATGGAGAACCATTGCATAATCCATGGCGTTGATAATGCATTCATACTTGAAGTAAAAATTAAACTTTCAAAGGTGCGTGCTGGCTGGCTGGCTCTCCCTCCCGGTGTTTTTCAGGCCTCCCCTATCCCCTGGCCGAACGGCCGAAAGATCGCAGCTCGGTGCCTGCTGCCTGCGTGTGTGCTCCCACTCCCGGTGTTTTCAATGCCGTCTCTATCCCCTGGCCGAACGGCTGAAAGATCACATCTCGGTGCTTGCTGCCGCTGCTTCGATGGAGAGGTAGGAAAATTAAATTTTTTATTTATTGATTTAATTATAATTTATTATTGATGATGGCTCTTTATTGGTAAAAGTGAAGTGTTTAATGCTTTGGAAAATCCCCTAACTTCCCTCTAACTTCCCTTCCACCCCCCTCTCTCACTCCCTGTGCCTAATTCCTAAAATGTAGGCAAGATTTTTCTGAGCATACAAAAATTGACACTTACTCCATTCTAAGTTAGTTTGGAGTAACTTTTCGCTGCCTAAACTTGCAAAACAGGCGTAAGTGGCTGGTAACGCCCCCTTTTGAAAAAAATAATGTACTAAAGCGAAACTATTCTAACTAGAATTGGAGCAAACTAACTGCCGAGAATTGCGATTTCTAAGCTACTCCATACTAAACTAGTTGCTCCAAAAAAATAGGAGCAACTCAAGCCAAAATTTGGGCCCATATGTTTGGTCATTTATGAATACTGAGTCAAGTTGAACAACTTCTCTCATGTCTTCCCTGATGCAGTAGGTTACAAGGTCCTAAAGTTATCATACATTACACATGATTCCAGACGACTTGGTTTTCCCCAATTTATATTTGATTGATTGAAGTTATCGATTTAAATAACTTTACTGCTCTCACATAGCCTTTCTATATCGTCACAGAGCAAACCGTCTTCCAGCTTGTGCTGACCTGGAGGTTTATAATATAACCCTCGGGCTAGAAATTCTGTTGCGCCCCATTTGGGGCGATAATTTTTGAAAAGTGAGAAAAGTATCGCCAAGCGATAATCCTTTTTTTATCCCAGGAACTTCAGCTTTAACGCTCCAAGAGGGAAGTGGAGCGCTAAATGAAGCACTACCACTTCTCTTAGGGCACTGAAGTGTGAGAGCAGGGCGATAGCGGCAGAGCACTGAAGAATGTTCAGTGCAGTGCTGTCGGCATCACAGGCTCCTTCCCTCACTTAAAGGGAGGGGCCAATCATGGTTTGCAACATTCTTCTTCTTACTTCTGTGGGGCCAGGGGACGTGCGCAACTTCCATTACAGCCCCAGTCACTCTCAGAGAGTGGAGGGCTGAAGCATCCCGCAGCAGTCAGCCGTCAGAAACATTCAGCAGGCACCAGAGTGGTACGAAGAATAAAGTTTGCCCTAACTGACCACCACTGCCTTTAATTACCACTCTCCAAGCAGCCAGCCGAAGTGACAATTCCTCCTGCTGCTGCCGTTGTTGACACCCGGCAATGCAGCCAGGGGGCGGGAGTGAATATCACATCCGGGGCAGTAATGGGGAGCTGTGCACCTGATGATGTCACGATCTACGGGGCACAAGAGACCGAGGTAGAGAATCTTAGCGCCAGCTCAAAACCCCCAGGGAAGTTCGACATTGGTGAATTCGCCACACCCGGTCGGTAACCCCTTAGCGTCCCGTTACCGCCCCCCTAGTGTTATTTTGCATTTTTTCACATTATTAATTACTAACCAGAATAGTTTATTGTGTAACATTCAACTTCCCACTGCATAAACTTCATTTACTTCCCTGGTGTCCTTGACATATAAGGTTCATCATCATCTTTTCTGTCCATTCTAATTTTTCAGAACACTCTTGTATCCCAGAATGTTATGATTTTACACCAGATTGCCAGCCATTCATTTACATCTGCAATTTTCTTGGTGAATTCCCCACCTTTCACAAGCACTGAAAATATACCAGAGAACATTACTTCACACACTACTGTTGTGCACTGCTGTTGGTTTAGTATCAGTGGTTTGCTTTAATTTAATAGAATCTAATTCATTATCATACTGTTAATATCTAAATTGTGTTGTGGCTTTTTTCAGGGTCATCATCACATGATATACCCTGAAAAGCCAATCACTGTTTGCATAAGGGCATTCTGATTATGATATAAAACTGAACTTCTTTGTTCTTACAATTTAAGACCAGGGCACAACTTGGCATAACATGCTTTCATTCTCTGACCAGTTCTGGTTTCACTCTCGAATGAACAGTGATAACAAGGATAGAAGTTTGACATTCTGATCATGATAACATTTGTGTTTCTTGTGGATTCTTATAGTTTTCTTACATTACAACAGTGTCAGCTGTGGCCGAGTGGGTAGCGCACTCGTCTCTGAATCAGAAGGTTGTGGGTTCAAGTCCCACTTGAGTATAAAAATCTAGGCTGATAATCCAATGCAGTGATGAGGGAGTGCTGCACTGTCGAAGATGCCGGCTTTCGGATGAGATGTTAAACCGAGGTCCTGTCAGCTCTCTCAGGTGGATGTAAAAGATCCCATGGCACTATTTCGAAGAAGAGCAGGGGAGTTATCCCTGGTATCCTGGCCAATATTTATTCCTTAATCAACATCACTGTCAATGTCATTACCACATTGCTGTTTGTGGGAGCTTGCAGTGCGCAAATTGGCTGATGTGTTTCCCATGTTGCAACAGTGATTACAGTCCAAAAGTACTTCATTGACTGTAAATCGTTTTGGAACATCCGGTGGTCGTGAAAGGCGCTATATAAATGCAAGTCTTTCTTTTCTTTCCTTCTTTCTTTTGACCTCTTGTGTTACAGTTGGTACTCTTGAAGAGGCAGTCCTCAATGGGCAAATTGGAGTGGACTCAATAACCCATCAGAAGTTGTGCTCGGGTTAACACATTCTCTATTACACTAGTAAGCTAATGTATGGAACGTGACAACTGATGATCGTGATTGTACTATTTTTAGGCAAACCATTTGATTTGAGCACCTACATACAAGAAAACTTATGAAAACACAACAGTGAATCATATATTCAGGACAGGATCGTTCGTGACTCAGAAATCACCACAGCACAAATTAGAGACAAGCAGTGTGATAATGAATCAGACTTTATTAAATCAAAACAGCTATCTAAATCCAAATCTACCTCAGTTCAACAGAAAGTCACTGTGACAGTACCAGAACACGAAATAAGAAAATCAGAGAGACTTAGTTGTGTTAAACGATTAGTGTTTAATTTAATGTTTAAACTGAGCTTCATTTGATATGTGTGTCATCCTGACTCAGTGGTTAAACTCTTGCCTCCGAGTTTCTACTTATTTCGACTTATGTGGCTCGGTGTCAAATTTTTATCACATAATACTCCTGTGAAGTGCCTTGGGACATTTCACTACGTTAAAGGCGCTATATAAATACAAGTTGTTGTTGAATTAGAAATTGGTGGTTTCAAGCCCACTCCAGAGACTTGTGATGTAATCTAAGCTAACACATCAGTGCTACATTGTCAGAGGTGCTGTCTTTTTGATGAGATATTAAACTGAGGCCCATGTGCTCTCTCAAGTGGATGTAAAAGATCCCATGGTACTATTCAAATAAAAATAGGGGAGCTCTCCCAGTGTGCTGGCCAACATTTATACCTCAACTACTATCATTATTTAAAAAAAAAAGATTATTATTCATTCATCTCATTGTTGTTTGTGGAACCTTGCTGTTTCCAAATTGGCTGCCGCAATTGCCGCAACAGTGACAACACTTCATAATTACTCCATTGGCTGTGAAAGATGCTACGTAATGCAATTTCTTTCTCTTAGACATTTTTTGCTCTCTTGAAGAGTCTGCGTATTTCAGCCCTTGGCAGTCTCTTGTCCAATCTGTTCAAGATCCAAACTCTGGTATTGATGCTATCAAACTGCGCTATTACTTCATCATCACTGGAACTCTGACAATCATGATAAGGTCTCAGCTGCATGCAGTCATTTTCCAGCAATGTATGTCACATGTAGATTGTTGAGCCGATTTTAACCCTGCCTACCCAGCCGGAAAATTGCAGCAGTGTACTTACCGTTCCATTTCCAACAGCTGTCCTTTTAACTGTGCAGTTTTTTGAGTGGGCCGAGGCGTCCGCCAAGGGCATAAACATCAGGGTTTTATGATGCAATTAGGACCCCAAAGCCATTTAATATGAAATCACCAAAGTCCTGCCCAGTGTCCAATCTGCCAGTAAAACCTTGAAGGGTTGATCTCTCAGGACCACCAAAGCAGTACCAAAAGGGGCACTCACCTGCAGCTAATTGGATAACTGGATCTGTATTCCGTTGTACTGTTTGGATTACCAGGAAAGTATCCAGTTTCCGGATCACTTCTTTCTCACATTTGCCTGGCTTAACCTCGGTATGCTGTATCTGCTCATCATGGCTACTACTTTGCTCGTTTCCTTTGGATGTAGGAACAGTTGGGAGGAAGAGGAGCAGTAGCAGCAGCCTCAACAACTAGCAGCAGCTGGGCCTTTTAGAAGGCAGTAGATAAGGGGGTAGGATGGGTACTCGTAGGAGGCCATACCCAGCACACAGGGTGAAAAAGACCAATAGTCAGTTTCTTGGATCATTCTGAAGAGCAGTGCATCAGGAGCCTCTTGCCTCGGGAGCCTCTAATCAACAAAAGCAGACATTGATGAGGAGATCCAACAACGCCTCCAGTGCGCCAGTGCAACTTTGGCCGCCTGAGGAAAAGAGTGTTCGAAGACCAGGCCCTCGAATCTACCACCAAGCTCATGGTCTACAGAGCTGTAGTAATACCTGCCCTCCTGAATGGCTCAGAGATATGGACCATGTACAGTAGACACCTCAAGTCGCTGGAGAAATACCATCAACGATGCCTCCGCAAGATCTTACAAATCCCCTGAGAGGACAGATGCATGAACATTAGCGTCCTCGACCAGACCAACATCCCCAGCATTGAAGTACTGACCACACTCGATCAGCTCCGCTGGGCAGGCCACATTGTCCGCATGCCAGACACGAGACTCCCAAAGCAAGCGCTCTACTCGGAACTCGTTCATGGCAAATGAGCCAAGGGTGGACAGAGGAAACGTTACAAGGACACCCTCAAAGCCTCCTTGATAAAGTGCAGCATCCCCACCGACACCTGGAAGTCCCTGGCCAAAGACCTCCCTAAGTGGAGGAAGTGCATCCGGGAGACCGCTGAGTGCCTCGAGTCTCATCGCCGGAGCATGCAGAAATCAAGCGCTGGCAGCAGAAGGAACGCGCGGCAAATCTGTCCCACTCTCCCTTCTCTCAATGACTGTCTGTCCCACCTGTGGCAGGGACTGTGGCTCTCATATTGGACTGTTCAGCCAACTAAGGACTCATTCTAAGAGTTGAAGCAAGTCTTCCTCGATTCCGAGGGATTGGCTATGATGATGATGCATCAGGAAACTGCCCTTCTCCAAGCAGGCTGTTGCAGAGCTCTGCAGCCTCCTGCAACAGGACCTGCTGGACCAGGGGGCTATGCTTTGCCAGTGACTCTCAAAGTCACCACAGCCCTTACCTTCTTTGTCACTTGGCTCCTTCCAGTCTGCTACAGAGGACATCATACACATTTCCCAGTCTGCAGTACACAGCTGCATGAAGTAGGCCACCCGCCAGTGCTCTGTTCGCCAGAGCTAACCAGTAAATCCCCTTCCCCATTGACCTCAGCGGTGAACAAGAGAGGGCTCAGGGATTTGCACCATTGGATGGCTCCCTCATAATCAGGGCGTTACTGACTGTACGCATGTTGCCATCAGACACCAGAATACCAGCCATCAGCTTTCATGAATAGGAAGGGCTGCCA